>NC_088417.1:45521549-46138424 GCF_034236695.1 Oncorhynchus nerka | reverse complement strand
CTTCGAATTCCCTTTTGAGAAGAGCAGTAAAACAGGGTAAACCCCTTATTATGGCACAAGGCTGTTATATAAGTCGTCGGTAAGTAGCGGGGAGGGCTATACGGTTCTTTCAGTCAAATACAAACAAGGACCATTCATTTTGGAATGTCACAACATATCAGAGTAGCAAAAACAGAATGACATCCCTTCATCCCTTATAATAATGTAGCCCTCCAGTCTACTCTGATTGGCTGGGCCCCCTCTGCACCCTCAGTGCCCGTGGCCCCAGAAGCTTCTGAGAGCTCTTCTGGTTCAGAAGGCAGGCGTTTCGACTCATTGATCTCTAGAGAAGGTTGTTTCACACTAACCCACAGCCCCTCTGTGTTCTGGCCTTGGACAGTTTACTTTGGCTTTACTTTCTGGTGCCTCTCTGAAGGGCAAAAAAACAGAAGATACCTCCTGGGATGTAAACAACAAGAGTTGACTAGAGCTTTATGGAGAAAGAGTCTCTTTTCTGTCTTCATTTAGATCATGTTATGACTAGATGAAGATGACAAAGTGATTACTTTTGTTATTTACATTAACCGCGTGTATATAAACCTACCATTACGTGAAATTCAGAAAATACATTGCATTAGATGTTTGCACATACTGTATATATAACCCATTATACAGCTGATGGGCAACAGCAGGAATTCCAATGCAATCCAAACCAGATAATTGTTTTCCAGGGCAGGCAGACGTAAACAGGTTTGGAATGCTGTCACCTATTAGCATACATGTACATGCAGTCGCGGCATGCCGCCGCCAGCTCACATCAGCATCACAATTAAAGTCAGGCGGTAAACAAAATAGACACCACGTTTGCCCTCTCACTCCCCCTCATTTCCCGATCCATTTCTCCCCCCGCCACCATCTGCTGGGCCCGCAGCCATGATTAGAGCTCAGTGGCACAGCAGTGCCTGGTTGGGAGGTAGTGCTTTTAGACAAGCCCAACAGGTGACCTCCTAATTAGTCAGCACTCCAACCCCCTTGCTGGTCCGGCGCAGTGATCGCCGCTACCCACTGGTGCCCACCGCTGCCCTCTTCCCATGCGGTCGCCTCTCTCACCTGGCCAGCCACTAGCTTCCCGACGCCTCTGGCACGTTAGTGGAACGCAATGTTAGCGGGGCCCATTTAAAAGCACTCAGCAATAAGAGGATCTCCTCCCTGATCTTACCGGCATTCATCTGCTCTGCAGTCAGTCTTTGTTTGTTTTATGAAGCAGGAGTGGAATCCTTTAAACTGCGTTCTAAATCAAATAAATGTATTGGTCATGTACAGTGGTTCATCCTTTAAAAGTTGTGAGCTTGCACCGCGGGACGTAGAGGTATCGTCACAGCTTCAATGCTCCAGACCACAAGGGGGAGTTAGAGCACTCATTATGCAGTTGGGTCCCAAGGTTTTTATATGACCAATCATATTGAGTGGTTACAATGATGAATTTTAACGCTAGCCACCTGTCCCTGGGTGAAGATGGCTGACAAAATGTACAATTGAGAGGAATATGTTAGTTAATGACAAACGTTTGTGCATATTTTTTTGTCATAAAGTTAATTTAGGAAAATCGCTATTTAGCAAGTTATCTGACTAGCTAACGTTAGCCAGCTAGCTAGTGTTGGGAGAATGAATTTGTAATTCGTGTTGTTTAATATTTTAGGGACTCCTGAGAAAACCAGCAAACCAGGCAGTCGTCTTGTGAAACAATGGATGTAAAGAATCTAGCTAGCTAAAACATTTACTGCAAATTGAATGTACAATTGTGTAAGCTTGCCTTGCAATGCAGCTGAAGTAACATAAATAACTATGTACTTGCTTATTGTGTAGTGGAGGATAAAAATAACTGTATGCCTATGGATGTGTAGCTAGCTACAGTATGTAGCCGATCTGTGTATGGACCCTAAATCGGTGGTATGAACCTCAGCTATCATAGTTGTTGTATTACCTTCAAGTCTGAATGGCATTAATGAAGCCTATGTGTAACCGGTGTGAAATGGCTAGCTAGTTAGCGGGGTGATCGCTAATAGCGTTTCAATCGGTGACGTCACTCGCTCTGAGACCTTGTAGTAGTTCCCCTTGCTCTGCAAAAGCCTCATGTGTGCAGAGGGTCACTGGTTCGAACTTTATTGTGCCAGGGATGTAAGTCCTATATACATGAAATGTATTTCCACGCATGAGATTCCTACATTGTGGCCTGTACATTGAATATATTAATTGATCATGTACTCTTCCTTGGCAAATAAAGGTCAGGTTCAGGTATGAATCTCTGAGACATTATTTTTCAGTCATATCAAACTCCATTATTTGAATGATGCTGTGTCTGCATGTACATATTACAATTATACACTTCAACAGTGTTTACCACTCCTGCTCCTGGGACATCAATGATTGCACATTGTAACTATGCAATAGACTAGAAACATGATTGATTTGTAATTCATATATACAGAAAAAGAACTATGCATATCTAACTCCCTTCATCTACATTAATCTGAGGACACAGGATAGTATTTCAATGAGGTACTTATTTTCAACCAGTGGAGAATGTGAAACACTTTATTGAAAGAGGTTCATTATCCAAGTGTTATAAATACATAATAAATGTAAATGCATTATAATTATGATAATTGTAATATTATAAAAATACAAGTTCAATCTGTACTTCAATGCACATATGGTGTGCATTATAAAACGAGGAAGAAAGACAAGGTGGGGAGAGAGGTGTAGAAGACAGAAAAGGAAAGAGGACAGCATATGATTAATGAATTACAGTGCTACCCTAATATGCCCTCAGTTCATTACAATTGCGGTGTCTCCTAACCAGCCTTGGGCCCCCAGTTGGCCCGAAGGTTATCTTGAGAGCGGGTGAGGTGGCGATGATGGGACTGGCTTCCTCACGCACATCAAAACATACCTGCAGATGAGTGACAGATGGATAGAGAGAGAGTGACTAAGCCTTGTTTTTTTTATTCTAACACAGTCAGTCACTCTGGGACTACTACATATTTCAATGTAAAGCATTCTTTGCTTCACGGAAACATGGCTCACTGGAGAGACGCTATCGGAGGCGGTGCAGCCAGCGGGTTTCTCCACGCATCGCGCCGACAGAAACAAACATCTTTCTGGTAAGAAGAGGGGCGGGGGCGTATGCCTTATGGCTAACGAGACATGGTGTGATGAAAGAAACATACAGGAACTCAAATCCTTCTGTTCACCTGATTTAGAATTCCTCACAATCAAATGTCGACCACATTATCTACCAAGATCATTCTCTTCGATTATAATCACAGTCGTATATATCCCCCCCAAAGCAGACACATCGATGGCTCTGAACGAACTTTATTTGACTCTTTGCAAACTGGAATCCATTTATCCGGAGGCTGCATTCATTGTAGCTGGGGATTTTAACAAGGCTAATCTGAAAACAAGACTCCCTAAATTTTATCAGCATATCGATTGCGCAACCAGGGGTGGAAAAACCTTGGATCATTGTTACTCTAACTTCCGCGACGCATATAAGGCCCTGCCCCGCCCTCCTTTCGGAAAAGCTGACCACGACTCCATTTTGTTAATCCCTGCCTACAGACAGAAACTAAAAAAAGAAGCTCCCACGCTGAGGTCTGTCCAACGCTGGTCCGACCAAGCTGACTCCACACTCCAAGACTGCTTCCACAACGTGGACTGGGATATGTTTCGTATTGCGTCAGATAACAACATTGACGAATACGCTGATTCGGTGTGCGAGTTCATTAGAACGTGCGTTGAAGATGTCGTTCCCATAGCAACGATTAAAACATTCCCAAACGTGGATTGATGGCAGCATTCGCATGAAACTGAAAGCACGAACCACTGCTTTTAATCAGGGCAAGGTGACTGGTAACATGACCGAATACAAACAGTGCAGCTCTCCCTCCGCAAGGCTATCAAACAAGCTAAGCGTCAGTACAGAGACCAAGTAGAATCTCAATTCAACGGCTCAGACACAAGAGGTATGTGACAGTCAATCACGGACTACAAGAAGAAAACCAGCCCAGTCACGGACCAGGATGTCTTGCTCCCAGGCAGACTAAATAACTTTTTTGCCCGCTTTGAGGACAATACAGTGCCCCTGACACGGCCTGCAACGAAAACATGCGGACTCTCCTTCACTGCAGCCGAGGTGAGTAAGACATTTAAACGTGTTAACCCTCGCAAGGCTGCAGGCCCAGACGGCATCCCCAGCCGCGCCCTCAGAGCATGCGCAGACCAGCTGGCCGGTGTGTTTACGGACATATTCAATCAATCCCTATACCAGTCTGCTGTTCCCACATGCTTCAAGAGGGCCACCATCGTTCCTGTTCCCAAGAAAGCTAAGGTAACTGAGCTAAACGACTACCGCCCCGTAGCACTCACTTCCGTCATCATGAAGTGCTTTGAGAGACTAGTCAAGGACCATATCACCTCCACCCTACCTGACACCCTAGACCCACTCCAATTTGCTTACCGCCCAAATAGGTCCACAGACGATGCAATCTCAACCACACTGCACACTGCCCTAACCCATCTGGACAAGAGGAATACCTATGTGAGAATGCTGTTCATCGACTACAGCTCGGCATTCAACACCATAGTACCCCCCAAGCTCGTCATCAAGCTCGAGACCCTGGGTCTCGACCCCGCCCTGTGCAACTGGGTACTGGACTTCCTGACGGACCGCCCCCAGGTGGTGAGGGTAGGCAACAACATCTCCACCCCGCTGATCCTCAACACTGGGGCCCCACAAGGGTGCGTTCTGAGCCCTCTCCTGTACTCCCTGTTCACCCACGACTGCGTGGCCACGCACGCCTCCAACTCAATCATCAAGTTTGCCGACGACACAACAGTGGTAGGCTTGATTACCAACAACGACGAGACGGCCTACAGGGAGGAGGTGAGGGCCCTCGGAGTGTGGTGTCAGGAAAATAACCTCACACTCAACGTCAACAAAACTAAGGAGATGATTGTGGACTTCAGGAAACAGCAGAGGGAACACCCCCCTATCCACATCGATGGAACAGTAGTGGAGAGGGTAGCAAGTTTTAAGTTCCTCGGCATACACATCACAGACAAACTGAATTGGTCCACTCACACAGACAGCATCGTGAAGAAGGCGCAGCAGCGCCTCTTCAACCTCAGGAGGCTGAAGAAATTCGGCTTGTCACCAAAAGCACTCACAAACTTCTACAGATGCACAATCGAGAGCATCCTGGCGGGCTGTATCACCGCCTGGTACGGAGGGTAGTGAGGTCTGCACAACGCATCACCGGGGGCAAACTACCTGCCCTCCAGGACACCTACACCACCCGATGTTACAGGAAGGCCAGAAAGATCATCAAGGACAACAACCACCCGAGCCACTGCCTGTTCACCCCGCTATCATCCAGAAGGCGAGGTCAGTACAGGTGCATCAAAGCTTGGACCGAGAGACTGAAAAACAGCTTCTATCTCAAGGCCATCAGACTGTTAAACAGCCACCACTAACATTGAGTGGCTGCTGCCAACACACTGACACTGACACTGACACTGACTCAACTCCAGCCACTTTAATAATGGGAATTGATGGGAAATGATGTAAAATATATCACTAGCCACTTTAAACAATGCTACCTAATATAATGTTACATACCCTACATTATTCATCTCATATGCATACGTATATACTGTACTCTATCATCTACTGCATCCTTATGTAATACATGTATCACTAGCCACTTTAACTATGCCACTTTGTTTACATACTCATCTCATTTATATATATATATACTGTACTCGATACCATCTACTGTATCTTGCCTATGCTGCTCTGTACCATCACTCATTCATATATCTTTATGTACATATTCTTTATCCCCTTACACTGTGTATAAGACAGTAGTTTTGGAATTGTTAGTTAGATTACTTGTTGGTTATTACTGCATTGTCGGAACTAGAAGCACAAGCATTTCGCTACACTCGCATTAACATCTGCTAACCATGTGTATGTGACAAATAAAATGTGATTTGATTTGATTGATTTGATTTGATTTGGGACTACAACATATTTCAATGTAAAGCAGTTCTTTAATAATTCTTCCTGTTGACCCGACCAAGATACATGCTGTGCCCTCTGTGTCAGCCAGTTCAGATGCGGGAGGGGTTCACCAAAACAGCTGATATAATCTAGAGGATTTAGGGAGAAGGGGGAGAGGGATGAAGTGAAGAAGAGAGACTGTTATTGTGTGTGTGTGTGTGGTCTCACATGGTGTCCACACTAAGTGGCTACAGAGTACTTTATGCTGAAAAACAGACACATGGGGACAAATAAAAGAAGTTTGCATATACCTTAGCCAACTACATTTAAACTCAGTTTTCACAATTTGTGACATTTAATCCTAGTAAACATTCCCTGTTTTAGGTCAGTTAGGTCTTAGGTCACTTTATTTTAAGAGTGTGAAATGTCAGAATAATAGTAGAAAGTGATTTTTTTCAGCAGTGGCTTCTTCCTTGCTGAGTGGCCTTTCAGGTTATGTAGATATAGGACTCGTTTTACTGTGGATATACAGTGGGGCAAAAAAGTATTTAGTCAGCCACCAATTGTGCAAGTTCTCCCACTTAAAAAGATGAGAGAGGCCTGTAATTTTCATCATAGGTACAGTTCAACTATGACAGACAAAAGGAGGGGAAGAAACCCAGAAAATAACATTGTAGGATTTTTTATGAAATTATTTGCAAATTATGGTGGAAAATAAGTATTTGGTCACCTACAAACAAGCAAGATTTCTGGCTCTCACAGACCTGTAACTTCTTCTTTAAGAGGCTCCTCTGTCCTACACTCGTTACCTGTATTAATGGCGCCTGTTTGAACTTGTTATCAGTATAAAAGACACCTGTCCACAACCTCAAACAGTCACACTCCAAACTCCACTATGGCCAAGACCAAAGAGCTGTCAAAGGACACCAGAAACTTGTAAAATTGTAGACCTGCACCAGGCTGGGAAAACTGAATCTGCAATAGGTAAACAGCTTGGTTTGAAGAAATCAACTGTGGGAGCAATTATTAGGAAATGGAAGACACACAAGACCACTGATAATCTCCCTCGATCTGGGGCTCCATGCAAGATCTCACCCCGTGGGGTCAAAATGATCACAAGAACGCTGAGCAAAAATCCCAGAACCACACGGGGGGACCTAGTGAATGACCTGCAGAGAGCTGGGACCAAAGAAACAAAGCCTAACATCAGTAACACACTACGCCGCCAGGGACTCAAATCCTGCAGTGCCAGACGTGTCCCCCTGCTTAAGCCAGTACATGTCCAGGCCCGTCTGAAGTTTGCTAGAGAGCATTTGGATAATCCAGAAGAAGTTTGGGAGAATGTCATATGGTCAGATGAAACCAAAATATAACTTTTTGGTAAAAACTCAACTCGTCGTGTTTGGAGGACAAAGAATGCTGAGTTGCATCCAAAGAACACCATACCTACTGTGAAGCATGGGGGTGGAAACATCATGCTTTGGGGCTGTTTTTCTGCAAAGGGACCAGGACGACTGATCCGTGTAAAGGAAAGAATGAATGGGGCCATGAATGGTGCGATTTTGAGTGAAAACCTCCTTCCATCAGCAAGGGCATTGGAGATGAAACGTTGCTGGGTCTTTCAGCATGACAATGATCCCAAACACACCGCCCGGGCAACAAAGGAGTGGCTTCGTAAGAAGCATTTCAAGGTCCTGGAGTGGCCTAGCCAGTCTCCAGATCTCAACCCCATAGAAAATCTTTGGAGGGAGTTGAAAGTCCGTGTTGCCCAGCAACAGCCCCAAAACATCACTGCTCTAGAGGAGATCTGCATGGAGGAATGGGCCAAAATACCAGCAACAGTGTGTGAAAACCTTGTGAAGACTTACAGAAAAGTTTGACCGCCGTCATTACCAACAAAGGGTATATAACGAAGTATTGAGATAAACTTTTGTTATTGACCAAATACTTATTTTCCACCATAATTTGCAAATAAATTCATTACAAATCCTACAATGTGATTTTCTGGATTTTTTTTCTGGGTTTTGTCTGTCATAGTTTAAGTGTACCTATGATGAAAATTACAGGCCTCTCATATTTTTAAGTGGGAGAACTTGCACAATTGGTGGCTGACTAAATACTTTTTTGCCCCACTGTAGATACTTTTGTACCTGCTGTTTCCAGCATCTTCACAAGTTCCTTTGCTGTTGTTCTGGGATTGATTTGCACTTTTTGCACACAAAGTACGTTCATCTCTAGGAGACAGAACGTGTCTCCTTCCTGAGCAGTATGACGCTGCGTGGTCTCGTGGTACATTTACATTTAAGTCATTTAGCAGACGCTCTTATCCAGAGCGACTTACAAATTGGTTTGACATGTGGAACAGCCACTTGTTCTCCGGAAGGGATTGAACTGTACTTCCTCAGTGGTAGGGAGGCGAGCAGGCCAGAGGTTGAACGCAGTGCCCTTGTTTGGGTGTAGGGCCTGACTTGGAGGTTTGCACAGCTCCGTAGGCAAGCACCATGGTCTTGTAGCATCTCAACTGGAAGCCAGTGGAGAGAGCGGAGGAGCGGGTGTCTTGGGAAGGTTGAACACTTCGTTCTGGATGAGTTGTAGGGTTTAATGGCACAGGCAGGGAGCCCAGCCAACAGCGAGCTGCAGTAATCCAGACGGGAGATGACAAGTGCCTGGATTAGTTAGTGTTTATACTTGCGTACTATTGTTTTTACAGATGAACGTGGTACTTTCAGGCATTTGGAAATTGCTGCCAAGGATGAATCAGACTTGGAGGTCTCCAATTTTTTTCTGAGGTCTTTTGATTTTCCCATGATGTCAAGCACTGAGGCACTGAGTTTGAAGGTAGACCTTGAAATACATCCACAGGTACATCTCCAATTGACTCAAATGGTGTCCATTAGCCTATCAGAAGCTTCTAAAGCGATAATTTTCTGGGATTTTCCAAGCTGTTTAAAGGCACAGTCAACTTATTGTATGTAAACTTCTGACCCACTGGAATTGTGATTCAGTGAATTATAAGTGAAATAATCTGTCTGTAAATAATTGTTGGAAAAATGACTTGTGTCATGCACAAAGTAGATGTCCTAACCGACTTGCCAAAACTATAGTTTGTTAACAAGAAATTTGTGGAGTGGTTGAAAATCTAGTTTTAATGACTCCAACCTAAGCCTATGTAAACTTCTGACTTCAACTGTATGAATAGAAAATATGTATACAGCAGTAGTCTAGGTTGTTAAAGTGACCCGTGTTCAATGACTATGTATATAGGGCAGCAGTCTCTAAGGTGACCCCCATTGGCTCTGCCAGTATAAAGGACACATTTAACACATTAGGTGAAAAGAGGCCAGTTTGGTTGAGCCCATCAATGTCTTGTGAATTCATCCGATTTTTCGGAAAGCAGAGACTTAACAACTTCATTTAAACCCATGAAAAATAAATAAATAGCTATGCTGAAAAAACAATAGCTGTAAATAGTAACTTCTCAAGACATTTTCTTTCCTCATCAATCTACACACAATATCCAATAATGACAAAGCAAAAACAGGTTTTTATAAATTTTTCCAAATGTATTAAAAATGTAAACCGAAATATCACATTTACGTAAGTATTCAGACTCTTTGGGAGCGATTACAGCCTCAAGTCTTCTTGGTATGACGCTACAAGCTTGGCAAACCTGTATTTGGGGAGTGTCTCCCATTCTTCTCTGCAGATCCTCTCAAGCTCTGTCAGGATGGATGGGGAGCATCGCTGCACAGCTATTTTCAGGTCTCTGCAGAGATGAATGATTGGGTTCAAGTCCAGGCTCTGGCTGGGTCACTCAAGGACATTCAGAGACTTGTCCCAAAGCCACTGCTGCATTGTCTTAACCTATTAGAAGGTGAACCTTCACCCAAGTCTGAGGTCCAGAGTGTTCTGGAGCAAGTTTTCATCATGGATCTCTCAATACTTTTCTCCCTTCATCTTTCCATCGATCCTGACCAGTCTCAAAGTCCCTGCTGCTGAAAAACATCCCCACAGCATGATGATCCCACCACCATGCTTTACCATAGGGATGGTGCCAGATTCCCTCCATACGTGACGCTTGGCATTCAGGCTAAATAGTTAAATATTGGTATCATCAGACCAGATAATCTTATTACTCATGGTCAGAGTTCTTTAGGTGCCTTTTGGCAAACTCCAAGCGGGCTGTCTGGTGCCTTTTACTAAGGAGTTGCTCCTTCTGGTCACTCTACCATAAAGACTTGATTGGTGGAGTGCTGCAGAGACGGTTGTCCTTCTGGAAGGTTCTCCCATCTCCACAGAGGAACTCTGGAGCTCTGTCAGAGTGACCATCAGGTTCTTGGTCACCTCCCTGACCAAGGCACTTCTCCACTGATTGCTCAGTTTGAGGCCACTGTGTTCTTGGGGAACTTCAATACGGCAGAAATGTTTTGGTACCCTTCCCCAGATCTGTGCATACACAATCTTGTCTCAGAGCTCTACGGACAATTCCTTTGACCTCATGGCTTTGTTTTTGCTCTGACATGCTCTGTCTGTAGGACCTTATGTAGACAGGTGTGTGCCTTTCCAAATAATGTCCAATCAATTGAATTTATGACAGGTGGACACCAACAAAGTTGTAGAAACATCTCAAGAATGATCAATGGAAACAGGATGCACCTGAGCTCAATTTCAAGTATCATAGCAAAAGGGTTTGAATGCTTATGTAAATGTCTTATTTCAGTTTTTTATATGCAAACATTTCTTTAAACGGTTTTAGCTTTGTCATGATGGAGTATTGTGTGTAGTTCAATTTTAGAAAAATATGGAAAAGTAAAGGTTTCTGAATGCTTTCTAAATGACTGTATGTATGTACAGTACCAAATGTTTGGACACACCTACACATTCAAGGGTTTTTCTTTATTTTAACATTTTTTTACATTGTAGAATAATAGTGAAGACATCAAACTATGAAATAACACATATGGAATCATGTAACAAAAAAGTGTTAAACAAATACAAATATATTTTATATTTGAGATTCTTCAAATATCTACCCTTTGCCTTGATGACAGCTTTGCACACTCTTGGCATTCTCTCAACTAACTTCATGATGTAGTCACCTGGAAAGCATTTCAATTAACAGGTGAACTGGAATTTCTTTCCTTCTTAATGTGTTTGAGCCAATCAGTTGTGTTGTGACAAGGTAGGGGTGGTATACAGAAGACAGCCCTATTTGGTAAAAGATCAAGTCCATATTTATTTATTTTTTAATTCAACTTGATTTAACCACGAAGGCTAAGTTGAGAACAAGTTCTCATTTACAACTGCGACCTGGCCAAGATAAAGCAAAGCAGGGCAACACAAACTACAACACAGAGTTAAACATGGAATAAACAAACATACAGTCAATAATACAATAGAAAAGTCTACATACAGTGTGTGCAAATGAGGTAGGATAAGGGAGGTAAGGCAATAACTAGGCCATAGTAGCAAAATAATTACAATATACCAATTAAACACTGGAGTGATAGATGTGCAGAAGATGCATGTGCAAGTAGAGATACTGGGGTGCAAAGGAGCAAAATAAATAAATAACAGTGTGGGGATGAGGTAGTTGGTGGGCTATTTACAGATGGGCTATGTACAGGTGCTGTGAGCTGCTCTGACTGCTGGTGCTTAAAGCTATCATGGGAGATATGAGTCTCCAGTCATTGGCAGCAAAGTACTGGAAGGAAAGGAGGCCAAAGGAGGAGTTGGGTTTGGGGGTGACCAGTGAAATATACCTGCTGGAGCACGTGCTACGAGTGGGTGCTGCTATGGTGACCAGTGAGCTGAGGTAAGGAGGGGCTTTACCAAGCAAAGATTTACAGATGACCTGGAGCCAGTGGGTTTGGCGACGAGTATGAAGCGATGGCCAGCCAACGAGAGCGTACAGGTCGCAGTGGTAGGTAGTATATGGGGCTTTGGTTACAAAACGGATGGTACTGTGATAGACTGCATCCAATTTGCTGAGTAGAGTGTTGGAGGCTATTTTGTAAATGACATCGCCAAAGTCAAGGATCGGTAGGATAGTCAGTTTTACGAGGGTATGTTTGGCATTTGGATATCGTTTAGGACTTGAGCGTGGCTGAGGTGCACCCATGACCAGCTCGGAAACCAGATTGCATAGCAGAGAAGGTATGGTGGGATACGAAATGGTCGGTGATCTGTTTATTAACTTGGCTTTCGAAGACCATAGAAAGGCAGGGTGGGATAGATATAGGTATGTAGCAGTTTAGGTCTAGAGTGTCTCCCCCTTTGAAGAGGGGGATGACCGCGGCAGTTTTCCAATCTTTGGGGAGCTCAGATAATACGAAGAGAGGTTGAACAGGCTAGTAAAGGGGTTGCAACAATTTCGGCAGATAATTTCAGAAAGAGAGGGTCCAGATTGTCTAGCCCGGATGATTTGTAGGGGTCCAGATTTTGCAGCTCTTTCAGAACATCAGCTATCTGGATTTGGGTGAAGGAGAAATGGGGGAGGCTTGGGCAAGTTGCTGTGGGGAGTGTAGGGCAGTTGACCGGGGTAGGGGTAGCCAGGTGGAAAGCATGGCCAGCCGTAGAGAAATGCTTATTGAAATTCTCAATTATCGTGGTTTTATCGCAGGTGACAGTGTTTCCTAGCCTCAGTGCAGTGGGCAACTGGGAGGAGGTGCTTTTATTCTCCATGGACTTTACAGTGTCCCAGAACTTTTTTGAGTTTGTGCTACAGAATGCAAATTTATGTTTGATAAAGCTAGCCTTTGCTTTCCTAACTGCCTGTGTATATTGGTTCCTAACTTCCCTGAAAAGTTGCATATCGCGGGGGTCTATTTGATGCTAATGCAGTACACCACGGGATGTTTTTGTGCTGGTCAAGGGCAGTCAGGTCTGGTGAGAACCAAGGGCTATATCTGTTCCTGGTTCAACATTTTTTGAATGGGGCATGCTTGTTTAAGATGGTGAGGAAAGCACTTTTAAAGAATAACCAGGCATCCTCTACTGACAGAATGAGGTCAATATCCTTCCAGGATACCCGGGCCAGGTCGATTAGAAAGGCTTGCTTGCTGAAGTGTTTTAGGGAGCGTTTGACAGTGATGAGGGGTGGTCGTTTGACCGCATACCGATTACGGACGCAGGCAATGAGGCAGTGATCGCTGAGATCTTGGTTGACAACAGCAGAAGTGTATTTGGAGGGCAAGTTGGTTAGGATGATATCTATGAGGGTGCCCGTGTTAATGGATTTGGGGTTGTGCCTGTTAGGTTCATTGATAATTTGCGTGAGATTGAGGGCATCAAGCTTAGACTGTAGGATGGCCGGGGTGTTACATGTCCCAGTTTAGGTCACCTAGCAGCACAAGTTCTGAAGATACAGTAGATGGGGGGCAATTAATTCACATATGGTGTCCAGGGCACAGCTGGGGGCAGAGGTGGTCTATAACAAGTGGCAACGCTGAGAGACTTGTTTCTGGAAAGGTGATTTTTAAAAGTAGAAGCTCAAATTGTTTGGGTACAGACCTGGATAGTAAGACAGAACTCTGCAGGCTATCTCTGCAGTAGATTGCAACTCCACCCCTTTGGCAGTTCTATCTTGCTGGCAAATATTATAGTTAGGAATGGAAATTTCAGGGATTTTGGTGGTCTTCCTAACCCAGGATTCAGACACGGCTAGGACATCCGGGTTGGCAGAGTGTGCTTAAAGCAATGAATTAAACAAACTTAGGTAGGAGGCTTCTAATGTTAACATGCATGACGTGGAGCTAGGCACTGCAGGGCCTGTATTAACCTCTACATCACCAGAGGAACAGAAGAGGAGTAGGATAAGGGTAAAGGCTATAAGAACTGGTCGTCTCGTACGTTCGGAACAGAGAGTAAAAGGAGCAGGTTTCTGGGCACGATAGAATAGATTCAAGGCATAATATACAGACAAAAGAATGGTAGGATGTGAATACAGTGGAGGTAAACCTAGGCATTGAGTGACGATGAGAGAGATATTGTCTCTAGAAACATAATTTAAACCAGGTGAGGTCCCCGCATGTGTAGGAGGTGGAAGTAAAGGGATAGCAAAGGCATATTGAGCGGGGCTAGAGGCTCTACAGTAAAATAAGACAATTATCCCTAACCAAAACAGCAATGGACAAGGCATATTGACATTAGGGAGAGGCATGCATAGCCGAGTGATCATAGGGGTCCAGTGAGTAGCTAGGCGAGCTGCTTCAAAGATTTCAGGTAACAGACACGTCTCAACATCAACTGTTCAGAGGACACTGTGTGAATCAGGCCTTCATGGTCAAATTGTTGCAAAGAAACAACTACTAAAGGACCCCAATAAGAAGAAGAGACTTGTAGGACCAAGAAACACGATCAATGGACATTAGACCGGTGGAAATTTGTCCTTTGGTCTGGAGTCCAAACTGGAGATTTTTTGTTCCAACCACTATGTCTTTGTGAGATGCGGTATGGATGAACGGATGATCTCCACATGTGTATTTCCCACCGTAAAGTACGGAGGAGGTGGTGTTATGGTGTGGCGGTGCTTTGCTGGTGACACTGTCTGTGATTTATTTAGAATTCAAGGCACCCTTAACCAGCATCGCTACTACAGCATTATGCAGCGATACACCATCCCATCTGATTTTAGCTTCGTGGGACTATCATTTGTTTTTCAAGTTTGATGGAAAAGCATTCCAGGAAAAGCTGGTCGAGAGAATACCAAGAGTGTGCAAAGCTGTCATCAAGGCATAGGGTGGCTATTTGAAGAATCTCAAATATAAAATATATTTATATTTTTTAAACACTTTTTTGGTTACTACATGATTCCATATCTGTTATTTCATCATTTTGATGTCTTCACTATTATTCTACAATGTAGAAAATAGTTTATTTTTTTAAGTAAAGGAAAACCCTTGAATGAGTAGGTGTTATAAAACTTTTGACCGGTAGTGTATATTCCAGTCATACTTTATCAATAGCCTTTTCAAAGTCAGCTATGAATACCAGGCCTGGTTTACCAGATCTTTCATAGTGTTCTATTGTTTCCAGTACTTGTCTGATATTATCTCCAATGTATCATCCATGTAAAAGAAATGTCTGATTAGGATGAATAATATCAGACAATACTTTTTAAATTCTATGCGCTATGCATTTTGCTATAATTGTTCCATTACAACACTGAAGTGTAAGGGGCCTACAATGTTTTAAATGGACTAGATCTCTATTTAGTAATAGTGAAATCAGACCTTCTTGTTGAGCATCTGATAATCTACCATTTTTATAGGAGTGGTTAAACATGCTAATAACGATCCTCTGAGTACATCAAAAAAGGTTTGATATGCATCAAGTGCCATCCAGCCCAGGAGTTTTCGTGGACTTAAAGGTTTTAATTGCATTAATAAGTTCCTCCTCTGTAATTTGGCCTTCATATTAGTCTTTCTGTACAGCTGTTAATTTGACATTATTTGACATAATCCTTAAAATTAACTTTGTTTAGTGGAGATGGAGAAAACTGAAATGAAAACATGTGCTTAAAGTACCAAATATTGTTTGGTGAATCATGGGTGACTCCATATTTTGTAGCAAGTTTATTATTTTTGGTATCATTTCTATGTTGAAGATTTTAAAAAGAATTTGGTGTATTTTTTCCCATATTCCATATAGTTTGCTTTATTTTTATAATATATTACACTTGATCTTTCACTTGAATAAGTTCCTCAAGTTCTTTTTGTTTTTCCTCTGGTACAGTTTGAATTGCTATCTATATGTACTGTTACTACCTCTATTTCCGTTAATATAAACTCTTTTGACCTAAATTGCTTTTGGTTTTAGATGAGTATGGCATTGCATGGCTTCTAAAGGAACATTTAAAAGTGTCCCATACAATATGGGGATCTGCTGTACCTATGTTATGTTGGAAAAACATAACATCATTATTCTTTCCTGGTTAAAAACAAGTTTTCATCCAATCATGCGCCCACGCAAAAATTCTGTCGGAGTAATGTTTATGACAATTATTTTATGGGGCGACCGCATTCTGCCCCCTATCAACTTTTTAATAACTTTTGGTGTCAGTGAGAATGACATAAGAAAGTAGTCGACTAGCTTGATTGAGCCTCTGCCATGTAGGTCAGGATATTTAAACATCCATATACCCACTAGTTCCAATATATCCATGATGTTCATGATTTCCTTAAGTGCATGAGAGTGTAATGTGATTTAATTTATGGTACATTGAGTTATTTAAAACCGTATTATAATCTCCCACCATAATAATACAGTCTTGTACTGCTTGTAGGCTTGATTATTATATATATATATATATATAAAGCGTGGGTCATCATTTGGACAATCTAGGTTAATGAGTCAAATCTGTTTATGGTCCATCTACATTGCGGCTTTGTTTGGACAATTTGCACATTCGAATCAAAATTATTATTTATTAATATCATCACCTCCTTTGAGTTTCCTTTCCCATGGGAGAAGTATATTTCGGCTCCCCCAGTCCTTTTTCCACACAACTTCATCTAAAATTGTTGAATGAGTTTTCTGTAAATAATAGATACTATATTCCTTCTCTGTAACGATCTTCGTCTTCATCGGATGAGGAGTAGGAAGGATCGGACCAAAACGCAGCGTGGTAAGTGTCCATGATTATTTATTATAACAGAACACAAAAAATACAAAACAACAAAGTGAATGTAAGAAATTAATATCGAAACAGTCCTGAAAGGTGAAAACACAAAACAGGAAACAACCCACAAACACCAGGTGGGAAAAGGCTTCCTAAGTATGGTTCTCAATCAGAGACAACGATAGACAGCTGCCTCTGATTGGCAACCATACCAGGCCAAAAGCATAGAAAAGAAAACATAGAAAAACAACATAGAATGCCCACCCCAACTCACACCCCGACCAAACCCAAAATAGAGACATAAAAAAGGAACTAAGGTCAGGGTGTGACATTCTCTTTTAACCAGGTAAATACTGATCATCTTATCTTATTATCTGCTATGGAATCAATCAATTGTCGTGGAAAATCTACACAGGGACATTCAAAGTCAATCTTAAATTAGTCATTGATTATTAACAGGAAGCTGGAGAGGTCACAGTCGAACTTAAATGCATAAAGTATCGGTCTGAAGTGAGCTCCCCCAGGGCAGTCCCATTAGTTCTCTTACAGTATATACTGCTTACACAGACAAGTTACATTTGCATGATTTAGTTTATTCATCATTCATAATTAATTAATCATTAACGTTTGGTTCATGCATGTGACCGACCATTACATCACGAGGCTTCTTCTCTCCAAGCTGAGATCTTGAAACTGTGGTATCCCTTTTGTTCTCAAAACAAGGTTCTGGGCGTGCTACCAAATTGCCGATACTGATAGTGAGGATTCCTCCCAGGCACGTTCAATCAGTCACTTGCATGAACATAGAAATTGGTTATTAGAAAAGCACAAACATAACATTTTCCATCACACTATCTTTTCAGACTGTTAGAATATTTATCTGGTCAATATGTCAGTGTATTATGTCTGTTGTTTGTAACAGTGTGTTATATGTGAAAATGTGATTGCATTATAATTGTATTTTAATGTTTAAGGACTCTTGGAAGATCCTTGAAAAAGAGCACATAGTGCCACCTACAGAACAGAAGCAGAATTGAACTGCGTACTCCATCAGTCCTTGCATCCTTAGCCGTCAATGAATTTAAGAGTGATTACATTTCTCCAGCCTCATCCCTCAGCTTTTTTAGCGAAATGGTGGCGGGGAGTACACTTTGCTATCATTTCAACTTCTGATTGGTCATTTAAATGGCTTCAGAGAGTGCATAAAGCATAATGTGACCATGTAGAATCACTCCCTTTCAGAAACATCCCACCAATAGTTGTTTTATCTCGCTGTCGTGTGTAATTAAAGTTGCCTATATACTCATTTTCAGATGAGAGCTCGAATTAATGTTAGCAGTAGTGTTTCTTTACATTTATGTTTCGATCAAGTCATTAAGTTAAAAACATTGTTTATTTGATAACATTTTAACCACGTCATGTCCTCCTCATCTCCATTTCCTGCTTCAACATTTTCCACTGCCTCTGTATAGAAAACTTGCTGGACAGCCCTGATCCTCACTACATCGACCTCCTTCACCCTGAAAGGGTACTCAAGGACTCGGAACGTGATTCCCACCACAATTGCAGCATCGTACACGCTCTGACTCTTCAACAACATATTTCTTCAGCCTGCACACAATTGACACAGTGTGTCCAAACGTTTTACAATTCTAGCATTGAGGTGGCTTGTACACAAACGCTTTCAAATAATATATTATATACCCCAACTTTACATGCGTTGGGAGCTCTTCCTCAAACAACTGTAAATCCGCTAGACTTTCCTCCCTTTTCCCATCCACCACACGGGTCAAAGGACGTGCATCCACCACTCCTGGAATTCTCCCACCGAGCAACAGCCCCAATATTCAACGGAACGCCAGAGATATCATCTTAAACCAGCGCCCTGCTCTGAGAATCCATGCTCTACACTTCATATGACACTGATTCACATGGTTAACTTGTTGAGCCATAATGCCTTCTCCTTCTGTTCTTCTGACACACAGGAAATCAAAACAAAACTACTCTTGGTCACTTTGACCGACTCCACCTTTCCTAATGCAACATAATTGTTGACGAATCGCAATCCAACAACAAACTGATTTTCATTTCCGACTTCAGCCCTTTTTCATCATTCTTCTTTATCACTGTCTTCCATTAATTTCTACCATCTCAGCTCGATGCGTCATCAAACTCAAATGGTGCTTCCACTTCCGCCATTGCTCATCGAAGTAAGCCCTGTTATGGTGCATTTCCACCACCTACTATACTGGCATATTTCATTCTGAAATATCAGTGACATAATATTACATTTTGTGTTGTTGAAATGTTAAGAAATGTTGGGGTGTATTCACTTGGGGTGTATTCTTGCACATCGTAGCAAATCATAGCAAAGCGTAGGAAAACGTTTTGCAATGAAAACGAGAGTTTCTTATTGTACAAGTTCAGGTACATGTTACGTTTGTTGGATGAATTAGACCAAGGTGCAGCGTGGTAGGAAAACATTTTATTTTTTCTAAAATGAACACAGAAAAACAACAAAATACAAAACAAACGTAAAGTTCTGCAGGCTACACAGCACCTATAAAAAATCAAGATCCCACAAACTAAAGGGGGGAAAAAAAGGCTGTCTAAGTATGATCCCCAACCAGAGACAACGATAGACAGCTGCCTCTGATTGGGAACCATACCAGGCCAAACAAAGAAATAGGAAAACTAGAATGCCCACCCAAATCACACCCCGACCTAACTAAATAGAGAAATAAAAAGGCTCTCTAAGGTCAGGGTGTGATAGTACGTCCCTACTGTCAAGTTGTCAGGTGTTGAGCCGTCAAGAATGATAATTTAAATGACTTAGCCTACTGTACAAACACAATCGTTCCACCTCTATTTGTGTAATAACACAGTTGTTCTTATTTGGCCCTCTGGGGTAATAAGCCGTTTTTAATGAGATCTGTGGAAATTAATCCCTCCCTTCACCTAAACTTCACCTATTCATTATATTAAAATGCCCAGTGGATAATACAACGGTGTCAAAAACGAGTGAGTAGAGAATACAGCATGACTAGCATACAGAATAGGATTGGGCCTCAGAAATGCCTTGAAATAAAACTTTGTTAGAGATGTTCAAAGAACTCAGAGCTCATCTTCTCACAAACACCACCTGAGAGACTCACTCATATCCATTTTAGCCCCATCTCTTTCCCATAATCACACACTGTCTGTGCGTAATGGAGGGGGGAGGAGGGTGGTGATGGAGGAGTGGTGAGGGTGGGAGGCAGGAAAGGGCCAGGGAACATCTGGGGCATTTCGACGAGCTACTTGTCTGTGTTTGCCAGACAGTGCATCTCTGAGCCAGCGGTGCAGGTGGGAGTCTGACAGGCAGGCAGATTATCTTCAAGGCAGCTCCAGCAGACCCCAGGTCCAACACTGAAAGAGCCATCAGCAGGACAATGGCCGTGTGTCAAAAGGCACCCTGTTTCCTACAGTATGTTACTTTTAACCAGAGCCTTATGGGACATGGTCAAAAGTACTGTACTTAATAGGGAATAGGGTGCCATGCGGGGCTCAGAATCCGTTTGCTGCCTCTGTGTGTTCCCTTCCTGCCTAGGCTTTAGAGGTGACGCACAGTCTCCACTTTGATTTCCCAGGCAGAGCTCTGTCTTAGACTGTCACAGCACAGCCAGCCTGTGTGAGTACCATACGAAAGGTTGGTGTTTCTGATCATTCCCCGTCTGGCTGGGCCAGGAGATCCAGCATGATGCTTAATTGATAAAGAGAGAGGATAAACCTGTCAGGGGAGAGTAGAGAGTAGGAGAGGAGAGGTTCCTTCTCTCTGGAGTCGTTCCACCTCAAAGCACAAGAAGGAGGATTTCAACAGCAACCATCTCAGATTGTTCTGAAATATTTTTTCTAGCTAGAAACAGATCGTATTAGCATTCCTGAAACATTATTTTGTTGAAATAGAATTTTATCTCTAAGAAATTAAGCTAATTGATTGCACCCAAATAGGCCATTTTAATTTATAGGATTCATACAAACTTCAATAAATATAATCGTCAGAGTGGCGAAAGGTTAGTCATTTTTTTACATTCAGCATCACTGCGTCAAGGGATATAGAGTAGTCATTCTAACAAAGATAACTACATATATATTTGTGTGTCCCTGAAAATAATCTGAATTCATGTAAACATTACAGTTTTGAAAACACTACTTGCCCTAAAAAGGGGTCTCTTGGCACAATTTACAGGTTAAGTTAAGCCGCCTATACATTTCTGTACTGGATTAAATATCATCACTACCTTCATAAAACCTTCTTTTTTTTTACCTAACTTGCTTACCACTTTTGACCAAACAATGTATTTTCTTCATGAGCAAAAGCTATTGTTGTTCTATCCAAAGTTACAAAGAAATTGTTGTGATCCATTGAATAAACACAAGAGACCAGAAAATGGATAAAGGGGTGTGTCGGCAGTAGCAGAAACAGCGGCATCTACTGGGCAAAACCACACTAATTTATAGTAGAGCACTGATACTGTATACCAGTTGTTGGGGTGGGATTGGCGTGGGGTGTGTGTGTGTGTGTGTGGGTTCAAAGGTGGCTTTTGATCATGTTATTGGATTCCTCATGTTATTGGATTCCTCATGTTATTGGATTCCTCATGTTATTGGATTCCTCATGTCTTACTCAACGGTAGGAATAAGTTTGGTACAAATCGGATGTTGGGCACTATCTTTGTTGAATAATTCTGGAAATTCTATACATTTAAAAAAAATACTTGCAGTGGTCAGGGAATGTTAGAAATAAAATAACATAAAGATCAATGTATCAAAATAAACAACAAAATAATTGTATACTTGAATTTTGTCATGTATTTAATTAAAATACATGTATTTTGTATTTTAAAACACAAAAATAGATTTACAAGTAGCTGGACTGAACAGCAAGAACATTCTCAGTAAATGTTAAAATTTTGTTTTGCTTGCTATGAGTGTGAAATGTTTAAGCAATAAGGCACGAAGGGGTGTGGTATATGGCCAATATACCATGGCTAAGGGATGTTCCTACGCACGACGCAACACAGAGTGCCTAGATACAGCCCTTAGTTATGGTACAGTGGCCATATACCACAACCACCAGAGGTGCCTTATTGCTATTATAAACTGGTTATCAACATAATTAGAGCAGTAAAAATACATGTTTTGTCATACCCGTGGTATACAGTCTGTATAGCCAATCAGCATTCAGGGCTCAAACCACCCAGTTTATAATGTTTTTTATCTACCCTAGTTGAGCAGGTCACTCTGGATAAGACTGTCTGCTAAATGACCAAAATGTAAATGTATATATGAAAATTAACATACCAAAATTAACAGTAAAACACACTGTATATTTTTCAGGGCGAAGCTCATTAAAATGATACTCAGCATGCTTTGCAATTGTTCATTTTTACACATACATTTAGTTATTTTAGCAGACGCTTTTATCACCCCATAGTGCCATCAGACTTCTGAGACCAATGCATGGGGTAAGGGGGGCCACAAAATGTGAACCGCTATTAAAATGGTATAGAAATGACAGTATTTTGAAAAATCTAAATACATTGGAGTGTATTTCAACCCAGTGCAATTCAAATGACAAAATACTCAGAAATCATTAAAATACGTATTTCAAATACACTGCCCATCATCGCCAGTGGTAAACAATCAGCTGAATACAATAGCAAATTTGTTTAACACCAAGCAAATACATCGGCTGAATACAGATTGGCAATAGTGAGTATATAAACAACAATCTGAGAGGACTGGCAAAACAATGCAGCACCAGCTGCGCCACTAATACAATCATCCGGCAGAAAATGTAAATAGTGTTGGTAACCCATATTTATCATTTAAAGAAGTGAATGTCCCGTTTCATGTGGCTGATTAGAGCCTGTTTCTATATAAAAGGATAGTGAAGTTTACCATCAATACAAATACTCCCAGATCACTTTTCAAAATAACAGAGATTCTCAGCTGCCACTTAAGGGGCCATAGAGAGTAAAACTGTGCAGTGGACCATCTCTGGCTAGTGAAAAGGATATGCACTGCCAGACCATTTCTGAACACTGGCAACCAGAAGCATGGGAATGATGTGGCTGGCTCTGTAGGTGTCTTGAATAAGGAACATGAATGATTACTTGCCAGTCATATGCAGGCTTGGGACCCCATAATGTCATAGTGGAATGATGTTTTTAGACATTTTATGAATACTTTCTGAAGGCACTGTAAATAGATAACATCTGGACAACAAACACCCCAAAAACAGTATGTCTGGCCTTATTTACGCAACAGTTTTATTATGAGAACAGACAAATGGCGACGAGTTCAGTTAACTTTGTCACAGCATATACAAAAAGTAAGAGTTTAAATGGCTTCTAACCTCACAGTGCATTTACATTTTGCGAGTAGTAGTAGCACACTTTGTCACTTTTACAACCACAGCCACATTTCCCAGGATTTCATGTGCCAAATTATTTTTAATGTGCATATACCACAGCTACAGTTAAATAAATCATCCAACAAAATGTAAGCAGGAAATGTTGCACTGTCTACACTGACATGAGAGGCAATTTAGCCCATATATCTGAATAATGAATATATCGTGTACTTATTTTAAACATCCTTTTAACCTCAAACTCTGATGCCCTCTGGTGGCCTTTTCTAAGCGACACATAATATTGTACACTACCCTCATAAAGTACATTTCGGTTTCAAAACTATAAGTCTTACAAACACATGCTTAATACTGTTAGAAAGGTAAGAACTGGGGTTCTGATCAATGTGACTACTACAATACTTATTTTCCACCATAATTTGCAAATAAATTCATTTTAAAAATCCTACAATGTGATTTTCTGGATTTTTTTTCTCATTTTGTCTGTCATAGTTGAAGTGTACCTATGATGAAAATTACAGGCCTCTCTCATCTTTTTAAGTGGGAGAACTTGCGCAATTGGTGGCTGACTAAATACTTTTTTGCCCCATTGTATATATCCATTAACTTTTTTTATTGTAACCAATGAGCTAGATCAAAAGTACATGTGGAGGATGCATACAATTTAATGTGGATGGAGAAGGAAATGCATTGCTAAACAATGACCATCAGGTTGTACCCTTTCCATGCATATTAACTGTTTGCACTTTTGGTGACTTTGGTACGCCCCAAACTCGCCGGACCCAGTACCGGGTCCAAAACAACCACTCAGAGTTTAACAGGTTAAAACATGTGATCTAAATGCTATTTTTTTCAGGACACTGAACCATGGCTCCTGTTCATTAGAGGTCAAAGTGTTTCACTCCCATGAGTCCAGCCGTGACGCCTGTGTCATTCCCACCTACAGTTGTCCTGGCTCAACTAAAACTCCCCACTGCAATATCTGCACCCACGACAGAGGGCCACCGGATCCCGAAACTGCATATAGAATCCCAGTTTAATGACAAAACATCTATTGCAATCCCTTTCAAGTAGAATACGTTACATCTACATTACAACACACTTGACAGCTTAACACATGGAATGTTGCAATGTATTCAATGTTTTACATTCGGCATGCATTTGTTGTGCAACATGAAATAAATATAATGTGGAAAATAAACACTTCTCTGTTCTACATTATGCGTCAAATCATTCTGACCGCAATAGCTAACTCCTCCATATGGACTGCGCTCCAACCATTAATTCATATTTATATGTCGTTTCACATCGCTTGGTGGGTTTAAAATGTTTAATTTGGCTCAGGGCCATTAAACAATTATGCTAAAGTGCCTTTATTCGGGTAACTGCCAAAATAAAGGAAACACCAACATAAATAAAGGTCTAAATTCAATCAGATCAAGTGTTAAACGTAAAGAAGGCTGCATAGGATTTCTCTTAATGTGATTCCATGCTGCAAATGGCAATGTCAGTTTTAGGTATAATGCTGCGAGCCGCTTGTGGATTTGACAGCTTTAACGCAGCCCCGCCTTTGACACCATCAACACATTATCTATGAGGATTTCTGCTAAAGTGGATCTGATTGAATCAGGCCCAAAGTGTCTTAATGAGGCATTGGGTCACAACAAGCCAGAACAGCTTCAATTCACCTTGGTATTGATTCTACAAGCGTCGGGTACTGCAACCCCATTCTTCCACGAGAAAGTCCATCATTTGGTGTTTTGTTGGTGGTGGTGGTGGTGGTGGTGGTGGTGGTGGTGGTGGTGGAAAACGCTGTCTCAGGCACCACCACAGAATCTCCCGTAAGTGTTCATTTAGTTGAGATCTGGTGACTGAGATGGCTATGGCATATTATTTACATTGTTTTCATGCTCATCAAACCATTCAGTGACAACCTGTACTCTGTGGATGGGGGCATTGTCATCGTATGGGGGCATGGCAATCATAGATAAAATAATGGGAAAAATCATTTATACATGACCCTAAGCATGCCCACATAAAAAAAAGACTATAGTATACTATTGTATAAATACTACAGTGTTCACTGTAGTGTTTTTGCGTACTTTACTGTAGTCCGCAAAACACTACAGTGAATACTGTAGTATTTACTGTCCTATTTACTGTAGTGTACTGTAGTATTTACAGTAAACTATAGTATGAATAATGTAGTAAATTAAAAAATGTAGTATAAGCTATAGTAATTCATGTAATATTTTTCTTGATTGTAATATACTGTAGAGTTAACTGTAGTGTTTTTGCAGACATTACTGTAGTATTTACTATAGTGCGAAATAGAAATGGAGGCTTTCTCCTTCAGGAAACCTACTGGATAAATACTTAAAGAGCACATTTTCCATCTTCTGCAGGCAGGCAGGTGAACAGAACAGAACAGAACAGAACAGTGCTTCTGCTCTTTTCTATAACCTATAGGGAACACAATATACGGTCTATACTTGGCATGTAGGTTTCTCAGTTATGAGTGGCACAGATTTCAATATGGGGAGGGGAATGGGAAGGGCATATGTTAATAAAATAAAGTAGTTTTTAATAAAGTTTTAAAAAGTGTAGTGTTTTTTCGGACTGTAGTGTTGTTGCGGACATTATTGTAGTATTTACTACAGTTTTTTTTGCCGATAATACTGTAGTACGTACTATAGTATTCTACGGTATATTACAACATTCTATAGTAAGTACTTGTGGTGCTGTAATGGCCAAACCCTCTTACCACGCCCTTCACGCACCTTCCCAGCTCCTTCCCAGTTAGAAAGCTAATAGAGCCGGGCTGAGTTCATTACTCAATCGAGTGTTTGGTTGAGATCTGGTGACTGAGATGGCCATTGCATATAATTTACATTGTTTTCATGTTCATCAAACCATTCAGTGACAACCCATGCTCTGTGGATGGGTGCAATGTCATCCTATGAGGGCATAGCATTCGTGCTGTGGGGATGTTTTTCAGCGGGAGGGTCTGGGAGACTAGTCAGGATCGAGGCAAAGATGAACGGAGCAAAGTAGAGAGAGAGATCCTTGCTGAAAACCTGCTCCAGAGCGCTCAGGACCTCAGACCGAGGCAAAGGTTCACCTTCCAAAAGGACAACGACCCTAAGTACACAGCCAAGACAACTTATGAGTGGCTTCGGGAGAAGTCTCTGAATGTACTTGAATGACCCAGCCAGAGCCCAGACTTGAACCCAATTAAACATCTCTGGAAAGACATGAAAATAGCTGTGCAGCGACGCTCCCCGTCCAACCTGACAGAGCTTGAGAGGATCTGCAGAGAAGAATGGGAAAAACTCAAAATACAGCTGTGCCAAGCTTGTAGTCATACCCAAGAAGAACTGCTGCCAAAGGTGCTTCAACAAAGTTTTTTAATTTATTTCTTTTATTTCACCTTTATTTAACCAGGTAGGCTAGTTGAGAACAAGTTCTCATTTGCAACTGCGACCTGGCCAAGATAAAGCATAGCAGTGTGAACAGACAACACAGAGTTACACATGGAGTAAACAATTAACAAGTCAATAACACAGTAGAAAAAAAGGGGCAGTCTATATACAATGTGTGCAAAAGGCATGAGGAGGTAGGCGAATAATACAATTTTGCAGATTAACACTGGAGTGATAAATGATCAGATGGTCATGTACAGGTAGATATATTGGTGTGCAAAAGAGCAGAAAAGTAAATAAATAAATAAACAGTATAAAAACAGTATGGGAATGAGGTAGGTGAAAATGGGTGAGCTATTTACCAATAGACTATGTACAGCTGCAGCGATCGGTTAGCTGCTCGGATAGCTGATGTTTGAAGTTGGTGAGGGAGATAAAAGTCTCCAACTTCAGCGATTTTTGCAGTTCGTTCCAGTCACAGGCAGCAGAGTACTGGAACGAAAGGCGGCCAAATGAGGTGTTGGCTTTAGGGATGATCAGTGAGATACACCTGCTGGAGCGCGTGCTACGGATGGGTGTTGCCATCGTGACCAGTGAACTGAGATAAGGTGGAGCTTTACCTAGCATGGACTTGTAGATGACCTGGAGCCAGTGGGTCTGAATACATACAGTACTGAGTAAAGGGTCTGAATACATACAGTTTAAGTCAGAAGTTTACATACACTTAGATTGGAGTCATTAAAACTAGCTTTTCAACCACTCCACACATGTCTTGTTAATAACAAACTATAGTTTTGGCAAGTCGGTTAGGACATCTACTTTGTGCATGACACAAGTAATTTTTCCAACAATTGTTTACAGACAGATTATTTCACTTATCATTCACCGAATCACAAATCCAGTGGGTCAGAAGTATAAATAGACTAAGTTGACTGTGCCTTTAAACAGCTTAGAAAATTACAGAAAATGATATCATGGCTTTAGAAGCTACTGATAGTCTAATATAGATCATTTGAGTCAATTGGAGGTGTACCTGTGGATGTATTTCAAGGCCTACCTTAAAACTCAGTGCCTCAGTGCTTGACATCATGGGAAAATCCAAATAAATCAGCCAAGACCTAAAAAAAAATGGTAGACCTCCACAAGTCTGGTTCGCCCTCGGGAGCAATTTCCAAACTCCTTAAGGTCTCCTTAAGGTCTCACTCATCTGTACAAACAATAGTACGCAAGTATAAACACCATGGGACCACACAGCTGTCATACCACTCAGGAAGGAGATTCTCTCTCCTAGACATGAACGTACTTTGGTGCAAAAAGTGCAAATCAATCACAGAACAACAGCAAAGGACCTTGTGAAGATGCTGGAGGAAACAGGTATAAAAGTATCTATATCCACAGTAAAACGAGTCCTATATTGACATAACCTGAAAAGCCGCTCAGCAAGGAAGAAGCCACTGCTCCAAAACCTCCATAAAAAAGGCAGACTACGGTTTGCAACTGCACATGGGGACAAAGATCATACTTTTTGGAGAAATGCCCTTTGGTCTGATGAAACAAAAATAGAACTGTTTAGCCATAATGCCATCGTTATGTTTGGAGGAAAAAGGGGGAGGCTTGCAAGCCGAAGAACACCATCCCAACCGTGAAGCAAGGGGGTGGCAGCATCATGTTGTGGGGGTGCTTGGCTGCAGGAGGAACTGGTGCACTTCACAAAATAGATGGCATCATGAGAGAGGAAAATTATGTGGATATATTGAAGCAACATCTCAAGACATCAATCGGGAAGTTAAAGCTTGGTCACAAATTAGTCTTCTAAATGGACAATGACCCCAAGTATACTTCCAAAGTTGTGGCAAAATGACGTAAGGACAACAAAGTCAAGGTATTGGAGTGGCCATCACAAAGCTCTGACCTCAATCCTACAGAAAATTTGTGGGCAGAACTGAAAAAGTGTGTTTGATTAAGGAGGCCTACAAACTTGACTCAGTTACACCAGTTCTGTCAGGATGATTTGGCCAAAATTCACCCAACTTATTGTGGGAAGCTTGTGGAAGAGTACCGAAAACATTTGACCCAAGTTAAACACTTAAAAGGCAATGCTACCAAATACTAATTGAGTGTATGTAAACTTCTGACCCACTGGGAATGTGATGAAAGAAATAAAAGCTGAAATAAATCATCCTCTACTATTATTCTGACATTTCATATTCTTAAAATAAAGTTGTGATCCTAACTGACCTAAGACAGATCATTTTTACTAGGATTAAACGTTGTGAAATTGTGAAAACTGAGTTAAATGTATTTGGCTAATGTGTATGTAAACTTCCGACTTCAACTGTACAGGGGGTACTGGTACAAAGTCAATGTGCAGGGGCACCGGTTAGTTGAGGTAATTGAGGTAATATATACAGTGGGGCAAAAAAGTATTTAGTCAGCCACCAATTGTGCAAGTTCTCCCACTTAAAAAGATGAGAGAGGCCTGTAAGTTTCATCATAGGTACACTTCAACTATGACAGACAAAATGAGAAAAAAAATCCAGAAAATCACATTGTAGGATTTTTTATGAATTTATTTGCAAATTATGGTGGAAAATAAGTATTTGGTCAATAACAAAAGTTTATCTCAATACTTCGTTATATACCCTTTGTACTTGGTGCTCCGGTACCACTTGCCATGCGGTAGCAGAGAAAACAGTCTGTGACTAGGGTGGCTGGAGTCTTTGACCATTTTTAGGGCCTTTCTCTGACAACGCCTGGTATAGAGGTCCTGGATGGTAGGAAGCTTGGCCCCAATGACGTACTGGGCCGTACACACTACCCTATGTTGTGCCTTGCGGTCGGAGGCTGAGCAGTTGCCATACCAGGCAGTGATGCAACCAGTCAGGATGCTCTCGATGGTGCAGCTGTAGAACCTTTTGATGATCTAAGGACCCATGTCAAATCTTTTCAGTCTCCTGAGGGGGAATAGGTTTTGTCGTGCACTCTTCACAGCTGTCTTGGTGTGCTTGGACCATGTTAGTTTGTTGGTGATGTGGACATCAAGGAACTTGAAGCTCTCAACCTGCTCCACTACAGCCCTGTCAATTTAAATGGGTGCATGCTCATCCTTCTTTTCCTGTGGACCCACAATCATCTCCTTAGTCTTGAACATGTTGAGGGAGAGGTTGTTGTCCTGGCACCACACGGCCAGGTGTGATTACCAACAGCAACGAGACAATCTACAGGGAGGAGGTTAGAGCCCTGGCGGAGAGGTGCCAGGAAAAACACAGTTGTGAAGAAGGCACAACAGCGCCTCTTCAACATCAGGTGGCTGACAATGTCTCCTGAATTAGCCTAGTGCGCATGTGTGCCCACCCAGCACTGATGAATCACTGTAGCAAGTAAATACCTAAACGTCCAAGCTCCATTGACTCCAATTACCATAACAGCCAACCGAAAAGGGGTGGTGGACTAATTCAATAAGCTCGTGGAGTGAAAAGGTAGCAGTAACAAGCCTCCAGAAGACTTTCAGTGTGGGTTATACCTGCACTAAGAGCTGGGCAGCTCGGCAATTGCAACATATACACATGATGATTATGTTGAAATTAGATTGATGTAATACCCTGTTAGTTCGATTAGGTCAATATTTAAGTTTGAAGTTTTAGACTAATTTCAATGTTCACCATTCTGGTGCTAATGAAATGAAAACAGTACAGCTTGATTCTATTTTTCAAATCAAATGTTTATTCCACGGTGATTCCAAGTCACAATACATTGACAAATTATGTTGAAACAACGTTGATTCAACCAGTGTATGCCCAGTGGGGGGGAGTTATTTGCACCAGCTCTGCCATCCATTAGAGTGATATACTGTACTACCACCCTTACACTCCTCTGCAGAAAGACTCATTCCGATCGGCATTTATTTTACAGCCGTGGTGTAGCGGTGAGGGGTAAAAAAGTGTGGATAGTGTTTCATTTATTTACAAATAAACAATAGAATATTAAATGGTAATAACCCTGAAACGTAATGCAGAAAATATTACGTGCATTATCAAAACCACACATAATATGACTATTGAGGTACAGTTCAGATCCAAATCTAACATGACCTTTTTCTACTATAGCACGGGGTAAATCATTTTGCTGTGTACAGAACAACAATCATCTCTCCATTTCCCCAGAGCAGAGCTACATGCATTCAGCCACAACCTATTCAGAGCCACCCTCCAAACTTTACTGTACATTGCCAGCTGGATGCTATAAGGAACAGGACACTGTTGTAAATTAATGCTACAATCATTTATATTATCCAGTTGGACAGCATGTCTTTTAAGGACAGTTTGCAGCAGTGAGAGATTATGAATATTATACCCTCCCCAGGAAAGGATGAGTCAGTCGTTGAAAAACTCCTCATTAATGACACAATGACAAACCATTTTGATGAAAGATCTTCCAGAGTTAGTGGATTAAGCACATTTCTAAAGCCTCGCTCCAAGGCAACATTTACATATGCTTCACTGAGGGAAAATTGGCTAAATGTGTCACCAGTCATGATCTTCAACAAATGCTAAATGGAGCGTGGCGCCCTTCACTACCAATGTAGACGATATCCTTACGCATGGCAAATGGACCATCACTAAATTAGATGTTCCCTAGAGAGTCAAATGTGTGATTAATAACATTTTTGGAAACCCAAGTAAAGATTTATGGATACTGTTGAAGTTACCACCTGGTATGTATTGTCTGGTTTTAGGTCTCCCTCCAGTGGATGGTTGCATGTAGTACTACTAAACGCTGTCAGAAATAATACATTCTTCATCAAATAATCATTAAGTCTACATGACAAAAAGTCCTTAATCAAAGAAGCTTGACAATGAGTAAAAACAGTTTTGACATGCCAGCTGGACATGCCAGCTGGATCTACAGTAGGCCTTCTATTTGCAGGTCAACATGCCAACTTGCATGTTTTTCCAGCTCTGTACACACAAGACTATGTTTTAATTTTTAATAAGTGACATTTCACACTCCGCACCCTATCTGACATGGCAGTGAGCATTTACGGAGTCACTTCAAGCGGAACAGCCGGCGTGAACGTGCAGTAGAGTGAACAAGTGAGCAGCTCTTAAAAACTTCCTTTCTTGTTTCCAACCTCAGGGGACAACTTCCTTCTTAGACTGCCTGCCAATCACCAAGAAACAGAATATGCAGCATACTTAGGTGACGAGGAGACATCTGCTAAAGTTGCATGTTTACCAGACGCTTACAGAACAGCAGGAAATCTTACTAATCCAAAGTATTATTACACACAATACACCCCCCCCCGTAGACCTGCCGCTTGACAAAAGTAAAGACAAAAGACACATTGCAAATGATCATCTATTTGTACCAACTTTCAGGAAAATCAATGACTGCCTGCACAGGTTTAAAAAATATATATATATTCCACTGAATGATCCTTCTTCCTCTGGGTATCTTGATGGTAGTAGACAGCACAGCAGAAGATGCATTTGTGCTATGCTGTGCCGAGGTGTGATGGAGTGATGGAAAATGTGATATAAAAAGAGCTGGATTCAACCACTAAATCCCACCGTCAGAGTTGTCAGAGTTGGTCTGAATCAAACCTCAGGCTTCCATCAACCTCTTTGAAATAAAGAATATACATACTTTTTTTGTGTACCCTATCCTCACAATGAGAAAGTACATCTTGCTCATCACCACAAGTAGGCCTACTGAATGTTCTCCGATGCACTTTGAAACGGTCTCTACTCACAGCTAAATAATGTATATGGGCGGCAGGTAGCCTAGCGGTGAAGAAAGTTGGGCCAGTAACCGAAAGGTCTCTGGTTCAAATCGACTAAGTGAAGAATCTGTTGATGATGTGCTCTCGAGCAAGGCACTTAAACCCTAATTGCTCCTGTACTGTAAGTCGGTCTGGATAAGAGTGTCTGCTAAATGTTCAAATGTATTTGTTGTAATAGCATTAATGAAAATGCATCATTATGTAAAAATCTGTGTTTTTGCTATACTGGTATCTTTTATTGAGGGTCTGATAACAAAAAGTTGATGTCACAGTTTTCTACTAGGACAACTTGAAAAGGTAGCAAAAAACTATGCCACATCAAAAGCTGTTGGGAGACTTTTGTTGAGGAACTGCAACATGGATTGGGAAATGCCTGGAGTCGTTAAAGAAAAACATTATTTCTTTGGGGAGAATCAAAGAGAACAAATGCCAGCAGAGTGAGAAGTGTGCCACAAATTGTGGTTGCAGTATAACTTGTTTCAGTTCCATGGTTAAGATTGATTTATGAGGTGTATTGGCCCTGGGGAAGGTCTAAATACCTACCAGCCTGTGAGCAAATGATTTAGAGCCAGAAGTCACCACTGACCTATCAAATGCGTCAAATTTATTTCATTACATTAATGTGATGTTTCCTCCAGGAGCCCCTGACTCCAAAACATTATAATATATATTTTAGATTGGTAAATTAGTCTAACCACCTATTTAAACCTGTAGTAATCATGGACAAATTACTGACTGTGTCATGACACAAGGCGAGACCCAGATGCAGATGTTTGGAATCTTACAATATTTATTAATCCAATAGAGGAGGGCAAGAGAATGGTCGTGGACATGAAAACGGGTCTAAACCAGTTCAATCCAAAAGGTACCGAAGGGCAGACAGAATCAAGGTCAGGCCAGGCAGGATGATCAGGCAGGCGGGAAAGTAGTCTAGAGTCAGGCAGGGGTCAAAACCGGGAGGACTAGCAAAAAGATAATAGCAAAAGGAGTACGGGAAAAACACGCTGGTTGACTTGACTAACATACAAGACGAACTGGCACAGAGAGACAGGAAACACAGGGATAAATACACTGGGGAAAACAAGCGACACCTGGAGGGGGTGGAGACAATAACGAGGACAGGTGAAACTGATCAGGGTGTGACAGACTGGGCACCAAGGGCACGTGCCCAGGGGTCCTGACCTCCAGGATGCCTCCATTGATTTCGTTAGTCACTCTCACCCAGATATCATATTAATATGGCATAAATCATGGCAAAATGTCTAGAATTTCAGGAAATTAGCTTTAAAACTGCAACCATTTCTCTCCACCCCATAGCAAAATGTGTAGAATTGCATGGAATTAGCTTTAAAACTGCAATTGTTTCTCTCAACCCCATGGCATAATAAGTAGAATTGCATTAAATTAGTTATAAAATTGCCTCAAAAGGCTTGGGCCGGCCCTGTTTCCTACACAAACTCTTAATGGAAAAAGGTGAAACAGTGCCACTGGTTGCCCCAGGCTCATTTGTTATTGTTTTTGTTTCGTTTTTGAAAAGGAGCATCCAGCAACGTAATTTTAAAAAATCATAGTACTCTGCTGTTCTATCGCGTATGCAATGATGTCTGTATTGTGAGAGACAAGTGCGAACCGGCTGGAAATGTGGAATGGAATGGTCCAATGTAAAGCTAGCGCAAGGTGAGAGGATGTGTAATAGCCGAGCTGTGTGAAAACAGCCGGGAGCAACTTTGCTAAACTGCACAGTAAGTGTATCATTTGTATTTTAAAGATTATTTCCAACGGTTTCCAAAACTGTATTGCTGTGGAACTTAACTTTGTCAAGATGGCGCTGGAGGGAATAGCAGCCATTTTACAGGCTTCTGACCAATTGCGCTATTTTTATTTTTATTTTTTAGATGTTCTTAACTTTTGTGCATAATGTTTCCGCCATAATTTCCTTTGACCAAAAAGAGCTACTGGACATCAGAACAGCAATCGCTGTTCCTCAATTTGGATGAGGATTTCTACTTGCGGGGCTGACAGAGCTGGCCGCCTCACTTCGCGTTCCTAGGAAACTTTGCAGTATTTTGTTTTTTACGTGTTATTTCTTACATTGGTACCCCAGATAATCTTAGGTTTTATTACATACAGTTGGGAGGAACTACTGGATATAAGAGCAAGGTCAACTCACCATCATTATGATCAGGAATACGACTTTCCCGAAGCGGATCCTGTGTTTTGCCCACCACCCTGGACAATGGATCGGATCCCAGCCGGCGAACCAAAACAACAACTCTGTCACGACTTCTGCCGAAGTCGTTGCCTCTCCTTGTTCGGGCGGTGCTCGGCGTTCGACGTCACCGGTCTTCTAGCCATCATTGATCCTTTTTTCATTTTCCATTGGTTTTGTCTTGTCTTCCCACACACCTGTTTTCAATCCCATTCATTACCTGTTGTGTATTTAACCCTCTGTTTCCCCTCATGTCTTTGTCAGAGATTGTTTTATTTGTCAGTGTAGTGTGATTTGTTGTATAGGTGCGCGTCGGGTCCTCGTACCCCTGTTTGTTTGTTTATGTACATTTAGTGTTATGGAGCATACTCCGTGGACTTTATTAAAAGACTCCATTTTACATTCCATTTGACTCTCCTGTGCCTGACTTCCCTGCCACCTATTACACCTATGCCTGACAGAATCTCTGACCAATATATGAAGTCAGCAGGAGAGGACACTATGCCCATGGAGCTGGAGGAACGCTTTCAGGAACAAGCGAGGGAGCTTGACGGACCGTGAGAAGAGTTACGCCCTCGTCTCATGCCTCACCGGGAAAGCCCTGGAATGGGCCAGCTCTGTCTGTAGTAGGGAGGATGCGGTGCTGGACCATTTTGAGGAGTTCACCCGCCAATTCCGGATAGTATTCGATCACCCACCTGAAGGCAAAGCAGCGGGTGAGCTTCTCTATCATCTGAGGCAGGAGACGAGGAGTGCACAGGATTTTGCTTTGGAGTTTAGGACCTTGGCTGCCGGCGCTGGATGGAGCGACAGGGCCCTGATCGACCATTACCGTTGTAGTCTACGCGAGGACGTCCGTCGGGAGCTGGCCTGTAGAGACACCACCCTCACCTTCGACCAGCTGGTGGACATGTCCATCAAGCTGGACAACATGCTGGCTACTCGTGGACGTCTAGATCGGGGTCTGGTTGTTCCATCCTCCCGCACCCTCTCTCCCGAACCTATGGATTTGGGAGGGATGGTGCGCAGGGAGACCGGAGGGGGTTCCTGCTTGAGCACCATTCAAGGTCCCAGAGAGCACACTGCTGGTCGGTGCCGGGTTGGTTCCGTCACCCCAGGTGAGTAGGCACCATTCTCATCGACGACGTCGTGCCCACAGTGACCGTACCTACATATCCCAACTAGAAGCCATGGATTACAGGCAACATCCGCACTGAACTAAAGGCTAGAGCTGCCAATTTTAAGGAGTGGGACACTAATCTGCGCTTATAAGAAATCCCACTATGCCCTCTGACGAACAACAAAACAGGCCAAGTGTCAATACAGGACTAAGATCGAATCCTACTACCCCGGTTATGACACTCGTCAGCTGTGTCAGGCTTGCAAACTATCATGGATTACAAAGGGAAACCCAGCTGCGAGCTGCCCAGCTGCACCCTACCAGGTGTGCTAAATACCTTATATGCTCACTTCGAGGCTAGCAACACTGAACCATGCATGAGAGAACCCACTGTTGTGGACAACTGTGTGATCTCACTCTCTGTAGCCGATGTAAGACCTTTAAAGACGTTAACATTCACAAGGTCGCAGGGCCAAATGGATTACCAGGACGTGTACTCAGAGCATGCGCTCACCAGCCGGCAAGTGTCTTCACTGACATTTTCAACCTCTCCCTGACCTAGTCTGTTGTATCTGTTTCCAGCAGACCAGCAGACCCTGTACCCAAGAATGCCAAGGTAACCTGTCTAAATGATTATCACCCCATAGCACTCACATCTGTGGCCATGAAATGCTTTTAAATGTTGGTTATGGCTCACATCAACACCATCATTCCAGACACCCTGGACCCACTCCAATTCGCTTACTGCCCAAACAGATCCACAGATGATGCCATTGCTATTGCACTCCACACTGCCCTTTCCCACCTGGACAAAAGGAACACCTACGTAAGAATGCTGTTCATTGATTACAGCTCAGCGGTAAACCCCATAGTGCCCTCCAATCTCATCACAAAGCTAAGGACCCTAGGACTGAACATCTCCCTTTGCAACTGGATCCTGGACTTCCTGACAGGATACTCCCAGGTGGTGAGGGTCAGCATGGTGGATGTTTTGTCGCCTACACTCAGGGGTGCGTTCTTAGTCCCCTCCTGTACTCCCTATTCACCAACAAAAGCTTGTCCACGCACGACTCCAACACCATCATTAAGGAGGTCAGAGACATGACAATGTGGTGTCAGGACAACAACCTCTCCCTCAACATCAGCAAGGCAAAGGAGCTTATCGTGGACTACAGGAAATGGAGGGCCGAGCACGTCCCCATTCACATCGACGGGACTGTAGTGGAGCGGGTAAAGAGCTTCAAGTTCCTTTATGCCCACATCACTAAGGACCTATCATGGTCTATCATGGTCTTACACACCAACACAGTTGTGAAAGGATTGCACTGCACAGACTTTTATGTCAAAAAAGATTAACCATGGGGAAATCGCTCCGTCATTTCCTCGTTGCCAAAAATTCTAATAGTTAACCTAATTTCAGTTTATGTGACAAAACAAACCTGTATAGTGTATAGAATCACCATATAAACTGCAGGGAATTCTATTTTCCATAACCAAAAGTATTTTTGTTCATCCAAAAAGTCAATTCAGGGCGCTCCTGCAAAAAAGACCATCTGGACCCTCTCTTTTTAAAATTATCCGCCAAAATTGTTGCAACCCCTATTACTAGCCTGTTCAACCTCTCTTTCATATCGTCTGAGACTCCCAAAGATTGGAAAGCTGCCGTGGTCATCCCCCTCCTCAAAGGGGGAGACACTCTAGACCCAAATACTACAGACCTATATCTATCCTACCCTGCCTTTCTAAGGTCTTTGAAAGCCAAGTCAACAAACAGATTACCGACCGTTTCAAATCCCACCGTACCTTCTCCGCTATGCAATCTGGCTTCCGAGCTGGTCATGGGTGCACCTCAGCCACGCTCAAGGTCCTAAACGATATCTTAACCACCATCCATAAGAGGCAATACTGTGCAGCCGTATTCATCGACCTGGCCAAGGCTTTCGACTCTGTCAATAACCACATTCTTATCGGCAGACTCAACAGCCTTGGTTTCTCAAATGATTGCCTCACCTGGTTCACCAACTACTTCTCTGATAGAGTTCAGTGTGTCAAATCGGAGGTCCTGCTGTCCAGACCTCTGGCAGTCTATGGGGGTGCCACAGGGTTCAATTCTCTGGCCGACTCTCTTCTCTGTATACATCAATGATGTCGCTCTCGCTGCTGGTGAATCTCTGATCCTCCTCTACGCAGACAAGGTCATTCTTTATACTTCTGGCCCTTCTTTGTTAACTAACCTCCAGACGAGCTTCATTGCCATACAACTCTCCTTCCGTGGCCTCCAACTGCTCTTAAATGCAAGTAAAACTAAATGCATGCTCTTCAACCAATCACTGCCCGCCCGTCCAGCATCACTATTCTGGATGGTTCTAACTTAGAATATGCGGACAACTACAAATACCTAGGTGTCTGGCTAGACTGTAAACTCTCCTTCCAGACTCACATTAAGCATCTCCAATCCAAAATTAAATCTAGAATCGGCTTCCTATTTTGCAACAAAGCATCCTTCACTCATGCTGCCAAACATACCCTCGTAAATCTGACCATCCTACCGATCCAGTTCTCTGCTGCCAATGACTGGAACGAACTGCAAAAATCACTGAAGCTGGAGACTCATGTCTCCCTCACTAGCTTTAAGCACCAGGTGTCAGAGCAGCTCACAGATCACTGCACCTGTACATAGCCCATCTGTAAGCAGCCCACCCAACTACCTCACCCCATACTGTATTTATTTATTCATCTTGCTCCTTTGCACCCCAGTATCTCTACTTGCACATTCATCTTCCGCACATCTACCATTCCAGTGTTTAATTACTATATTGTAATTTCTTCGCCACCATGGCCTATTTATGGCCTTATCCCCCTTATCTTACCCCATTTGCACTCACTGTATATAGACTTTTCTTTTTTCTACTGTGTTATTGACAATATGTTTGTTTATTCCATGTGTAACTGTGTTGTTGTATGTGTTGAACTGCTGTGGTTTATCTTGGCCAGGTCGCAGTTGTAAATGAGAACTCGTTCTCACATAGCCTACCTGGTTAAATAAAGGTGAAATCAAATTTAAAAATATAAAGTATCCCATTGGTTCCTTCATGAACACCCCCCCCCCCCCGAGCATCCCATTGGTTCCTACATGAACACCTACCGCTAGCACAGCAGGTGGGAGGATGGGGGACACTGTGTGCTAGCTAACCATGTACTGGTTTGCTAGTTAGCTAGCACATGGTGTGTCCCCTGCCTCCCACGTGCTGTGTACCGGATAAAACCTTGCCTGACAGACAGAGGCAAAGGATACTGTCTACAGGTCTCCCTCGCCTCCCGCTAGCACAGCAGGCGAGAGGCTGGGGCGACACTGTATGTTAGCTAACTAGCTAGCTTTGTGTACACAGGAATGTCCCCGTATTGATGTATAATATTGTTATATTATTGTTGCAAAAAACTGAGAGAAATAAATAAATAAATAGCTAGCATGCTAGTTCACGGGGTCGCCACCGCCTCCCGGACTAGCTGGCTAAGCTAGCACACAGTGTTCTTCGCTACCGCCTGCTGAACACATGCCCCCTGCCGTTGTTAACAGAACTGCAGAAAACAATGCCCAACAGGCGGGAACAAACGACACTGTCTAATGGTGTACGGCTAGTTACCATTGTCGCCCCAGCCTCTTCTTCTGTGGGGTTTATCGGTGGCTGGTATCCAACGTTATTGTGCAATTAACGCCACCTACTGTAGTGCCTGGAGTGCCCTCACCTCCCACCTGTCCTAGCTTAAACATTTACCAATAGAAGTATAGATGCAGGAACACTCAGAATTGCAGGCTGCAAGTGCACCCTTCACCAGAAATGTTATCTATGGCAAATATGCATTTCTGCAACAGCGGTATTAGGTCTACTTGTTTTGTGGTAACTGATTTATGTAATGTCTGTCGATGGTCATCCTCTATGCAGTAGCCTAACAAAATCAATGCTTACAGTTGTTTTTGTGTTGTATTCTTGTTCATTAAAAAACATATAGAATTATTGTAATTTATTAAATGAAGGCCTAGTGCTTCAGGGAGAACAACCGACAAGCTTAGCCTACCCACAACGTCGGGCCACTGTTATAGGGGCTGGGGGCCCTCATAATGTTATGTCTCCTTTGTCTCTGGCTCAGAGAGTGCTGCAGAAGGAACACAACCTGATAAGGTTTCATTGTTTGAAACACAATGCCCAAAATCAGACGACTGGTTTCATGCACATGATAAAAGTAGCGTAGCCCAAATAATATTACTTAATAGTAATTTACAATACATGTTGTAAGGGACATTTTCGGTGGAGGCTCGACCATTTTGTATAACGGATCCCGTATGTTTGCCCCACTAACACAATGTTTTATTACCGACATGATGAAAAGATAGGCGGAGTCAGGGGCGTTCAAAACAGTCGCTGCTGGGCTAGATGTTGTTTCTCTCTTCATTTTTATCGTTTTTATGTAGTGTTTATACATCCGTATAAGGCTGTATGAAATTAAGTATGTGTCTTTTATTTGGTTGTGTACTAGATTGCGAGGAGATCCTGTACTATTATTACTGACAAATTCCATCTTGTTTGATTGAATAATCTTGCTTTGGTAAACATGGACGATTAAAATCTGAATATAAATGCGCCTGTTGTCGAAGAACATATCTGGATTTCGAAAGGTAAGAAGACTAATTGAAGAAATAAAGGATAGAAAGATATCACGGCAGCATCTGAGATACAAAACAAGGGCAATTGACTTCAGTTGCAGCTGTTCACTATCCCGCCCATATGTCTTCTGTTTTTATGCACAAGCAAAAGTTAACTTATGAATGTGCAAAATTGTTGCACACAGCATACGAAAATCTAAAAATGGCGTGCCTTAACAAAAATGTAACGTTTTTTTCATGATTTCCTGCCTAGTCAATCTATCAATGGAGCGCTGTGTGCTTTTGTACACTGTTGAAAAATCCCTTCGGTGCTTATGTACGATCCATTGCTGCAACCTGACTCAGGAGTAGACTTAACATAGTACATGTAAATATATTGCCCTCCATTTAGAATGATATGTTAGGTTTCGTATGTATTAATTTGTGGATGTCGTCCGTCATCCATTTCGTATTATATGTCACGAATTACAATTCGTATATTTTACGAATTGCAATTGGTACAATATATTAAGAATTTGCAATATGTTTGATATTTTAGGAATTCCAATTTTGTTGTGGCTAACATTAGCTAGGTGGTCAGGAAGGGTTACCTAACATGTTAAGTAGCTGCAAAAACAATTGTAAGTAGTTGCTAAAGTTGTCTGTGATAAGATTCGAATACGCAACATTTGAGTTACCAGACGTTCGAGTTACACACCTACCCATCCATAACCAAAATTATTGTATTTTCATCTGTTTGAAACTGGTGTACAACACCGAAAGTAAAAGACGCAAAAATGAAACGTAATAATGGGAAGCATAGAAATAGTACACATAGAACAGATCTACCGCATAGACTTACGTTCGACTAGAATGACTGTAAGTCACATTTCTATGTTAATTTTGTAGGGTCCCAGCTTTAAGTAACCTTCTGTTTTATGTAACCATTCCAAACCTAACATATACTAATGAGTGTCTATGTTAAGTCTAGTCTATGAGACAACCAGGCTGATTATGTTGACACCAGTGGTGGAAAAAGTACCCAATTGTCATACTTGAGTAAAAGTATAGATACCTTAATAGAAAGTTACTCAAGTAAAAGTGAAAGTCACCCAGTAAAATACTATTTGAGTGAAAGTATTTGGTTTTAAATATACTTACATTTACTTTTGATACTTAATTTTGAAAATATACTTAAGTATCGAAAGTAAAAGTATAAATCATTTCATATTCCTTATATTAAGCAAAGCAAATTTCCAGATAGCCAGGGGCACACTCTAACACTCACATTATTTACAAAAGATGCATTTGTGTTTAGTGAGTCTGCCAGAACATAGGCAGTAAGGATGACCACGTGTTCTCTTGATAAGTGTGTGAATTTCACAATTTTCCTGTCCTGCTAAGCATTCAATATACATAACTAGTACTTTGGGTTGTCAGGGAAAATGTTTGGAGTAAAAAGTACAATGTTTTCTTTAGGAATAAACCTCAAAAAACGTATTGAGTGGTACTTTAAAGTATTTTTACTTAAGTACTTTACTCCACTGGTTGACACATTCTGCTCAGAAATCAGCTGTTTAGAATTAAACTATCCAAATTAGATCATTTCTAGCCTGGGGAAAGTGACATTAGATTAACCCTTTGTGAAGAAGAAAGGAGAACCTTGGGCTTTTGATTGGACATTTCAGAAAAGGTTTTGTTGCAAAGTATCTATGACTTTGACTTTCAATGTAACATATGAAGTTGTGTTTAGCTGTGATCCATTTCATTCTCCCACTGTAAATAGCATGGCCTGTAACACTACGCGGTGTGTCCTTCTTAGGTGGTGGAGAACCCTGGCCGGCACCAAGGTCACAATGAAGAACCCAGGAGCTGCAGAGAACCAACGGTTGGTGGCGTTATTGGAGGATGCACTGGGCAGGGAGATGCGCCTCTGGAAAGTGCCAGTCTTCAAGAACAGCTGCATTCAGGTATATGGGCTACCATCTTGACTGAGCCTAATGTTTGACACAGTCTGACACATTCACCACACACCCCTGCAAAGTTCTGACCTCTTGATTCTTTCCATCGCACACAGGGTACTGACATTACCCCATTCCAACTGCAAGATGTGATCCTGTGGCTGGGTGAAATGTGCAGACTGTTCAACTTCTGTCAAGAAACATTTGCTCTTGGAGTCTGTGTTCTGAATAGACTTCTAGCAACAGTGAAGGTATGGAAATCCTCTGTTCTTGAAAATAATTCACAGCTCACATTCTGCTAAATTCTAGAGGTGCTAAATCACCTTCTGTTTCAGGCCCCCCCCAAATACCTGAAGTGTATCGCCTTCACCTCTCTGATTCTCTCAGCAAAAATCAATGAGGAGGATGAGGTGGGATTTTTATCTCTTGGAAGTTTAGCAAAACATAATTGAACATAGTGAACATAAGTTTATTCTTTCTTAATATCAAAATAAAACACAACTCTAGTTTAATACAATATGTTTATTAGCTCCCTTGCTGATGTCTGTTGAAACAGGTGATTGGATCAGTCAAGGGCCTTGTTGTGCAGAGCGGATGCAACTTTTCAACAGCAGAGATTCTTCGCATGGAGAGGATCATACTAGATAAGCTGAGCTGGGACCTGTATACCGCAACGCCAATCGACTTCATTCACATCGTAAGTAGCCGTGAACACGTCCTCATTGCTTTGACAGGCTCAAACACGGTACAAAAGCACAAAGGAACACACGCTTCATCTTGTCAAAGATGGCCAATGTTAACTTCTCCCCGATAAGAGTATTGGTCCTAGAAATTGTGCATTGATTTGACTTGTGTCCACCTGTGATATGTCTCTGTCCACACCTGACACCATTGACAAGCGGTCATCTAAAACTTAGTGATTAAGTGCAATTTAGAGCTCAGATCAAGCCAAGGCACTTATCTGATTTACCTCCAGTAGTAAAGCAGAAAGTAGAACCCTGTTATTTAACAAGGGGAGAGGCTTTTAAGATATCATTTGTCCAACCCTAACCCACTTCCAATTACAATCTTAACATAAATAAGAATTTGCCTAGACTTGCCTAGTTTAAAAAGGTTAAATCAAATTAGATGAATTGGACTAGTACTGTGCTGTCATGTATGCATATTTATTTTCATTTTAAAAAATGCCATGCTGTATAGATTGTTTATGGTACACTGGAGTTTGACATCTTGGAAAGATCCATACTTTATACTACACACCACAAACTGGAAGTCAAATAAGCATCAAACACTAACTATTACCAGACATATTTCATCCTCAAGTCTAGTAGTAGACGTCTCTGCAATGTTACCATGGCAGACCACAACCATTGGCCAACATCCTTGAACAGAATTCTATTGGTGTGAAGTAAAACTTTTAGGGCAGTTTCATTGTTTCACACCAGAGCCAATGTGAGAATTTCCTCAAATTATAACATAAGATTGTTCTGAATACTGAAACATTTCAGAGATTGATGAATGTCTCACCAGTTAGTTGTGTGTAGATTATAGTTTAATCCATAAGAACTATTCCATATTGTCCTAGCTCACAATAGGTTTATTACAAAAATACAAGTATTGTAGAATTCAAAAAAGAAACATGATACAAAGAAAATCTAGTTAAATAAAAATACATTCTCTAATACTTTTTCAACAATTACATTCCCCTGAAAATGTACTTTGCATTCAGCAACCGAAATAGTGGTCATATCTCCATTGTCTTTCAAACAACAATGGGTACTACAGGAATATTGTCACATACTTTCCACCATAACACAGTTGTATGATTGAGCTGTGGATTCAAAGATGAGCTCTTTCAACATTTCCACTAGATCTGTTAAACGACAACCTGAAATTCTAAAGTTTTTTTCCTTTGCTCAAACAACATGGCTGACTATTTGCTAAAGAGTGGAGACATGCAAATGCATTCACAATTTTGTGACAAAGAAGAGAGAAAAAAAAAGGTTTGGGCATTACAAATGTAGCCCCCCACGTTGGTTTTACACTAACAGTCTTAAAACAGGGAGACATACTAGCACTGCACACAGCAAAGAGGGCATCACACCCCAGGCAAGCAAAGGGGGCAGATGGGGGGGGGGTTACTAAGAAGATAATGTAATATGGGAATGGCTGTTAAAGAGAAGATGTGGAAAGTTGTCCGTGATCGATATGAATTGTGATGAATGAAACAGTGGATATGTATTAATGATGGTCTCCATCTTCTGTATTTTGTGATTATTGCAGTTCCATGCCCTGTTGATCTCTGGCCACCCCCACCTTTCGTCTGTGGGTGCTCATTCTCAGAAGAGGCCTTGCCTCCAGGCGGCATTGTGGACTAGGCAGGTGCAGCACTGTATGGCCTGCCACCAGCTATCACAGTTCAAGGGCTCCACACTAGCCTTGGCCATCATTACCTTGGAGTTGGAAAGGCTCACCCCAGACTGGTTCTCAGTCTTCACCGATCTGCTGAAGAAAGCACAGGTAAGACACGCCACATCTCCCAATGGCGCTATCACCACCCCTCACACTGTTCAAAACACTTGGCTGTTTGCTGTCATGCTTTTGTGTTTGCAGTGTAATTATGCAACCAAGTTGGTGCTCATATAAGTAAACATTAGGGAAGTATGTTAGACCATATTACAAGTCAAAAGTTGACACACCTACTCATTCCAGGGTTTTTCTTTGATTGTAATATTTTCTACATTGTAGAATAATAGCGAAGACATCAAAACTATGAAATAACACATGGAATCATGTAGTAACCAAAAGTGTTAAAAAAAATCCAAAAATATTTTATGAGATTCTTCAAAGTAGCCACCCGTTGCCTTTGACAGCTTTACACACTCTTGGCATTCTCTCAACCAGCTTCACCTGGAATGCTTTTCCAAAAGTCTTGAAGGAGTTCCCACATATGCTGAGGACTTGTTGGCTGTTTTTCCTTCACTATGCGATCAAACTCATCCCAAACCATCTCAATTGGGTTGAAGTCGGGTGATTGTGGAGGCCAGGTCATCTGATGCAGCACCATCACTCTCCTTGGTCAAATAGCTGTTACCCAGCCTGAAGGTGTGTTGTGTCATTGTCCTATTGAAAAACAAATGATAGTACCACTAAGTGCAAACCAGACTGGATGGTGTATCAATGCAGAATGCTGTGGTAGCCATGCTGGTTAAGTGTGCCTTGAATTCTAAATAAATCAAAGATAATGTCACCAGCAAAGCACCATCACACCTCCTCCATGCTTCACGGTGGGAACCACACATGCAGAGATCACCCGTTCACCTACTCTGCATCTCACAAAGACGGAACCAAAAATATTACATTTGGACTCATCAGATCAAAGGACAGATTTCCACCGGTCTAATGTCCATTGCTCATGTTTCTTGGCCCAAGCAAGTCTCTTCTTCTAATTAGTGTCCTTCAGTGGTGGTTTCTTTGCAGCAATTCGACCATGAAGGCCTGAGTCTCCTCTGAACAGTTGATGTTGAGATGTGTCTACTTGAACTCTGTGAAGCATTTATTTGGGCTACAATCTGAGGCTGGTAACTCTAATGAACTTATCCTCTGCAGCAGTGGTAACTCTGGGTCTTTCTTTCCTGTGGCAGTCCTCATGAGAGCCAGTTTCATCATAGCGCTGGATGGTTTTTGCAACTGCGCTTGAAGAAACGTTCAAAGTTCTTAAAATGTTCTGTATTGACTGACCTTCATGTCTTAAAGTAATGATGGGCTGTCGTTTCTCTTTGCTTATTTGAGCTGTTCTTGCCATAATATGGACTTTTGCCAAATAGAGCTATCTTCTGTATACCACCACCTACCTTGTCACAACACAACTGATTGACTCAAATGCATTAAAGGACAAAAATTCCACAAATTAACTTTTAACAAGGCACACCTGTTAATTGAATTGTATTCCAGGTGACTACCTCATGAAGCTGGTTGGGAGAATGCCAAGAGTGTGCAAAGCTGTCAAGGCAAACGGTGGCTACTTTGAAGAATCTCAAATATATTTTGATTTGTTTAACACTTTTTGTGGTTACAACATGTGTTTTTTCATAGTTTTGATGTCTTCACTATTATTCTACAATGTAGAAAAATAGTCAAAATAAATAAAAAATAAAAATAAAAAACTGAGTAGGTGTCCAAACCTTTGACAGGTACTATAAACCTTTCTTTCAGTTCACAATAACACCTTTTTTCTCACTTTTCTTTTGTATTTGGTCTTTGTATTTGTACGTTCCTGGTTAAAAAAAACATTGCCGTCCATAATATTTTTCTATATTTCAATCTTATTTTTTATTACAGTTGACTTAAAAACAATGGAACCCACACAATCGACATCTGTCATAAGGTGTTTTTATTTTTACTAAACCTGTTTGCCATGTCTGAGGAAATCACTGTGTGTTTTTCTGCTCCAGATTCAGAGCATGGAGTTCATCCACTGCAAGGAGATGGTGGACGAATACCTCACCAGCCTGGAGTTCTCCCTACCAGCCAATGCAGTGTACATATTTGACAGCACTAAGATGACCAAGCTTCAGGATGAGGTGTCCTGGGAGCCTGCGGGCAAACCGGGTCTCGGGCAGACCAGGAGAGGAAAGGGAAGCCAGGGGGAGGGGGATACAGACAAGTTCTACGATGGTTTTAGGTGCCTATACAACGAGGGGTTGGCTCTGGAGGTCGACGGGGACAGTGATACTAATATCCTCCATGAGGCCCACCAGAAGAATGTGTCCCCCTGCCCACCTCTCCACCCTGCTGTGAGCTAATATCCTGTTGGACTGAAACCTGTCTGCATGTGTTGGGGATTGTTTTTATTTAGTTGAGGACCAAGAATACCTTGTCAGGAACTTGGTATTGCCTCTTCCATGACCTAATTCAGCACTTTGATATTTAGAGGAGCTTTTTATATACATATCATTTTATAATTATATTTTTCAAGACTCATCTTTTGTTTTTACTTTGTTGTACTAAAACATGTTTGTTCTGTTGACCTTTCAAACAAGTTAATCACTATAGCTACTTTTACAAAATGCTTTGATTACAAATGACAGTGCTGCAAAGACATGAAATTCTTTCATTTTAAAGCTAGTCACATCTCAATGTGTGGAACTGTTATAACGTGCCTCTTTACTTACCACATTGAACTGATGTGTTATAGTTATACAGTGGAGTATTGTAGTGCTTTCAACTGTGAAATACATAACGTAAAGTTATAACGTAAATCGCGTTCCGTCGTTGATGTTACACTGTTTTCCAAAGTGAAAAGCGTTCATTTCTTATCTCTTTGGTTGTCAGAAAAGGCAGCTATGTTACTGTTATGTTATCTCCAGAATAAAAGCTATGACAAACGTTCAATTTCATGACCACCATCTCTTCTTTGTAACTGAAACAAGAAGATCTATGAGTTTTCAATAAGCTGTCCACATGTATCCATCCCTTTCTACCCATCATAACCTTAAAAGTTTTATGTAGACACTGAAAAAAATCATGTATTCTATGCACAAATTCTATGAAGTCTGCTGTTTCAATTGTTCATGGTAAATGGATGACAGCTCTCTGTTCTACTTCAGGTTGGTTCAAGGACCACAATGTACCAGCCTTTCGTAAACGTTTTTGTTGTAAATCATGTGGTGGGGGAGAACGCACACAGCAACTTCCTCTTTCACTCTTGTTTACTTCTTAATAGCAGAGGGTTATACTTTTTACTGTAAGGCTAAGATGGGCTCTCTCCATTTTGTTCTGTTGGTCTACAACTTATATAATTAGTGTACAGATGCCAGATCTTAACTTAAATCACTCTCGTTGCAGATAACTTTTCTGATGCAACAGGAAATTCAAATGAGCCTTGTGATTGGCTAAACATGAGCAGTTCTCTTTCTCCGTTCTGAGGCAGTCAAAGTCCTTGGGATCATGGCTTGCTATCTTAGGGTGTTTTCACATACACTACATGGCCAACAGTATGTGGACAACTGCTTGTCAAACATATTCCAAAATCCTAAATTAATATGGCGTTGGTCCACCCTTTGCTGCTATAACAGCCTTAAACAGCCTTGACTCTTCTGGGAAGGTTTTTCACTAAATGTTGGAACATTGCTGCAGGGACTTGCTTCCATTCAGCCACAAGAGCATTAGTGAGGTCGGGCACTGATGTTGGGCAATTAGGACTGGCTCGCAGTTGGCATTCTAATTCCTCCCAAAGGTGTCCGACAGGGTTGAGGTCAGGGCTCTGTGGAGGTCAGTCAACTTCTTCCACACCGATCGACAAACCATTTCTCTTTGGACCTCGCATTGTGCACGGCGGGGGCATTGTCATGCTGGAACTGGAAAGGGCCTTTTCCAAACTGATGCCACAAAGTTCAAATCAAATCACATTTTATTGGTTGCATAAATGTTTAGCAGATGTTATTGCAGGTGTAACGGAATGTTTGTGTTCCTTGCTCCAACAGTGCAGTAATATCAAATCTAAAAAGTAAAAGAATGGAATTAAGAAATATAGAAATATTAAGAGGAGCTCGTAGTCCGTAGTAGAAATACAGTACCAGTCAAAAGTTTGTAGACACCTACTCATTCAAGAGTTATCCTTTATGTTGACTATTTTCTACAATGTAGAATAATAGTGAAGACATCAAAACTATGGAATAACACATACGGAATCATGTAGTAACCAAAAAACTGTTAATCACTAATATATTTTATATTCTTCAAAGTAGCCACCCTTCACCTTGATGACAGTTTTGCACACTCTTGGCATTCTCTCAACCAGCGTCACGAGGAATGCTTTTCCAACAGTCTTGAAGGAGTTCCCACATAAACTACCAGTCAAAAGTCTTAGAACACCTACTCATTCAAGGGTTTGTTTTTATTTTTTACTATTTTCTACATTGTAGAATAATAGTGAAGACATCAAAACTATGGAATAACACATATGGAATCATGTAGTCACCAACAAAGTTAAACAAATCACAAATATATTTTATATTTGAGATTCTTCAAAGTAGCCACCCTTTGACTTGATGACAGCTTTGCACACTTGGCATTCTCTCAACCAGTTTCACCTGGAATGCTTTTCCAACAGGCTTGAAGGAGTTCCCACATATGCTGAGCACTTGTTGGCTGCTTTTCCTTCTCTGCGGTCCGACTCATCCCAAACCATCTCAATTTGGTTGAGGTAGGGGGATTGTGGAGGACAGGTCATCTGATGCAGCACTCAATCACTCTCCTTATTTGTAAAATAGCCCTTGCACAGCCTGGAGATGTGTAGGGTCATTGTCCTGTTAAAAAAACAAATGATAGTTCCACTAAGCCCAAATCAGATGGTATGGCGTATCGCTTTTAAATAAATCACAGACAGTGTCACCAGCAAAGCACTCCCGCACCCTAACGCCTCCTCCATGTTTTACGGTGGGAAATACACATGCGGAGATCATACGTTCACCCACACGCGTCTCTTACTCTGCACCCTGATCTCTCTTTTGACGAACATATCAAGACTGTTTCAAGGACAGCTTTTTTCCATTTACGTAACATTGCAAAAATCAGAAATGTTCTGTCCAAAAATGATGCAGAAAGGTTGGTCCATGCTTTTGTTGCTTCTAGGTTAGACTACTGCAATGCTCTACTTTCCAGCTACCCGGATAAAGCACTGAACTTCAGTTAGTGCTAAATACGGCTGCTAGAATCCTGACTATAACCCAAAAATGTGATCATATTACTCCAGTGCTAGCCTCCCTACACTGGCTTCCTGTTAAGGCAAGGGCTGATTTCAAGGTTTCACTGCTAACCTACAAAGCATTACATGGGCTTGCTCCTACCTATCTTTCCGATTTGGTCCTGCTGTACATACCTACACGTATGCTGCGGTCACAAGACGCAGGCCTCCTAATTGTCCCTAGAATTTCTAAGCAAACAGCTGGAGGCAGGGCTTTCTCCTATAGAACTCCATTTTTATGGAATGGTCTGCCTACCCATGTGAGAGACGCAGACTCGGTCTCAACCTTTAAGTCTTTATTGAAGACTCATCTCTTCAAAAGGTCCTATGATTGAGTGTAGTCTGGCCCAGGAGTGTGAAGGTGAACGAAAAGGCACTGGTGCAACGAACAGCCCTTGCTGTCTCTGCCTGGCTGGTTCCCCTCTCTCCACTGGGATTCTCTGCCTCCTAACCCTATTACAGGGGCTGAGTCACTGGCTTACTGGTGCTCTTCCATGCCGTCCCTAGGCATGGTGCGTCACTTGAGAAGGTTGAGTCACTGACGTGGTCTTCCTGTCTGGGTTCGCTATACACCAAGTCACTTGGCTCTGTCATAACCTCACATGGTCTCTCCTATCATTGCTATGCAGACGACACACAATTAATCTTCTCCTTTCCCCCTTCTGATGACCAGGTGGCGAATCGCATCTCTGCATGTCTGGCAGACATATCAGTGTGGATGACGGATCACCACCTCAAGCTGAACCTCGGCAAGACGGAGCTGCTCTTCCTCCCGGGGAAGGACTGCCCGTTCCATGATCTCGCCATCACGGTTGACAACTCCATTGTGTCCTCCTCCCAGAGCGCTAAGAACCTTGGCGTGATCCTGGACAACACCCTGTCGTTCTCAACTAACATCAAGGCGGTGGCCCGTTCTTGTAGGTTCATGCTCTACAACATCCGCAGAGTACGACCCTGCCTCACACAGGAAGCAGCGCAGGTCCTAATCCAGGCACTTGTCATCTCCCGTCTGGATTACTGCAACTCGCTGTTGGCTGGGCTCCCTGCCTGTGCCATTAAACCCCTACAACTCATCCAGAACGCCGCAGCCCGTCTGGTGTTCAACCTTCCCAAGTTCTCTCACGTCACCCCGCTCCTCCGCTCTCTCCACTGGCTTCCAGTTGAAGCTCGCATCCGCTACAAGACCATGGTGCTTGCCTACGGAGCTGTGAGGGGAACGGCACCTCAGTACCTCCAGGCTCTGATCAGGCCCTACACCCAAACAAGGGCACTGCGTTCATCCACCTCTGGCCTGCTCGCCTCCCTACCACTGAGGAAGTACAGTTCTCGCTCAGCCCAGTCAAAACTGTTCGCTGCTCTGGCCCCCCAATGGTGGAACAAACTCCCTCACGACGCCAGGACAGCGGAGTCAATCACCACCTTCCGGAGACACTTGACTTAAATGTAAATGTAAATGCTTGCAAGCCGAAGAACACCATCCCAACCGTGAAGCACAGGGGTGGCAGCATCATGTTGTGGGGATGCTTTGCTGCAGGAGGAACTGGTGAACTTCACAAAATAGATGGCATCATGAGGCGGGAAAATTATGTGGATATACTGAAGCAACATCTCAAGAAATCAGTCAGGAAGATAAAGCATGTTCGCTAATGGACAATGACCCCAAGCATACTTCCAAAGTTGTGACAAAATGGCTTAACTTCTTTGGGATAGGGGGCAGCATTTTCACTCTTGGATGAATAGCGTGCCCAGAGTGAACTGCCTCCTACTCAGTCCCAGATGCTAATATATGCATATTATTATTAGTATTGGATAAAAACACTCTGAAGTTTCTAAAACTGTTTGAATGATGTCTGTGAGTATAACAGAACTCATATGGCAGGCAAAAACCTGAGAGAAAATCCAAACAGGAAGTGGGAAATCTGAGGTTCGTAGTTTTTGAACTCAGCCCCTATTGAATTCGCAGTGGGATATGGGTTATTTTTGCACTTCCTAGGGCTTCCACTAGATGTCAATCGTCTTTAGAACATTGTTTCAGGCTTCTCGTGTGAAGGGGGGCCGGATGGGAGCTGTTTGCCTAAGGGGTCTGCCAGCAGCCTCGTTCTCAGTCACGCGCATTTCACATGAGAGGTATCTCTTGTTCCATTGCTTTTCTACAGACAATGGAATTCTCCGGGTTGGAACATTATTGAACATTTATGATAAAACATCCTAAAGATTGATTCTATACTTAGTTCGACAAGTTTCTTCGACCTGTAATATAACTTTTTGAAATTTTCGACCGACTGGACCTGAACGCGCTTTTGGATTTGTTTACCAAACGCCCTAACAAAAGAAGCTATTTGGACATAAATGGACATAAATGATGGTCATTATCGAACAAAACAATCATTTATTGTGGAACTGCGATTATTGGGAGTGCATTCTGATGAAGATCATCAAAGGTAAGTGAATATTTATAAAGCTATTTATGGCTAATGTTGATTGCGCAACATGGCGGATATTTATTTTGGCTGGTTTGGGCTCTGAGCGCCGTTCTCAGATTATGCTATTTCCGTAAAGTTTTTTTTTAAACTGACACAGCGGTTGCATTAAGGAGAAGTGTATCTAAAGTTCCATGCATAACACTTGAATTTTCATCAACATTTATAATGAGTATTTCTGTGAATTCATGTGGCTCTCTGCAATATCACTGCATGTTTTGGAACTTCTGAACATAACACTGTAATGTTATGTAACCAATGTAAAATAAGATTTTTGGATATAAATATTAACTTTACCGAACAAAACATACATGTATTGTGTAACATGAAGTCCTATGAGTGTCATCTGATGAAGATCATCAAAGGTTAGTGATTCATTTTATCTCTATTTGTGCTTTTTGTGACTCCTCTCTTTGGCTGGAAAAATTGCTGGGTTTTTCTGTGAGTTGGTGGTGACCTAACAATCGTTTGTGGAGCTTTCGCTGTAAAGCATTTTTTAAATCAGACACTGTGGCTGGATTGACGAGAATCTTATATTTAAAATGGTGCCTAATACTTGTATGTTTGAGAAATTTGATTTATGAGATTTCTGTTGATTTGTCCCAGTAGGTTAAGGACAACAAAGTCAAGGTATTGGAGTGGCCATCACAAAGCCCTAACCTCAATCCTATAGAACATTTGTGGGGAGAACTGAAAAAGTGTGTGCGAGCAAGGAGGCCTACAAATCTGACTCAGTTACACCAGCTCTGTCAGGAGGAATGGGCCAACATTCACCCAACTTATTGTGGGAAGCTTGTGGAACGTTTGACCCAAGTTAAACCATTTTAAAGGCAATGCTACCAAATACTATTTGAGTGTATGTACTGGGAATGTGATGAAAGAAATAAAAGCTGAAATAAATAATTCTCTCTACTATTATTCTGACATTTCACATTTTAAAATAAAGTGGTGATCCTAACTGACCTAAAAACAGGACATTTTTACTAGGATTAAATGTCAGGAATTGTGGAAAAACTGCATTTCAATGTATTTGGCTAAGGTGTATGTAAACTTCCAACTTCAACTGTAAATGTGATAGTATTATTTTTAATACATTTGCAAAAATGTCTAAAACCTGTTTTTGTTTTGTCATTATGGGGTATTGTGTGTAGATTGATGAGTGGGAAAAAACAATTTCATCCATTTTAGAATAAGGTTGTAACATAACAAAATGTGGAGAAAGTGAAGGGGTCTGAATACACTGTACATATGAAATGGGTCAAACAGAAAGGAAAATGCCACACACTGCTGCTCATGCTCCCAGGTGATATTTATTAACAACGTTTCAACCCTTAGGGCCTTCATCAGGCATCCATATCTCAGGTGGTGGTGGAAGGTCCTATATATAGGGGCAGTACTCAGTGACATCGCATTAATTTGTTTTCCTTGAGTTTGCCTGCAACTCCAGCACCTGCGGAACGTACCTGGATGTGCTTATGTTCTTCAGCTTTTGTACTAAAACAGTATGTTTACACATGTTTAAACATTATTAAAGTGACCAGTGTTCCATGTCTATCTACACAGGGCAGCAGGGCCAAGTAACCCGGAGGTAGCTTAGTCTCGTGTCCGAGACTGCCGAGCAGCTCCCCCGGGACTGCCACGCAGAACAGAAGAAAATATCAGCGCATGGCAAGAAGCTCGAGATTTGCCCATGGAGATAACAGGGAAAATTCTAGAAAGTTGAGTGAAGTTAACGCTATCAATATTTCCCGTTACTGTGCCAATTGTGATCGAATCAACGCGATATTAGCCACTTTTAATGCACCATACCGAAACAAAACGAACTATGCAAGAGATTTTGTTGTAGGAAGAACGCATCGGGGTAGGATTCTATTGCGCACGACTCGGTATTTTGAGACAGGCTTGAATAAGCTAAGTAGTCAACAGGCAGAGGGTAGAATAATTTATTTTTCTCTGTAATAATGGTAAGGGAATAACAATGCATTTTATTTTGTTAATTGGTTTCTTGCATCAAACATTTGTTACCTTAAGCTCTGCATATTGTTTTTCAAAAGTCTCATGGAATGTAGGCCTACATTGAACACCACACATTGGCTGTTACTGTTACGGACTGAAAGATAGAACAGCCATTTCCATGTTAAAATGTTATGGGATGCATTTTCTCCATTGTTTTTGATGGTAGGCGGCTCTGGTAGGCCTACATTATGATCAAATAGCCACAGTGGCATAATGCCACTGTTAAAAAACAAACAAAGCGAGTAAAGCCTTAGTGTTGTCCAAACAGGAAGTTGCACATCATTTTCACAACATTCAAGTTTGCGCTCAGCAGACCTGAAATATGTTCGGTGTCAATATAAAGTTTGGGAAACATTGCTAGTGACAGTGACTAAGTTCAGGGTCGGAAAGGGGGGGGTACCTAGTCAGTTGTCCAACAAATGTGTCTTCCACATTTAACATTTAACCCTCTGAATCAGAGCGGTGCGGGGGGCTGCCATAATCGACATCCACGTCTTCAGGCCCGGGGAACAGTGGGTTAACTGCCTTGCTCGGGGGCAGAACGACAGATTTTTACCTTGTCAGCTCGGGGATTTAATCCCGTAACCTTCCGGTTACTGGCCCAAAGTTCTAACCACTAGGCTATCTGCCGCCTGGGTGGAGGCCGGCTAATGATGGCTATCAGGAATACCTAGGATAGGATAAAGTAATCCTTCTCACCCCCCCCCCCCTTAAAAGATTTAGATGCACTATTGTAAAGTGGCTGTTCCACTGGATGTCTTAAGGTGAACGCACCAATTTGTAAGTCGCTCTGGATAAGAGCGTCTGCTAAATGACTTAAATGTAAATGTATTTAATAGTCTGATGGTAGCGGCCTCCCAAGTGGTCTAAGGCACTGCATTGCATTGTTCGGGTCCAGGCTCTGTTGCAGCCAGCCGTGACCGGGAGACCCTTGGGGCGGCGCACAATTGGCCCAGCGTCGTCAGGGTTAGGGGAGGGTTTGGCCGGCAGGGATGTCCTTGTCCCATCGCACACTAGTGACTCCTGTGGCGGGCCAGGCGCAGTGCACGCTGACACGGTTGTCAGGTGCACGGTGTTTCCTCCAACACATTGGTGCGGCTGTCTTCTAGGTTAATTGGGCATTGTGTCAAGAAACGGTGCAGGGTGGTTGGGTTGTGTTTCGGGGGACGCACGGCTCTCGACCTTCGCCTCTCCTGAGTCCGTATGGGAGTTGCAGCGATGCGACAAGATTATAACTACCACAAAATTGGGGAGAAAACGAGGTTAAAAAAAAAGAGAAAAAAATTGTCTGGTCTTGAGGTAGCTGTTTTTCCGTCTCTCTATCCAAGCTTTGATGCACCGGTACTGACCTTGCCTTCTGGATGATAACTGGGTGAATAGGCCATGGCTGAGGTCCTTGATGATCTTGTTGGCACAGGATCGCCTAGAATGTCATTGTATGCTGTAGTGTTGAGATTTCCCTTCGCTGGATCTAAGGTGCCCGAACCATGGTGATCTTAGTGTGGCTGCTCGGCCATGGAAACCAATTTCATGGGTTCTTGTACTGACATTGCTTCCAGAGGCAGTTTGGAACTCAGTGAGTGTTGAAACCGAGGAGAGACAGGTTTTACACACCTCAGCGGTCCTGTCCTGTGAGCTTGTGTGGCCTAGCACTTTGTGGCTGAGCCGTTGTTGCTCCTAGACGTTTCCACTTGAAATACTTTGGTTGCAAGCAGGACTAAGGCAGAGAGGAAGAGGCGAAGTGAGAGGGCTCACTCTCACCAAAATAAGCCCAATGTGTTTCATATGCGGCTGCTCGCCCACGTTTTATAGTATTTGCAAAGGTGGGTAGATTCCTGAAAACTTAAGTAAAAGTACTGTCACATTTGACTCCTTAAACTACTCAAGTAACAGTAAAAAGTATCCGGCCAGAAATCGACTTAACTAGGGGGCGGCAGGGTAGCCTTGTGTAGAGCGTTGGACTAGTAACCAAAAGGTTGCAAGTTCATATCCCCGAGCTGAGAAGGTAAAACTCTGTTGTTTTGCCCCTGAACAAGGCAGTTAACCCACTGTTCCTAGGCCGTCACTGAAAATAAGACTTTGTTCTTAACTGACTTGCCTAGTTAAATAAAGGTAAATAAAAATAAACTGTGACAGCAAACCAAAAGAACAACTTAGTGCAATTTATTTGACATTAATCTATCATTAAAGCCTGACAGCACCATCTTGCAGATGTCCCCCAGCACAGGTACTCTCCCATGAAGACTGACATTAAACAAAGTATGTAGGCTGTAAAATACAGTTTCAATTATGATAATTCGGTATCGACTTAATCTATCAATGTGCACAATTTCATAATGGTACTGAAATACATGTCACAATATCATTTGAGGTATGCGATGGTGAAATCATACTAAAAAGATTTACACCAAGTGTGATGTAAAATGTTTCACTCAGAATGAACAGGTAAGTGTTACAACAGTCAATACCGAATTTTCACCATTTATGTTACAAGTATGCAAATTAGACATTTTCACCATGGAATGAAATTGATGTCAAGTGTTTTCTATTTTGCCTTTTCCTAACCTGCTATGAAATGTATCCTCATCTTCCAAACATCTCCTTTCCACTGAGGGGTATTTTATTTCCTTGAGAGAGCAAGAGTGAGAAATGTGTGGGAGGATGCTGAGCTGAACTGACCCATTGATCCAGCTAACATTAGCTACCTACATGGTTGACACAGCTAGCTAGCTTAGACAGTTTACTTAGTGGCAACCTAATATGATAGCTACTTCCACACACATCTGATTAATCTATTCAATCTTTGTGCCAATGACAAGGTCGCTAGTTGACCAACTAACAGATCATATGAGCTAAAAACAGGAGATTCAACTTTTTGTCAGATTCTGGGTTTGCCAAAGCTAGCTAAGTAGCCATTTGATTTGTACTTCTCCTCAAAACACAATTAACAGTAGAATATCTTAGAAATAGTTATCTTACTCCAGAAATATAATATTAAAAGGCTGAAGGTAAAGTGCAACTTACCTCTGATCACGTCTGGCTAAGAACCCAATAACAAAAATATGAAGACACAGATTTGATTTTGATTTGATGAAGACACCTGCTTCACTTCAATAGTCATACAGATTTAAAGGGGAACCAATAGCATCAATTCATGTAAATATTTTTTTAATCATGTTTGGTTGGGAGGTTTGTGTCTGTCAGCAATAATATAATAAATCTACACTGACAAATATCAAATATAAAAATGTAAAGCGCTGGTCCCATGTTTCATGAACTGAAATAAAATTTTCCATACACACAAAATGCTTATTTCTCTCAGATTTTATGCACAAATTGGATTACATCCGTGTTAGTGAGCGTTTTATCCTTTGCCAAGATAATCCATCCACCTGACAGGTGTGGCGCATCAAAAAGCTGATGAAACAGCATGATCAGGTGCGCCTTGCTGGGGACAAGAAAAAGGCCACTAAAATGTCCAGTTGTGTCACAACACAATGCCACAGATGTCTCAAGTTGAGGGCGCGTGCAATTGGCATGCTGACTGCAGGAATGTCAGGCAGAGCGGTTGCCAGAGAATTTAATTATAATCTACCATAAAGCCCCTCCAACCTTGTTTGAGAGAATTTTGCAGTACGTCCAACTGGCCTCAAAACCGCAGACCACGAGTAACCACGCCAGCTCAGGACCTCCACGCCCGGTTTCTTCACCGGAAAAACTCATTTTTATTGGTGGGCTTGGCTCCCCAGTCAGTGCACCCCTGCCCAGTCATGTGAACTCCATAGATTTTATTTCCTTATGAACTGTAAGGCAGCAACATATAAGACATTGTTGAATGTTGCATTTTATATATTTTTTCAGTATATGTAACGAAAGGGATTTGGTCAATTGAAACTTAGTAGAAAGTCAGTTACTTCCCCCAGAAATTACAGAGTAACTAGAAAAGTACTAGTTCCTCCAAAAATATTAAGGGCATTTGTGGACCAGATTCAAACTCATGCCTACTCAGGCACGTGTGCCATTGTCAGTGGCTGTACCCACTGGTTCATGGAAGGAACTGAAATAACCTTTAATTAATTTTGCCTATTGGTTGCTTTGAACATAGAATAAAACAATTGATCTAAAAAAACAGATTTTCCCCTAACGAAGAATACATTATCCCCTACAAATATTGTCCATTTATTATAATCCACATAAGAATTCACATACATAGGCTACTTGTACTGACACCCAGTGAATCTGCAGTCTAAATTATCGTGTAGACTACAAACACAGCTACCAGCTGACTCCTAGCGTCAATTCTAAATACACATTCAAAATCCTTATGGTGCAAGATTATTTTCCTCCTACGACGAAATGGGTCATATTAAGATCCGACGTCTGTACATTATAAACTGTTTAAACGTAATTAGACCAATTGTCATACCCATGGTATATGGTCTGATATGCCACAGCTTTCAGGGCTCGAACCCCCAAGTTTATCAAATCAAATCATGGGATAGGGAGACATCCAATGCGATGGTTGCATTTATTTTCAATGAAAACGAGTACTTCTAGTCTTTCGACGTAAACATTTCTATTGTTAGTCCAGGCCTCTATTAGTTTCTGCATTGTATATGGGCCGTGTAAACTGACACCACTCACATACTCATGTCAATGGCTTACGGTACATCACAATTAGACAACATACAGGATAGTGTGCTTTATCATATCCATTTTGCATATCTGCATTTTAATAAAGCCAAGTAAGTTCTGAAAATATTCACATACAGGTTTCTGGATTAACATAAAACAGCACCAGAATTGATTGCATATTTTTAATATTTAGTACTAGTATACTTGATGGTACCTACATATACCGGTTTGCAAAAATATAAATATACAGGTACTGTACTTAGTTACGTTATTGCTATGCAGGATTAAGGTCTGGCCTAGTTTGGCTCAGAATTCAGACCCCACTCTATGAGGTGTACGGCCATTGTCTTATGTCAGATAGCGTAATGAAATGTCTACACTGTCGGTTGAATGTCACGTAGGAGTGACGCCACCTGATGTAAGACAATGGTGTTTGGCTGGTGAGGAGTCGAGTCCACCTACATTACCAGTAAATGCTTATCTATTAACATTACATTAACTGACAATATCGGAGAACAAGGTAACAACACAAGTTAGTACCAAAAAACAGTGAAGTTCAAAGTCCATGATTTGTTGTTGTGCCTTCTGTTATAAATCAGTGATGGTGAGCAAAACACATCAGTAAGTCTCAAACTAGAAAAAGATGTATAAAAACATGTTCCAAATTATAACATTAATGATCCTAGAGAAGGGAATGGCCACTGTCAGCAAGTTGGGTCTCCTGTCCCATCAGGGTCTTTGGTCCATGTGCACAATGTCATGAAGGAATGTCAAAAAACAAACGTTGACGTCACTATGATGATGGAAGACAAATCCATGGTCGGCTTGGCATACTGGGCTCATACATTAACTGAAAGAAAATGACAAAGAAAATGACCACAAATGACAAAATAAAGTGAATGGAAACACACTGGAGTGAAATAATGCAAATCATATACATTCCACATTCACATTCTTTCAGAAAAATGTATGACTTCATGAAGATGAAGTATAATGAAGGTGAAAGAGAAGACAGAAAAAAGAAAAAAGAAAGGTCAGAAAATGTGTGGATTGTGCCTCAGAATCAATATAATGTCAGTACAGAATAATTAATGAAGGAGTGATAATTCAGAGCTGTCAGGGGAGGGAGCCCTTCAACTCCATTTTGAAGACCACTCATGAAAAATGCCAGTGTAAATGTAAAGTTCTAACAAAACTGTTAAGAAGAGATCAAAATTTACACAATAGTTACCGGGAGGAAAATGGGGGAGCGTCATGCCTTTTCAATTTCAGTCGGGGGGGGGGGGGGGGGGTTAATATGTTTTTTTATTTAGTCCAGGGGAGGGTCGTGTAATTTGTACATTGATGAAATGCCACATGCTCAGGGTTTGAGAATTAGTTGCTTATTATAGTATCTCATGTGTGCGCAATGCTGCCCCTCATCCCCGATTCTCTGCTGGGTGCGCAATATCTAGCACGCCTAGTGTGGTCTCAATCAAATGATCCATGGCCTAGGCTATACAACAAGCATGCTGGGAGAAGCACAGGGCAAAGTTATATTTTTAAGAAAATGTAATTTGAGTTTTTGCACTGTTGGGATGGTGTGTGTGTGTGATATATATATAAAAAAAATAAAATAACACTAGGCTACACTGCATTACACATTGCGATGGATAGGCGTTCACATTCATGGTTTGACTGACATTCAAAGGGAGCGCTACAACTTTCTATAGCCAAGAAGCAGTGGTGTAGTGTTATTTTTCTTTTAGGTGAGAGCAAAATAAATAATTCAGTGACAATCATTTCTCAGATCAAAGTTTGTACCTACAGATTGAATACTTAAATGATAATCCCGAGAAGCCGGTGTTTGGAGGATATATTAACACTGGTGTCGAGGGCCGGTGTTATCATATTATCCATTAGATGGAGACTGTAGAAGCAATAAAAAAAAAGTTCTGTGACTGCCTCACATAGAGCCTGTCTCTCTATTTGGATACATCCATAACAATCAGCTAATGATGTGCAATTTTCACCTGGCATAGAAAATGTGCTCTCTCGCAGGACACCGTTGTTCAGAGGAGCTAACAACAACACAGTCACGTCATACAAGCTGCAAACTAGCTGCACTTAGTTTTGTTTGACCTGTTTTCTATTGACATTTCTTTGTATATATCCTTGAAAATGTATGCTGATTCATGATTTCGACTGGTTGAGAAAAGCTGCCCGCCTGTCTGTCTGTCTCATCCCAACACATTCATTACTTTGCGACAGCTGAAGATCAAATTTGAATATTGAAACAAGGCTGCAAATGTCAGAAACAAACAGCAAGGTTTATACAAATCTCCACTGTTAAACTAAATGTCAGTCTAAAATAAATTAGAGAATGTCTAAATGCTTTTTATAATGGAGATAAAGTTTATAAATTGCCTGGCTGGGCTGACTAGACAGGGGATTGCCAGTCCGATGGAACAGAGTAAATAGGCATTTTAACATCATAGATTCAGCCGGTGGTAGCTTGTGGAATAGACACTGGCTGGAATGCGGTTTAACCAATCAGCATTCTGGATTAAACCCACCCGTTGTATAAAATAATAAGTGATGAGTAGGTCTATCAGATGTAGGCAACATCTTGATGAGGGTTATTTTGAGCGCCCTTTGAACCGTGGTGCTGAATGGATAGCAGTAGTCACGTATCATTCTAAATTCCACTGCGCAAGGGGGTCCGTGGAGTTTTATGGACATCAAGGCAGACACACAAAAAATGTGGATCCTAGATCTTGTGATAAGGTTTGTGCGATGGATCAGTGTCTGCATATGCAGTAGTGGTGGTACTCCGATAGTAGGGCGAGTTCAAGTCTTGTCATACAAGACTGTTGACGACAGCTGTTTTAGAAACCCCTAGTAGAGATGTCTGTGGCTGTTCCTGTTATGTTGGACCTGGCCCGCTTAAAGTGTTCATGCCTCCGACCGACAGGCATCAGCACAATAGCAAAAAAAAAATCATTTAAATAATTAAAGCGGATACGGCCTCAGTGTTCATAGTAAACGTGCGATGGAAGTTGCACTGAATTTTACAACATTCATGTTTGCACTCAGCAGACCTGAAATTTGCGCAGGTCCACATTGTTTTTGAGGGAACAATTTTTTCAAGTGCTCAGGGAGAGTTGAGTAAAAATATATTTTACTACCATTTAAACTTCAGAGAGTTACCATTTTCTCCAGGTATCCCTCATAAATAACGTACAATCCCTAATGTAGTGAAAACCCAAGCACTACCTCAGGAACTATGAAATCTGTCAGACTAACCACAAAATGGATGAACGGTTTCAGTAGTAACTGCCAATGCACATATTATCCACTAGATGGAGACTTTAGAAGCTAAAAAAAAAAAGTGTCTGTGACTGCCTCACATAGAACCTGACTCTCTCCAACTAGGAACTGCTAAGGTCAGGTATTTCCCATAAGTCTGTCTGCTCATATTCATATAACTACTTCAGTGTACAATAAATACATCACCCTGGTATGGAATTTGGGGGGACGGAGGGGAAGGCCCCTCATGATCACGGTATATACTCTAAGTCAATCCACTGCTATCTGTAATCTCAATTCAATCCTTTGGGGAGAAAGGGAGGACAAAGGGACTTTGAAGCTAAACCATAGGGTAAGAGAAGGTAAGGGAGGAATAAAGGGAGAGCGAGTGGAAGAGGACAGGAACTTGCTTACTTTTTCTTGTCCTTGTCCTTCTTGAGTGGCTGGGCTAAGGACAACGTCTCAGCTGCCACCTTCCTGCGGTTGAAGGCGTTCATTTCCTCTTCCAGTTCCCGCCTCTTCTCCTCCACCTTCCTCTTCTCCTCCTGGTGCATATGCTTCAGCTGCTCAAATTTGCCGTGCAACTGATTGTGGCAGATAGATAAGATGTCAGGCCAAGAGATAAAACTTGATTATCTACAAACCAAATATATATCAAAACGGTCAGCACAGGTATAAATATGCAGTTACATTTGACAGTATGTAGGTGTCAATGTCAACATTCAGTACCAGTCAAAAGTTTGGACACACCTACTCATTCAAGTGTTTTTCTTTATTTTTTACTATTTTCTACATTGTATAATAATAGTGAAGACACCACAACTATGAAATAACACATATGGAATCATGTATAAATGTACAAAATATATTTCACATTTGAGATTCGTCAAAGTAGCCACCCTTTGCCTTGACAGATTTGCATACTCTTGGCATTCTCTCACCCAGCTTCATGAGGTAGTCACCTAGAATGCATTTCAATTAACGTGTGCCCCGTTAAAAGTTAATTTGTGGAATTTCTTTCCTTCTTAATGAGTTTGAGCCAATCAGTTGTGTTGTGACAAGGTGGGGGGGATATAGAGAAGATAGCCCTATTTGGTAAAGACCAAGTCCATATTATGGCAAGAACAGCTCAAATAAGCAAAGAGAAATGAGTCCATAACTTTAAGACATGAAGGTCTGTCAATGCGGAACATTTCGATAACTTTTAAAGTTTCTTCAAGTGCGGTTTCTAAAAACCATCAAGCGCTATGATAAAACTGGCTCTCAAGAGGACCGCCACAGGAAAAGAAGACCCAGAGTTACCTCTGCTGCAGAGGATAAGTTCATTCGAGTTACCGGCCTCAGAAATTGAAGCCCAAATAAATGCTTCAAAGTAACAGACATCTCAACATCAACTGTTCAGAGGAGACTTCGTGAAACAGGCCTTCATTGTCTAATTGCTGCAAAGAAACCACTACTAAAAGACACCAATAAAATGAGACATGCTTGGGCCAAGAAACACGAGCAATGGACATTAGACCGGTGGAAATCTGTCCTTTGGTCTGATGAGTCCAAATTTGACATTTTAGGTTCCAATCGCCGTGTCTTTGAAACTTGGAGAAGGTGAACGGATGATCTCCGCATGTGTAGTTCACACCGTGAAGCATGGAGGTGGTGGTGTCATGGTGTGGGGGTGCTTTGCTGGTGACACTGTGGTTTATTTAGAATTCAAGGCACACTTCACCAGCATGGCTACCACAGCATTCTGCAGCGATATGCCATCCCATCTGGTTTGAGCTTAGTGGGACTATAATTTTAAGTTTTATAAGGGCTATTTGACCAAAAAGGAGAGTGATTGTGCTGCATCAGATGACCTGGCCTCCACAATCATCTGACCTCAACCCAATTGAGATGGTTTGGGATGAGTTGGACTGCAGAGTGAAGGAAAAGCAGCCAACAAGTGCTCAGCATATGTGGAAACTCCTTCAAGACTGTTGGAAAAGCAAAAGCTGGTTGAGAGAATGAATGCCAAGAGTGTTCAAAGCTGTCATCAAGGCAAAGAGTGGCTACTTTGAAGAATCTAAAATGAAATAACACTTTATTGGTTACTACATAATTCCATGTGTTATTTCATAGTTGTGATGTCTTCAATAAATTAAGAAAAACACTTGAATGAGTAGATGTCCAAACTTTTGACAGGTACTGTATGTGCAACAACTGAATCCTACATAAGACCGCAAACTCATTTCCTTCACCCCCCACCTTCCTCCTCTTTCCAGCAGCCACACCCTCACCTCTCTCTCCTTCTCTTTCAGCTCTGCCTCAGTCTCCTTCACTTTGTTGACAAACATCTGTCTCATCTCCTCCTCCTTCTTCTGCAGGTCTCCCATGAACTCTTTCCTCTTGGCTTCGTAGGTCTCCTGGAGGCTGTGGACAGGACAAACAAAGAAGTGGCTTACTACATGTCAGACTAACTACAGCTTGGACTAACTCACAAAGGAATTACCATTTTTAAATCACTCACAGAGCATCTTTACATGCTGAACTCAGATTCGTTGGTCTGCTTTCTTATAACATATGACTAAACAATTCATTTCAGTGTTTGTGTGTTCTGTGATCAGCCTTGCTGCCTCACCTGAACGGCTCACAGTCAGGGTCTGTATCTTTGAATCCCATCTCCTCCAGTTTGCAGCGGCGGTAGAGCTCGTAGTGGCGGGCATGAGTCTGCTCCCTCAGGTCCTCCATGTTCACCCTGATCAGCATCTCACGCAGCTTCACAAAGTCACAGTGGCTCTCGTTCTCCACTGGACAGGACAGCACAGAGACAATGCAATGTCAACGAGACTATGTGACTAACATCTGAGGTCACAGGCAACCACGGTCAATGAATCTACATGAGTGATATACAAGTTCAATGGGTCCACGTTGTGGGACTCCTGCAATTGATTAATGATAAACTAGGTGCTGTAAGATAACTCTCCTCTCAGAGTAGGAGTAGCATCACATTAACTGAGGAAAGCACAGTACGATTGAGGGGAAAACATGGGGATATTTGGCAAGAGTAGTGTACATTAATTAGAAAAAAAGGACAACGTTCAGAGGTTATGGTCCACTAACTCAGAGTCAAAGAGTTCTCAGAGGCTTCCTGCTCAAAGGCTTCCTGCTCCAGTCCTCACATGATTGGATGCCTTTCCTGCTTTTCACACTGACATAAGTGGGGGAGGATTTGCCCAGAGGAAGGTCATGGACTCCATGGCTACAGTGGTATACTGCAGGATATAGTGGAAATAAATACTGTATCAACCCCAGCTGTGAGCGCTGTGCTGGATGTAAGGATGTGGTAAAAAAACAAAGTGCCAATTAGCACAGCGTTTAGTGTGGAACATGATCACTTTCAACATGAAAGTCACTACACCTTCAGTATACAGAGAACGTGAAAATACTTTGAGAGAAATGACATACACAGACAAATGATCTCCACTTTGAAGTCTTTGGAGATGAGAAATGTGGAAGAAAATGGCTGACATCTGGCATCTAACAACTTCTCTGGTAAACTCTCCCCGCTGAGATCCGGGGTGCAATTTGCTGACCCCGGGAAACCCAGAGTTGCATTACACACATTACACTCTGCACAGAAATAGTTGGAAGGGAAGAAATACCAGCGGTCTGCCATCTGTCATAGTTGTCTGGGGTTCAGAGATAACAAGAGAGATATCCTGAGGTGAAATTTAAAAAAGCACTCAAAATCCCCCCCCCCCCCCTCAGGAACACGTATATGCATCTCCTGTTTCCCTCGACAATGCTCACAAGCCGCACAGGACTCATTAGAACAGTGGACAAGACCAGGCACCAAACCAGACGAGGGGAAGACAGAAGATCATCCAAAATTATTTCCTGATGATCTTCTGAACTTCCCAATACCTTTCTGATGTATTTTAAATCACTTCAAACCACACTTTCTTCAGATTGAAATGCTTTCAAAAGTACGGTCAGACTGATTGGTAATAAGCAGTCACAGTCCCAATTCAAAAGCAAAAACTGGCAGTTGCTTACATCACTTTGGGAACCTCTGACTTAATCATTTTCTATCTAGCCTATAATTTATCACCCTATTGATTGATGGAAATCATCTGCTACACGCTTAACCTATGAGGCAGGCTTTATAAATAAACCTAAACCACAGTCCTTGAAGGATTGTGGATTGGAAACAAGCCACAGGATAATGGAGAGAGCGTTCTGAATCAAACTCCCAGCTGGGTTCAAATATTAGGGTCACACTTGGTTGCTTTTATGATTTTTGTCTTGCTGCTTTTTGTTCTATGTTGCTATGTCTGTATGCTTCGTCTTGCTTGTCCTATGTTGCTATTGTCTATATTGTAATTGTTTTTAATAACCTGCCCAGGGACTGCGGTTGAAAATTAGCTGACTGGCTAAAACCGGCACTTTTACTGAAACGTTGATTAATGTACACTGTCCCTGTAAATAAAAATAAACTCAACACTAAAAAAATTCTCACAACAGCGCTCAGTGACAAGATCAAATTACAGCGTTTAGCCATCCCTGTCGACCACGGCTAAACATCTGCAAACAATGTAGCAGTATCCCTGTAGTAATACTACCAATAGATGTGGCAGTGTCCCTGCAGTAATGCTACCAATAGTGCATTCATCGGTCTCTGCCATTTTCCAAAGACACTAGGGAAGGATTCCTGAACAGTGGTTCTCTCCTGAAATGAAAAGAAGCAAAAAGAGGTACAGAAGGAGAGGTACTCACCTTGCACTACTCCCCAAGGATACTGCCTGGCCCGCACTGTTTTGTTCCCCACTTTGACCTCCTCGATGCTCCCCACCACAGCGAATGGGAGGTGAGCCTGAAAGAGTTCAGAGGTCAAGAGGTTAGTCAGGTTACAGATTTGACCAGAAGCAGCTTCCACAACACCCATCACTCTCACACAGGTTACACTTCCTTCCTCACAGCATAGCCAACATTTTTACTGGACAGGTCTAACTGCTTAGACAGATGTCCATGGAAGACAGGCGATAAACTTTGGCTGTACCAACGTTGCCATAGACCACACAAGAGTAACTCTAAACAGTGTTGACATATACGTTACTTCAGTTACTGTGTTTCACATCTAGCCAGCTGTATTTAGAGGCATGTCTTGTTGGTCTGATTAAACATATGGGCCCGATTGCAACAGAGATGTGGAAGCTGCAGATTACCTGCAGGTTACAGCTGGATTTCTCAACACTCTACTACCGGGAGATTACACAAAAAGCTGCGGAAATAAAACTGATCTGATCTGACGCTGTTACTGTCAAGCCGGCTTAACACTATAGACAATGGAAATGGCAATTGTCTGCGTTTACTACTCCCACCCCAGTGGAGAAAACATCCTATCAGGAACAACGAAATATAAAAATAAAAAAATAGAAGAATGTGACATATTATGACTGGAAATGTAGCCTGTTAATTACAATGATTATAACTTTGCGAAAATAACGTTCTTGGAAGATCAACTTTATATTAATTAATTAAAGTTACATGGATTGCAGCAACATGTGCGACAGACATTGCTTCTTCAATAAAGTACAATATGCCACAATAGGCCCACTGCCTAATTCATGTAGCACTATACGAAATGATAAGGTTCACTATTGACTTATCACATTCTACAAATAAATAAATCATCTCCGCTGTCTGCACAATATTAGAATAAAATACAATTTGATTCAAAATACAACAACCACAATTTTGTTTCAAATCTCAAATGTGTAGTTTACAGTTCAGGAATATTTATTTTTCCCCTCTTGATAAGAAATGGCCATATTCGAGTCAGACAAGTAAAATCATTCATGGATTACATAAATAGTCAACAAAAAGATGTTATCCAACACCATGATTTTTTGCCATTCATAAATGTGCAGGGTAGGCTACATTGCCATTGTAGATTTGCTGTGATAAATGAGTAAATGAAATACTTTATTTCAGTTGTACAGAATGATTGTCAAATACATAAATCGCTAGATCAAATTGTTCCAATGATAATACCCACCAGAGGACGAAATCATCTTGAAAAATGTTGGTCGCAATCAGGACTAAAGATTATGACATCCACGTTATGGAACGGTAAAATCGGTGGCGGGTGATGGTTGTAATTGAGATCAGATGTGTGGTTGATTTGAGCATGTAATGATGGTGAAAGCCCTTTCCACTCACAGCACGTGTCATTCCGTATATGAGTTGAAAATGGCAGAGTTCGTCATTGATAAACGCCTAAATTGGAACACAGTGGCTGTACAGGAAGACTCTATACAGAGTTCAGGTTCTCCACTTCACTGTATGGTTTTGACTGACGGTAGTTATAAACCTGAGTACCGTGCACGACAAAAAGATGCCCCTCCCCTTCTGCTAATTAAGATACCTTTTCACATTTGTTGCTATCCGAGTGAGGTCAACGCGTTTCTGAAAGTTGAGAATTATAAAAAATACAGCTTTGATGTCATACAAGCAAACCACACACCCATGAGTCCCAAATGTGAACTTCACATTTCCATATTTGAAAACTAAATTTGCAGTATCAATGATTATGATCGCTATGTTAGATCCACAGTTACAATGACGGGATGCGTTTGCCATGGAACACACACTTAAATGCACTCATGACGACTCCATTCTATGTGCAACAAAATTACAGTCGGTTTGTCTGAAATGCCTTCGAAAGCCTAACACTGTAAAATTGTATTTTAGAACTTAGCAAGCCATGTCAGCAATAGAATAAGCTTTTAAATGATGCCCACCTGACCCAGATTGCGATTTATAATGGACCATTTTTGGATTGCGTAAAACAGTAATTGTCTGATGGTGGGCACAGTTTGGAGAGATGTGAGGCCACTTATTTTTTTATTATCTTGCGCCTACTCCCACATTTCAAAGAATATACTTATGTTGCTGAACATATTTTCAGATTTCCTTATTGACCAATGCTGTGAAAAGTACAGTAAAGGTCAAGTGCACATCAAATCAACAGTAATGTTTGGATTCATTCTTGTGTCAGGTGAACTGTTGTGTCCTCACCTTTGGTGTGATCATTTCCCCATAATCTCCAGTGGTCACTTGCAATTGCTACCATGCTTTTTATAATTCTTCTGTTAGAAACATTTCAATTTGGCCCTGTGCATATAGGTACATTTCCACGCGTGTGTGTAAGGGCATATCGAGAGATCCCTGGCGATGATCTAGTGACCAGTGTTGGTGCAACTGGCCCATGGTTCTTTATTGCTCCCAGAATGACCCTGGCCAGTGAGCCATCATGAGGAAAACATGTTCCCCAGAAGGAACCTCAAGAATTAAGTGGCAAGCCAAAACTGGCTAGGACCCAGGCACCGAGGTAATCTAGCCTGAACACAGCGCTATAGGGTACGTCCCAAATGGCACCCTAATCCCGATTTAGTGCACTACATTTGATCAGGGCCCATAGGGCTCTGGTCAAAAGTAGTGCACTATAGTATATAGGTAATAGGGTGCCATTTGGGACACAACAATAGACAGGACAGAACAACAACTCCTGTTCTGTCTGCTCTACCAATGCCAGGCAGCCAATTCATTTACATCAGGGATGGGCAACTTTAATGGGGGTGGGGGCTGCAGTGGCTCGCGGGTCTGCAGGCCCACATCCATACCCACACACGCAGAACTGATTTGTGCAATCAATCTATTTGTGCAGTCAACCTCAAAGTTTAAGCTGTTGGGGGCGGGGAGAGCCCCCTCATACCATGGATCATTTAGCTATTTGATTTAGAATTTTAGGATCCCTTTAGGTATCTTTTTTTTGTGGGGTTAAGATATTGAATTTGGCCTTTAATACTATAGCCCATAGAAACACATTGAACAACACATTCATGAATTGCAAAAAAGACAGGCACAAAAATAAGGTTTAAAAGTGTCTGTCCTTTATCAAGGAGCAAGCTCCGGATAAGACTTTTTGGACACATATTTAACCCCTTATTTTTGTTGGCACAAAACTACCTCCATTTCTTTGTATGGGTTACTTTCAGACGAGTGACACTTGAGGGGGTCGTAGAGCAAAACGGAGAACACCATAGTGTTCATGAGTCTCCCCTTCCCTGGTCTCTAGCTTAAACCGACAGATTTTGATGTGGATGTTTGTATTAAGTTACTGATATTGACTCTTATGAATTAAAAACGACTTAACACACAGTTCAGACACCGAATAGAAATTAAGAGAAGGCTGGCATGATTGCTGAAAGCTTTTCTTAAAAGATAAACTATGCAGAAAGGGCTCCGTCATTTCCTGGACTGCTCTAGAGGAGATCTGCATGGAGGAATGGGCCAAAATACCAGCAACAGTGTGTGAAAACCTTGTGAAGACTTACAGAAAACGTTTGACCTCTGTCATTGCCAACAAAGGGTATATAACAAAGTATTGAGAGACTTTTGTTATTGACCAAATACTTATTTTTCACCATAATTTGCTAAATAAATTCATTAAAAATCCTACAATGTGATTTTCTGGATTATTTTTTCTTATTTTGTCTGTCATAGTTGAAGTGTACCTATGATGAAAATTACAGGCCTCTCATCTTTTTAAGTGGGAGAACTTGCACAATTGGTGGCTGACTAAATACATTTTTGCCCCACTGTACATACATATTACCGTTCAATATTTTGGGGTCACTTAGAAATGTCCTTGTTTTTTTTGTCAATTTAAAACATCAAATTGATCAGAAGGATGAACCAGACTCGTGGAGGTGGAGGTTTCTGAGATCTTGGCTGATTTCTTTTGATTTTCCCATGATGTCAAGCAAAGAGGCACTGAGTTTGAAGGTAGGCCTTGAAATACATCCACAAGTACACCTTCAATTGACTCAAATGATGTCAGTTAGCCTATCAGAAACTTCTAAAGCCATGACATTTTTTCTCAAGCTGTTTTCCAAGAATTTTCCAAGCTGTTTAAAGGCACAGTCAACTTAGTGTATGTAAACTTCTGACCCACTGGAATTGTGATACAGTGAATTATAATTGAAATAATCTGTCTGTAAACAATTGTTGGAAAAATCACTTGTGTCATGCACAAAGTAGATAGCAGTCCTAACTGAAGTAGATGTCCTAACCAACTTGCCAAAACTATATTTTGTTAACAAGAAATGTGTGGAGTGGTTGTGAAACGAGTTTGAATGACTCCAACCTAACTGTATGTAAACTTCCGACTTCAACTGTATGTATGTATGTATATATTACATTCACACAATTATTTGTTTTATCTGCGAGCCGCCAGTTGCCCATCCCTGATTTACATAATAGGAAATAGCTGGCACAGAGAACGAGTCGTGCAGTTCTTCACAGTTCTCTACAGTTGGAAAATAGTACAAACGGAGGCAGTTTCAAAGGGAGGAAACTATGTGCAGCTATTAAAACCATACATTCCTATACAGTGAGGTTAACACTGAGTGAGTGTACAAAGACAGAGAGACTCACATTCATGGAGGAGTTGATCTCGGTGACTGCATCATCGTCTGTGGGGAACTGGTAGATCTGCACTCCGTTGCTCACCAGCTCACTCATGATCTTGATCTTGAATTTATGGAGCTCGCTCTTGGAGATTGTGTCAGCTTTAGCAATGATGGGTATTATATTCACCTGAAGGATTAAAAAAAAGTATATTTCTGGCCTTAAGATCAACTCCACTTGGTTTGCTTTGAGGTTATTCCTTCGAATTGAATATCTTCAGATATTCTGAAAAGTTTTGGAAGGGTTTCGTACAATTGTAAATCAAAGCATGATTAGATAAGATGCTGAAAATAAATGAGTCAGAGCATCTGAATTCTTTGCCACAGGGTCATCAACACATACTTAAATTACTGAACGTCGCAAAAGGGGCACTTTGCAACCACGATGGGTTGAGCTCAGTCAAACCCACACAGAGAAATAAAACAAACAGCAATTAAGAAAACAAACTGAATGGTGTCCCATCTCTGCTCTAAAACAGATGGGAAAATAAACACATTGTGACAGTTTCTCTTTGGCTCCTCGGATTACTGGGACGACATAGATTGAGTCACCGACGTCTCTCATCACCTCCAGGCTACATAGGATATAGTTTAAGGTCAAAAGGAGGCCTTATTCGATGTGACCATTCACAATAATTTTGCTACAAAACAGATGTGATGGTTGTTTTACATAGTTTCTTCCTTCCTTTACAAAAAGTTTATTGAGGTAAAAAAAGAGCAGATACCCATCTCTAGAGTCCCTAGACCAGACCACCTTTTTAACTGTCACCGTTCCGGCTTAATAGCCTTTCTGGAAGTGTAAGTCAAACCCCATTGCCTGTCTGCTTTACATCATAGACCTTTAAATAAAAATATAAACTGATTTATAGTCTGCTCCTTGCCTCCTGTGAAAAGGTTCATTTCTGACAGCTCAGAGAGCGATAGAGCCATGCTGGAGGAGAGTATTGGCTAAAGTAAGCTACTATGCTTTGCTCATAACCACACTATCGGTTTGATATGCGTCACTGCATTAACAGACACAAACAAGCCTGTAATTGCCTCTCCACCACTCCTAGAACCGCTTTATAGGCTGTACAACCGGCCTGATATACAAGCTCTGTAGGGTTGTCGCTAATAGGGGTTTGAGTACTGTATGCATTGTCAGGTCCGTCTCAGCCTGAGTGTTTCACACATTTCACCCGCTCCTTTTGGGTAACTAAAAAAAATATATATAGTAGCTAGTTCTAACACTCTCTCTCTCTCAAATCAAATCAAATCAAATTTTATTTGTCACATACACATGGTTAGCAGATGTTAATGCGAGTGTAGCGAAATGCTTGTGCTTCTAGTTCCGACAATGCAGTGATAACCAACAAGTAATCTAACTAACAATTCTAAAACTACTGTCTTATACACAGTGTAAGGGGATAAAGAATATGTACATAAGGATATATGAGTGAGTGATGGTACAGAGCAGCATACAGTAGATGGTATCGAGTACAGTATATACATATGAGATGAGTATGTAGACAAAGTAAACAAAGTGGCATAGTTAAAGTGGCTAGTGATACATGTATTACATAAGGATGCAGTCGATGATGTAGAGTACAGTATATACGTATGCATATGAGATGAATAATGTAGGGTAAGTAACATTATATAAGGTAGCATTGTTTAAAGTGGCTAGTGATATATTTACATCATTTCCCATCAATTCCCATTATTAAAGTGGCTGGAGTTGGGTCAGTGTCAATGACAGTGTGTTGGCAGCAGCCACTCAATGGTGGCTGTTTAACAGTCTGATAGCCTTGAGATAGAAGCTGTTTTTCAGTCTCTCACCCACACTTCAACTGCAATAGTGATGAGATGAATTCCACAAGTTTACTAATCGAGGCACCGACCATTCATGTTTCCAATAGGCTGAAATCAATGTACCGTTCTAAAATATGGATCTGCTGCCCAATACCCAGTTACTCACACGAAACCATGAACGAAAAAATATCTTCATAGAAGTAAGAAGTTACAGCATCGTACTTGCTTAATAATTCTGACCAATACACTAGGGTATGATATAAACCTCAGGAAATCCTATCCAATAAAATGCTATGTGGAATGTCTGTCGCTTCCTTTTCTAGGACATTGTGGGTCCCCAGACCTACAATGAATATCTGACTATTCTGACAACTGAAATTCATACCAGTCAAAGTTAAATATTTTTTAAGTCAGACAATAGGATGCAGTCTGTTTTTTGCCCACAAGGCATTGGTGGTAGTTGATCCTTTACCTTGCTGTCCAGTTTCTTCATGGTAACTAAATCCAAGGACTTCAGTGAATGCCCAGTGGGAGCGATGAAGTACAGACAGATGTGGATCCTCCCGTCGTGGTAGTTGAAGAGGGAGCGCTTGATTTTCAGCTCTTCCTGAAGGTAGTTTTCAAACTGTGTGTCGATATAGTCCACTATCGGTTTATAACTGCAAAATGAAAAGCAATGTAGTTATACGAAGTGTAAAACAAAGTTTGACTTTGATTCCTTTTGTTCCCACTATCCCATGTACTTTCTTTGTTTCTTTCAAAGTTGCCAGTGGGTGTATCAGATGTCTGCACACAGACATTATCTTTATTCAAGTATCCAGCATCTACTTGTGTAAAAAAAAATATTTAAGAGGTCACAGAGGTGAACATTTAATATGCCAGTGTGTTTAATCTAGCATTCTGAGGAAGTGAGACAAAAAACAATCACAAAGTCACTGTTAAACCCTGGTTAGCTTGTGAAATCATGGACTAAAAGTACTAGTCACATCCCTGTGTCCACCACTATACTGTAGCTTGTAGGGTAAATAAGTGACCTAAAGGCTTGCCAAGAACATATATACACAATGTTTAACCTTGACTTTAACGTCTCTAAGCTATTTTCCCAGAAAGCGTCACTGATGACCTTTAAAGACTATTTGGGACGCGCTATTGCTGCAGCTTTTTCCCAAACAACATGAGTTACGGCCTGTTCCTCCCACTGTATCATTCAGGGGCGTGTGAGCCATCTTGCTGCGGAGATCACACAAACACTCAGTCCCACAGCTGTAGTTCAAACCAAGAATGTCCTCCTCCTCATCCTTCTAAACCCCACTCCATTCAGGGGGCGGGAAAAAAATGTCCTGAAAAATTAGTGACTGTGCTTGTCTTGTCTACATTCCAGGCAATGTAAGCAATTTACTCTAAAAGATGGCATGTTATCATTCACTGTGAGTATGAAAAGGACAGAGAGACTCAATGGCAATGCTTCAATTAGTGAACAGCTGAAAGTAGGATTCTAAGCATCTGCTGCTTACCTCTCCTCCTTGTTGATCTGATCCCCGAACCCCACAGTGTCCACAATAGTCAGCTTTAGGTGGACGTTGCTCTCCTGGAGGTCATATGTTCTGGGCCGCATACACACGCCATTCTGGTAGTGGCTGGCCTCCTCGTTCTCAAACATTGTGTTAAAAAGTGTATTCATTAACGTCGACTTGCCAATACCCGTTTCCCCTAGGAGGCAAGAGAGGGAAAAGTGTTGTTAGGTCTCAATAACTCTCAGGGGGGAGACATTCTTCTCTCAGCCTCTTCACAGCAGCAGTCGTCTTAATTCTCGTTCATATCAAGGACAGAAATAACCCTGGCTGCATACCGAATGGCACCCGATTCCCTATATAGTGCACTACTTTTGTCCAGAGCCCTATATAGGGAATAAGGTGCCCTGAGATGGTAGTGCTGTTACTGCACTACCATGTGGTTTGATACTCACCTACACAGAGGATGTTGAAGCAGAAACCCTGTGTCACCGATTTACTGACCAGCTGATCGGGAAGGCTGTCAAAACCAACATGGCCGCCCAAACTGAGGTTACGCTTTTCTTCATTCTGCAAAAAGAAAGTATTAAATAAATGAATAATGATGGCAGGGCTAGAGATATGCGAGTGGGTGAAAGCACTGAGAGAAAACATATTACTGTGAATTGAGGACATAAGCAATATGAAATACCACCACCACATTCCATTTGTCCCCTATGCATATGCCATTTTCAGATAATACATTATACAGGACATGTAGCTCATCATAATGTGCCTTAAAGCTTAAATAATGAGATGAGCACTCTGGAGTGCTGAGGAGGGAGCTGGAGTAATCATTCAAACAGGAGGTGGCATCTCTGCACAGAGAAGAGACTAGAGATTCCAAAAATCAAGTGGGATTAATTGAGGTCACACAAAATAAATCTGGCAACGGTTAGGGAGTGAGCCTACTCCCACCTCAGTGAACAACAGCTAATCTCTAATGATGAGTCATGGGGGGGGGAAACAATAATGTAGTCCCTTATCTTGCCCATCTCCGTTGTGCAGGGAAAGCAAAGAGACCATCTTGAGATCAATGGGCTCATCCACATGTGTCTGGCTTAGTCTTTCCTACTAAGGCTGCATATTTGTGGTGGGGGAGGGGGGGGGGGGTGATGTCACCGGACACAGCCTAAGAGCTGAGCAGTGCAGGCAGGCCTGTGTGCAATTGGAATCGACTGAGGGCCACAAAGGGAATGCAAACAAACACAAAACCTGCTCCAGTGTGTTTTCTCAAGGATCATACAGAACTGCGGATGTGGACACGAACTCCTCAGAGATGAACTCTGACTGAATGCACACGTCACATAAGCTGAGAGGCATCCATCCTTCACACTAGTCAGGGAATGGAGTTTGTATAGGAGTGCAAAGTAATAGTATAAGAGTCATGAGATAGTACCTTTCAGAGAGACTCTGGTTAAAAGTTCCGAGGAAAGGAAACACCACACTTCCTCTTGATCCAGTGATTTGCATGGGAAACGGCTGACCTCAGAAATATGTGGGGGCGATTAAAAGTGACAGAACTACGCTGAGATTTATCTCTTTAAAATATATGCCAACCAAAAACATTGAAAATCAATGTTAACAAACCATAAAACTCTATGCACAATATGACAACTTTGCATCTGCACATTTTTTTACTTTTTAAATTGTTCAAAGTTTGTTAACTGAATCACAGTAAACCCTACCTCGATGTTATTCTGGTACAAAGTTTTGTATCTGCACAGTTCTTCCTGTAAATGTGTTTTTGTAAAAAGTTCAGTGGAAATTATTAAAAGTAATCCTTGTGCATATAGTCCTACGGTTTGTTAAACTTTGAAATCAATGTTGTTGGTTTATTGGTATACAGTCGTGGCCAAAAGTTTTCAGAATGACACAAATATTAATTTTCACAAAGTCTGCTGTCTCAGGTTGTATGATGGCAATTTGCATATACTCCAGAATGTTATGAAGAGTGATCAGATGAATTGCAATTAATTGCAAAGTCCCTCTTAGCCATGCAAATGAACTGAATCCCCAAAAACATTTCCACTGCATTTCAGCCCTTCCACAAAAGGACCAGCTGACATGTCAGTGATTCTCTTGTTAACACAGGTGTGAGTGTTGATGAGGACAAGGCTGGAGATCACTCTGTCACACTGATTGAGTTTGAATAACAGACTGGAAGCTTCAAAAGGAGGGTGGTGCATGGGATCATTGTTCTTCCTCTGTCAACCATGGTTACCTGCAAGGAAACACGTGCCATCATCATTGCTTTGCACAAAAAGGGCTTCACAGGCAAGGATATTGCTGCCAGTAAGATTGCACCTAAATCAACCATTTATCAGATCATCAAGAACTTCAAGGAGAGCGGTTAAATTGTTGTGAGGAAGGCTTCAGGGCACCCAAGACAGTCCAGCATGCGCCAGGACCGTCTCCTAAAGTTGATTCAGCTGAGGTATTGGGGCACCACCTGTACAGAGCTTGCTCAGGAATGGCAGCAGGCAGGTGAGTGCATCTGCACGCACAGTGAAGCGAAGACTTGGAGTCAAGAAGGGCAGCAAAGAAGCCACTTCTCTCAAGGAACAACATCAGGGACAGACTGATATTCTGCAAAAGGTACAGGGATTGGACTGCTGAGGACTGGGGTAAAGTCATTTTCTCTGATGAATCCCCTTTCCGATTGTTTGGGGCATCAGGAAAAAAGCTTGTCCGGAGAAGACAAGGTGAGTGCTACCATCAGTCCTGTGTCATGCTAACAGTAAAGCATCCTGGGATCATTCATGTGTGGGGTTGCTCCTCAGCCAAGGGAGTAGGCTCACTCACAATTTTGCCTAAGAACACAGCCATGAATAAAGAATGGTACCAACACATCCTCCGAGAGCAACTTCTCCCAACCATCCAGGAACAGTTTGGTGACAAACAACGCCTTTTCCAGCATGATGGAGCACCTTGTCATAAGGCAAAAGTGATAACTAAGTGGCTCGGGGAACAGAACATCGATATTTTGAGTCCATGGCCAGGAAACTCCCCAGGCCTTAATCCCATTGAGAATTTGTGGTCAATCCTCAAGAGGCGGGTAGACAAACAAAGCCCCACAAATTCTGACAAACTCCAAGCATTGATTATGCAAGAATGGGCTGCCATGAGTCAGGATGTGGCCCAGAAGTTAATTGACAGCATGCCAGGGTGGATTGCAGAGGTCTTTAAAAAGAAGGGTCAACTCTGCAAATATTGACTCTTCGCATCAACTTCATGTAATTTTCAATAAATGCCTTTGACACTTATAAAATGCTTGTAATTATACTTCAGTATTCCATAGTAACATCTGACAAAATATCTAAAGACACTGAGGCAGCAAACTGTGGAAATTAATATTTGTGTCATTCTCAAAACTTTTGGCCACGACTGTACATTTTATAGTGAAAAATCAGTCTCTGCGTAATTCCATTTCCATGTAATTGCCGGTAGGCTAGTAAACCTTGACAAGAATTGAAAGCTCTTTGTACAGTCCCTTGCTTTATCTGTGACAATACATTACAAATGACAAAGTACAAAGTAAAACATAATGTTAACATTAATCCTTAGGGCAAAACATGGATCTTGGGACGATTTATTCCCAGACAAACTGACAGAGACCTCCAGTAGAATTTTCATCCCCACCTGAAGTCGATCTGCTTTAGTGAACTAACACACAACCCATCAGCGACACACTACTGCTGCTACTGGCACTACACGGAGTATAATGGAGAATTATTAACACAAGGCTGCACAGGTCTACAGTATGCAGATGGTGGAGATTAGGTCATCGCATGGCACCAGGCATCCAAGGAAAAATAAAGTCTATATTTTCTTTAATAAACACACTCATACACAGAGCTGCCTGTCTGGCAGAAACTCCTCCGTCTCTCTCGTCACACGCCTCTGTCCAAAAGGAAAGACAGAAACAAGACAGAGGAGAGGGGAGACAGCAGTGGCCATTTTACAAGATCGACAGGAGCATACCAATCTGTTGGTGTCAGGAAATACATTCAGTTACAGCCAAATCGACAGTTTCATAGGTTTGTGCATGTGTATGACATCAGATGGTGAGATATAGGAATCAAAATAACATGGATAATTGACTCCCCACACAGCCTAAGCTAATCAGTGTTTTACAACAGTGGATGTGACAGCCCAGCCTCCAGGCTGTACTGTGTTGTATGGTCAATATAAAACAGATTATGCAACAATCTGTCCCAAATCGTTCTACAGAGAATGCTAGAAACTTCATTATCATGGGGATCAGTGGCGGTCAGTGCCATTTATGATGAGGGGGGACAAAAAAAAATTCCAAAAGCATTGCCTTATGTCTTTTACAGCATATTGGATGACAGTCATTCATATTCCATTCACCCAGTTCAATGTAACATCGATAGGTTTAGGCTACTACATGATACTCAAATTTTCCCTATACCCATCATGAGGTTGCTACAACCTAGCCTATGAATGAAAGTTTACAATGTAGGTGCACACAGGTGGAGAGAATTTTGAGGTGACAGACAGTGACACATTCAATACTGCCTTGCACACACATGCCTGCATCTAGCTCATCTAGAGTGTCATCATTAGTCCAACAGTTGCAAACAAAACTTTCTACTAGACAATTTCAGGTACTTTTAAGAAATGTTTTTCAACAGAATTAATACACCTCTGATCACGTGTAAACACAGTTCACTTTCATAGCAGCCACGTTGTATTCCTTCTCTCACCTTTTCTCCTTCGTTTGTGGACTTCAATGCACAATACATCAGCTGTATGTGACCAGGCAAAAAAAGGCTTGCCAAACCATGTCATAAACGCTGCACACAGCCTACATCGTCATCACCTTATTAGCTAAAGTAACATCCTAGTCAACATAGCTAATAGAACGAATGCGTTAGTAAACCCGCTACAATCATGCAGTAACATTACAGTGTATAGTCATTAAGCAGTTCAGCATTTACACTGGTGGGCCCCGGTGCCAATAAATTAATAAAACCAAAAGCTTACCTTGACTTGGAAGAGTTCCAGTGTTGTGTTGGATAGTTATAGGCAGCTAGCTAACATGGCATTCCTCTGTTTGATTCAGGTGTTTGAGTAGACTAAACTAACTATCTGTATTTGCTAGCTAAGTAAGTGAAACTGAAAGTGTGGAAAAAGACAAAAAATACCAAATCTCTCTCTCACTTAATTAATTTGTTGAAAACTGTTCAACTATTGTCTTTCTCGGAGTCAACTATTCACATTCTATGTACTGCAGTGCTAGCTAGCTGTAGCTTATGCTTTCAGTACTAGATTAATTCTCTGGTCCTTTGATTGGGAGGACAACGTGTCAGTTCATGCTGCAAGACCTCTGATAGGTTGGAGGACATCCTCTGGAAGTTGTCATAAATACCGTGTAAGTTTATTGGAGTGAGAACCATGAGCCTCCTAGGTTCTTATTGAAGTCAATGTACCAAGAGGAGGACGGAAACTAGCTGTCCTCCGGCTACACCATGGAGCTACCCTACAGAGTGCTGTTGAGATTACTGTAGACTTCCATTGCAACACAGTGTGTTTTAATCAATTATTTGGTCACGTGAATATATTTAGAATAGTTTTACCTAAAAATTCAAACTTTTTTAATTTCACTATTTTTATGAAATTCACTGAGGATGGACCTCCTCCCTGTCCTCCTTTGAGCAGCCTCCACTGATGGGAATAAAAGTGGATATCCAAGAAAATAACACTACTGGTTTGCAAGCAGCAGATGCATATCTAAAATAGGATTACTAATATGCATCAACAACAAAAAAATTATATATTTTTTTAAAGTGTCAAAACTCATTAGCACGCCTTTGATCTCAAGGCAATGTGCGTGGCCCAATGGTATGCCTTATGTTGGCATCATAACACATTGATGTTCTTAGGGGTCAGTAAGCATCAAACATTCTACAGCCGCTACGGGCAATTCATTATATAAAATCAGGGCTAAAATAGATCGCTGTAGTACAATACGATCAATGCTCCCCTACAACTCTTGTTTTATTGTTTTGACACTGATTGGTTCACATAGCTTTCTGCACCCTACTTTGTTCAACCTATCAATGCAATCAACCATACATCCTCCCCATCAATAACCAGTCATAATTAACAGTGCCCTTCAAACAAATCGTCTTGCTTGCATCGTAGGCTACAACATAAAACTTGGGTAGTAAATAGGAATGACACAGTTGTTCCTCACACCAATTTCACTGCATTCCCTATACGCAAATCTAATCATTTGGCTTGATCATTCTGTAATCACTGCCCCTACTGGGCAATACAATGGAACCTATGGGGAGTACTGCATCTGCATGCAATCTGCAATTTAGGAGGTGTTCTCTCTTCAGGGTGAAAAATCTCCCTTCCCTAAATCAAATGTGACAAGTTGAGGAAGGAGTGTCTCCTCTGTTAATCTACTTATCCAAGCAATTTAGTGCTTACTGTCTAATTCAACAACTCAAGGAATGTGCTTATGGATTGGCTAAAAGTTAAATCAACACTGTGGACCTGTACCAAAAAAGCTTATCACACCATCTTGTGTGGTGTCTTTGTAGCCTCATGCCTCACACACACCACACCATTCATATTTTGCATTGTTTTTGATGACATGTAATCATAATCCAGGTTTAGGTTTTGGGTAGCCTGAATCAGTGTTAATTTCCCCAACAATAACTATAACGAAAAACACTTGTCAATTGCCCATTTTTCCTGACTAAAACTATGACTATAACGAGACCCATGGGGAAAAAAACTCAAACAATGTAACATTTTAGATGTATAGTAATACTTCTGGCATTTTTTTTAATGCCACTGTTATTTGCCCCCCTTGATTATGATGTGGAGAAAATCAGAGCTGCAAATTGTTTAACCTGTAGTCAAAGCTCTATAGCCTATAGAGTTAATTATGGCTGGCATTGGTTAAAATCTGCCACAATATCAATGTTGCCAGCTAAGGTACACAAAGGAATAATAGGCCTAGTTGGACATGGCTATCTGAATGTGCCTAAATATTCATAATTTAATATAAAAAATGTTGTGACTAAAATGGTTGTGACTAAAACTAGACAAATTGTCCAGAGTTTTAGTCGACTGATAACTAAAACTAACAAAGGATGAAATTACATAAACATTACATTTACATTTAAGTCATTTAGCAGACGCTCTTATCCAGAGCGACTTACAAATTGGTGCGTTCACCTTAAGACATCCAGTGGAACAGCCACTTTACAATAGTAACATGGCTAAAACAAACAAAAAAATGTATTTTAAGACTAAAACTAGACCATCTAAAATAGCTGCCAAAATGAACACTGCCCTGAAGACCATACGTTGAGTTACATTGAATTCTACGATGGGCATAAATGAGCATTTGGATCAGGAAAGTTTAATCTCACAACCTCTAAAAGACAGAATTTTGAAGAAAATGTTTTATCCTACTTTACCGGGTTGTCCATGTGGTTGGTCGTTTTGCAAGTTGAAGTGTGAGACTGTATCCATAGAAAAGTATAATTAGTTAACCAATTGCTACCCGGACTACGTGCATGGACCCTATTTGCAATAACTCTTGACTCATCACATACGCTGCTGCTACTGTTTTATCCATCTATCCTGTTGCCTAGTCACTTTATCCCCACCTATATGTACATATCAACCTCAATTACCTTGTACATAGACTCGGTACTGGTACCCTGTGAATATAGGCAAGTTAATGTTACTCATTGTGTATTTATTCCTTGTGTTATTATTTTTCTATTATTTCTATTTGTCCTCTCTCTCCATTGTTGGGAAGGGCCCGTAAGTAAGCATTTCACTGTTAGTCTACACCGGTTGATACGAAGCATGTGACAATTATTGATTTTATTTGATTTAATTACTTCATCTTTTCAAAGCGCTGGTAGTGTGTTCAGGTTCTGCGCATGTTTCAGATCATAGAAATCTGAACTTCGTATCATCGCTTTGAAAAGTTAATGTAATTATACTTTCCTTTGGATAAATTGCATCACATTCCTACCTGCAAAAGGACCAACCGTACAGACAACTGGTAAAGTAAGTTAAAATATGTTTTTAATTCAACATCCTGGCTTTTAGAGGTTTTGAGAAGAAACGTTGAATCCAATGCAATTCAACATCGTATCTTCAGGATAGGTTTTGGGATGCATTCAGACAGAAAGAACTACTACATCAGGGCTCCCAAGTTGCGCAGCGGTCTAAGACACTGCTTCTCAGTACTAGAGGCGTCACTACAGACCCTGGTTCGATCCCGGGCTGTATCACAAACGGCCGTGATCGGGAGTCCCATATGGCGGCACACAATTGGCCCAGCGTCGTCCTGGTTAGGGGAGGGTTTGGCCGGGGTAGGCCGTCATTGTAAAATATGAATTTGTTCATAACTGATTTGCCTAGTTAAATCAAAAATAAAACATCAGTTTAATAGTGCTCAGAAACAATGAACAATGAAGTGCTGCAAAATATATATATAGAAAATATATATATAAATAACACAACTCTTAAAAAAAATCCCTGAGAATTGAATTAGGCTACTGAACAAAAAGATGCCCATCTTCCCTTCAAAAAGGCAATTCAATCTCCATCATAACATTAAATCATTAGTATGGAGGCTAGCCTAAGCATAATTTTAGACTGCCTAAACAGGAAGTTCCAATGTAACCACATTGTGTCTCAAAGGAAAAAGGTCAAATCAATGATTAGATAAAACCAACCAATGATTAGTAAACAATGTTGCTACATTGTAGCTAATATGGGGTAGGCTAAATGCTTGTCCAGGGAGATTTGGGGTCACTACAATTTCCTATAGGTACCATACCGTGGTATGAGCAGCTATCAGCTGGTGTAACTGAATGGAGGAATTACACCAATGCACATACTACCGGTATATGCTACTATCAATACAGCAATAACGTTATGCCTCTGTATGTAGTCAACTCATTACGAAACTCGCAAATAATTAATGAGCCATGTCCTGAGCACAACACCATCAAACAATACAACGTGAACACTTATTGAGAGAAATCACTTCTACCATCTCTGCTCACTACGGTTAGTCCACATAGCCCACACTTCCACGAATAATTGCAAATTCCCTTACATAGATGCATATTGCGATACGCTGATAGGCAGAAAACTGTATTAGTGTACTTACGGAAAATATGTCTACATCCGTAGCAGCCATGGTGCGGAATGTATACGTTTTAATGCCGAGCTAGGCAAAAGGGAACTAACTGCCCTCGTCTCACTCTCTCCGTAAACTGACACAGGGGAACGAGCTTGGTAGTGCTTCCAATATGGCCACTTCCTGGAAACTCCCATTTGGTTTAGGAATGCTGTCGGAGGTATGCAAGCGACGACAGGACAGCGCGCTGAAGATTTGGAACGGTTGTTATTATCTTTGCAGATGAAGAAACATTTTCAACATTCTATCATTGACGTTCCAAGCGCTGATGATTATAAAAAGCCATCGATAAGCTTTTGCCGTGCAGGTCACTCATGGGATTTGTAGTTTGGAGAGCTTTGACTGCAATACCTGATTTGGCCTCGTTTTTCTTCAATCAATGCAAGAGCGTAAGAGGCGAAGCGAGAGGATTTTCCTGCGCCCAAAATTTGTCCGAATGAGATAAACCCTTTTTTTGTATGGAGGTCTATGATAGAGTGTCGAATTACGTGAGGCTTATTTGATCGAATATAAGTCTCGTTATGTTTAGGCTGTTAATAATGTACTGATATACACACAAATAATGCATTATCTGATGAATCGCTTTAGAAAGGGGCACAAGACAGGGATGAATGACCTCTCTCCCACCAGTTTGCACGGCCCTTACAGAAAAAGATTGCCGTTTTGAAACTGACAAAAAGTACATTAACTGCAGTCAACTGTTGAATTTTGGATGTAGTAATTGCAGAATAACTGCGTTGTACTGCACTCTAAATGCAGGTACACTGCAAAATTACTGCAGTAAAAAACTGTTATTCTGGACGCAGTATTTGCCGCGTACAACAGTTATACTGCACGTTATAACTGCAGCTGTACTACAGGACCCAAACCTAACAGGTATCAGTATTGGTAAACATGAACATAAACTAAACTTATTTGCAGAATAGTTCCTGATATTCCAGACCAATATTGAAAACGCAATGCCCCCCTTGCAAAAAAATATGTTCAGAATACTCTAAATGCTCTGTATATAAAATAGGAAAAATAACAACTCTTGATCTCTACAGCAACCCTTTAAGTGGACCACAATAACATATCAAATACTTAGGATGGCTTAATAAGTGACAACAAACAACACATATATAAAGATAACTTTATCCCATTACTCAACAATATGTAAACAGATCTAATTAAAACAAACAATCTTCCCATAAATCTTACAGGCAGAATAAACCTCTTCAGAATGGCATGGCTCCCAAAGTTTTTATATTTATTCTTGGTAATACCCATGACCACACGGAGGACATTCTTCTAAAAAGTATACTAGGTCATAACAGACTTTATATGGTCAAATACAACTCATAGAATAACAATGGAAGTTCTACATCTTTCTAAATCAGAGGGTGGTTTTAACCTTCCAGACTTGCAATTGTATCAATTTGCCACCCAGGGCTTTTACTTATACATAGTTAACATATAGTTAAATGCACTAAAGTGGAATAATGGGTAACATACTGAGGAGGAGCATACTCATCCCCAGCATATTTTTACGTGTCTATTTTCTGAGTATAAAGCTAAACACATCAGCAACTTCATAGTTAAGAACACTAACAATATAGAAGAAAATCAAATGTCTTCTACAAGAACAAATATCACTACGGTACCTAAACACACAACCCTATGGAACAATCCTTGAAGAGCTTTTCAGTATTCAAAGATAAGTTAGTCTACATGGAAAACTAAAGGCATAAAAAACATAAATTACTTGGTGATAGGAAATATATTTATTTCTATGATCTAATTAAAAAGCAGTTTTGGACTGACCAATGTAGATATTTTCAAATACATGCAACTTAAAAGTTTCATATCAACAAATTTCTATTTGAAATCTTTTGGACAGAGCAATCTTGTAGGAACCCTATTTGAGTCAGAAAATTATATTTATATGATTGGTAAGATATACAAAACATTGCAGAGAGCCTGTCCAACTGGCAATCTAAACTACAATACATAAACTACTGGAAGCAAGACTTAAAAAATAACTGATATTGGCACAAGATAGAGGGAATGTTGGAACATAACTAATGAATTTACAGTTATCGAAAATGCTTAATCCAGTATAAACAAATGTATAAAATGTATTACACGAGACAAAATTCACAAATTATACAGCACAATGCCAGAGTCATGTCTTAAGTGTAAAATGTACAATGACTCAATAATCCATGCCTTCTGGGAATGCTATGAAGTCCAAACGTTATGGGCGGAGTTATAAAGTTGGCTGCCAGAAGTATTCAAATGTCAGTATTTTTGAAGACATGGCATATATGGGTGCAGTGAGATACTGTACCTGATGGGTTGGACAATACTTTTCTCTTCAATCATCTTCAAAAACATTATACTTAAAACGTCAAATCAACCACTCCTCCATCATTAACACAATGGAAAGGTCAAATGCTTTATCTAAATGTTGAAAGTGTGTGGGCTACGGAGAGGAGCAAAATTGTGCAGTTTGAGGCCATGTGGCAAGAGTAATATGCGCACGGGAGATGGTGGTGTGAGCAGGTGGGTCTGGGCAGGATGTTGTGGATGTTTGTGTGTTCGTCTGCATGTTGTGGATGTTTGTGTTCGTCTGTATGTTGTCGTTTGAATGTGGATGTTTTGTAAAAAAAATGCAATTAATTGCAAAGTCCCTCTTTGCCAGACAAATTAACTGAATCCCCAAAAAACATTTCCACTACATTTCAGCCCTGCCACAAAAGGACCAGCTGACATCATGTCAGTGATTCGTTAACACAGGTGTGAGTGTTGACAAGGACAAGGCATGAGATCACTCTGTCATGCTGAGTGAGTTTGAATAACAGACTGGAAGCTTCAAAAGGAGGGTGGTGCTTGGAATCATTGTTCTTCCTCTGTCAACCATGGTTACCTGCAAGGAAACACATGCCGTCATCATTGCTTTGCACAAAAAGGGCTTCACAGGCAAGGATATTGCTGCCAGTCATTTATCGTATCATCAAGAACGTCAAGGAGAGCGGTTCAATTGTTGTGAGGAAGGCTTCAGGGCACCCAAGAAAGTCCAGCACCCGCCAGGACCGTCTCCTAAAGTTGATTCAGTTGCGGTATTGTGGCACCACCAGTACAGAGCTTGCTCAGGAATGGCAGCAGGCAGGTGAGTGCATCTGCACGCACAGTGAGACGAAGACTTTTGGAGTCAAGAAGGGCAGCAAAGAAGCCACTTCTCTCCAGGAACAACATCGGGGACAGGCTGATATTCTGCAAAAGGTACAGGGATTGGACTGCTGAGGACTGGGGTAAAGTCATTTTCTCTGATGAATCCCTTTTCCGATTGTTTGGGGCATCCGGAAAAAAGCTTGTCCAGAGACAACAAGGTGAGCACTACCATCAGTCCTGTGTCATGCCTTCAGTAAAGCATCCTGAGACCATTCATGTGTGGGGTTGCTCCTCAGCCAAGGGAGTGGGCTCACTCACAATTTTGCCTAAGAACACAGCCACAGCCATGAATAAAGAATGGTACCAACACATCCTCCGAGAGCAACTTCTCCCAACCATCCAGGAACAGTTTGGTGACGAACAATGCCTTTCCAGCATGATGGAGCACCTTGCCATAAGGCAAAAGTGATAACTAAGTGGCTCGGGGAACAAAACATTGATATTTTGGGTCCATGGCCAGGAAACTCCCCAGACCTTAATCCAATTGAGAACTTGTGGTCAATCCTCAAGAGGTGGGTGGACAAAAAAAACCCACAAATTCTGACAAACTCAAAGCATTGATTATGCAAGAATGGGCTGCCATGAGTCAGGATGTGGCCCAGATGTTAAGTGACAGCATGCCAGGGCGGATAGCAGAGGTCTTTAAAAAGAAGGGTCAACACTGCAAATATTGACTCATTGCATCAACTTCATGTAATTTTCAATAAAAGCCTTTGACACTTATGAAATACTTGTAATTATACTTCCGTATTCCATAGTAACATCTGACAAAAAATATCTAAAGACACTGAAGCAGCAAACTTTGTGAAAACGAATATTTGTGTCATTCTCAAAACATTTGGCCACGACTGTACAAGGGGTACCAGTACCGAGACGATATGCAGGGTACAAGGTAGTTGAGATAGCTATATACTATACATATACAGTACGAGTCAAAGGTTTGGACACACCTACTCATCCAAGGGTTTTTCTTTATTGTTACTATTTTTTACATTGTAGAATAATAGTGAAGACATCAAAACTATGAAATAGCACATATGGAATCATGTAGTAAGCAAACAAGTTTTTAATAAATCAAAATATATTTTATATTTGAGATTCTTCAAAATAGCCACCATTTGCCTTGATGACAGCTTTGCACACTCAGGTGACATGCTGGTAGAAATGAGGTCAAACGGATTTCAGTTTTCCTGCATTAAAATCCCCGGCCACTAGGAATGCTGGCCCAATATAGCTTGTTGAGTGCGGTCTTAGTGCCAGCATCGGTTTGTGGTGGTAAATATACAGCTACAGAAAATATAGATGAAAATTCTCTTGGTAAATAGTATGGTCTACAGCTTATCATGAAGTATTCTAACTCAGGCAAGCAGAACCTCGAGACTTCCTTAATATTAGAGATTGCACACCAGCTATTAACAAAGAGACACACTCCCCCACCCATGAGTTTACGAGACGCTGCCATTCTGTTCTGCCGATGCATAAAAAACAAGCTAGATTTATATTTTCAATGACCTTGTTCTTCAGTTCTTGGCCATCCTATCTAGCTAATATTTCTCTGTCAAGTCAGTTATGGCAAGATAGCAAGACCCAGTGTCTGGAAAGTGTTTCATAAGACACTTGTTTTACAGCGCCTTGCTACGAAAGTAGCTTGCAACTTATTTTCAAAGTTTCATCACGTCATGTCAATTGTTACCGTGGAAACAATATCAACAAGCCTAAGTGGTCTTCAATCAGCAAAGCTGTCCTTCAACACATTATTCTATAATTGGCTAGTTTTGTCTCATCTCTCCTTATGTCCACTGTTAGATCTTTCCTGGGAGACAAATCCCAGAACTAATTCCTTACGATTAAAGATTGCAGTTAGAGTGCAGTATAACTGCAGTATGCTGCGAATACTGCATCCAAAATAACACCGTTTTTTAAAAACTGCAGTAATTTTGCAGTGTAGCTGCAGTATAATTGCAGTTACAGTGTAGTACACTGCAGTTATTCTGCAATTACTGCGTCCAAAATTCCACAGTCGACTGCAGTTATTGCACTTTTACTGCAGTTTCAATGCTGCACTCTTTTTTAAAGGGATATCCCTTCAAGTGTAGGCTACATGTGGACATTGTACAAACATCGCCCAGCTTGAGTGTAGATACATCAAAAACAAAAATCTATGGATATGTCCCTCTTACAAAGACAAAACCTTTTCTGCTGTAAATATCTTATTGGTCTTTGAGTGGTCTGAGTGGGGAGGGAGACACTGAAAACTAGATGTTATTGGCAGAGAGATTTGGAACTCTCTTTCCTATTGGTCTATTAGCTAACTTACTGCCTTGTGATTTCACCAGGCAGGCCAAAACTCCATCCCATCAAAACAGGCTGGTATTGCAGGTGGTCTTTTTAAAACAGCTATTACATTAAAAGGGCATTATCATCATCTTCACAATTTCACAGTATTATTTAAATCTCAAAGAGTGGAAATATATGACTGCACTGGGCCTTTAAGACCCAAACAGAAGCAAACAGAACAAACAGAACGAAACGGGGAGGGACCATCAATGGGAGGGACCAACCTGAATTTGTCCAAAACTCTCGTTTTCATTGCAAAACATTTTCCGTTTGGAGTAAAAGGTTACTTTTGCAACAGACTAAATGTTTTGCAACAGAATCGGCGTAATGAATACACCCCGTGTCTTTGGTATTGAAACAGTGTTGCCTGGCATTTCTACTGTTTTTGAAACATTGCATCACCTTTGCCTAGAATATTGTAATACTTAAATGTATCGATGCATTCTATGCATGTGTGGAATAGGTATGTGAATGGTCAGATACTCCCTAGTGTTTTCGGTATTTTTTTCAAACTTTTTGTTGGCTAACCGTTGAATAATGTTGGAGTAGGCTAACATTTATATAATGTGCTGACACCTACAGGCTAGCTGAGCCCACCTCCCAAGACAAGTCAGCATATTTTTCAAATTATTTCCATGTGTCCCCAGAATCTGCAGGTAGGTACAGCTGAAGTCGGAAGTTTACATACACTTAGGTTGGAGTCATTAAAACTAGATTTTCAACCACTCCATACATTTATTGTTAACAAACTATAGTTTTGGCAAGTCGGTTAGGACATTTACTTTGTACATGACACAATTAATTTTTCCAACAATTGTTTACAGACAGATTGTTTAACTTATTACTCACTGTATCACAATTCTAGTGGGTCAGAAGTTTACATACAATAAGTTGACTGTGCCTTTAAACACAATGGAAAATTCCAGAAAATTATGTCATGGCTTTAGAAGCTTCTGATAGGCTAATTGACATCATTTGCGTCAATTGGAGGTGTACCTGTGGATGTATTTCAAGGCCTACCTTCAAACTCAGTGCCTACCGCTCAAGAAAGAGACGCGTTCTGTCTCCTAGAGATGAAGGTACTTTGGTGCGAAAAGTGCAAATCAATCCCAGAACAACAGCAAAGGACCTTGTGAATATGCTGGAGGAGACAGGTACAAAAGTATCTATATCCACAGTAAAACAAGTTCTTTAACGACATAACCTGAAAGGCCGCTCAGCAAGGAAGAAGCCAATACTCCATAACCGCCATAAGAAAGCCAGACTACAGTTTGCAACTGTATATGGGGACAAATATCGTACTTTTTGGAGAAATGTCCTCTGGTCTGATGAAACAAAATAGAACTGTTTGGCCATAATGACCATCTTTATGTTTGGAGGAAAAAGGGGGAGGCTTGCAAGCCAAAAAAACACCATCCCAACCATGAAGCACAGGGGTGGCAGCATCATGTTGTGAGGGTGCTTTGCTGCAGGAGGGACTGGTGCACTTCACAAAATAGATGGCATCATGAGGTAGAAAAATAATGTTCATATATTGAAGCAACATCTCAAGACATCAGTCAGGAAGTTAAAGCTTGGTCGCAAATGGGTATTCAAAATGGACAATGACCCCAAACATACTTCTAAAGTTGTGGCAAAATGGCTTAAGGACAACAAAGTCAAGGTATTGGAGTGACCATCACAAAGCCTTGACCTCAAACCTATAGAAAACTGAACTGAACTGAAAAAGCATGTGTGAGCAAGGAGGCCGACAAACCTGACTCAGTTACATCAGCTCTGTCTGGAGAAATGGGCCAAAATTCACCCAACTTATTGCGGGAAGCTTGTGGAAAACTACCCATAACGTTTGACCCAAGTGAAACAATTTAAAAGGCAATGCTACCAAATACTAATTGAGTGTATATAAACTTCTGACCCACTGGGAATGTGATGAATGAAATAAAAGCTGAAATAAATCATTCTCTACTATTATTCTGACATTTTACATTCTTAAAATAAAGTGGTGATCCTAACTGACCTATAACAGGGAATTTTTACCGGGATTAAATGTCAGTAATTGTGAAAAACTGAGTTTGAATGTATTTGGCTAATGTGTATGTAAACTTCCGACTTCAACTGTAGGTGTTGCATATCTGACAGGTCTGAGAAGACTTTTCACTTTCGGTCGTTCGTCCTTAATTTACATTTTTGGTTATAGGGCTCCTAATGGATTTGACTCAAGAAGCTATTATCTTACTGTTAATAGAAGAAGGGGGGTTGTCGAAGAATTCCGAGTTACTGTGTAAGTTCAAAGGTTTCCTGAACTGCGCTGATCCCTCAGAGAAGAAACAGCACATAGATCTATTCTAGTTCAACACTGTTGCCGTCGTGAAAGTAATTGAATATGTCAGGTATGTTACAAAACAAACAAAAAAAATCAGCAGTTGTTTACGAGAAACAAATTATGTACATGTTATAAAGTCTGTAAGTGAAGAGGTCCCAGAGCCAGGTGAATCCTCACCTGTATGGAACATCAAGCACAGTGCACATTCTCAAGGTGGAGGTTGTGAGACGTCAAGTCCTGAAAACCTCCAAGAACCTGTTATTCCAAGTGTCAGTGAATGCGTCTCAAATGACAGTGATGTGCATTCACCTATAGAGCTGGAATTAAAAAAGGTGGATATCAAACCTTAAAGGCCCCTGAATTTCAACATAGACCATACGGCTGATGCACAGAGAGAATATAGCCCCTCAGGAAGGACTGTGTATCCATGGAAGATAGAGAACCCTAATGTGCAGAAGCCATTTGCACTGACTTTACAAATACCTCCAAACTTAACCAGAATGGAGATCCATAAACTAAAATCGGAAGATGATGATGACCCTCCAAGGAGAGGCTCACCTGTCCAAGATGCCTTCAGCTCTTCTAGAACCAAGAGAAGACCATCCACTGACAGTGTGGGTTTGAGCTCGGCCATACCAAGGAGGGCTGTCAAGACGACCAAACCCTCAGAAGAGCTTAAGTACACATCCACAGTCCCCCTGGAAAAGGCAGAGCACGAGTGGCTAGTGAGATCTGCTGCTGGACATTGGAGTTAGGTGTACGGCCTGCTCCTCAGAGACACACAGCTGGCAGAGAAGAAGAACTTCATGTCTGGTTTCGCAGCCCTCCACTGGGAAACAGTGAGATGGTGGGTCAGATCATCGACAAATCCAGGCAAGGTGGAATGGACCTCGACGTCACTGCCAGGACATATGGAGGGTACACGCCACTGCACATTGCTGCATTGCATGACCAGGAGTTTGTGTTGGCCATGCTGGTGTGTGAATATGGAGCGGATGTGAATATAAGAGACAATTGTGGGAAGAAGCCATATCACTACCTACACAAAGGGATTTCTGCTGAGGTGAGGGAGCTACTTGGTGAACCTAATGTCCAGCCCCAGGAAGTTATCCAACTGGAAAGGGAGGAGCTAGATAACTTCCCAGAACTCTCCAAAGGCTTGCATACGATAAGTCACCTCTTCAAAAAAGAAAAAGCACAAGCAAAGACCCACTTTTTATTCGCTGGGTGATGACCCGAGGGATGAGAGAAATGAAAGTTAATCCATGCACAGAGCCACCTCCGATGTATTTAAGTGACATGAGTCTGATATGAACTGCAATAATAGGCTATTATATTTTGCATGAAATCTATTTAATCATGTGTGCTTTTGAGGATCTTGACTCTGATTTAGAGATGACAATATAGGGGTATAAGAGGAAGGAACATATGGGGGTACAGTATGTACATAAGGGTTTTATTCAGTTGTGTTGAACTTAGTTTTCATAAATCAACAAGAGCAACCAGCATATCATTCCAGTCCTCTCCCTTCTAAGCAATCAAACCTCAAGAAAACATTATCAGGATAGGAGGTGTAGTAAGTAACTTGTCACATGTGGTACTCTCTGTTGTGTCATGTACATTGCATTCTTAGTGTATCAAATGGTGTGTCACGTTTGATTTCATATTGAATTAGTAATGCATGACATACTAATGGGATTCAATGTCCATTTCAGCAGATCCTTGTCAAACTAAATCTGTACATGACCATTTCAACAACAGATTAGGAATCCATTTAAACATGATTGTGTTCCTGTATTAAACATGTGATTAAGAGGAGAACAGGGTATGAATATGGCTTCATGCCTGGACATTTATAGTGCCTTCACTCTCAGGGTTGGCGATTTCCATTTGTATAATAATGTCCCTGTATAGTCGTTGAACTTTGAAATATATTATAGGTCATTTCCGATCGATTTTCTTTCTAAGAAATACATTTGTGGGAAGAGGCTGTAGTGCTGAATAATTGTGAAAATGAACAAGTGTACGTGGCCTAACTGTTCCAAGATTCCTGTAGTATGAATGTGTTATGAGTAAATAGTGATAAACTGTTAAAGGGTTGAGTTGGTAAAATGCAAAGACATACTTATGAAATCTCAAATTACATGCCTTTTGTCTTTAATCTGTGTTATTGCTCTCGTACAATACATACTTTACAAATAATAATGTAATTTGCCAGTGTTAGGAAAAAACTATATTTCATGAAGATAAAAACCATCTACTGAACTCTGGCATCCCAAATATCAGCATGTGAAATATCTCCGTTTGTTGGTTTCGTGGCTTCATATAGGCAGCATGAGATTGTGATTCAGCTAACTGAGCATGTGCTAATGTCAGCCTGGGCCCCTGAGGCTGAAGAGATGAGAAGTGAACAGGCTTACTCAAGCTGTGTCTCTGCCCCTCTCATGATGTCACCTCCTTCGCAGTGAAATGTCTGCGTCAAGCCAATTCTCACCCCAGGGCTGGAACAAATGTTCCCACTGCAGCAGGGCCAGGGGCGAGGACACAGTCACACGAATGACTCGTCACTGTCTTTTATTACACAACACTTTTTGGACCATTACCCACAGTCCCACACTACTGTAGCCTGAATATTCACTGGACCACTACCCACACTACAGTAGCTTGCATATGAGATCTGTATAACACAGGTTTTGCGATCCTTGTATATTGTAAATGTCTCTCAATTGTAAAATCCAATTTAGTTTTATGTCCTTGTTTGCTAAAGTATGCATATGCTTAGCTTGACCTTCTCTAGTAACCTTGGGAGTTAGTTAATGCTGTATTCTGGCATCTCTCTCTTGGTTTCTGGAGGGATGTGCCAAAAAAATCCTGTTTTTTCTCAAACATTCAATGCCTCATAATAGGCGTTTGTTGTTGTTCACAAACAAACTGGGCAGCATTCCATCAGAGCTGCTAACGAGGCCAGAGGACATGGGGAGACGCCTCCCTTCAACAAGCCGATCCAATCCCACTGAATTTGAGCTCATCAGCCTCTCCATAGAACACATACCATATTAGTGAAGACATTAACATCTGCTAACGTTATGAATCTGTTGTTTCAAAAGATGTTTCAAGAAGCATAAAATGAGTTAGATGTACCGTAGGCCATTTTTATTCAGATATAGAGAACGGTTTGGTGGAAGGAGAATATTTAATTTATTCACAATATAACAAATGTCATGACAATTTCAAGCAACAAATGAAGACACATTTCCACAAGGCAAACAAAACACAACACAGGGAGGTGACAGTGAGTCAGACACAATGAAGACAGGCAGAGGAAATACAAAGGCCCATACTGTCATCCCAAGACTGGGATTGATTGAAAACCAATAAATGTGTCATTCGTTGTGATTCTCCTTTTGAAATGGATCCCTTTCCAGATTGCAAAACCCCCACTAAAGAAACAATATGAAGTTTCAAAACATCAGTCCTGTTGTGGGATATTTATTAACACTTTTCGACAAATGGGTAAAAATAAGTGATAAGTTACTAACAATAATATATGTTTATATACATAGCAGGAAATAGCATGGGTCTGTTGAAAGCAAGAATGTCCTTTCTGTTGGTGACGCTCTGCCTCGGTTTCCAGGGACAGATCTTTCGCATGTCTCAGGAATTCCTTCAGGCCATATAAACAACGAGGCTCTGAGGCAGAATCCAACTTCACCTTTGTGGCTGTCCTCTATACAAAGGCCAAAACAAACACACATTTGTTTAGCAAACTGAAATGGACATCGCCGTAAATCTCCAGAGAAATGTGTAGAGTGAGAGAGTTGAGCAGTGTACATTAGAATATTTTGTGGAAATATATATCGTTTGTGTTCTCTCTTAATTATTTTGCACAAAAAAAATCCATTCTGCCGATGAACAGTACATTGACATTCTTTCTTCTTCTTTCAGTTCTGCAACCATCAACGCCTGAGGAAGTCCTCAAACAGAAGATCCACTCGTGGGTGAACGTTATATAGTAATATAGTACACGAGCACATGTATGAGAGCAATAATAACAATATTCATCTGTGAATTAATAGGACTGGGCAAACAAACAAGGACCAAAGAACACAAAGCAAACACACGGTACTGTTACTTAAACAGGAAAAGATTTCTCTCATCCTAATCCCCTCACAATGAGCACATACAGTATCAATCAGAGGGAAGCAGTGATGTAAGTAAGCTCTGCTGGATCATCATTTAGCACAGGATCATAACAACGCTGTGCTTTCCACTTGGTCAAATATTCTAACAATATTGATCATAGCAAAACTGAAATCAACATCACACAAGGACCAAAGAACACGAAGCAAACATTATTATGCATGCATGCTTTTTTTTTTTTGCATTATTATGCAAAACAAAAGGTCGAAAATGAAGATTTGTGGTTGTGCATTTCCACATAAGTCATGCCTCATGAAGGCTTTTCCTGGGGAATGTTGACATTGAAGGCCACCACAAGGATTCCATTAAAACGATTACTAGAGCGAGAACAGATTCACTACTTCTAGAGTACTGTGAGAGAGCCTAATCAACAGTCTAGTGGAAGGAGGTAAAGGAAAGAGAGTTAAGTTCTTGGTCATTTCATTCTTGTATAATTTCAAGTCAGCATAGTTTGTCAGATACAAAGGATATATTTTTTTTTTAAATGATCTGGAATGGATATGCTTCATATCTTTTTAAAAAGGTCCACCTCTTTGGTGGATCTTTGTCAGCATGAAACAATAAGACATAACATCTGTAGCCTAAATTGCAGTGGGCTATACTGTACATAATTGGCATTGTTGAATGTCATACATACCACCAGTGGAGGCTGCTGAGGGGAAGACGGCTCATAATAATGGCTGAAATGGAGCGAATGGAATGGCATCAAACACATGGAAACCACTCCAACCATTACCACGAGCCTGTTCTCCCCAATTACGGTGCCACCAACTTCCTAAACGTCCTATATAAACCAGTTGAAAAAGCAACATTGGATGGAGTAAGGCTTAGCTTTTGAATTTAGTGTTTTCAAAAGAAAACAGAAATGTGCAGTTACATATCAAAGTGCTTTTTTTCATTCACCTTTTTGGTTTTCATCTATAGTGCCTTCATTTTAAACGCGTAAAAAAACAACTAAAAAAAACATAAGGAGATTAAATCTACCACCTACTTTGACTGAGATATACAGTATTTTAGCAACCTTATCAGGCTATCCTCACTCACCAGGCTTCAGACAGACACATACAGTACAGTATGATTAATCAACAAGACTACTTCCAGGCCAGAATACAATCTTAAAGCTTATAATGTTTTTCAAAGTCACAGGCGGAGGTGAAAAGGACATAACATTATAGTGATAATAGATATACTGAACATTCCACACTGTAGTCCTAAATTCTACACCCCTCTAAAGGGACACAAATATTCCTTATACATACATACATATGGACAGATGGAGTCTGAGGGACTCCTTTTTTAATTTATTTAAATTTTTTACAGACATCCATATAATTTTGCTGGCTGGTGACAGCCCAGGATGGATGAAGCAGAGGCAATTCAGGGCTCTATAAGCCCAGAGAGTTGATGGACAGCTGGGAGAGATGATAGACTAGGATGGGGTCCTAATGGTGGTCCCCAGGGAGGGAGGGTGTTGAGCAGGGACTCCAGCTGCTCTTCCCCCAGACGCTGCCTCTCGTCCAGGTCCTTCATCCTGATGAGGAGCGAGGCCTTAGTCTGGACGAAATGCTGGTAGCCCTGTAGCTGCTCGGCCGTCAGGCAGCGAGACAGGAAGTTAGACACCATCCTCTCCCGTCTGTCCAGGTTGTCCTTCAGGTCTTTGGCGTCCTCCCACTGCTTGCATAGCAGACGGTGACGGTTGTCCAGAGAATCCTGCCAAGGGATTAAAAAAGGTTGGATTATTCCCTAAATGTTTCAACATTATCCAATGTGTACTAGTAGTGTTTACGGAAAGGCATTTTGTGGTCAGCTGTTATGGAGAAAATGCCAGTCAAGTAAAGCTCATGTTGCAGTTCCACAGTAAAGTGATGCAGTATTTCTTTTTGTCGACAGAGGGCAGGACAGATAGAAATTTGCATCGAAACTGGTTTGGAGTTTCGGTGACTCATTGTAAATACCAGCACTGCTGATAGCAGCAGAAAACACAAGCCACTAAAACACGCTCAATACAAAGGGCAGTCAATGTGAAATTCATAGAAATATTTCAACTATGAGCCCATTGAATACAAAATATGAAGATCCAGGGAAACAACAAAACACCAGAATTTAGCAACTGAAGCAAATTTGAAGCACACAAAACTAGAACATTTAGCAAGAAACTATTGTGGAGATAATCAGAGGGGAATCACATGACATCAGGTGATGTACGCTTCAGTCTAATCATAACATCTTATTAGGAATTGACTGAAAAGTACATATCCAGCTGAGAAACACTGTCAACATGTTCATTACAAAACCTAATAAAGGCAATCAATCAAATAAACAACATCAACAATCTCTCTTCATTTCTCACAATTGCTCAGATAAGGTGCTTTTTTTCAACCAGCATGTTCGCACGTTGCATGTTTGATCTCTCTCACCTTCTCCTCTTCGTCTGTGTGCTGGTCCACGGTGCTCAGGGCGTTCTGCACGCGGGCCAGCCGAGAGGACAGACACAGCAGCAGGCTGACCACGCGTTCCAGGTCTCCGATGAACAGGCCGTAGCGCTCAAGCTCCACGGGCGTACACCGCTCCCGAACCAGGGCCTCCACGGCCTCGCCCCGCACCCCATTCTCATGCACCTCCACCTGCAGGGCACCACTGGGCTCCTCCAGGGCCCGCAGGCGCTTCTCAATACACACCACCAGCAGCCTCTGTAGGAAGGGGAGGGAATTGGTGAGTTTGAGAGAGAACATTATACATGACATTGTGCTTTTGGGCTCTTTATTATGGTCAGCTCAAAACAAACAGGAGATAAGATAAGAGTCTGACAGTTTATCTGGCATCTCAATAATCAGGGCAGACTTCATCAGGTGATGCCAAACCTGCTTAGTTAAACTGCATCCAGATGATATTAAGATGACATCCTCAACTGGCAGAGATAAACTAAACCCACTTCTATTACAACAAGAAAAAACATAATGCAGAGCTGAAAAGCAATAATGACCTTCTTCTCCGTGACATCCGCCTTGCTCAGTGGCTCTGGTTGGGGTTGGATTTGATCATCGTCAGGAGATGTGGGACGTGCTTCAGGGTCAACCACCGCTTCAGAGCTTCAGGTAGAGAGAGCGGAAAAAGACACGGGCATGATACTGATGATAGTGATGCATATGGATGAGATTAACCTTGGAAAGATGTTCATCGGCCTTTAGCCATGAGATTGTCTTCTACACGTGTCTCTCAATCTAGTGCAATTTGGAAGCAGATATCTAGGCGCGTTGACATAACAGCAGGTAACATGGCACCTGCTGATCGAGGGTGTGGCCATCAGACACCTGAACCGGTACAGTATAATGTGTCTAATAATGAGAGTCACCTGTCTGCAGCGTCTCTCTGCTCCTGCTTCTTCTTATAGTGCTCCTCCATCAGCAGAGTGTCCTCCGACAGTAGACGCTCCATTAGCATCAGCGCCGTCTTACGATTGGTCAACGGGTACAGCACCCGAGCCAGCGATTGGTCCGCTGTGACCACCTCCTCCACCAGCTCCTCCCACTTTGACTCCTCTGTGGTGGGTGTCTTTTCTGGGTTCTCTGTCTCGCCTGCTGGGGTCTCCCCCTCCACCACATTGGTTTCCTTTTTTTCCTCTGGTTGCTCGCCCTCCCCACTCTGGGAAGTGTCAGTGTCAGGGTCTGGTGTGGTGGAGGAGGAAATTGTAAGGGGCTCACAAGCTGCCGGAGCAGGGGCTAGATTTGGAGTTTCTCCCTCGGCCAGATTATCAGAAAGTGCTGGGTCCTTGCCCTCGTCTTTGCTCCCTGGTTCAGGTGGTATGATCCACAGAGTGGGGTCTGTGGTGACTCCACAGCTCAGGGAGACTTCCTGAGGGGACTTGGGACTCACACTGGGCTCGTCCACTGACTGCTCTCTCACCACAGAGTGGTGTAAAGGACGGGCGGTCTTCACTCTGCTGGAATGAGAAAGACATTAGAAAATGGAATTATTCAAATAATATCAACAGTGATAAATAGCCATTTATACAGTAACATTGATTTAAATGATGAGAATATCATATGCTGAATGAGGGTCACCTTATCATTATATGGTCACCTACCTGGAGCCAGTCTTGCTCTCTCTAGTGCCCCTGGGATTTGTGGGTATGGAGGGAGAAGTTGAGGTAGACTTGATCGCTCTCTCACTGGACTCCTGACCGTTATGGGACGGTGGGAGTGGGACATCGCAGGAGAGCTCAGTGGTCTCGATCTCATCTTTAACGAGGGGGCCAAAGTCATATGATCTGGGGGAGCCGTCTGAGCGAGTCCTGACACGAGACGAGGTTCTCCATGCAGGGGAGACAGACTCACTAGACTCTCTGGTGCTTTTAGTCATCTCCTCTTTGTCTTCCTCACTGCCCAGCTGTGGTGCAGATTCCTGCTTGAAGAGGGGCTTCCTCTTGGTCTGCCTCTGGGCTTTCTCCTGGCCCTCGCCAAAGAATGAGACGATCCTCTTCTCCTGGCCTGGTCCTGGGCCCATCTGCCTACTGCAGAGCTGGTCCAGCTGCTCAGAGCTCTTATTGAGGACCAGAGAGTGGCTGACCTGGGACATACCCAGCTCCTCCATGGACTTTCCCCGCTGGGCCACCACCCGGACCCGCTGACCCTCAGGGACCGACATGGCCTGGCCTCTCCTCATTACCACCGTCTCCTCATCTACTGGCCTCTGAGTCTGAGTACTGAAAAAGAACACAGAGATTGTGATGAGATTCAGATGCTTTAGAGACTGACGTGCCAGTTTCCTCTCAGATATGGTATGTTCTTATCTTACCCTAATCATAGCTGATTAAAAGAGAAAAAGACTCCCTGAATATAGTTGTAATGTAGGTCTAATGTTTATCTTGATGTTACGTCTATATACTTCTCAGAATATAATGTTGGCATGGTATTCACAAAGTATCCACACCCCTAGACTTATTTCACAATATGTTGTGTTACAGCCTGAATTTCTCACCTATCTACACACAATACCCCATAATGACAATGTGATAACATGTTGTTAGACATTTCTTTTTATTTTATTGAAAATTAAATACTGAAGTATCTCATTTACATACAGTGCCTTCGGAAAGTACTCAGACCACTTGACTTTTTCCACATTTTGTTACATTACAACCATATCCTAAAATGGATTAAATAAAAATCCTCAGCAATCTACACACAATACCCCATCATGAAAAAGTGAAAACAGGTTATTAGAATATTTTGCAAATGTATTAAAATAAAAAAACAGAAATACCTTATTTACATAAATATTCAGAAAATTTGCTATAAAACACAAAATTAAGGTCAGATGCATCCTGTTTCCATTGATCATCCTTGAGATGTTTCTACAACTTGATTGGAGTCCACCTGTGGTAAATTCAATTGATTGGACATGATTTGGAAAGGCACACACCTGTCTATATAAGGTCCCACACTTGACAGCGCATATCAAAGCAAAAACCAAGCCATGAGGTCGAAGGAATTGTCCGAAGAGCTCCGAGATAGGATTGTGTCGCGGCACAACAAAACATTTGTGCAAAGCTTTCATCAAGGCAAAGGGTGGCTACTTTGAAGAATATAAAATACAACATCTATTTTGATTTGTTGAACACTTTTTTGGTTACTACATGATTCCATATGTGTTATTTCATAGTGCGTCATCAATCTAGAGAGCGTGTTTCCACTGCTTCAGAGTCCAATGGCGGCGAACTTAACTCCACTCCAGCCGGCGCTTGGCATTGCACATGGTGATCTTAGGCTTGTGTGCGGCTGCTCGGCCATGGAAACCCATTTCATGGAGCTCCAGACGAACAGTTTCTCTGCTGACGTTGCTTTCAGATGCAGTTTGGAACTCCGTAGTGAGTGTTGCAACCATGGAGAGATGATATTTATGCGCTACAGCACTCGGCGCTCCCGTTCTGTGAACTTCTGTGGCCTAACACTTCGCGGCTGAGCCGTTCTTGCTCCTAGACGTTTTCACTTCACAATAACAGCAGGGCAGAAATTTGACGAACTGACTTGTTGGAAAGGTGGTATCCTATGACAGTGCCACTGAGCTCTTCAGTACGGGCTATTCTACTGCCAATGTTTATCTATGGAGATTGCGGGTGTGGCTGAGAAAGCTGAACCCACTCATTTTAAGGGGTGTCCACATTGTATTTAGGCTTGCCATAACAAAGGGGTTGAATACTTATTGACTGAAGACATTTCAGCTTTTCATTTTTAATTAATTTGTAAACATTTCTAAAAACAATTCCACTTCGACATTATGGGGTATTGTGCGTAGGCCAGTGAAACATAATACCTCAATTGAATCCATTTTAAATTCAGGCTGTAACAACAAAATGTGAAAAAAGTCAAGGGGTGTGAATACTTTCTGAAGGCACTGTATGTGTTTTCCCTTTCAATGCCGCAGTAAATCAAGTTTGAGCAAGCATCCGTGTACAACACACATGGTTTACAGTAAACATTACAGGCACAGATACTCCCACTTTCCCAATAAACTAGTGAGGGCAACATACCTGGAAGTGTCCAGAGTATTCACTGGTGAAGGATCAATCATGTAGTTGTGACCCTGTAGCCAAACACATACCAATAATCAACATTAATAACACCCTTTGAACATTTATTGTGGTACATTCAGAAAAGTGACATGGGCCTCCATAAAATTCTATGAAATTCTACAAATACCATTAAAGCCTGGTGAGTGAGGCTAGTGTTTTGACGATGATGATGATGAGGCTTACCTGAAATGCGTGGGGCGTTGAGGTGGAACGATTTCTGAAGAACTTAGGTGGTTCAGGCTGGTCCAGAAGACTTTCCACAGAGGCAGACTTCCCCTGAGAGTGGCTGGGTAACTCTCTCCAGCTGGCCTGTTGGGAATAACCTCGGGCCTGGGTGGAGCTGGAGCTGAACTGTGAGTACCTTATCGAGCTGGAGGTTGAGTCCAGGATGCGACCAGCGGAGTGGGGCCTGTGCAGCTTCTTCTTGGGGCCTTCTTTATTCCCAGACTGAGGCCTGGGATCCCAGTCAGAAGGCTTCCCAGCTGTGGAGTGCCTCTGGCTGGGGACTTGAGAGGCTTGAAGGTTGGGCTGCTGGGACTCAGCCACCTTGTGTCCCGTCTTGCGCTCCATGTAGGCCACCAGGGCCTTGTGCTGGAGGTGCTTCAGGGATGTCTTGGAGAGGCTGGAGGCAGACATGGCCCTGCCTCTGGTTTCAAACATCTTTCTCCTAGCTGCCACCAGGCCCTGTTCTCCCAGCTCCCCCTCCTCACTTGAGAGCACTAGCAGGCCTCCTTCACTTTCGTTGCCCAGGGAACGGCAGGCTGCGTGGTGGGAGGGTGTGTCACCCAGCTGGTTTAGATTCTCCGGCTCTGAGTAGCACAGCTTCTTCTGCTCTGGAGTCAGGCGCCTCCTTCCCCTGATACGAGGCACCTGAGGCTGGGCAACATTCGCTGGTCTCCCGTTTTCCTTTTCACTGTCCTTCACCACCACGCTCTCTATCACCTTCTCAACCTCCTTCCCCGTTTCCTTTATGTTCTCCTCATCGGTCCCCTCGGAGTGTGATGGGGAGGGGGTGAGTGTGTCTGTTGAGGTCTCAGAGTCCTGTGAAGAGGAGACCGTGTGAAGTATTGTGGGCCTGAGCTCAGGCCTCTGCCTCACTCTGTGGGGCCAGGACAGCTGCAGGTCCCTCCTCTTAAAGGAGGTCTCCCTGAGCACCTTAGACTGGGCGTCCTTCAGTTTCTCCTTGTAGTACTTCGTGAAGGCATCATCCTGGGTGTTGCAGGGGTGGGAGGTAGCCTCCACTCTCTCTTCCTTGGATGTTTCACCCCGTGGTGTCGTATCACTACAGCTAATGGGGGTGGTGTTCCGGCCTGCATCTTTACTTTTCACACTGACCTCAATGTCCTTTTCGGGCTTGTGCAAACTCAGCGCCACCCTGTTGGCTCCAGTGAGGTGGTACAGAAGCGGGGTGGTTTCCTTGTTGATCTTTTCACTGGCAACGTCTCCTAATAGCTGCCTCCTCCCTCTCTTGACCTGTTTGTATCTCTTGTGGTGGTTGGCCTGCTCCATGCTGATTGGAGGAGGGACTACCAGGTTGTGGAAGTTTGATAATGGAGGACAGTTCTCCTCTGGGCCGCAGTAGAAGATGTGGTGGTTGGGGCTGTGATGCCTGCCGATAACTCTGCTCTGGACCTTGTGACTTTGCTCTAAGGCATCGAAACTGCACGAGCCCTGGTTTGAAATGTGAGAGGGGCCGTATGAAATTCTAGTCTGAATCAGTTTCTCCTCATCTTGACTCTTGGTGTAAAACTCCCTGTCATTGGTTGTTGCGGTGTCATGGGTGCTGTGCTGCATCTGTTGGGTGTTCCTGAACATGTTGTCCATGGTGTTGTGTGAACTCTCCATCTCCACCAGCCTGTGGGTCTCCACTGGCGCTGGCACAGGGCTCTCACTGCCCGCCTCTGGCACACACAGAGAGCCATGCTTCAGACTGGACTTACAAACACCTGTAACGAAGTAGAACTGGCCTTTGTGCTGGATGCTGCTGTTGACCATGTTCTGTGCCACATGCCAGGGGCTGGCGGACCGCTGCTGCTCCGACATGAGGGAGCCATGGGCCAAGTGCGCCCTCTTGCGCTGACCCTCCAAGTGCCCGCCATCGCCGCTACCGGACTGCTGTTTGGGCTGCTCAGGCTGACTCGTGTGAGGGGGTGATCCACTTAAGATGTTTGCTGACTTTTGTTGCTCAGTGTTATTAACTGTGTGGTCAGGGTCGACTGGGTCCCTGTGATAGGGCTGTGAGGCCCGGTGGCCATAGACTAGGTCAGGCTTGAGACAGGCAGCAACAGAATTATTTGTCTGGGACCGTGGAGGTGGCCTGTCTGCCAGCTGGCCCTCGGGGCCGTGCTGTGCCCTACAGTTCTCCAAGTTCCTGGTGGCTATGAAGCTGTCCATGCGGGCGGGGGGTGGAGGCGGCAGGGGAGGAGGGGGCGGTAGCGTTTCCTGATTCTGATCACAGTACTGTGAAGCACTCAGGCAGCCATCGTTGTGGCGGTACTGATTTGAGATGGCCTCCACCGAGCGGTAGAGCTGATCCATGCTCTTGGCGTCAGAGTCGAGGACGTTGGGGTGGTAGATGGCCTTCACATACTTCAGGTCTGTGTAGTGCAGGCTGTGGTGCTGGAGGTCGTCTGAAAGGAGGGGGACGGATATTCTGGGGCACTGGAGCCCCCAGAGAAGGAGCTGTAGGCCGAGTCGCCCTTGCCGTGCTGGTGGGTGATCTGGTCGATGCTGCTAGTGGACTTGGCTGGGGAGAGCCGACTCAATGGTAGGCTCAGAGGGTGCAGGTCCAGGTTGCTCATTCTCTCAAAGTGGAAATTATAGGAATCCATTTGGCATTGGAAACTGAAGCGTGGACCCAGGTGAAATGGGAGTGATACGGACACATTTAGCTTAATCTTTCACTTCTGAGAATTCAGGTCATTTTCTGCCTTCTTTTCTAAGCTTCTTCAGTAGTCTGCTTTTTCAATAACTCCTAAAATAAAAATAAAAAGATATTGGTTATCTTAATAGAAATCAAATGTAATTTATCATGCTCCATTTCCTCCTCCTAGAGCTGGGAGTCAAAAATCCAACCTAAATTTGCCATAGCTTTTTCCTGCCAATGAAAACATACAGGAAATGGGGCATGCACCATGTGCTGCTTTCTCAGTGAGTATAGCTGACTGTGTTGACTATTAATACTATGTTTGTGTGAGATTATCATCATTGCATGTCTACTTGGACAACACTCAACACCGGCCTACTAGATCAAAGGTACAGCCACAGAACCTTTCAGCTAAATGCAATTAAGAAATTCTCAGAGAATTCTAACAACTATTTCTCTCTAAATAGATTTTTGGAATTTCTGACATCTGCAATGCTGCATGACCTGTCTAAGTTCCACCCCTGACAAAAATATGTCCTTTCCAAGTGCTAATATACACCGTAGCACTGGTATCTGTAATAGTGCTAATGTACACCGTAGCACTGGTATCTGTAATAGTGCTAATGTACACCGTAGCACTGGTATCTGTAATAGTGCTAAAGTACACCGTAACACTGGTATCTGTAATAGTGCTAATGTACACCGTAGCACTGGTATCTGTAATAGTGCTAAAGTACACCGTAGCACTGGTATCTGTAATAGTGCTAAAGTACACCGTAACACTGGTATCTGTAATAGTGCTAATGTACACCGTAGCACTGGTATCTGTAATAGTGCTAAAGTACACCGTAGCACTGGTATCTGTAATAGTGATAATGTACACCGTAGCACTGGTATCTGTAATAGTGATAATGTACACCGTAGCACTGGTATCTGTAATAGTGATAATGTACACCGTACACTTATATCTGTAATAATATAAATGTGATTTCACCGTTCACTCCATTGATCTGGAATTTCTCACGAGAAAGACTTGCCCACTGCCCACACGTGCCCACTGGTCCACTGTCAGGACGAGGGCATTTCCATGTAAAAGGACCCATGAGCACCAACATGTGAAGTTCATAGGAGCATTGGTTATCAAATTGGGTGGCAAATTGGGTGTCAAATGAAAGCTATGAGTCCATATGTTTGATAAATTAAGGCATATATACATTTTTGAATCGTTTTTCATCCTAAAAATGCAATAAGCAAAGGCTTTGATTTATTGATACAGATATAAAATCTGTCTTATAAAACATTTACCAGAAAAAGTCTTAAAAAGGGATTACAGAAGATGTACATTAAAACACAATAATAATGAAGTAAAGACCCCTGCCAACTAATATCAACACTTATATTTAGTTTAGGATATTTTTTTCTGCATTCTGTAAGTTTAAGAAACATTGACTTGAAATACGGTTACCAAAAACTAGAGGTCGACCGATTAATCGGAATGGCCGATTAATTAAGGAAGATTTCAAGTTTTCATAACAATCGGAAATCGGTATTTTTGGACACCAATTTTTTAATATACATTCATTTATTTTTTTACACCTTTATTTAACTAGGCAAGTCAGTTAAAAACACATTCTTATTTTCAATGTCGGCCTAGGAACGGTGGGTTAACTGCCTTGTTCAGGGGCAGAACAACAGCTTTTTACCTTGTCAGCTCGGGGATTCAATCTTGCAACCTTACAGTTAACTAGTCCAACGCTCTAACCACCTGCCTCTCATTGCACTCCACGAGGAGCCTGCCTGTCATGTGAATGCAGTAAGAAGCCAAGATAAGTTGCTAGCTAGCATTAAACTTATCTTGTAAAAAACAATCAATCAATCATTCATAATCACTAGTTAACTACATATGGTTGATGATATTACTAGTTTATCTAGCATGTCCTGCATTGTATATAATCGATGCCGTGCGCATTCGCGAAAAAGGACTGTCGTTGCTCCAACGTGTACCTAACCATAAACATCAATGCCTTCTTAAAATCAATACACAAGTATATATTTTTAAACCTGCATATTTAGTTAATATTGCCTGCCAAAATGAATTTCTTTTAACTAGGTAAATTGTGTCACTTCTTTTGCAACAGAGTCAGGGTATATGCAGCAGTTTGGGCCGCCTGGCTCGTTGAGAACTGTGTGAAGACTATTTCTTCCTAACAAAGACAGCCAACTTCACCAAACGGGGGATGATTTAACAAAAGTGCATTTGCGAAAAAAGCACAATCGTTGCACGACTGTACCTAACCAAAAACACCAATGCCTTTCTTAAAATCAATACACAGAAGTATATATTTTTTAAACTTGCATATTTAGCTAAATGAAATCCAGGTTAGCAGGCAATATTAACCAGGTGAAATTGTGTCACTTCTCTTGTGTTCATTGCACGCAAAGTCAGGGTATATGCAACAGTTTGGGCCGCCTGGCTTGTTGCGAACTAATTTGCCAGAATTTTACGTAATTATGACATAACATTGAAGGTTGTACAATGTAACAGCAATATTTAGACTTAGGGATGCCACCCGTTAGATAAAATACGGAACGGTTCCGATATTTCACTGAAATAATAAACGTTTTGTTTTCGAAATGATCGTTTCCGGATTCAACCATATTAATGACCAAAGGCTCGTATATCTGTGTGTTATTATGTTATAATTAAGTCTATGATTTGATATTTGATAGAGCAGTCTGACTGGGCGGTGGTGGGCAGAAGCAGGCTCGTAAGCATTCATTCAAACAGCACTTTTGGGCGTTTTGCCAGCAGCTCTTCGCTGTGCTTCAAGCATTGAGCTGTTTATGACTTCAAGCCTATCAACTCCCGAGATTAGGCTGGTGTAACCGATGTGAAATGGCTAGCTAGTTAGCAGGGTGCGCGCTAATAGCATTTCAAACGTCACTCACTCTGAGACTTGGAGTAGTTGTTCCCCTTGCCCTGCAAGGGCCACGGATTTTGTGGAGCGATGGGTAACGATGCTTCGAGGTTGGCTGTTGTCGATGTGTTCCTGGTTCGAGCCCAGGTAGGGGTGAGGAGAGGGACGGAAGCTACACTGTTACACTGGCAATACTATAGTGCCTATAAGAACATCCAATAGTCAAAGGTATATGAAATACATATGGAATAGAGAGAAATAGTCCTATAAATACTATATTAACTACAACCTAAAACCTCTTACTTTGGAATATTGAAGTCTCATGTTAAAAGGAACCACCAGCTTTCATATGTTATCATGTTCTGAGCAAGGAACTTAAACGTTAGCTTTTTTACATGGCACATATTGCACTTTTACTTTCTTCTCCAACACTTTGTTTTTGCATTATTTAAACCAAATTGAACATGTTTCATGATTTACTTGAGGCTAAATTGATTTGTATTGATGTATTATATTAAGTTAAAATAAGTGTTCATTCAGTATTGTTGTAATTGTCATTATTACAAATAAATAAATAAATAAAAATCGGCCGATTAATCGGTATCGTGGTTTTTTTTTTTGGGGGGGGCCCTCCAATAATCGGTATCGGCGATTAATCGGTCAACCTCTACCAAAATGTCTTAACGATATGTGAGTTTTTCTAAATTATCTCCCTCATGAGGAGGGAGGATAATGAAAGTTCACAGAAGTAACAAGTAAAGGTAGACCTACCACAATTAGTGTTTTTACTAATATCAATTTTGTTTAGGAATTATTAAGTGATTCAAACTCAAAATGACGTTACCAAATTGGTGACAGAATTTCTGCAACTTAAATTGGCTACAATGGGAAATCATAGTTGGGTCACCTGCTACATTTCTCCCTTCCACTGGCATAGTGCACAAAACTTGAGAGAAATAAGATTTTTGTGCGTATGGAACATTTCTGGGGTCGTTTATTTCAGCTTATGAAACATGGGACCACTTTACATGTTGCGTTTATTTCTTTGTTCAGTATACATTCAAACGCAAGTTGTCATGTTATAGCTGACACCCCATTCTTTCTGCAGACATCTTTGACTCTTAATTCGGCATACAATTTAAGTGAAAAATCTTAACGCAGTCTTAACACAATTCTGTTACTGTAGAATTGTCCATGACTTCAACTATTAAGGTCTCTAAGTCCTGAGTTAGGAGGGTTCAGCCTCAGAGGAGAATAGGCCTTTTCTTGGCTAATCACGGAAATGGAGGGCTGGGAATTGAAATATCAGCAATTAAGCACAAGAGGCTAACAAAAGAACAGTTCTGCTTTTTTGCAATGCAAAGATGTTGACTGCATATTTTTTCCTATAGCAAATGTTTTTCACAGGAAAACAAAATGTATTTCAAATATAATTGAAAGGAAATGTGTAAAAAGTATCAAATACAACATTTGGAACAACATGTATGAGTTTAATGGAAAGCCTACATACAGCATGGAACACCTGTTAGAGGTGCCTGTGGAACCAGACCCTTAATTAGAACCTTGAGGTGCACGTTGCACCTCTCCAAAAATGCCCGGAATTCCATATACATTTTGCAGACATATTTGAGGATTAGTCATGTGATAACTTTTTGTTAATGGATTATCCACCACTGGAACACTGCATGTAGCACTGTGTTGGATTAACTCAGGAAACCAACCAAGCACATACACTAGATGTGTTTGAATGACTTGACAAATAGTATGTTTATTTAAGGTCTAATCTAAGGTTTTAAACACCACATCACAGCACAATTGGTTAGGCGCCCGTAAAACGGCTGCCATTTTTCCCCCGGCGCCATCTTAATCCAACATTATATCATCTGTTGGGTGTTTGTTTGGTGTTTGTTAAAGAAAAGCTTTCAAAGGTAAATATTGTTGTTTATATGTCATGGTTCAATATCTCAGTGATAAAACCAAGGGCTTTTCCCCCCATTTTGTCGTAGCAGGAAGTAATAAGTTCCAAAGAACTTTGAATCGTCATCTTCAATAACGACTTGAATGAACAATTTCACGCTGACCTTGTTTGTAACGGAAGAGGGAGTCTGATTTATCTAGGTTTAGTACAGTGAAACTTCTCTTTCTGGCAAAACTGGTGTTTACAATACAGTTTTACCCAACATCAAAATACTGATACAAAGTCCACCAACAGGAAGCTGTAATGGTGGGTGATAGTACAGTTTAAGAAGAAAGCTGAACACAGGCCTTTGGTGATTAGTTTTCCCCCAGGGGGTGCATACCTGTCACGCATACACACAGATCAGTGTAGCCAACACAAATACAAGCCAATGAGCTCCACAGTCCTTGATGCCGAACAGGTTTCACTCTCTCATGGGCCAACACAGACATACACAAACAAATTGGTCAAATACCAACCATTTAAGATGGCTGAGGTACCTCTGTTCCAAGCCACGTTGTACCAGAAACTACAGTGACCATTCTGAGACCTTCAACGACCAAGTGTTATAGATCTCCCCCTTGTCCCCTGGTTTGCAGCTGGTGAAAATATGAAAACCTCCAGCTACCATGCACACTGATGTCCCGGGTCTACTTAGTGATGTTAAAAGGGGTTTGTTTTCATGTGTTGTAGAGGTACACCTGACTCTCCATGTGCAGCGGCTGCCAGGCTTCTATCCTTGAACTGCTAGCACACTAACAGGGGAACTACAGGGGAGCGCTCATTTGAAAGTGATGGGGAGGTCAGTTAGTGGCAAATATGCACAGAGAGAACAGAGAGAGAAATTCCCAGACAAATACACTCACACCATTACTACAGCAAACTACACCAGAAAACTGAACTGCTTGGCTGGATAAACCATCACATAGGCTAGAGCCAAATCAACTCATACCAACAGGCCTAAGTGGAATACATTTTTAAGAGTACCACAAGGAAACTTGTAAGCAGCAACTTACCAAATCCTTTGACAAAGTTGTTGGTTTGAGAGCTCACACTTTTGATGCCACATGAAATAATGAAGAAGAAAAAAACAACTAACTATTTCCAAGTTAGCACTTGACTTTTAGATACAGTTCAGATAGCTTAGTAGTAATCTACTGGTGAATCTATCGGTGAAAGAAGGACCAAAACAAGTTACCAGGAGGAAATGTAAAGTTCCAGTGAGTCCTTCTCCCCCAAGACCAAGACGAGAGGCGGCTTTTGCATGCCTGTGACGTCTGTCCGCCTAGCTGATGAACAATGAGCACCGCAGATAGTTAGTGCCGTAAAAAAAAAAAAAAAAAAAAAAAGGGCCTCGCATTCCTGGCTGGCTTCAAAGAAAGACAGTGCTCGGGCACCATTCATTCCCAGGGTCCTCGGCACATGGAGAGCAGCCAAGCAGCAGGGGTGGGTGCTGCTCTCAACCCTAAACACTCACAAAGACGGACAAGCCGGGGACCCCACCTTTTCCCTCCTCGCCCCTCTACTGCAGGCCCCAACTACCCAAACATTGGTCTTCATTTCCAAAACCTTGGGCCAAGAAGGTAGTTGTGTCTCAGTTGTTTCCGTGCAGGACATTCCATTTCACTCCAATCTCATTATGTTGACTTCTTTAAAAAAACAGACTAAGGTCATGGAGATGTTATGACATTTCACAACAAAGACATTATGTTTGATTGGCTTAAGGCATAGTGCCTGAGGGCATTTCCATGTAAAAGAACCCATGAGCACCAAAGTGAAGTTCAAAGGAGCATGTCAAATTGGGTGTCAAATGAAAGCTAAGAGTCTAGATGTTTGGGAAATGAAAGCATTGATACATTTTTCAACCATTTTCCATCTAAAAAAATGTAAGGCTCTGATTTCTGAATAAATGGATGGAAAAGGGGTCTTGGAAAATCTATTGAAACATATCAGAAATACATCAAAACACAACAATGTTGGACATAAAGACCCCTGCCAACTAATATCAACACATATTTTTTTTTTGGGGGGGGGGGGGGGGGGGGGGATGTTTACCTTTGGTAAGTTTAAGGATAATGAAAGTCCACAGAAGTTACAAGTAATAATTGATCTACCAATTAGTTATAGTGATTTTACTGATATCAATTTTGTTTATGAATTATTAAGTGATTAAAACCAATTTGGTAACGGAATTACCAAAACATCCGTAACATAATTACTGTTGGCTACAATGGGAAATCATAGTAGTCACAATCCACAGTTGGGTCACCTGTTACTGTCCTCCCTTCCACTGGCATACTGTTATGTTCAGCTGGCCTTGATGTTGATGTTAACGTCCACAGACGGACCGGACCTAATCTGAACATATTATAGACGTATGTTCCACAAGTTTGTACAGAACAGCAAGTGGCACAGTAGAGTACACTAAAATACAGTACAGTGAGTACAGTCCATACATTACAATAAAGAAAGATAAAGTAGAAGACTGTACAGTATATTGTACTGTATTGTACTTGACTGTACTTTACTCTACTGCATTGAACTCTACTGTGCTCTGGTGTGGTGCGCTGTGATGTCCAAACTTGTGAAACATGATAATGACATTCAGATCCACTTACTGTAGTTCAATAACCAAAAGAGATTTTTCAAACTCAAGGTGTCATGTCATAGTTGACACCCCATTCTTTCTGTAGAAATCTTTGAATCTTAATTCGGCGCAGATATTTAACAGAGTTTTTGGAAAACGTCATAAAAACCTGAGCGAGATTTTACCGGAATTCCGTTACCAAAGTTTGCATCTGCACGGTTCTTTCACTAAATTAGTTTGTGTAAAATGTTCAGTGCAAATTGTTAAAGGTAGTGCATAGATGTTTATGGTATGTTACACTTTGGAAACAATCTTTTTGTTTGGCATACATTTGAAAGTTAAAAAACATTGTTTTGTCAAAGAATAATTCTGTTACACTGAAATTGCCGCTGACTACTAGGCCTGTTTCACCTGTAGTGGTGTTTTCCTGTAAGATACAGTATAGACCTGTATTTCCCTGATGATCACTTGGCCATTGTGCTTTATGTTATGGGCTGGTTCATGCTGGAAGCGTCTGGTCTGAGGTGTTATGTGCTCTGTTGTTATTGTCAAATCTTTGACCTGCTGACATTCCCACCTGCCAGCCCACTGAATGAGTCACAAAGGCTTAGAGATGGGCAAGCAACACAGGAGAGAAGGGCTATTCTTAACACCACTCGGACACTCCCCACTGAGCCACAGTGCTGAATCCAACATCTACATGTTGTTTTTGTATATTTGTGCACATGACTAATTGTATTGACTATTGACACCCACACAAAATGGACACGTGAAGGGCAAGTTTAAGTGATGCAGCCATTTAAGACCCTACATTGACTTGATGCGCCTGATATGTCAGCTATACCATATGTCAGATTTAGCCTACTTAACTTGGTAACAAACCATTTTCTACCTGGCAACCAATCTCTGTTTCCCCCAATCATATACAGACATTCAATAAGGGAAAGCGAGAAAGAGAAAGCACGAGTTTAAAGTCATTGTTTTAAAATACTTAGTTGGTAGGTGTCAGGGTTCAAAATCTCAGTAAGAAGATTTGATTGCTAGGCCGAGCAGGGCGGAATTCCACCAGTGCATTTCAGGCTTTCATAGGTACTTATTTTTCACAGCGTGACCTCAATTTTAATGCCGCGAGACCAGACCACCAGGGGCTCGGCATGCACTCTCTACCAGGCTGATGTCATCGAAGACAGCTAAGTGCACTAGTATTGACTCCAGTGATGCAGAGTCTGAGGATGACTGGATGAACGACTGCTGACCGATAAGATGTCCTAACGGGACCAGATCGTGTGAATTACAGGGTGATTTTCAAATGTAAGGCAGTCCTATAGGTCTATACTAGGTAATTGGAGAGACCCTGAGGATCCAAGCATCTATATGGCACGTAGGCTGCTTCAACTCAGCTCAGGTTACTGCTGCAAGCCAAAGAACAGAGGTTGGAAGGCTTCCGGGCTCTAAATTTGCACATACAAATGTGCCCCTCCAGCCGAGCACCAGATTACACAAGTCATTTAAGCAAGTGAAGAGAGTTTTGAACCACTGACACAAACAAAACATCTGACTACAGCCTGAGGTGTCTGTCAGTTGAAGCTACTGCAACTTGTTTTGAAAGCTTATAGGCCTAGGTCAAGGATGGGCCCAACAACTGTGGCCTCAGAATTGAGTGGAAACAGAAAATTAATGACACAGCAAGAGACACAGAAAGATAGAGAAATGGATAGTGGAACGCAGACTTTTCCATCCTGTTAAAACCCAGTTCTAGGACTTTTCTCAAGGTCCCAGGGTAAGAGAGAATTTCACTATTGAGGCTGATCAAACAAACATTAAGAGGAAGAGCTTTTTGAAAAGGTGGAGAGGTTGAGTTATTGCATAGGGGCAATTCCATGGTAACAAAATTACGCGGAGACTCAGATTTTATGTCTCCACGTAATTTGATAGTTCACAGAAGTGGACTTTCGGGCTCATCTGACACGGACTCTGCCCCCCCCAGCCTTCAACGAGGTGAGGGGGCTCTCTACACTGCTCTGGACACCAAGTTTGGAATTCTTTACCCAGCTGTACTGAAGATCACTACACCCTCTGGCCAGCAGAAGACATTCTTAGACCCAACTAAGGCCAAAGAATACATTGTCGCGCACGTACATCCACGGGAGGACAGGCGACCTAATACTAACTAGCCATTGTGGGTCATACTGTGACCCTGCAAAAGCTGTGCTAACGCGACCAAAGACCAACTAGTGAATTCATATCTGGATTATAAACGTGCCTCCACCCTGCTGCCAAAAAAATGACAATTATTCATCCAGTAACTTAACGTTATGAACAACAATGGTATGTATAGGGTGACATGTTCTCACAAGGACAATATAGTTTGAATAGTATTTTATTTACAGTACATGGTACAACTAGCGTTTACCAACTAGCTGCGGCTGTATAGCCACGGTGCAATTTTTGGTGTTCTGGCTTGTTAGGATGTTCAACAGAGGGTTACATTTATACAAATGTTGAATTTTACTGGGTTTTACGGTAAATGAGTGAAAAGGTGTGGAGTCAGGCGCAGAGAGCAAAAGATGTGGGAAAAACAACACGCTTTAATGTCCCGGAAACATAACATGTACAAAAGTGGAAACACAAATGAACAGAAATATAAACGGACACCGTGAAACCCAAATGCCAACAAAAATACACAAACAACAAAACAGACGAACAAGCCCGCACGAAACAGAAGCGGGCTGAACAGACTATATATAACCCTACCTAACAACCAAACAAGAAACAGGTGCTACCAATTAGACAGAACTAAAGGAACACAGAACAACGGATCGGCGATAGCTAGTAGACTGGCGACGATGACCGCCGAGCGCCACCCGAACAAGAAGGGGAGTCACCTTCGGTAATATTCGTGACACTGGGTTTGTTTTCCTATTTACTTATCTTATTTAATTAAATGTTTTTGGAGTATATATATATATATATATAAAAATAAATCTTACCTTTCAGCACGCTGGCCATTACGATCGTACTAACATTAATTTCAGATTACTCCGACTATGCCTAATTCACAAGCTCCACATGCTGTATCAGCTGGAACATGAAAGGAATTAACCAGGTGCTCAAGCGTAGCTGAGTGTCTTAAGTCCTTAAATCCGGACATTGTTTCTCTCCAAGAGACCAATCTCTGGTCCAGCGACCATGATAAACTAAAGAGAGGATGGGTAGACCAAATATATTTCACTCCAACGTTGGTGCTGAGGCCAGAGGGGCAGCCATCCTGTTTAGCACACAGGTTATTCTGGCCAACCTCTATGGTCCTAATTGGGATGATGCTGAATTTTTCTCTGACCTCATCGTAACACTTCCTGACCTTAACTCTCCACATTTGATATTGGGCGGAGATTTCAATTGTGTATTGATTCTAGAGGTCGACCGATTAATCGGAATGGCCGATTAATTAGGGCCGATTTCAAGTTTACATAACAATCGGAAATGGGTATTTTTGGGCGCCGATTTGCCAAATGTTTATTTCATTTTTTATATACCTTTATTTAACTAGGCAAGTCAGTTAAGAACACATTCTTATTTTCAATGACGGCCTAGAAACGGTGGGTTAACTGCCTCGTTCTGGGGCAGAACGACAGATTTTCACCTTGTCAGCTCGGGGGATCCAATCTTGCAACCTTACAGTTAACTAGTCCAACGCATTAACGACCTGCCTCTCTCTCGTTGCACTCCACACGGAGACTGCCTGTTATGCAAATGCAGTAAGCCAAGGTAAGTTGCTAGCTAGCATTAAACGTATCTTATAAAATACAATTAATCATAATCACTAGTTAACTACACATGGTTGATGATATTACTAGATATTATCTAGCGTGTCCTGCGTTGCATATAATCTCACTGATCATACAAGCATACAAGTATCTAAGTTACTGAGCGGTGGTAGGCAGAAGCAGGCGCGTAAACATTAATTCAAACAGCACTTTCTTTGCGTTTTGCCAGCAGCTCTTCGTTGTGCGTCAAGCATTGCACCGTTTATGACTTCAAGCCTATCCAATTCCCGAGATGAGGCTGGTGTAACCGAAGTGAAATGGCTAGCTAGTTAGCGCGCGCTAATAGCGTTTCAAACGTCACTCGTTCTGAGCCTTCTAGTAGTTGTTCCCCTTGCTCTGCATGGGTAACGCTGCTTCGATGGTGGCTGTTGTCGTTATGTTGCTGGTTCGAGCCCAGGGAGGAGCGAGGAGAGGGACGGAAGCTATACTGTTACACTGGCGATACTAAAGTGCCTATAAGAACATCCAATAGTCAAAGGTTAATGAAATACAAATGGTATAGAGGGAAATAGCCCTATAATTCCTATAATAACTACAACCTAAAACTTCTTACCTGGGAATATTGAAGACTCTTGTTAAAAGGAACCACCAGCTTTCATATGTTCTCATGTTCTGAGCAAGGAACTGAAACGTTAGCTTTCTTACATAGCACATATTGCACTTTTACTTTCTTCTCCAACACTTTGTTTTTGCATTATTTAAACCAAATTGAACATGTTTCATTATTTACTTGAGGCCAAATTGATTTTATTGATGTATTATATTAAGTTAAAATAAGTGTTCATTCAGTATTGTAATTGTCATTATTACAACACAAAAAAAAAAAAAAAAAAAAATCGGCTGATCAATCGGTATCGGCCTTTTGGGTCCTCCAATAATCGGTATCGGCGTTGAAAAATCATAGTCGGTCGACTATGGAGTCACACTCAAAATTAATTTGGAGTCACACTCAAAATTTAAGTGGAAAACCACACTACAGGCTGATCCAACTTTGATGTAATGTCCTTAAAACAAGTCAAAATGAGGCTCAGTAGTGTGTGTGGCCTCCATGTGCCTGTATGACCTCCCTACAACGCCTGGGCATGCTCCTGATTAGGTGGCGGATGGTCTCCTGAGGGATCTCCTTCCAGACCTGGACTAAAGCATCCACCAACTCCTGGACAGTCTGTGGTGCAACGTGGCGTTGGTGGATGGAGCGAGACATGATGTCCCAGATGTGCTCAATTGGATTCAGGTCTGGGGAACGGGCGGGCCAGTCCATAGCATCAATGCCTTCCTCTTGCAGGAACTGCTGACACACTCCAGCCACATGAGGTCTAGCATTGTCTTGCATTAGGAGGAACCCAGGGCCAACCGCACCAGCATATGGTCTCACAAGGGGTCTGAGGATCTCACCTAATGGCAGTCAGGCTACCTCTGGCGAGCACATGGAGGGCTGTGCGGCCCCCCAAAGAAATGCCACCCCACACCATGACTGACGCACTGCCAAACCGGTCATGCTGGAGGATGTTGCAAGCAGCAGAACGTTCTCCACGGCGTCTCCAGACTCTGTCACGTCTGTCACATGTGCTCAGTGTGAACCTGCTTTCATCTGTGAAGAGCACAGGGCGCCAGTGGCGAATTTGCCAATCTTGGTGTTCTCTGGCAAATGCCAAACGTCCTGCACGGTGTTGGGTTGTAAGCACAACCCCCACCTGTGGACGTCGGGCCCTCATACAACCCTCATGGAGTCTGTTTCTGACTGTTTGAGCAGACACATGCACATTTGTGGCCTGCTGGAGGTCATTTTGCAGGGCTCTGGCAGTGCTCCTCCTGCTCCTCCTTGCACAAGGACGGAGGTAGCGGTCCTGCTGCTGGGTTGTTGCCCTCCTACGGCCTCCTCCACGTCTCCTGATGTACTGGCCTGTCTCCTGGTAGCGCCTCCATGCTCTGGACACTACGCTAACAGACACAGCAAACCTTCTTGCCACAGCTCGCATTGATGTGCCATCCTGGATGAGATGCACTACCTGAGCCACTTGTGTGGGTTGTAGACTCCGTCTCATGCTACCACTAGAGTGAAAGCACCGCCAGCATTCAAAAGTGACCAAAACAGAACCACTCCTTTATTGGGGGTGTCTTGCTAATTGCCTATAATTTCCACCTGTTGTCTATTCCATTTGCACAACAGCATGTGACATTTATTGTCAATCAGTGTTGCTTCCTAAGTGGACAGTTTGATTTCACAGAAGTGTGATTGACTTGGAGTTACATTGTGTTGTTTAAGTGTTCCCTTTATTTTTTTGAGCAGTGTATATTTGGCTAAGGTGTATGTAAACTTCCGACTTCAACTGTATTTACAGTACTAGAGAGATTTGGGTTTGGCCAGTCATTCCTTTCCTGGATTAAGATTTTGAACTCGTCCCCAGTGGCTTCTGTTCGCACCAACAATGTTACCTCCAGCTACTTCCCTCTCCACAGGGGGCTAGGCAGGGTTGCTGTTTATCCCCTTTCCTATTTGATATGGCTTTCCTATTTGATATGGCTATTGAGCCTCTTGCTATCGTCCTGCGGGCTGGAGGAGAGGATTAAGGGAATATTAAGAGACAATATAACTCACAAAGTGTCCTTATATGCAGACAATCTTCTTTTATACATCTCTAACCCTGTGGAGTCTATACTCTATCTCTTGGACATGCTACAAGGTTTTGAGACATTCTCCGGTTATAAGTTAAACCTAACAAAATGTGTGCTCCTCCCCATTAGTCAGTTAGCAGAAGGAATTGGGCATGCCAATTTCCCAATTTAAGGTGGTGCATCAGGTCTTTACTTATTTGGGGATAAAAGTCACACGCTCATTTATGGCTCTGTTTAAACATAACTTTAAAACACTCCTGGAGCGCACTAAGCAGGATTTCATAAGGTGGTCGTCTCTTCCCATTTCATTAGCAGGTCACATTCATTTTGTTAAGATGACTGTACTACTTAGGTTTTTGTACTTATTCCAAATGATTCCCATTTTTCTGCCAAGTCGATGTTCAAACAACTGGACAGCTACATTTCCAACTTAATTTGGAATAAATCAAATCCACAAATGAGAAAGGTATATCTAGAGAGACCTAAGCCTGCAGGCAGCTGGGCCTTCCCATTTTTTTTACACTACTACTGGTCAGCAAATATATCTAAAATGTGTTTATTGGGTTTCTGCATTTGAAAACAAGGATGGCCCAACTTGAGTTACAGTCAAGCCTTCCAACTTCTCCAGTCTCACTCCTGTGCTCCCCAATGCCCATGAACCTTGGCACTCATGTTTTGGCACTCACCCCATTTTTAAGACCTCCCTTAAAATCTGGTCCCAATTCCGAAGTCACTTTAGCCACTTTAGCTTCTCCCCATTAACATCTAATCACCTCTTACCAGCGTCACAGATTGACACGCCATTCCAGTTCTGGCATAGGAAAGGTTTGGTGTTTTTGTTGTGAACTATTTGTTGATAACACATTTGTCTCATTTGATACTCTGAAGGGTTGACCATAATATTCCCAATACCCACTTTTTTAGAAACCTGCAAACTCGCAGCTTTGCCAAAAAACATTTCCCTTCATTTCCACTCGAGCCTACTAAGTGTCCAGTCGAGAGGTGCTTAGACCTTAACCCTTACCTGAAGGGCACAATCTCCAGATTATATGACATAATACAGAACATTAATCCGCCTTCCTTTGCAAATACAAAATCTGCATGGGAGCAAGACAGGTGACGAGCTACCCGAATTATACAGAAATGTATAATTATGGATGTCATTATCTTCATGGTGAAGAGAATGAATTTGAGATTCATGGTGATCTCGAATCGGTACAAAAAGGTAGAAATATGTGTCATCGTTTGCATATATGAGTATATTCTATACACTGGCTATTATTTTTATTTTGTTTTAATTTGACCTTTATTTAACCAGGCAAGTCAGTTAAGAACAAATTCGTATTTACAATGAAGGCCTACCAAAAGGCAAAAGGCCTCCTGTGGGGACAGGGGCCTGGGATTAAAAATAAAATCAATCAAAATATAGGACAAAACACACATCACAACAAGAGAAACAATACAACAGTACATACAGAGAGACCTAAGACAACAACATAGCAAGACAGCAACACATAACAACACAGCATGGTAGCAACACAACATGGTACAAACATTATTGGGCACAGACAACAGCACAAAGGGCAAGAAGGTAGAGAAAACAATACATCACACAAAGCAGCCACAACTGTCAGTAAGAGCTTACATGATTGAGTCTTTGAATGAAGAGATTGAGATAAAATTGTCCAGTTTGAGTGTTTGTTGCAGCTCATTCCAGTCGTTAGCTGCAGTAAACTGAAAAGATAAGTGATCCAGGGATGTGTGTGCTTTGGGGACCTTTAACAGAATGTGACTGGCAGAAAGTGTGTTGTATGTGGAGGATGAGGACTGCAGTAGATATCTCAGATAGGGGCAGTGAGGCCTAAGAGGGTTCTATAAATAAGCATCAACCAGTGGATCTTGCGACGGGTATACAGAGATGACCAGTTTACAGAGGAGTATAGAGTGCAGTGATGTGTCCTATAAGGAGCATTGGTGGCAAATCTGATGGCAGAATGGTATAGAACATCTAGCTGCTCGAGAGCACCCTTAGCTTCCAATCTATAAATTATTTGTCCGTAATCTAGCATGGGTAGGATGGTCATCTGAATCAGGGTTAGTTTGGCAGCTAGGTTGAAGGAGGAGCGATTACGATAGAGGAAACCAAGTCTAGATTTAACTTTAGCCTGCAGCTTTGATATGTGCTGAGAGAATGACAGTGCACCGTCTAGCCATACTCCCAAGTACTTGTATGATGTGACTACCTCAAGCTCTAAACCCTCAGAGGTAGTAATAACACCTGTGGGAAGAGGGGCATTCTTCTTACCAAACCACATGACCTTTGTTTTGGAGGAGTTCAGAACAAGGTTAAGGGTAGAGAAAGCTTGTTGGACACTAAAAAAGCTTTGTTGTAGAGCATTCAACACAAAATCCGCAGAAGGACCAGCTGAATATAAGACTGTATCATCTGCAAATAAATTGATGAGAGAGCTTCCTACTGCCTGAGCTATGTTGTTGATGTAATTTGAGAAGAGTGTGTGGCCTAGGATTTACCCTTGGGGCACTCCCTTGGTGACAGGCAGTGGCTGAGACAACAGATTTTCTGACTTTATACACTGCACTCTTTGAGAGAGGTAGTTAGCAAACCAGGCCAAAGACCCCTAAGAGACACCAATACTCCTTAGCCGGCCCACAAGAATGAAATGGTGTACCATATCCAAAGCTTTGGCCAAGTCAATAAAAACAGCAGCACAATATTGCTTAGAATCAAGGGCAATGTTGACATCATTGAGGACCTTTAAGGTTGCAGTGACACATCCATAACCTGAGTGGAAATCAGATTGCATACCCGAGAGAATACTATAGACATCAAGAAAGCCAGTCAGTTGATTATTGACAAGTTTTTCCAACACTTTTGATAAACAGGGCAAAATAGAAATAGGCCTATAACAGTTAGGATCAGCTTGATCTCCTCCTTAAAAGGATGAACCGTGGCTGCCTTCCAAGCAATGGGAACCTCCCCAGAAAGGAGAGACAAGTTAAAAAGGTTGGAGATAGGCTTGGCGATGATAGGGGCAGCAGCCTTAAAGAAGAAAGTGTCTAAACCATCTGATCCAGATGTTTTTTGGGGGTCAAGTTTAAGGAGCCCTTTTAGCACCTCAGACTCAGTGACTGCCTGCAGGGAGAAACTATGTAGCGGGGCAGGGGAAAAAGAGGGAGAAGCATCGGGGCTAGTTGCATTAGAAGGGGTGAGAGATGAGGAAATGTTGGACGGGCAAGGAGGCATGGCAGAGTCAAATAGGAATCCTGACTTAATGAAGTGGTGATTAAAGTGCTCAGCCATGTGCTTCTTGTCAGTAACAACCACATCACCAACATTAAGGGACATGTGCAGTTGTGAGGAGGAGGGTTTATTCTCCAGGTCTTTAACCATTTTCCAGAACTTCTTGGGGTTAGACCCACAGAGAGAGAACTGCTCCTTAAAGTAACTAACTTTGGCCTTCCGGATAGCCTGAGTGCACTTATTTCTCATTTGCCTGAACGATAGCCAGTCAGCCCGAGTATGCGTGTACCAAGCATTTCGCCAAATGCAATTCTTGAGGTGGAATAACTCTGTAAAATCACGGTCAAACCAGGGTCTGAACCGGTTTTTAATTTTCTTTATGGGGGCGTGTTTGTTAACAATAGCAGGTCGTTTCAGTGAGCAGCCATTACGAACACAGGCTGTAAAACAGTGATCACTAAGGTCATTACAGAAAACACCAGACTGATACCTGTGAGGATAACATCAAGGGGAGTAGCATTTTCTGGGTGTTTGGAGTCATACCTTCTGGGATTGGTAATAATCTGACAAAGATTTAGGGATTCCCATTGCTTTAAAACTTGGTCAGGTGGTTTAAGCATGTCCCAGTGTAGGTTACCTAGCAGGACAAATTCAGAATTGGTGTAAGAGGCCAGGAGAGAGTTTATGGCAGGTAAGGCACAGGCCGGTGCTGATGGAGGACGATAGCACCCAGCAACAGTCAACAAAAAGCCATTTGAAAGTTTAATGCTTAAAACCAGCAAATCAAATTATTTTGGGTACAGACTTGGTGGAGACAACTGAGCACTGAAGGTGATTCTTGGTTAAAATTGCCACTCCCCCAACTTTGGAAGATCTGTCTTGTCGAAAAAGGTTATAATGAGCTCCGCCCCCAAACAATAACTAATTTGGTTGGTCCGTACCGGACTAAATCTGAACCAATCATAGACATCATCATTTTACAAGTTTGGACATCACAGCACAGTAGTCCACAGTAGAGTAGAGTTCAGTAAATACAGTACATTCACTGTACTCTAGTGTGCTTCACTGTACTGTACTGTGCTGTCCAAACTTGTGAAACATAGATGCCTATGATTGGTTTAGATTTAGTCCGGTCACCAATCATGGATGTCTGTGTTTGGGCCAAATCACGTCCAAATCCGCGCCAGACCGAACAGCTACGTCTGTAGATGTTTAAATGCAGGCCAGTTCGGACCGGCCCCAAAAATGACTGTGACTCTTTTAATTATTATAAATGTTTTAATGCACATTATCTCTTCTCCTCCGCTCCTGACTGCATGTGCTGGAATTGAAACATAATTAATAGAACGGACATCCCCATTCAAGTCAATTATGGCATAATGGGTGGACTGGCATGGCAGCCATTGCGAGTGTACTCACAGGAGCAAAGCAGGAAGTAAAATATGTGCTAAAATAATATGCTGTGATTTGTTTGGACTGCAACCTGTGTGCTGCTGCTACATTGTGGGGGCCATTGCCTAGGCAACCAAAGACTAATTTGCTTGTTTCATCAAGGTTTTGACTAGATGGGATGCAGTTTTTGTCAGATCTGACTTTTTGAAGCATGTTAGGAGAATTTACGCAGAAGGTTAGGAGAATTAAGGTAGCAGGTTAGGAGAATTAGATGAAGATTAAGAAAAGGGTTAGGGTTAGCGAAAATGCAACAACAACTAAATCTGCTTATCCCATCTCGCCATGACCTTTCAGCAAGGAGCAACCATAGAAATGGAACAAACTCTGTGGGAGTAACAAAGTTTCATCACGTCATTAAGAGTCAAAACTGCCAAAACGGACCCAAACGCACAAAATCCCTGTCAGTCCCGTCTTCAGTCAGCTGTTTGTTCCACACACCAAAAAAACGTGTTTTTTTTGCATTCCATTTTACTTTCATGATGGTCTTCATCCAAAACCCTTGGTTACATAGTAATTGTGCCAGCCCTTATTTGTACCACTGTAGCAAATTAAATTGCAGTAATTCCGTTACAGATTTTTGGGTAATTCTGTTATTGATTTGGTAACAGAACTATGAGTTTTAAGCACTTAATACTTTATAAACAAAAATTGATATCAGTAAAAACACTAACTAATTGGAAGGTCTACCTTTACTTGTTACTTCTGTGAATTTTTCATTAAACTCCCTCATGAAGGAGAACATGTTTAAGATAAGTGTTTTTTGGTAATGGAATTGCAAGGCTCAAGGCAATGTTTCTTAAACTTACAGAAGGCAAATATTTTCTCCAAAACGAAATATACAGTGCGAAATGCACTAGGCAGTCCACTTAACATCTCAGACCCTGGGTGACAGTGACAGGCTAACCGAGCAACACATTTTCACAGATTAATATTGCAATGTGCCCACCGAGCATGAAGGGGCCATCAGCTTGACATTGTTGGACGGTTTCTGCACACACTGGTATGAGTAACCAGTACCAGTTGATATTTAACCTTTTTAGCACAAGGAGAGCAAGTTCAAACATTCTGCTCCATAAAAATACCATAGTTAAGCATTCTGAATCTTCCCAAAGCTGAAGCTGGTCAAACATTAACCAGTAAAGCATCATCTCCCAGAGCGTATGGATGAAAAAAGAGCAGGGTTATTACTTATGACATCTTATTACCTTCAAGTGGGCGCAGAAAAAGACAATTACTTTTGTATTAAGAGCATCCTGAGGCAGACAAATAGCAATAAGACACTACCAAGGGGGTAAACCTAAGGTATTGCTGGTACTCAGGGCAAACAATGTGAAGCTGCGGGGAAGGGCCAATTGAGTGTGTTTATCTAGCCATGTTCAGCTAGCCCCATAGACTTCGTGTCAGACAGCAACACAGAATTGGTCCATCTTGGGGGAATGGTGTCTCGCGGAAAACGTAGAAAACCCTGGGCTACAAGGTCCGATCATTCACAGTTCCACAGAGGATAAGACAATGACAGCATCCACATTGAGCATCGCCTTATTCAAGAACTATGGTGATACAGCAGTGAAAGAAAAAGGGCAATGGAAGGTGTGGAAGGAGAGAAAGTTTGGCAGGATGTGGAAGACAAACATCAATCAATTGACCCACTTCCTGAAAGGAGGCTGATGTAGGTCTAGGTCTAGTTGCTCTTCTGGCTTGTCTTTTTCAAAACACCTCACAGCAGTCCCGTCCTTCCCCAAACCCCTCCTATACATTTTTTGTTGTTGTGCCATATCCTATATGAATTGGCTAAAGCATCTACAGATCTGAGACCAGGCAGCAGAATCAGTCCAATTCAGAAACTAGTAGAGTCCCCGCTCTATAGTGGTCTCTGAGCAGTTACATAAGTCAGTGTAATCTGTTTGGCCTGGCCATGGAGACACAAATGTCCCCCTGATGGCCCCAGACCCTGCCATTGTGCCTGCAGCAGTGTGCCTGACTTCCCAGATAATTTATTACAGGGTCTTTCTGGGTAGTCAGTGAATAGGCTACTCCTAGATAGAACATATGTTACGCCAAAACACAAAAACAAGACAGAGGCCCCTGTCAGCGCTCATAATACTATCACACATTAGGTGAGCTATCTGTAACTAGCTCACAATGTACAATATTTTCCCCATAAAACGGTATTCTTATGCCCATTAGAAACAATGTTTTTTCAGTTGAAATATGCAATGTCTTGAGCTTAAGCAAAAGTAGGAGAGCAAATTAATAATGCTATTGCAGGACTTGGAAAGCATGTATACCGAACAAAATTCTAAACGCAACAACTTCAAATATTTTACGGAGTTACAGTTCAATAAGGAAATCAGTCAATATAAATAAATTAATTACGCCCTAATCTATGGATTTCACATGACTGGACAGGGGCGCAGCCATGGGTCAGCATGGCAATTGCAGCACGCTCCCTCAAAACTTGAGACATCTGTGGCATTGTGTTGTGTGACAAAACTGCACATTTTAGAGTTGCCTTTTACTGCACCCAGCACAAGGTGCACCTGTGTAATGATCATGCTGTTTAATCATCTTTTTGATATGCCACACCTGTCAGGATTACCTTGGCAAAGGAGAAATGCTCATGAACAGGGATGTAAACAAATTTGTGCACAAAATTTCAGAGAAATAAGGTTTTTGTGCATATGGAAAATTTCTGGGATCTTTTAATTCAGCTCATGAAACATGGGACCAACACTTTACATGTTGCGTTTTTATTTTTTTCCAGTATATATTAACACCACATATAGTCATGTGATTGACAAAAGCCCTTATCAGTAGGCCTAATTCTCATGATTACAGCACGCACCTCCTTAAAATGTACGTGTTGCATGGGCTAATTAAGTATACTGGAAAATAACATTTTGATCTGATGAAGATCCTTGTGGATCGAAACGTTGTCAATAAAGGTGGTAATTGGGAGAATACACGGTGTGAGGGCCTTTCTGTTCTTGATATGTATTACGTTACACACCAGTTCTAGACAGACAGCAATCAATGATAAGTGAGCCAAGATTTAAGACCAATTTATTTTTTGTTATAACCGTCCTCCCTTTGTTATATAGAAATAAAGTACCAAAAGTAAAGTAGGAGCACTCTCTGTAGCCTTATCAAAACTGGCACATTCGGCGTAATTAGTTTCACAATAGCAGGCCTACACCACGTTTGGGCTTTGACATTTTCCTTTGTCATCAGAGGTGGGAGACTAAGTGCCCTTATTACCAGGCTGTTCACACCTTGGTGCAGTGCCTGGAGGATCACGGTCAGATGTCTAGCTCCCTCCAATAACCTGTATTCAGCCATTTTACCACACACTTATCTCTGTTTGTCTATTCTTAGGCTCACAGGATAACAATCTCTCCTTCTCTCTCGGGAGGTGGTAAAGGAAAGTTATGTAAAACATGGGGGGAAAAAATGTATTTTTGAAGGATGGAATAACAACGGTTACCATTGTGTATGGGGGTCCTCAAGGGAGATTAGAGGATTTCCACTCAACTGTGTCCTCCTTAGTCACTGAATCCCAGTGGACAATGGAAACCCAAACCTCCAGTATGGTGGTTGTCAGGCATGGTGTTTTTCGTTAGCGTGGCAATGTAATGTGTATTACTGCATTTATGCCAACATGGCACTCTCACCCAAGCCTTATCGCAAACACTTTACTCAGGAGCACTGGCACAGTGGCAATTACTGTACAGAAGGAAAGGAATGTGCTTGATAAGGTTGACTCAGGTAAAGCAAATAGGCTCTACCGGCACAGGTGGTATTACGTAACATCTCTATCTGGCATCTTATCTCCACTAGTAGATGGGAATACAAATACTGGCTTGGGTTCCAAACATTCCACTCTCTGCCTTTTAGACAGGAGAACAGGTACGGACAGACCTGAGGGCAAAGGCCAGATTCACTCAAATAAAACTATGCAAGGGAAGAAATGACAAATGAATGACTGCCACCGACGCCATCAGATTACCGAGAGGCTTAAAAAATATCTGAGATTGGATCCAAAATAGTGCCATTCCCAATAGCCCCTATGGAGTGTTACCTCACGAAACCCAGGCAAACAAATACCATGATTTGGGGGATTATCACAAAATGGAATAGTCCTTTGAAGGAAGGATTGTTGACATATATTTGTATCTAAAAGCATAAATGAGAAATAATTTATAATAATTACATTTGGCATATTTATGATATTTTGGCCTTACCCAGGCCTGATATTGTGTTATCTGTAGGTGCTACAAAGCAAAAAGTGTTGTCATATGTAAAAGGAGGGCTGTGATTGGTTACATTGCCTAACATGCCAATTTATCTGTATCAAATGGGCAATATCTTTAAAAATAGCATTGACCCCACTCTGGAACTTTGATATAGTTTTGATAAAGCTTCATATGACATTTTTCTGTTGCTTTGTAGCACCTACAGGATGAAACATTATGGAGTCTTAAAGGAGGCCTGGGTAAGGCCCAAAATGTCATAAATATGCCAGCTTTGATTAAGTATTTTTCAATTGAATCCTACAGATGAAGAACCATATATGTGACAATTTTTCCATTTTAAGATAATCAGTTATTTTTATACTATTAATTGTGTGTACATTAGGTGTTTTATGGTTGACAAATAATTCACCATACCCATATCTTCCAACAACAAATTATATTTATTTGTTATTTCAAAAAATACTTTTTTTTATTTCCGTTTTAATTTTTAGAATGTGGAAGAAGTTTATCTCCAGTGATGATTTCAGTTTGTGGAAGAACAGAAAAATAACATTTTGCAGGACTCTTGTAAGATGTCCTTTTTTAACACCTGATGATGTTTAAAGTACTTTCAAGTACAGATGCCCTTCATGTAAATAACGTGCGTTAAACCCATGCTAAAGGCAAGAAATGTCCTTCTGTACTGAGGTGACAGCAGTAAATAAGTATTAACTGCTTAGAGTTCATGCTAAATGTGGTGACAGAGAGACGTACCGTATATTGTAATGAATAAAAAAAAAGGGAATCAAGATCAACTGAATACTCACATACTGTATGTGATGACTTATTTGTTTTTAATTCATTCAGATTAAAAAAGGTCCAAATGATCACACACAAAATAATTCTCAACAGAACACATTGTACATAACATTTTCTACACTAGGAACAACATCTTAAAATTTAATTAATTCAATATATTGTGCTGGTTCAAATCATACACAAATTGACTCACATAGACACCTACTATACATTTAATTTCCTACAATAGGGGTGACATGTCTTCTGAAATGTATTCAGATTCAACATACTATACCAGGTTCAGGGGATCATAAACTCACAGAAAAAACGGTTAATTATGTAGCTTGGTTTAACAACAAATGATTCACTCTGCAGTGATTTATAAAGAGTGTGCAGCAGCTGACAAGTAGTTGAACAGGTCATCAGATCTTGGTACTGGGTTTTGATGGGCAGAGGACTCTCATGTGCTCCAGGGTAGTGGCTTGCAAAATAGGGAGGTTGAGGTGTAGCTCCTTGTTTTGGTTTTGATGGGCAGAGGACTCTCATATGCTCCAGGGTAGTGGCTTGCAAAATAGGGAGGTTGAGGTGTAGCTCCTTGTTTTGGTTTCGAGATCAGCCAGGATTTCCATCCCTCAAATAGACTGTGGCTCTGTCTGGCGTACAGATTCCAAGGATCCTCAACTGAAATTAGAACAGAAACATTTTAAGTTCCTGACATCAATAACAACTTTCACAGTCAAGCATTAGGATATTTTATTGTTAGAACAACATGTTGCATGTTGATGGGATGTTAGTAAACTATTCTCTGTGCAATACCTGTGACTTTTTACCACCTCACTGAGGTGGTCTGTAGTCCAGCTGGTCACTTGAGGACAGAATCTGGGAGGTGCCTGAAGTCTTCACATTGCATCCTCATCACCTTGAACGGTTTTGCTGGTTGTGCTTCAAGTATCTTTGAAACATCATCAGGTGTATGAAGGACTGACACCTTGCGCCTCTTCTCCATGGTGGCAAAAGATCGGTCACAAGGAAGAAAAGAATGACCAGAGACCATGAACTTCTGCTCAACTTGGGTAAAGTAACCCATAGAGACGAGCATCGACATCAGATTGAGCATCCGTCAGTTGTTATTCTGCCCACAGCATCTGTCACTGAAGATGATCAACTTGCGCACCTCTGGTTTGGTGAGTGGCGTGAATTTTGTCTTCACCCACTTCAATATGCAGCTTGCCACCTCAATGGACCCTCGGTGTGCAATCCCCTCATGCCAAACACACATGTATGCAGGTGTAGCCATGTCGAATCATCCGGTGGATGGAGAAAAAGTAGCTAGCTATGTTTCTTCTATACTCTAGCAGTAACATTTGTAACGATAATGTATAAGTTAGTAGCCAACGAACTTTAGCTAATATGTTTTCTCTATAGTTACAAATTAGACAACCCAGAACATACATGTTAGTTACTGTACTCCATAGCTAGCTAGCTTGATTGTTTGATATACGGTTCTTCCACATACCTCTTTTGGACAGCTTTTCCCAGTTCTTTCTTAACCCTTACGATTTGTATAGGGGTTTTCCCGCATCCCGTAATTTCTTCCTTTGTCTGTCTTTCCATTCTTTTAGTTGTGTTTTACGTTTCTTTCCCCCATTTCAGCAATTTTCATCAGCAACAGAAAAGTTGTGCGCTTGTCCGTCCATTCTGAGTGGTGCACATAAACGGTTATTCTACGAGACCCTATCTTTAAATTTAAAATGATTGTTAATTAACGGGTGGAAAGCTTGTGAAACCGGTTCACTGTCGAAAAAGGGTGTCCAATAATGATTTTTCATGTCTCTCTTTTTTTTTTATGTCACATATATAGTTCTTCGTCTGTAGGATTCAATTATGCTTTTAGATATAAATGTCAAATATGTGAACAATCCTAATTTATTCAACATAAAACATTAACATCTTAAAAGTAGCCGTTTTTATTTTGTACATTTTTAAGACATATTGTTTGGAACAATATACTATACATCACATTTTGAGTGGGCTCCCCTAATTCTGAAGTTCTGATCAATTTTATGAGCACCACCAAATAAAACAAGTGAACTACTCTGTCCCATTCTGATTTTCAGGCTGAGTTAGTTGTCACAAAATGGGGCAAAATTGGCTCAAACGATCAAAACACACCTGACCAAAATGCATGGCTTTTCTTACAGATTTAGAGGGAAATCCCTAGGGAACTACTCCAAATATGATACTGTACAACACAATGCATTTTCTTACAGTCCATAGTAGAGACCGATTATGATTTTTTTCAACGCCGATACCGATACTGATTATTGGAGGACCATAAAAAGCCGATACCGATTAATCGGCCAATTTTTTAACGTTTTTTTTTGTAATAATGACAATTACAACAATACTGAATGAACACTTATTTTAACGTAATATAATACATCAATAAAAATTTAGACTCAAGTAGATAATGAAACATGTTCAATTTGGTTTAAATTAATGCAAAAACTAAGTGTTTACATGTGTCATGTAATTTTTTTTTTTTAAAAGCTAACGTTAGAGTTCCTTGCTCAGAACATGATAACAAATGAGTTGGTGGTTCCTTTTAACATGAGACTTCAATATTCCAAGGTAAGATGTTTTAGGTTGTAGTTAATATAGTATTTATAGGACTATTTCATATACATTTGACTATTGGATGTTCTTATAGGAACTATAGTATTGCCAGTGTATCAATGTAGCTTCTGTCCCTCTCCTTGCCCCTACCTGGGCTCGAACCAGGAACACATCGACAACAGCCACACTCGAAGCAGCATTACCCATCGCTCCACAAAAGCGGAGCAAGGGGAATAACTACTCCAAGGCTCAGAGCGAGTGAGGTTTGAAACGCTATTAGCGCACTCCCAGCTAACTAGCTAGCCATTTCACATCGGTTACACCAGCCATTAGGCTGATAGGCTTGAAGTCATAAACAGCGCTGTGCTTGCATAGAGCTGCTGGCAAAACGCACAAAAGTGCTGTTTGAATGAATGCTTACGAGCCTGCTGCTGCCTACCATCGATCAGTCAGACTGCTCTATGAAATCATAGACTTAATTATAACATAACACACAGAAATATAAGCCTTTGGTCATTAATATGGTAGAATCCGGAAACTATAATTTCGAAAACAAAACGTTTATTAGTTCAGTGAAATACGGAACCGTATTTTATCTAGTGGATGGCATCCCTAAGTCTAAATACTCTTGTTACATTGCACAACCTTCAAAGTTATGTCATAATTACGTAAAATTCTGGCAAATTAGTTCCCAATGAGCCAGGCTGCCCAAACTGTTGCATATACCCTGACTCTGTGTGCAATGAACGCAAGAGAAGTGACACAATTTCACCTGGTTAATATTGCCTGCTAACCTGGATTTATTTTAGCTAAATATGCAGGTTTAAAAATATATACTTCTGTGTATTGATTTTAAGAAAGGCATTGGTGTTTTTGGTTAGGTACAGTCGTGCAACGATTGTGCTTTTTTCGCAAATGCACTTTTGTTAAATCATGCAACGCAGGACACGCTAGATAAACTAGTAATATCATCAACCATGTGTAGTTATAACTAGTGATTATGATTGATTGATTGTTTTTTATAAGATACGTTTAATGCTAGCTTGCAACTTACCTTGGCTTCTACTGCATTCGCGTAACAGGCAGTCTCCTTGTGGAGTGCAACGAGAGGCAGGTGGTTATAGCGTTGGACTAGTCAACTGTAAGGCTGCAGGATTGGATCCCCCGAGCTGACAAGGTGAAAATCTGTCGTTCTGCCCCTGAACGAGGCAGTTAACCCACCGTTCCTAGGCCGTCATTGAAAATAAGAATGTGTTCTTAACTGACTTGCCTAGTTAAATAAAATTAAAAATTAAAAAAATTAAAAATCGGCAAAATCGGCGCACAAAAATACCGATTTCCGATTGTTATGAAAACTTCAAATCGGCCCTAATTAAATCGGTCGACCTCTAGTCCATAGTTCCCGACAGAGGGCTATGAATCATTTTTGAATTATCATCAACATCTGCTGACTGCGTTCCCTACTTATCTGAGCAACTAAACACGTTACCTCATGTACTATGCGTGTGGTGTGGGACAATGCTTAGGTAGCATGTTCAAAGTCAATGAAAAAAATACAGAGGGACATGCATGGATACATGCTGCTGAAGTAATGTCCAGTCAAAACAGAGAAATTAGTCAAGATAAAAATGGGACATTACCAATATGTTGCTTAACTGGGCCAGAGGATACGGAATCTCTCCTTTACATGTATAAATGAATAACGCTTTTGAACATGAATGCACAACAAGGCAACCTGTCACACTGGCCTGTTCACAGCGGCAGGTCAGCATAATTTGCCTAGCGTTGCATCAGATTTGAATTGCAAAACATGGCAGCAACCAGGAAAAAAAAGACTGTTCAAAAGTACTTCCCCTGACCCAATTATGGCTGAAACTCCTCTGATAACGGATCACTAACGGATGACAAAATGGGGTCGACTTCAATGAACCCTACTGCTAAACATATTGATAGGCTGTTTTTACATTGTCAGTCTGCTTCCTGATGAGAAGCAGAATTCCTGCTAATGTCGGCGACTCGTCACGGGGCTGTGACCAAGCCTATAAACAGGGATTCTTAGGCTCTCAGTTGGCTGCTGTTTCAACAGTACTTATTCCATAGCGATAAAGCAATCAGAGGCCTGAAAGAATGTAAACGCTGTCCCTTTAATTATAGTTCCACCTCCAACCATAGTCCTAAATTCTCAATTGATTCCCATTGTAAAACCATCACATGATTAAATTAAACTCTTGCAAGCCACACAATGGCTGCTTTAAAAAATACATAAACGTAATAACCATTCTGAGGAGTCAAGTGATTTGTAATCTCCATTGTGTGCAGTCTCCTTGCGTGGCTAATTTTGGCTGATCACAAAGGCCAACTATTAGAGCAATTTCCTTCATACAGAGTGGAGCCAATTAGAGGGAGAAGGCTAGGAAACAAAACACACAGAGATTAAACTTCACCCTGTAGCATTGCCACAGTGCAACACTGCCTGAACTTTGTATCCTGGAATGAATGAAAGAAAGCGCAAGAGGCGAGAAAAACAGATGAGAAGAATTTGATGAGTTTCGAAAAAAAATAGGGGAAGAGAGAATAGGCCTCTTATATGAGCTAATATGACAACCATATTATTTCAGCCTCAGTCCTGGTGACAGGCCTTCACAGGGACGCCTTTTCATCACAGCCTATGAAAACTTACCTTCCCCCTGGCGGCCTCACTGCCAGCATGTAGGGAAGTACACTGGCTCACACCCCACGGCCCTCTCAATACATTACAATGGCTGAGACATGGGCTTTGTAATAAAAAAAATATCAACAAAGTCCGGACCATTTCAGTTGGTTTAGTTGTGGGCAAAGAGTAGAACCTGTTAGTGAGGCAGTTGAAGGCTTTACAGACTCCATTAGCAAGGTCCTAGGAGGGCTGCATAGCTGTGGACACACGTGGACACAAGAAGCTTGACCATGCAGATCACATGGAGGTTCCTTTGGGTACACAATACGCTACATAGACCCATGTCCATCACCCCAGGCCTCGTATTGACCACTGATGACTTTGTTTTCTCATTTCTAGATCTATTCCACAAGAACCCTTTTTATTTATCTCACAAAAGGGATCAGACAATAACTCACAGCCACTGACTTATTGCCAGGTCTAGATACAATGGCTTTCCTCCGGATGAGGGCCTGGGCTCTACTGAAACTGCAAAGAGGAACTTAAAGGTGGGGAAAGGAGAGAAGGGAAAGGGAGGGGGGGGTTCTTCAATGAGACACTGACCCTTTTGAGCAGCACAGTGCTGCCTGAGAACTGTAGGTGGTGGTACTTTCTCCTGTCTCCCAGGAGTAGTGCGCACAGCCAAGTGTGTATGGAATGTCAGACATTCTGGTCTCCCCCAGCGGGCCTCTGTCAGTCCCAATCTCTCTCAGGGAGATACACTCAACACGGCACTCTGGAGGGATCCCCCATGCTGCACCTTGTCAAAGCCAATCAGCAGGAGCTACTGTTAGGGTCTGTCATATTCCTGCAGTGATGGGTCATGAAAGTGAGAGGATTCTGGATATCAAGCCTCCACACACAAGACCACTCTGGATATCAGTTACAAATACATTTATTCACCTATCATTTTAGGAGTTCATCACTAATCGACTGACTGCGAATGAGACATGAGGTATTGATAACAGCGTCTGCTAAATGACTCAAATGTAAATGAGTACAAATCCCACTTCCAATTCTAGAGTGCTAGTGGAGCACTCTTAACAACTGTCATAAACAATTCTGCCAATGGACTATTGAAACTGTCTTATCTTCTGTTTTCCTCCTTATGTCAGTCAGGTGATACCATGAGTACATCAATATTGTGTCAACCGTGTCATAAAAGCCCTGGACCCCGGTCCATTATACATGGGGCAGGATTAACAGACATGCAGCCATCTACATTCCTCTCTATTGCCAATAGCTGATCTTTGCCCTCTCGAACTGTAACTCACATGCACCACAGCCTGGATAATCAAATTACAGTGTCCAGACATACACACTGTTAATGTATCTGTTTTCCTGTCATTCTGATTGCACACTGCACCCTGTCATGAGTTAATAGGAGAGGATAGCGGTGACAGATGTGTGTCGGTGACTTCATTAACTCTTTCACATAGGGACAATGGGAAGGGTTAGGGAAGGTTATACAATTTGAGTAGAGCCATGGGTGTTTTAGGTAAACTGATGCCGGATGATGAAATACGAACTCTTGCTGCACTGAAATGAATTGTGCCTCTGCTGTTATGGCCTGCAGAACAATAGCTGATCTATTTGACATGGAGGCTGGTCCCTGTTCAACAGTGGAAAAGTACTCCAGGTGACGCTCAGTGTTTGTGCATCTAATTATGTTGGTTTAGTGACTTTTGTTGTGGCATTTGCCGTGGCATTTGCCATGACTTACTGGTTTGGCATCAAATCGTGTAGTGGATTTGGCAGCAGTAGGATGGTTTAGGGGGGTTTTCACACCAAATTGGTTTGGTGCGGTTTTTCCAAACTCTGGTGCGTTTACTCCCTTAGTTCGGTTCGCTTGGACTGGTGTGAACACTATCCGCACTAAACAACACACTGTGGTTTGCTCAGAAAGGGTGGTTTCGGCCCGATTCAACAATTTGTACCGTGGTGCGGTTCGCTGCAGGTAAGAAGACAGTCTGGACCAAACACAGGAGAGTCACACATTTGATGAAATGCACAAAACATCATAACTTGATATGTCTGAAACATTCTGTGAGTAGCAGCATATTTATGAGCACATCCGATGCAGATTAGGGGATTGGGGACATAGCCTATTCACAAAGCAGTTAGAGCAACTATTTCCTCCAGTATGTTGTTCGAAGACCAAAGTGAAAGTAATATGAAGATTGGGACACACAAAATAATAAATCAAAACACTTATGGGCTTGCCTGTTTTGCATGTTATTTATGCATTAAAACCTGTCACATATCAGTTTGCAAACTATGAAGAAAAAATATATATACACACGAGTTAATAAAGCTGCATACAAACATGGTCTCTTTTTTGTTTTCTTGAGTAAGGCAGCACAAAAACGCAGGTGTTTCAGCCTAGCTCAGTGCTTTCTGTGGTGGTGGTGGGGCAAGCCAGCAGACAATATGGAGCATTGTGCCGTGATTGGCTCAATGTTCTGTCACTCATAGGGACACTACGTCACCGCCAAGGGTAGAGCTAGAAAATGCAAGCCCCTTCGGTGCTGCCATAGAGTTACATTAGAAGGGCCCATCCATGAAGGCTTAAGGTCATTGGCTACAGATAAAATTATGTCAAATCACGTTATATGTGCAGTAGCTCTCATTGAACTGATGTCAACATATTTTGCAAAATCTTTGCTAGGAGTCATCATCATGAATCAAGTTGAAAATCTATTGGCCAATCGTTTTTAATCCTTGTCATTTGAAGAGAAATAATTATGATATATTATAGATAAAACATATCGGTGCTCATCGGCCATAAACATTACACAATCATTTGGAAATCGCAAATTCCTCAAGGAACGGTTTGGAAGGAATCAGTGACAGTGGCTAACTGGAAGCATTGAAAAGTAATCACTAGCTTGCTATTCAGTGGAGTGCCTGTGTGGTCCCAAATCTCAGATTAAGGAGCTATTTTACAAGTTTAAAATGATAAAAATTCAACATTGGCCATGCTGTTAAATAAGCATGATTTGTGCAACGCTCAAAACAACTTAACTCGGAAGTGAGAAGTCTTGAACTCACTGAAGTCAAGTTAACTGGGAATTCATGAATAAACTGGGAATTCATGAATAAACAATCTCTGACTGGGAAAATACGCTTAGAATGATAATCCAAATCGGAATAGTAAATCCGGCACCACCACATCATCATGATTCGACCATGTTTTTTTTCCGAAGTCCCAATTGTTTTGAAAGCACCATCAATCCAGAGAATGCCAGACTTTGATGACAAAATTTGCCCACGAAGGACCAACTGTTCAAGTGAGCACAGCACAACAAGAGTCCAAAAATGTTGTATATGCTGCCGCATAAACGATGTAATATGCCAGGGAGATAGTATTACTTTCTTAGCTACAATATACATATGTGTATGTTGTGTAATAAGATGTTAGTAGCCCATATGCCTCACGCTAATAATTTGGTCTATTTACCCCTCTTAATTTCACCTACTGTTCTGACTTGGTGGTGCACATGTCACCTATAACCTGTTTTAGATAAATGTAATCATTGAATATTGCAAGAGCTTTCATTGTCTGATATATGCCCCCTTTATTTAGCCTATGGTTCTGAGTTGGTTATAGAGGTAGAACACTGTAAGAACGGCCCATGTTCTGAATTCTGTCACTGTACATTTCAAAAGTGCTAAACAAAGTTATATTAACTACATCTGTCCTAGCTCGCTCATTAATTCTCTCTTTTTTTTAAATTGTACCCCTTTTTTTCTCCCCAATTTCGTGGTATCCAATTGTTAATAGCTACTATCTTGTCGAAGGTTGAAAGTCATACGTCCTCCGATACACAACCCAACCAAGGGGCACTGCTTCTTAACACAGCGCGCATCCAACCCGGAAGCCAGCCGCACCAATGTGTCGGAGGAAACACCGTGCACCTGGCAACCTTGGATAGCGCGCACTGCGCTCGGCCCGCCACAGGAGTCGCTGGTGCGCGATGAGACAAGGATATCCCTACCGGCCAAACCCTCCCTAACCCGGACGACGCTAGGCAAAATTGTGCGTCGCCCCACGGACCTCCTGGTCGCGGCCGGTTATAACAAAGCCTGGGCGCGAACCCAGAGTCTCTGGTGGCACAGCTGGCGTTGCAGTACAGCGTCCTTAACCACTGCGCCACCCGGGAGGCCCCATTAATTCTCTTAATTGAAATCTTATCCGCTTGTCGTCCCCTTATGCCATAGTTTGTACATCTCAATTGTCATTAGAAATCCCATTTGTTTAAGCAAGTCAGCCATGTTTTTTTAAAGACAGTAAATGAGGCTGAATGAACTGTTTCACTGCCAGACAAGGCTCTGCTGATAGCCAGGTATAGCAGTGGTAAGGTGTTGGGACTGCTGTTGGGACAGCTTTGTGTAGGCCCTAACAGTTTGTGGGCACCATTCGTCACCGTTATAGTGTAATTAATGTATTGTTAGTGTTGTGTAGTGTCTTTGCTGGCATGCTTCCCACTTAATTTTTTTAGCCTCTCTAAGATTTACATGCTAAAATTGCCATTGCACACAAGTGGTGCTGCATGATAATCATAAATAGATTTAATGGAGCATTTTTGGACAATAAACAAATGACTTGCATGGACTTGGTTTTCGTTATGAATTTTAGTTCATTTGGCATTTGGCAATATGAAAAAAACTATGTAACAAATAGTCTACCTCTAAATTGAATTAGAGCTCAAAAACGCTCTAAGATGTGAAAACGCTCTAAAACGGAACCCAAACCGGCTGCACGCGTGCACCATCGTGCATACATTTATTTTGTCCCCCCACAGCAAACGCGATCACGACACGCAGGTTATAATATCAAAACAAACTCTGAACCAATTATATTAATTTGGGGACAGGTCGAAAAGCATTAAACATTTATGGAGATTTAGCTAGTTTGCTTGGACTTGCTAGCTAATTTGTCCTATTAGGTAGCTTGCTGTTGCTAGCTAATTTGTCCTGGGATATAAACATTGAGTTGTTATTTTACCTGAAATGCACAAGGTCCTCTACTCCGCCAATTAATCCACACATAAAACAGTCAACCCGAATCGTTCTAGTCATCTCTCTTCATTCCAGGCCTTTTCTTCTCTGGAGTTTATATTGCAATTGGCAACTTTAATAAATGAGATGCATTACCGCCACTGCCCTCGTCTTTCAGTCCCCCACGTGGATATAACCAACGGGGTTCCTGCTTCTATAAACCAATGAGGAGATGGGAGAGCCAGGACTTGCAGCACGATCTGGTCAGAAATAGAACTGATTTCTATTTTAGCCCTTGGCAACGCAGATTTCTAATTTTATTTTGCAGCGCTAGCACACGCGACGCGGGTGGTGTAGTCAGCCTGTAAGATGTGAGCTCATCGGTCTGTGGGACCCCAAACCGATCCAAAAGTAGCAGGCATCTTTATATTAGCCTACTTTCTTTCTACTTTCAGAAAATACCTCATCTTGTGTGACAACCGATGAGTCTTCTCCTTCAGTGTTGAACTAAGCATGTAACTATGTTGAGTCTTTGATCAACAAGTAATTTTGCATGCCGAACAACCCAGGCAATATCAGTAGCCTACTCAAACTGCGCCCTGCTGTGCGTGCTGACCAAAGAGAGTTAGGCCGCATGTCACCTTCAGCAGTCAAATGTTTGTAAAATGGCTTGCGTAATGTTGGGCTTTATTAGGTGAGTGACAACCAATGTAATTCGCTAGGTTATTGTTATCAAATGTGCTGTTAAATGGTGTTTTACCGGAATAAAGTAGCCTAAGCTACCGCCTGAGAAACTAAACATCTGGCTATATCCGATCTGCTGATCGGGGCTTAGGCTACATTCGATTTTATTTTGAATATTCACGTTCACCATAAGCAATAGTATTGGTAGTTTTGCTTTAAACAATCAGTGTAGATGGTCATTTTTAGATATACAGGGTAAGTTTACAATTTCATAACAAGGATAGAAAAGTTCTCTGTAAAAATGTACAAACGGTCTAAACCATTTGATTTTGAAATGGGGTGAAATACAAAGTTGTGCTATATAGTCATTGGCCATGTCATAGCTAATTAAAAATATATATATATATTGATACATGAATAGCTCAAACACTATGATAGTGAATTCAGATCAAAGGTGGGTGGACAAAAGGCAAACATTGGCCCCTTAGCTGAGAGTGGGGGATGCCCAGTTTCCCTTATGGCTCAGCGCAGGTGCCTACATACATCACTGACATGTACATCACTCACACACACAATCACACAGAGAGAGAAGTCAGCTCAGACAGACCCAGCTCATGAGCTCCATCAGGAGCAGATTTGAATTTAGAATGGAAAATGAATGTGTTTTTGCAACAAACGTTAGAGGGAGCCCATGTATCTAGGTACGTATCGAATCGTCTTGAGAGCGGGTTGAGAGCTTCCGGGTTCCTTGGTGTCCACATCACTAAGGGCATATCATGGTCCAAACACACCAACACTATTGTGAAGAGGGCATGACAACACCTATTCCCGCTCAGGAGGCTGAAAAGATTTGGCATGGGACATCAGGTCCTCAAAAACTTCTACTGCTGCATCATCAAGAGCACTGGTTGCATCATCGTTTGGTATAGCAATTGCTCGACATTCAACCACAAGGCACTACAGAGGATAGTGGGTAAAGCCGCAAGTGGTACAGGAGCGGCAAGTCTGGCACCAGAAGGCTCCTTAGCAGCTTCTACCCCCAAGCCATAAGACTGCTGAACAGTTAATCAAATGGCAAACCGGACCCCCCCCCCCGTTTTATTCTTCTTTGCACTGACTGTTTTGCACAGGTTCGATGTACACTCACTGGACTCCAAACACACACTCACACATACTGCAATGACACCCACACATACTGCAATGACACAGTCACTCACATTCCTTCACAGGCTGCTGCTGCCACTGTTTATTATCTATGCATAGCCACTTTACCCCTACCTACATGTACATATTACCTCAACTAACCCTTTTCCGTTAGTTTATTTAGCACATTTTTCTTATTTATTTTTTTTAAACTGCATTGTTGGTTGCACTTCACAATAATGTTGTATTTGGCATATGTAACAAAGAAAATGTTATTTAATTTGAAAAGGAAAGATGCACATCCCTAATGAATCCTAATACAAAACACATCATACTGAGTCTGGGAAGTACAACAAGTTGGAAATTCTCAGGTACTTCCAGGAGATGTAGTCAACTGTGACATAATACTGACTGACTGACCCAGGGTGATCAGCCTTTTCAGATGATAGGCATACTCAACAGTACAGAATACTGACTGACTGACCCAGGGTGATCAGCCTTTTCAGATGATAGGCATACTCAACAGTACAGAATACTGACTGACTGACCCAGGGTGATCAGCCTTTTCAGATGATAGGCATACTCAACAGTACAGAATACTGACTGACTGACCCAGGGTGATCAGCCTTCTCAGATGATAGGCATACTCAACAGTACAGAATACTGACTGACTGACCCAGGGTGATCAGCCTTTTCAGATGATAGGCATACTCAACAGTACAGAATACTGACTGACTGACCCAGGGTGATCAGCCTTTTCAGATGATAGGCATACTCAACAGTACAGAATACTGACTGACTGACCCAGGGTGATCAGCCTTTTCAGATGATAGGCATACTCAACAGTACAGAATACTGACTGACTGACCCAGGGTGATCAGCCTTTTCAGATGATAGGCATACTCAACAGTACAGAATACTGACTGACTGACCCAGGGTGATCAGCCTTTTCAGATGATAGGCATACTCAACAGTACAGAATACTGTACTTGAAAGATGAGCTGCTGCATAATGTAGGTATGTACTGGTGAGACGGACAATGTCAGGGTGAGGGAGAATGTGACAGAAAATAAGTGCCAGAGATAGCGTGGGGGACGAGAAGTATGCTGCATGTGTTTCGCCTATGAGTGTGTGTGTGTTGCATGCGAGTGTGTGTGTTGCATGCAAGTGTGTATGCAAACGCATTCCCTGGCAGACCTGTGGGTGCAGAGTTGTGTCCTGACCACTGCTGAGCGTGCCAGACCGGACAGGACACAGAGAGGCAGTGTTCACCACGCATGAGTGATTTAGTTTCAGCATCAGGACAAAACCCCAGTGTCTGGTTTCCCCCAAAACAACACAGAACAATGGGTGTCATTTTTGTTCCCACTTTAAATTAAACATAAAAAAGTCATTAGCCTAAAAGGCCCTCCTTGCATTATTCAACCAGATCTAAAGTAACAGCATTCCTTCAATTTGAGACATGATATGTTGATAGACTGGCCCATCATTACAGAACTAGTCTACACTATAGTTAAATTATATTAGTTATAGCCTCATGAAAATACAATGAATATATTATACACTAATAATACATAGAATTATTAAATGGTATAGTGGAGGAGATCAATACATTGCTTAGGGATGGTTTACAAATACACCTCTTGAGAAATTCCTTTGCTAAATCAATTATCGATCTCAACTTCCTAAGCATGATCAATTAGACTACAATCTCAGTCCCATTAGCAGATCTGAAAATACTTTAAAGACATCTGCCTAGGTGTAAAGCAAAACATTGTACTTGGATGGTTACAATTACTATGTAGTTATGTAATTTTACCATTTAATAAATATCACAACAGCAAAAATGCTTCATTATACTTATGTAGATACAGTTTGGGAAATATTTTCAGTAAATAAAGCATTTTGAAAACAATGATACAATAAAAGTGCAATTTTGATAATTATTATCAAACGATAGGGTCTCTTTACATTAAGCATCACTCCGTCAAGGGAAATATTGTATTGTTTCTAACAAATATGCTATATCTACATATATTTCAGGATGTTGTGTATCCCTGGAAATATTACGAATTCATGTAAATATTATACTTTTTAAAACATAGCTTGTCCCAAAAAAAGTATTCTCTTGGCAGAACTTATGGGTTAAGTTGAGTCAATGGGACAGGGTAAGTTAACCTACACATTTCTGTACTGAATAAAATATTACCACTACCTTTTTAAAACCATGTCTATCTTTACTTCTCAAACACAATCACAATTGCTTTTTTGTCTTTTAAGCACAATTCAACACAGGCTTAACACCTAACAAACACTTTGTACTTAAAAATAAATAATTGAAACATAGGCCAAGACCTGTTGTTTACTCATATTCCAATGATAATGCCTTGCATTTTTCCTGGGAAGAAAACACTTAAATTTGCTAAACTTGCCATGGGCTTACCCCATGGCCATTGGCTCAACTTGCCCAGGACAAACATTTTGACGATAAGGACACACTTATGTTAGGTTTAGGACCTCATAATGAAGCTTAGAGACCCCAACCGATTTATAGAACAATCTAATAGCTGCAATATGTAATTTTTGGGGCAGCCAAACCAAATTCACATAGAAATGTTAGTTACAGATCTGTCCTTTTCAATGAAAGCAAGTCTAAGAAGCGGTAGATATGTTCTATGTGCAATATTTCTATGCTTTCCATAATTAAGTTGAATTTTCTGTCCTTTTACTTTTGGTTTTCCACACCAGCTTCAAACAGCTGAAAATACAATATCATTGGTTATTGAAAATATATTTCACAGCGGTTTAAATGGTACAATGATTCTCTACACTATGCTTGTTTTCCCACAAACTGAAATTAGGCGAACTATTCAAATTTTTGCAACCGGGAAACGGCAGTGTGATTTCTGCATATTGCACATTTAAAATGATCTACTTCGGTTTAGATATAAGCATCATGAAACCTCTAACACAATATATTCATTTGACTTGGTGAAAATTAGTTTTTTGAACCCAACTTGTTAACCACTTTCTCCATGTGGTTTTTCCATCACAGACTTCTTGAAATGATGACCTCTTCTTAAATATTTGGTCTAATGATTAATGTTGCGTATGGTTTCCTAGAAACAATGGTGGCTCAATTTACCCCACTCTCCCCTACAGCTTTATAGTCAGTATCCTAAATAGCAAAACTATTCCTGGCTAGGAGGACCGAAACTGTAACAGGTTGGTGGAGAGTACGATACCGATACACCTGCTAAACTTCATAATAATAAACATACCTTGGTGCTCGACGTTGGCGGTATCTGCGAATCCTTGTGTCGCTCAGGTGAGATGAATGTTATTTTTTACTCGAACTGAATAAAAACTTTCACCTGATTGAAAATATGAAACAAATGGTATTTGAGAAAGAACACAGCTAATACGCTTCCCGTATGGCTACCTTGGCCACACAGGAAAGAAAAGCCTGAAAGGTAATAGAATTGCATCCAGCCCAACCAATGGGCAGATGAGTGGGCGGGGCTTTCCGAATACTAGCCCTTGTATGAAATATTCCGCTTAGAAATTGATTGCAAATCATTAAGGATGACTTGGATTTGAACTCCTATCACATTTCAAATTATTTATTCAAACATAAAGGTGAGTTTAAATGTTATTCATCTCCAACCCATAAGTAGGTTATACAAGCTGAAGGTCATCGGACAGGTTAAGAAATGCCTGTGGAATGTTTGTACAATAAGCAACAAAGTTTCTTACACACCATAAAGGCCAACTACAGCCTGTTCTTGTCTTTAATTGTAAGACATTACCTTTATTTAATAGGGAAGCCCTTTAGAAATTAGTGTGCATATAATCTGAACATCAGTGTCTATTCCCTTGGCACAAAAGGGTTAATGTTCCCCAAGAAGTGCAATGTGGGTTGAAAGTAGCTAATCATTTTTAAGAGCCTTTGCATACTAGAGCTATACAAACTACTTTGTTTCAGTAATGCACGGCCTAGCATCGTTAAGCACACGCTCTATTGCAGAGGACCCAACAATGTTGTTAAACCACTTACAGAGAAAGTAACCATGCAGATGCATGGTCACTCCAGAACACAGCTATTTTTACTGTTGATCGGTTTTGGGATACTTCCCCTCAGATGACCAGGGGACTTTTGTCAGGCAGATCAGAAAGCCCCACTTGGCATTTTAAAATGTTTCCAAGACAGGTTCCAAGGTAAACACAGTCAATGTAGTGATATTACAATTCATGTCCACAGGGTGGCAATTCAGGCCTTGGAACAACAGGTACAAGAGCCAGTATGACTAGCCTTAAAGGGGGGATTTCCAGATATGTGGGGTTTCTTAAGAGAAGCCAGCTGCCATTTAAGGGCTCGGTCTTAAAATGTGTTGTGTGTTGTGTTCAATGAATGAGGTTTCTACAATCAACCAAAATCACATTCTTAAATACATCTACATCCAAGTGTATTGACATAATGGTACAATGTATTGGAAACCACAGGTAAATTAAACATAACCATATATATTTTATTCTCAATACAGTAAAATACAAATTATATTCAGGACAGACTCAGAAATCCCATTAGTAACAAGTAATACTTCATAAGAGATTTTAAATGACATGTTATTCCAAGTTTGAATAACAAACTCATAAGAGTACCTTTACTTAATATTGCATCCATAATACATCTGTTATCAATAGTTTAAAACTAACCCAATTAAAACTACTGTACTTTGTATGCTGATGAGACAGTTAAAAATAAGTACAACATACTGTATAAACTTCTACAACTGCTTGACATACAGACATATCTCAAAAGACATCTCGGATCAATTTCAAAAGGGCTAGCTAGAGCTTTCTCACGTAAAGTAGAAACTGAGATGCTTTTCTTATGATCAACTGTACATCTCACACCAACATCCATCCATTCAATCTGATCAGCAATATACATTGCATGGATTTAAATGTCTCCATATCAAATACAGAAAAGACAATATTAGCACTTGATCTAAAGACATCAATGATGATAATGCTTATGACAATGACAGACATTGGTGAAGCAGGAGACAAGGCATACAATACAGTAACAAAAATGATTAATAAACATATTGATATACAGTGTTCAGAGACTCAAGTGTCACCTAACATTTTTTGAAGAAAAAAGCTCAGAAAATGTGCATATAATCTCAAAAATGTATTTACAACTTAATTTCAATACAAATGTTAAACTGTAGTAGAAATTTACCCTAAAAGAAATATTTTATATACAATTTATACATATTTGTATTTAAATAGAGACATGCAAGTGTTAAGTCTTTCTATTGAAGGTCAGAACATTTCATTTTACCCTGGATTTATTCAAGTTATAACTAACTATACTTACATTGAAATATGGTATCAAACAACCCACACAATATCTTCCAAACACTTAAAATAATATTCAGTAAAAGCCAAACAAAGAAAAAAAAATGGTTGACAAGCTAAAGTGGCAGAAAAACAAATACATATGAGTGAAAGCCTTGTGAGAAATGTACATCTGAATAGGATGGAACACAAGCCTTGCAGCTGTACTTAAAAGTTTACCAGTGTATGAAGACATGGCTACATGAACACACACACCCAGAGAACTATCTGAGAAAAGTGGCCTCCAGCTTAAGGTATAAAATGGCTTAAGCCATCCATGTTTGGTTACAAAAGCAGATGTATACCAGTAAATCAGTGGACAAGCATGAGGCATAAGCTAAAAGCATTGGACATTTGTGTCAAACAAAATAGGTTTTGGCCAACAATTAAAAAGTGGAAATTCCTGATTTCAAACTAAAAGCCAAAAAAAGGATTTACAAAGATTTTACTTTTAAAAAATCCTGCATAGATAAAACATCTTCCATTACTCTGAGTGCAAGAAGAAATAACAGTTTCCCCAAAATTAAAGACCAGGGTGCCAATGAGAAAAAGGTACTAGTGTTTCCAGCATGTGTATATTATACATGGGCTAATAGGAAAAAACCCTTCATCATACAATACCACTTATGCATCAAGTTCACTTTTCTGTTGCCTTGTTGCAAAACTAATGACAATACAAAATAACATAAATATTAGGGCAGTTTACCACTATAGTAGCTCAATCTAACCTGTACCATAAATTACATTTCTATATTTTGTAATACACAAATTACTATTACGCTATGTAGAGAACCCAGGAACAACTTTTAAACATTAAATTAAGTATGACAGTTTCATATTCAATACAAATACTTTGCATTTCAAGCCTAACAATCTGAAAGTGAACAACTTTGAACAGAGTAACTGCTTGGTACATAAATAAAATATATATTGGCCATGTACTTTGTGATTGGAATATAACACTCATGAACTTACAAGTCGATCTATGTATGGCTAATAAGCACCACCAATGTGTATGCTATTTAACCTATAAAAAGAATTGTAGTCTTAAAATGCAAGTGCATTCATGTCCTTCCTTGCAGTAAGTATCTGCTTTTGCCAGGTAATTTTTGAAGAAACTATACAAATAATTACATTGTGTTTCAAGGATAACATTTGCAATACCAACCACACACCCTGCTGCGCCTTAGAAAAATACAGCAACCCTTTCCGGTACAAACCTATAAGGAATCAAATAGAACAATAACACCTTGTTTAGAAATTAATGATCTCTCTGGGCAATTCATCAACAACAAAAAACCTTTCCACTACAGTCAAACTAGATTTCATAGGAAGAACTCCTTGACAAATAGGAAATGTTTCTTCAGAGCGATGAAAGTAACTTAAACAAAATCAATTGAATGGTGTATCACAGGCGAACGCCAAATGTGGTCATCTGTGCGCTACCTCCCCTTCAAATGGCAACTGTTAAGAGTAATGTGTGCATGCGTCAGTGATATCTGTCAGGCAAACCAAGCTCTCGGTCACTTCACACACCATCAAGACTGTCTTCAACCCACTGATCACAGCTAGCGTCCAGTACAATTCCAAAAAGTTACATTTGGAAGCCTGAAATAACTCTTTTAAAATGTCTCAAAATTTGATTTGAAACATTTGATTTGATCAAACCATTTAAATCCCCACCAACTTGGCTGGATCTGCATTTCAACACATGGTATATTCTAGTTTCCTGTAGATCAGATACAAGGCACAAAAAAAGATAAGAGACAAACCTTAGTTTTAAAGCACCTTTGGTTTGAAGGAAGTACTTTGGTAAAAAAAAAATAAAAAAAATCTATATATAAATAAAAGTCAAAGATGAATAATGTGCTTATAGCCTATAGAATTGTGTATTTCATCTAAAATAATTCTGCAGAAGCGTTGTGCCAAATAGAACAGTGACTTTCTTTTGCAAAACCCAAAGATATGACAAAGACCACTAATAGTGGATTTGCTAGTATGTACAGATAGCTTAATCCCCCCCCCACCCCTGGGATAGTCGTAGATCTAAGATGCTCAATATCGCTCAGTGTTTTTGGCAAGCTGGTGTAGAAAATGGACACAGTGTTATAGTTCATGTGTGCATGGAGGGGCAGTGGGGATGGGGGGTTATAGCATCCTTCAGGGAATGAGCTTAGCGTCCAGCCGCAACCAGTGTAGGCCCTGCCGTGTGAAGCGCACCAGTTCAGTCATGCTGCTGGTGTTGAAGATCAGAGGGCCCATCACCTTGTCCAGTTCCGTGAAGAACTCTGCAAAATAGACAGGTCACAGCCAGGGTAAGCAAGGTAAACACTTAACAGTCAAGAGACCTCTTGCCTAGGAATGGCTTGCCAGCTCAACACTTAGTTTCAATCTAATAGTAGTATTCAATTATTTTATCTAACGTCTTAAAACAAGCACTAGATAGGATATTGATACCTTGGAAGTTGGGCTAACACTGCCATATGCATGCTATATAGGAGACCCCCTCCCCCTCCGTCTAGTTTCTTCTTATGCTGATGAAGCTGATAAGAGGGAGTGAGTCAGGTACCTTTCTGCTCTTTTGCCAGCTGCTCTGCTTGGTCCCACACCTCGGTGGCATAGAGGAAGTTGGAGGTGACCTGGACGTAGCTGGCAGCCATCTGGTGGATGCGTTGGGGAATGGTGACCGAGGAGCTGCCGCTAGATGTGCCTGACGAGTAGCTACCAGCACTACCTGGGGACAGCTTGGGAGAGACTGGAGAGGGCATGCCAGCCGCTTTACTGAAAGACAAAGGTAGATGCAGATGGATGGTAAGAGAATCACAACCGCTCAAAATTAGATTTTTCCACCATGATTCAGCATTACGTCTGGACCATTAATTGATGACTCTCACTTCCTCACAAGTGAAATACATTTAAGAAGACTGTTGGTCTCAAGACAGCACACAACAACGAAAATGTCTTACTTTCCCATTCCAGGAGAGGGCGCTTGGGTGTTACTCAAGGAATTCTGAAAAACGCAAATTGAAATGCAGAATAAACACAAGCAATTTGATATAAACAAATAAACATAAGCAATGCAACATGAATGTCTGTCATTCTTCTGATCCATACAACAATAAATTAAGGGAATGCACACTTAAGCAAAAATATCACAACTCTGAACTTGTACCAAGGATAATAAATTACCTTCAGGTGCTCCGTGAGTGTTTTAGAGTATTTCAGTGCACTCTCCTTCCTCAGCTTGAACAGTCGCAGGTAGAGGAGGGACTGGCATCGCAGGCTGGAGTGGGAGGGAGGTAGGGATGAATGAACTTTAGCAGAGTGACTCAATGAGCAGTAGCACAATGACACTAATGTCCATACACGCTCTAAATGGAATCTATTGAGTGATGAGTCAGGACACCTACCACAACACGGCTAACCGTTTATCTGCTGACGTAGCGTCTGGGGCCATGTAGCTCTTTAACTTCATAGTGTACCTAAGACATACACACAGACGGAGACAGAGAGAAAGAGAGTGAGAGACTAATGACTGGTTCTCAGTAGGTCTGTCTGGCAATGCCACACAAGCACTCTTAAGAGGTTTCATAATATTATGGTATACTGTCAATTCAGTTAATTATTTGTCCATTTGTACAATTTTGGGTACATTGTGTCTTTATGAAAAGGTAATTGCTACTGTGAAGATAATTTCTACTTGATATCAAATTGTATTGGTCACAAACACATATTTAGCAGATGTTATTGCAGATGTAGCGGAATGCTTGTAAAACAAAATAATGGAAAGTTGCTTTGGAGCTAGAAGCAGAGCTGCCATATCTGTCAGCGATATCATGTTGAAAATATGTTAAAACATGTCATAAAGAAGTTGTCGAGAAACGCAGCCATTTGTTCTTACTTGATGAGCTCCACGGTCTCGGCATACATGGGGAAGGGGGACTTAGCCTCCTGAGCACTCTTCTCCAGTGCGTTTCCGCACTCAATAAAGGACACCACAGCATCCAGGTAGTACACAGCCTTCTCAAACCGGTCCATCTGCACACAGCAGCAACACACATTAGGAAAACCGTCTCTTATGCAACTGATTCCCTCTCACTAATCGAGTAGACAGTTAGTAGCAAGGGGAACGCTTCATGACCAATGCTTGTGGTGAAAGCAACGTTGTAATAAACATGGCAGACTTAAAATGTCATGAGTATTATGTAGATTTCTAATACAAATATTTGATGGTTTCCCTGGATACTTGAGAATAGGGCTAGACAGGCTCCCGTCTCCCAATAAGAACAGTGAGATACACGTAAGTATCTGATGATAATCCCCAGGTGAATTATTGATACCAAGTGTGGACAATTATAGCTCATCTAGCTGCTCCACTTTCAGTAGCCAGAGGACCCAAAAAGAGGATGCAAAAGCACGGAATAGTAAAACCATTAAACTCTTCTATTCCAGAGAGTGTGTCCAAAATAACTACTAAATTCCCTAGCTTTTCGTGAAAAACAGTTGTCATACTCTAGGCCCTCATATTCAACTCTGGATCTCAAATCCAGTTGCACTGCTTTTTTTCTCCTCCATTATTTCCCTCTAATCAAGGACTGACTTGGACCTGGGACACCAGTTGTGTGCAATTACCTATCAGGTAGAACAAAAACCATCAGGCTCCGGACCTTGTAGGGTAAGCGTTGAATGCCCCTGCTCTAGGGTGTCCAAACAAAAACGCATCTTTTGACCAATGGGTCAATGTCTCTATCATAATCCGTTCAAAAGCTATTGGAGTGTTTAACCTTGTAGGATGGCCAGAATTAGGGTGAGGGAAAAAAAGTGGTCAAAAATCTGGAAAATTGCATCGTGTCAGCAAGGCTGGATTCTGGGCTACTGGCTACCTGACAGGCTCACTTTCCCGTTTAACTCAGCAGCTTCTCGAATTCGTAGGACAAAAAACAGAGGTAAGATGGATATCGATTTTGAGTCATCATATTTTAGTATAAGCTTTTAATATTAATTCGACATTCCTGTTTGAAAATGTCTCACAAAAACAAGTATCTCTCTGAAATGTCAACGGACCACTGAGCGTATACCACGCTTCTTATTTTCAAAGCCTTTCACATTTAACTCAGCTCGTGTCATGCTAATATAGCTTTTTGCAACAAACAGAAACAACGTTGAAGATGACAACCACAAATTGTGAAACCTTCAAAAGTTGTTACAAGAAATCCGCACCGCTATGTCAGAGCTCGGTGCTTATTATTGGATGTATTAGGTTACGAAATCCGACTTCTTGGATATAATGCTAAGTTAGAGAAAGAACCCACTGAACAATTCAGAACGTGACTAGTCATATTTGTCTTGGTAAAATAAGGAAATTACATTTCATCAACCAAAGAGCATTTTCAACCCTACATGCTCTTGGTTTCACATTAGAGCTAACACAACCGGTTCTTACCAGTGCATCTGCATTGTGTTTCAGTTTCTTGGCCTGTTGTAAGTAGTGATCCGCAGAGTGAACCCTGAAAAAGAACAGGTTCCCCAGTCAGTTATTGCATTCGTTTCCTGTATGCCCAAACTTAGAAACATAACATACAAATGTTTGAGTATACTCTCTAAACAACTATGCACGAGGTTTCTTCGCCACAGCAAGTGGACGGACCCTTCCCACTGAGCTTTTAAACTGGTAATGTATGGCATCTCTGTTTTACACTGGCACATCCATTCCCCATATCACAGGCAACCCTATCCCCTGCAGCTCTACATGCTGACTGGCAGTGGTTATCCACGGTGGAGAGATGGCTCTTCTTACCTGTCCTCAAACAGCAGTTTTGATCTCAGGGACTTTGAGCCGTCCGAGGAGAGCCGTGGCACAGCAAGCTTGTTATCAGAGCCCTTTGAGGATTTCTCCTGCGGAGAGACAACGTTTATAATCCTATTCCTACGTGGGCTATTTTATGTGACAATGTGATGGGAATAACAAATCATGCCGTGGTGAAAGTGGTGAGCTACAAATGTTACATTTGTTTCCTTCCCAAATGTATTTGCAGTCGGTGGACATTTTGTGTGACACTTGAGCCAGAATAATGCTCAGTGCAGCTGGTAAAGGGCACCCTAGTTGTGACAGTGTGCATGACAGCATGACAGTGTGCAGCCCACATAGACGGACAGGCAGACTAGACTGACACACCCACATACCTTGCCCTCCCGGCTGCTCCTGCCCTGCTTGTCCTCGCCCTTCCTGTGTTTGGAGGTGGAGCTGCTCTTGGTGCTGTGGCCTCCCTCCTTACCGCTGCTGGCTCCGCTGGACAGGGAGGTGGAAGACTGGCTGACCGTCCGCTTGCGGCTCTGGTGCTCTGCCTTGGGTGTTCTCTGCAGCCCTCCTGACCCTGATATGGAGGGAGAGGGCACCGGCTCTTCCTTCACTTTGGCCTCCATTGCCCTCTTAGACCTGGTGTGGGTTGTTTTCAATTTTAGCATTCAATGTTCATGTTGGGTTGCAGAATTTAAGCATGTGATGGTATGGTTTGAATAAAAAGTCACTCACTCTTTGCTGCTGTTCTTGTGATGAGATGAGGATTTGTCTTCAAATCTGGACTTCTTGCTATCAGGCTTGGTGCTCTCGTCATCATTCTAAAGTGAATAACAGGGGAGGGGAAAGGATGATTTATTGTGGGTGCATTTGAAAGGCTTGTAAGGAATGGGGTCCTTGGTATTTGACTGGGTATCAACTGAACATGAAATATCACATTCTATTCTCTAGGTCATAAACATTAGGAAGATGGCCAAAACGTACTGACATTCAAGCTTAACCCATAAGACTCAAAGCCCTGTCTAAGCCCGGGGGGGTTGAGAAGGTCATACCAAGGATAATTTTGCCATTTGATTTGGAGTTGTAAGATCCCTTGTATAACGTATAAAAATTACATTTGGCCTTACTGCTATTAGCCCATACAAACACATTGAATAACAGATTCACTACAAGTTTGGTCTGAAGTATCTATCCAATATCAAGAGATTTAAAAAAAATCCTGATTTCATTTTTATTACATGTATTTAAAATCACTTATTTGTGTCACTAAACAGTCTCCATATATTACTTCCATACATATTTTGACTGGTTTTTGCCTTACATGGTGACATCACCATGCGGTAAGTTAGATCGAGTTCCAAACCTCTGCCAATAAGGCAAATTTTCAGTTTTCCGCTTCCCACTCAGACCACTCCCAAACAGTCCTGGCAAAATTATTGCTTGAGAAATTGGTCTTTGCTAAGAAACAATTTTTGTTTTCAATTAAAATGGTCAAATTAAACAAATCACAGTAAGGTACCTATGGGTGTATTTATACTTGGTCCCTTTCAGCTAATTTGTGAACTCATTTTTTTGTGTAGTGCGAACACTCCAAAGTAACTCAGACCCCCCAAAAGAGCCGCCGAAGCGAACGGAGACCATCTTGAGAGGTGGTCTGAGTTTGGTTCGCTTGACTGCAGTACGGTTCCCTTTTTTAGGGCAATGTGAACACAAAGCTCCCCAGGTTCCCTTGTCATTATTCCTGCACCACACACTTGACTACTGCAACACCTTTTCCCCTGCCATAAGCCCTGACATTGAGCCACAAAAGAGAGAAGATGATGTGCAGGTTCATGGAGAAAAAGAATGTGGCGTTTTTGGATAATGATTAGCGATTTTCAAGGATGCACAGAAATGCAAAAATATGTTTTGTACTGGTACAATGTTCAGATTATGTGATCTATAGGCTAAGAGAGCTTCATAAACGGTTTATCTGATTTGAATACTTTGAGATGACAAAATTTGGTGAGAATCACAACATAGGGTACAAAATCAAGGTCCTTGCAATCTGGAATCCTTGGGACATCCTAACTCTGACATTATCCTATTGAAGTTAACCATTGTAAATATTAAGGTAAGAGTTAAGGTTAGGTAAGGGTTCAGGTTAGGATTTAAGGTATGGACATCCGAAGGAGCCCGGATAGCACTAACCACAAACCTACATTCAATCAAAGCATTATTTAATCTGCATTATTGGTCTGCTATTTATTCTGTTGCCAATGATTTTCAGCTGTTCGAAGCTGGTGTAGAAAACCAAAAGTAAAAGAATCAAAAACGAAACATAAGGGGAAGCATAGAAATACCGCACATAGAAAAAGATCTACTGCGACTTAGACTTGCATTCAAACGAGAATGGCAGATCTATAACTCACATTTGTATGTGAATTTGGTAGGGTCGCCCAAAAGGTTACATATTATCGCTTTAAGGGATAACAAATAAATAATTCAACCTCATTCATCATCTCCAGCATCACCCCAACATGTGTGAAAATGGCACATTTTTATGTTTTGTAGTAAAAAAGATACAGGAACATAAAAGTTTCCAATGACATCATCAACCAATAAATAGACCATTAGTAGGCAATTCCTACTCATAACTGGTTAAAATCACATGATACATACTGAATGGAATCTTCCTCTCTTTTTTTTTACTACAAAACATAGAAACCCGCCATTTTCATGTTGATGTTAGTTAGGGTGGTGCTGGAGATGACTATGAAGTAGAAAAATTGCGAAATGTCCCTTTTACTAAATGCAATCTACACTATATATACACACACAAAATGATGTGGACACCCCTTCAAGTTAGTTGATCCGGCTATACACCGGTTGCTAACGGGTGTATAAAATCAAGCCCACAGCCGTGCAATCTCCATAGACAAAAATTGGCAGTAGAATGGCCTTACTGAAGAGCTCAGTGACTTTCAACATGGCATCGTCATAGGATGCCACCTTTCCAACAAGTCAGTTGGTCAAATTTCTGCTCTGCTAGGGCTGCCCAGGTCAACTGTAAGTGCTGTTATTGCGAAGTGAAAACACAAGCTCACAGAACGGGACCACCGAAGTGCGTAAGAATGGTCTGTCCTTGGTTGCAACACTCAGTACAGAGTTCCTAACTGCCTCTGGTAGCAACGTCAGCACAAGAACTGTTAGTCTGGCGCTTCATGAAATGGGTTTCCATGGCCGAGCAGCCGAACACATGTGCAATGCCAAGCGTTGGCTGGAGTGGCGTAAAGCTCACCGCCATTGGACTTTGGAGCAGAAGAAACGCGTTCTCTGGAGTGATGAATCACGCTTCACCATCTGCCAGTCTGGGTTTGGCGGATCTGGGTTTGGCGGATGCCAGGAGAATGGTAGCTGCCCCTATGCATATAATGACATTCTAGACAATTCTGTGCTTCCAACTTTGTCACAACAGTTTGGGGAAGGCCCTTTCCTGTTTCAGCATGACAATGCCCCCCACCGTGCACAACATGTAAGTAGGTATATCTAGCTGTTCGATAACACATTCTGATGGACGGGCTTGTCCTGCACTTTGTAAAAACCCAGAGTGCATTGAATGAATGTTGGAAAAAGATCTGGGTTCCTTTCTAAACATAGCAATGTGAATGCAAAAATGACTTGGACCACAAAATAGGTGAAATAGTGAACTGGCAAAAGCATCGAGTCCTCTTTCAAATTCAAGAGCAGTGTGAATACAAAGAACTGAGTTATTTAGCTTCTTTTTTTTTTTTACCCCAGTGTTTACTTTAAAAGTACAGATATTGGTCCTCGTTAAAGAGGACTATATGTGAAAACACCCTAATGGTTACCCAGAAATTATTTGATATTGAGATAAAAACAGCTGGATTGAAAATGTAACAGACCTTGTCATAACAATCTTTTTCACCAATGTGAATAGGAAAGTCCTAACACGGCATGAATAGCAGTGTGCTGTGGCAGGCCATACCTTGTGTTTCCTCTTGCCCTTACCGGAGCTCTTCTCAGAGGGCTGCTTCTGGAAGTCCTTGTCTCTGTCCAGGGAGCAGTCCCTCTCTACTTTGGGCTCTAGCAGGTCTTTGTAGGGCCGTCCAGGAACGCGGGAGAGCAAGCTCAGGTCGATCTTCACCATGAGCACCTGCTGCTGCCTGATGGGAAAGCGGTCATCCGGATCGCTGAGAGGAGAGAGCAGTTCCTTCTCTTCCATAGGAGAGAACACACACACTGGAGTCCTGATGCTCTCTGTGTACTTGGGGGTCTGAGACGATGAGGGAATGCTGTCGTTCTCCTCCGATTCTGAGGAGGAAGAGTCCGTGTCCACAAACTCCCGGGACTTCTGGGAAGTCTTGGTGGGCGCCTTGCTCTTTCGCTTGTCCACAGCTGGTCTGGGTGAGGACTTGGGCTCCTTCTTGATGTTTGGTTTGCGGGAGCCCTTGGTGGCGGCCTTGGGCCGATGGGGAGGGATCTCAGGAGCGGGTTCACTCTCAACCCTCAGCCCCCCCTTTGGCTCCTCCACCACCGGGGGCTTCTCAGACTTTTTCGGCTGTTTTTTACCCACTGTTCTGCGCTGGCCCGGGCCACCCTCACTCTGAGCGGGAGATTTCTGCCGGCCACGGCCGCTCTCTGAGCCCTTCTGTGCTGCCCTCAGGTCCCTGCTAGGTGTAGGCGCCCCTGAGTCTTTAGACCCGCCCTGCCCACTGTAGCCACGGCCTGAGCTCTGGTCCCGCCCCTCCTTCTTGTACTTGGTGGGTACATTACTGTCCACTGGGGAGGCCGGGGAGAACTGCTTGGCTTTCTTAAACCAGTTGTCCAACTGCCATTTATTGGCTGTGGCTGGTTCAGGCTGTGGGGAGAAGTGTAGAAATTTGGACTGGGATCTACTACATCATATTCTGCATAACTTATCAGGTCAGGTGCCAGAAGGTAAACATTACTGACAAGTGCTTGGTTATAATACAATAATGTAATAACTGGTCCAGAAGATAGTAGGTGAAAAGGAAAACTAGGCCTACCTCTGGTGATGCCGGGCGAGGGGGCTCATTGGCCTCGCTATCCGTGGAGCTGCTCTCGCTCTCGCTGTCCGACCCTGAACTGCTCTCTGAGCCACTGTGACTGCTGGAGTCGTCCCGCGAGTGCACCGCTCCCTCGCTGTTATTACTGTTGTTACTGTGGGAAAGGGACAGGTAAACGCAGTAAGTTAGTGGACAGTAGGCCAGGGCCGTTCATGTGGAGGCATCCTCAGTTAGTAGTTACACATGGAAATAGCTAGCTATTCTTATAGGATTTATTTCCAGTTCTGAGGGGGGTGAATCGTATCAAGAACTTGAGCTCCAATGAGTCGCAGTCTGAGAGACGAGTAAGGCCACTACCTTGCTGATGCGTTTCTGGAGGCGTTTTTGGCAGAGTCCTGTTCTCCATCACTGTCCTCATCACTGCTGAGCTTCAGGTCATCTTCCAGCAAAACATTACTGGAACATTACAAGGCCGTGGAAGTTACACATTAACAACACATATGGCTTCATTACCACACAAACAACTACAGGGAGAACTAAGCAATATGGCTCCTATCCTGTGTCCCTCAATGTTTGTGGATCCTCTGTCAACTGTGTCACGATCATTAAGCAGCTAGCCATAATGTTCTTAGAGATTTACAGGGTGAAGGGACACTCACTTGGCCTGATCTCCATCGCATGGCGCTGCCTTGGACTGGTGACTGCTCGATGTCTTGGTTGGTCTCTCTGGAGGTGAGGAAGGGTGAGAAGAGAACTCATTACCATTATGACAATGGTGAAATCAACCTGCATCCAGAGGTTCAAAATGTGTGAGACTTGAATGTAAAGTGCTGGGAAATACTTACTGTGTGCACCAGGAAAACTTGCGTGCTGGGTGTCCTAAAAACAATCAAGATATTTTTTGTTGATACAGAGACATTACATGCCTTTATAAGTTCAACCACACTGCTCATTACTACAAAAACAGCTACTTTTTGATTATGGTAGTGTTTAACTATATGGCATTTTCTTTATTCCAATATTTCACTGAAAATACATATTGCTTTGTTGTACTTTTCACACTCTCTCTCATGTCATCTATTCAGCCGGCACAATGTTTTGACTAGTCATTGGTACAATAAGATGCACATTTTTTTAATGGATGTCTGAATAGCATTTGTTAGGCCAACAAAACAGTACCAGTCAAACGTTTGGACACACCTACTTATTCCAGGGATTTTTAATATTTTTTACTATTTTCTACATTGTAGAATAATAGTGAAGACATCAAAACTATGAAATAGTTAGATTTGCACACTCTTGGCATTCTCTCAACCAGCTTAATGAGGAATGCTTTCTCAACAGTCTTTAACCTCTTGGATTTAGGGGGTGCTATTTAAATTTTTGGATGAAAAACGTTCCCGATTTAAACAAGATATTTTGTCACGAAAAGATGCTCGACTATGCATATAATTGACAGCTTTGGAAAGAAGACACTCTGACGTTTCCAAAACTGCAAAGATATTGTCTGTGAGTGCCACAGAACTGATGTTACAGGCGAAACCCAGATGAAAATCCAACCAGGAAGTGCCGCATTTTTTGATACCGCCTCATGCCAATGACTGCTTATATGGCTGTGAATGAGCTACGAATGAGCTTACATTTTCCACGTATTCCCCAAGGTGTCTACAGCATTGTGATGTCTTTTTAGGCATTTCAATTGAAGAATGGCTGTAAGGGACCATATATAGCATGTGGTCACATGGTGTCTCCAGCAGAAAACCGCAGAAAACCAAAATACTGAGGTAGCCATTTTCCCAATCGCTTCTTATGAGAAACCAATTGCCTCGATGGATATATTATCGAATATATATGTTAAAAACACCTTGAGGATGGATCCTAAACAACGGTTGCCGTGTTTCTGTCGATATTATGGAGCAAATTTTGAAAAAAGTTTGGCGTTATAGTTGTAGCATTTTCCGGTAGATTTCTCAGCCATGCATGATGAAGAAACGGGAGCCATTTCGCCTACAAAAATAATATTTTTGGAAAAAAGGAACATTTGCTATCTAACTGGGAGTCTCCTGAGTCAAAGCAGCTGAAGTTCTTCAAAGGTAAATGATTTAATTTGGTTGCTTTTCTTATTTTCGTGAAAATGTTGCCTGCTGCCAGCAGAGCCTAGCAATAGCATTATGCCATGATAAACTTACACAACTGCTTGTTGGCTGTAACGCATATTTTGAAAATCTGAGATGACAGTGTTGTTAACAAAAGGCTAAGCTTGTGTTTGAATATGTTTATTTCATTTGCGATTTTCATGAATAGGAAAAGTTTCTATTTATGTCCGTTGCGTTATGCTAATGCGTTTGAGGCTATGATTACGCTCCCGGATACGGTTTTGCTCGTCGCAAGAGTTCCCACATATGCTGAGAACTTGCTGGCTGCTTTTCCTTCACTCTGCGGTCTAACTCATCCTAAACCATCTCAATCGGGTTGAATTTAGGTGATTGTGGAGGCCAGGTCATCTGATGCAGCACTCCATCACTCTCCTTGGTTAAATAGCACTTAGCCAGCCTGAAGGTACATTTTGGGTCATTGTCCTGTTTTAAAAACAAATGATAGTCCCACTAAGCACAAACCAGATGGGATGGCGTATTGCTGCAGAATGCTGTGGCAGCCATGCTGGTTAAGTGTGCCTTCAATTCTAAATAAGTCATAGACAGGGTCACCAGCAAAGCACCCCCACACCTCCTCCTTCATGCTTCAAGGTGGGAACCACACATGCAGAGATCATCCGTTCACCTACTCTGGGTCTCACAAAGACACGGTGGTTGGAACCAAAAATATCTCAAATTTGGTCCCATCAGACCAAAGGACGGATTTCCACCGGTCTAATGTCCATTGCTCATGTGTCTTGGCCCAAGCAAGTCTCTTCTTATTATTGGTGTCCCTTAGTAGTGGTTTCTTTGCAGCAATTCGACCATGAAGGCCTGATTCACACAGTCTCCTCTGAACAGTTGATGTTGAGATGCCAGATTGACTGACCTTCCTGTCTTAAATAATGATGGACTGTTGTTTCTCTTTGCGTATTTGAGCTGTTCTTGCCATAATATGGAATTGGTCACAACACAACTGATTGGCTCATCAAGGCAAAGGTTGACTAAAGATTAAATATGTTTTGATTTGTTTAACACTTTTTTGGTTAATACAGGTTCCATGTGTGTTATTTCATAGTTATGTCTTCACTATTATTCTACAACGTAGAAGATAATAAGAATAAAGAAAAACCCTGGAATGAGTAGGTGTCCAAACTTTTGACTGGTACTGTTTATGTAGGCCTAACAAATGCTATTCAGACATCCATTAAAAAAAATTGCATCTTATTGTACCAATGACTCGTCTAAAAAATTGTGGCAGCTGAATAGATGACTTTCTAAGAGATAGTAAAATATGACAATTTCTATGCTCAGCCTCTGTACGTCTCTAAGGCATGCTCTGCTGTCTGACCTTGGAGGGGAATGGAAACTTTGAAGGCTCTGTTTTGCAGGGGGTGTGAATGGCGGTCAACGGAGGGGGCCAGGACTGAGTCATTTCCTGGAGGGAAAAATGGAAAAAGTGAAGTTGAGTAAGACCTCAATGACAGGAAGAAAAAAAACAATTTCTTACTCAGATTACAGTACATGATATCCTCTGAAAAAAAAAGTATTCTTACCTTTAAAATCTCATCAACACAATTCGCATCCCCAGTCATGGGACCCTACAAACATCAAAGATTGTACCATTGTTAGAAGAAGAAGAAAAAGGCTCATAAACAACAAACGTTAGTGTGTCATATTTCATCTTGTTAGTGACTAAGTCACTAAGTTTTATTCTATAGAATCTCTCAAATTGAGATTCCGTTGAACTCATTCTAGTTCTGTGGTTTTACCTCAACAGGCTGCGAGGGGATCTTGAGCTTGGAGAGCGACGCCTTGCCGTTGGACTTCATCTCCCCCATGGTGCTGCTGTGGGACTGGCCACTGTACATCGCTGATGAGGTCTTGGGCTCCACCGTCTCCTGGCCATCCATGGGGCGCACGTAGGCTGTAGGCTTCTGTAGCATGGAGCTGGGCTTGGACATGAGCGAAGGGGGGAAGGCCTGGCTGGAATGCGGGCCGCTGGTGAAAGATGTGTGCACACGCGACGGGGAGTCCCAGTTGGCCTCGCGCTCACGTGGGGACTTGGAGCGGTAGCGCTCCTTGCCGTGGTGCTCAGCACCCAGTGACCGGGAGTGACTGGAGCTCAGGGAACCCTTGGCTGGGCTAGACGTGTGGGACTTGGAGTGTTCTGAGCCATGCTTGCTGGACTTCTTGTGTTCCCGCTCGTGTCTTTGGCTACTGCTGCTGCTACCGCTACTCCTGCTACCGCTGTGGCTGCCCTGGAGGCTGGATCTCTTAGAGGACTGGGAGGACGAGGTGCTGGCCGCTGGGCCTACTGGAGTCCATTTACTGTTCTGGCCACTGCCACCGCCACGCTGGTCCCCAAACAGAGACTGGCCAGACTTCTCCTCGGAGGACGACGAGCCTGAGGGTTTGCCACCGAGTTTTGGAATTGTGTCTCCGATAGGTTCCTTCATCTCGTCGTAGTTTCCAAGCATACTCTGGATACGACTGGACAGTTTATCTTCTTTGCTGGACTGCACATACAAAGAGAGAGTGAGAAAGAAAGAAACAGAGGGTCACCTTCAGGACAGCAGTTAAGCACTTGAATTAATTGCTTTTAGTCTAATACATTAATTAAATATGCTACCCGAACTTTGGATTTATTCTGGTAAAAACTTCTGAAATATAAAAAAAAGTAGAGACTTGAATGTTTCTTATAACATTAAAGAAACATTGACAATGTATTTTTGTTAGGGAAATTATACTATTAGCCCTCTGATATGAAGCTTAAAGTTGAAACAATATTGAGGAGAGGGCGGCCCTCTCAACTAATAACACAAGAGAGACGATTGGCTTATTCAAACTCCCCTCCTGACCAGTGAGGCCATCTGCATGAGGTGATAAGGGCCTTCCATGGCTCCATTAAAGAAGTTAAATCAATCACTCGGAGGGGCTCCTGCTACAGATGACAAGAGGTAAACCACAGTGTGTGTAGCCTATCCAATTTCACATGGGGGGCCCCCAAACCGATTCTTTCTGACAGATACCCGTGTGGGGTGGGGAACCATCTGTTATCTGTAGCAGGAAATGTAGAATATGTGCTACACAAAGCTTTGCTGGTCTGGATAGAAAGCAGAGAATATCCATCAGAGCCCATTCACTCTAGTAATTGGGTTTGCCTTGCAATATGTTGTGTTGTGTATGTGTACAATGCATAAGTGTGCCGCCATGCAAGGCCTACACTTTGATAGAAGGGCTCTCGGTAGCAAACAGAGCAAAAGAAGTAACACCTAACCCCCATCTTTCACAATTCATGCACCAGTTTTAAACTACATTTACAATGTTATCAGGAGAGAACTTCAAAATGATATAATACACAGTAAAGTGGAGAGCAACATTAAAAAAATGGAAAAGCCATAGGCCCTGACAAAAATACATTTGAAGTGCATATTGGAGTCATTATACTACAAAAGCCATTTAAGATCAGCATTTTTCTGCCTGGGGAAAGATGAACTGCATCTGTGCAACCAGTGTACAAATGTTACCACGCTGCTATAAATTGTAAAAGTTCAGTGGCAGATTTGTTTAGTGGCTCTTTTAAATAAACAGACGTGGAATTTACAGGAAGACATAGTAAACAAATGTTACTAGACTATGAATACTATTTATTGGTCAGGACTGATGTTACATAACTCGCTGGAAACTAATCACAAAGAGGCATTCTACTGCCTACATGAGAAGATTGAGTTTTAGTTATCCAGTTGATGTTTCACATTTCTACATTACATGACCCATTTTGTAACTGCATGAGTAAACAAGTGGTGGCTTCTCTAAAAACACACAGTGGACTCAGGGCTCTGAGAGCTGTGGAACACAACATGGCTGCCATGGCTGGTGGTGGGAGGGCGACTTCCCTGGGTCCTATTCTTCATCAAAGCCCCCTGATTACCTTTCACTCTGCGGGGGCAAGAGACAGCTTGGCTTTCCATGTCGAACTCACCTCTCACCCCTTTTCATTCGCTACATGTCTGGACACGTTCAAAATCATCTGTTGATTGGTCCTCTAACTAAGAGAGGAGCCACTTACCTCTGCTTATATCTGGTTAGTGGCAAAGATTAGACTGAGCCAAGGTCTGAAATCCTTATAATCGAGTTGGTGGGATGGGAGATCTGGCTCTGGCCCACATCAATGCTCATAGAAAATGTGCATCCCTAAACCAACTGCTTTCTGTTGTTTAGTTGACTACAGAGGCCTGGTAAGCATCAACATCAATAAGGGTTAGGTCTACTACTCAACCACTATCTATGATAGGGGACAGTGCCATACAAGCATCCTAAAGTTGTCAAGACTGCATATGAATGCAGGTCCCCTTTAGCTGTGGGCTGTTTACTGCCCACAATGATATAGCAATTTGATGGGACAAAAGGACTAGCGGTTATGCACTTACCTCAGGCTCATTGTGAGAAGGACTAAGGAAGGACCAGATTAGATAAAGGGACAGAGGAGACTGATTTGCAGCGTGGACAGGGTGGCATGAAACCTCAGCTTGCAAGGCCCGGGCCCTAAATTCCTCCTGAGCAGCCAGCAACAGACCTGAGCCCACATTAACTGCAGCTAATGCAATTCCTCTAAACAGTGCACTTACCTCCAACTCTCCCTGCCACTGTTCAGATATAAAAACACGTAAGCAGTTCTCTGGGTTTAAAAATAGTTATCAATGAATCCTGCAAATCAATCATAGCATAATGGGAATACTTATAGGAGAAGCAAGTATAAACTCTAAGATGTAACTAAATGACAGAAGCAAAACAAAATGAATAACAAAATAAACTTACAACTTTATAAGGTTCAGGAAAGAGAGGGGAGTGAGCTGGAAAGGCCTCTCCTCCCTGCTGGATTTCTTGATTTCGCCTTTCTCTTTCTTTCATACGAAGCACATTCCGGTCTTCACGGTTCATGTTGCTAACAACAGAGACACAGTCACTAAGCGTGGAGAAGAGAAAATAGCAGCTTCCAAATACTTCGGTCTACATTAAAAAACACCAAGTGATACTGCAGAGTACACAAAAAAAAGATCGGGGGCAACTTAGGGGGAGGGCATTTTTCAATGGCTTAAAAGGGGAGGGACAAGAACATCTACACACCCCTGCAAGTCTAAAGCGTTATAATGAATGGGTGATCAAAAGCTACTGATTGTAAGGCCTATGTGTTGGAAACACTGTGGGACAGAGATAGCACAGTTAAGTCAATGGAATAAATGAAATTAGCATATGAACAGCTAGGCTATCTAGTAATAGGTAGGCCTATTCACTGCCTTCTAACGACCCACTTTTCTACAGTACATATCCCACCCTCAAAATTATCAATCCAATAACAAGACCACAAATCGTAATTTCATGTTTTTGTTTCTCCATCTCATGAATACTGTGTCATTTATTGTAATATAGTCGCTAATATTTCTGATGGCATGTGATAAGCTTTTAGGCGCCCCGGAGGCAATCTGCCAACAGGACCATCAACATAATTTCTACTAACAGCTTCTAAATAATCACTGCAAGTAGGGCTGGGCGACATATAGAATGAATTATATTAATTCGAATGTACGTTTTTGCACGATCTACCAAATGCTTGTATAGCAAGAATCATGTAACAAAATGTTTTTTCTCGTTTTTATGAGCGCTCATGTCTGCTTGTTCTCGTGTTGTCTTTTTGGTCTTGTCTCCTTTGATGCTCCTATGCTGGGTGCGCCTTCCCATTTACACCAGAGATCTGTATATAATGATGAGATGCTCATGCATCAGCTCTAACAAATGGTAGTTATTGTCCCAAAGGAGGGAAGGCAGGCGACAAGCTTAGGTCAAAAATAAGTCCATTGAAACACATCAAAACCTCTCACATCGCATCTTCCTCTTGGTTTACTTACACACACACACCCTCCCCGTGCCACTCACACAAAGATGAGAGATCACTTCTTCCCTGACAAGCGGTTCCAACTGACTTTTAGCATTTGAGTTTTGGTCCAACAGAATCGGTCATATGGACACCGAAACACATTGAGACATTTTATTGTAAAAGAGAAGTTACTTTTTATAACATTACCCTTTTAATGTCTCAACTGCTCAAATTGCCTGCAGAGCAGACACTCCTAAAACAGGATTATCAACAAACATTGATTTTTGGAAAATGTATGCTCAGTTTGTCACGCGCGACATTGTGGTACCAGGTACCGCTAGAAGCATTTTAGCCAAAGACTTATACTAGCTGTCTAGTCTGTTTTAAAAATGTGCACTAAGCAGAAGACACAATTATATAAGGATTTGGCTACTTGTTCTCATTCTGAGAAATAAGGTAGGCCATTTGATTTCAACATCAGAACAAAGTGGACACACTGTTTAAACTAGAGGTCGACCGATTATGATTTTTCAACGCCGATACCGATTATTGGAGGACCAAAAGAGCCGATACAAATAATACTTTTTAAAAAAAAATTTTTTTTTAAATCAGCCGATTTAAATCGGTAATAACGACAATTACAACAATACTGAGTGAACACTTATTTTGACTTAATATAATACATCAATAAAAATCAATTTAGCCTCAAGTAAATAATGAAACATGTTCAATTTGGTTTAAATAATGCAAAAAAAAGTGTTGGAGAAGAAAGTAAAAGTGCAATATGTGCTATGTAAGAAAGCTAACGTTTAAGTTCCTTGCTCAGAACATGAGAACATATCAAAGCTGGTGGTTCCTTTTAACATGAGTCTTCAATATTCCCAGTTTTAGGTTGTAGTTATTTTAGGAATTATAGGACTATTTCCCTCTATACCATTTGTATTTCATTCAACTTTGACTATTGGATGTTCTTATAGGCACTATAGTATTGCTAGTGTAACAGTAAAGCTTCCATCCCTCTCCTCGCTCCTCCCTGGGCTTGAACCAGAAACACAATGACAACTGCCACCATCGAAGCAGTGTTACCCATGTAGAGCAAGGGGAACAACTACTAGAAGGCTCAGAGCGAGTGACGTTTGAAACACTATTAACGCGCGTTAACTAGCTAGCCATTTCACTTCGGTTACACCAGCTTCATCTCGGGAGTTGATAGGCTTGAAGTCATAAACAGCGCAATGCTTGAAGAGCCGCTGGCAAAACGCAAAGAAAGTGCTGTTTGAATGAATGTGTACGCGCCTGCCTACCCCTGCTCAGTCAGATACTTAGATACTTGTATGCTCAGTCAGAATATATGCAACACATGACACACTAGATAATATCTTGTAATATCATCAACCATGTGTAGTTAACTAGTGATTATGATTGATTGTTTTTTATAAGATAAGGTTAATGCTAGCTAGCAACTTACCTTGGCTTACTGCATTCGCGTAACAGGCAGTCTCCTTGTGGAGTGCAACGAGAGAGAGGCAGGTCGTTAATTGTGTTGGACTAGTTAACTGTAAGGTTGCAAGATTGAATCCCCGAGCTGACAAGGTGAAAATCTGTCGTTCTGCCCCTGAACAAGGCAGTTAACCCACCGTTCCTAGGCCAGCATTGAAAATAAGAATGTGTTCTTAACTGACTTGCCTAGGTAAATAAAAATATATATATATTTTTTAAATAAATATATATATTTTTTTTAAATAAATATTATTTTTTTTTAATCGCCAAATCGGCACCCAAAAATACCGATTTCAGATTGTTATGAAAACTTGAAATCGGCCCTAATTAAATCGGCCATTCCGATTAATCGGTTGACTGTTCTGCCTTGTTAGCTAGCAAATAGATCCAAGTTGGCTAAACTTGAAATATAAAGATTCCTATAAAGATTAGATGGCTACTCACTAGCATATGAGCTTGTGCTTGAGAGATTGTTTATGAGACCCGTGTTCATTTTCTATAATGCCTGCTACGTGAATGTGCATTAAGCATGGTTCTGGTTAAATTTATAAGGAAAAATAAATTTTTATAGAAAAACTTGGAAAACGGGAACAGTGATTACAAAAAAAAGCAGGTTAAACTATTTTGATGAATAATTTTTAGTAGTAGCCACCCTTTACACACTCTTGGCATCCTCTCAGCCAGTTTCATGAGAAATGCTTTTCCAACAGTCTTGAAGGAGTTCCCACACATGCTGAGCACTTGCTGGCTGCTTTTCCTTCATTCTAAGGTCTAACTCATCCTAAACCATCTCAATTGGGTTGAGGTCAGGTGATTGTGGAGGCCAGGTCATCTGATGCAGCACTCCATCACTCTCCTTGGTTAAATAGTCCTTAGCCAGCCTGGAGGTGTGTTTTGGGTCATTGTCCTGTTTGAAAAACAGATGATCGTCCCACTAAGCACAAACCAGATGGGATGGCGTATCGCTGCAGAATGCTGTGGCAGCCATGCTGGTTAAATGTGCCTTCAATTATAAATAAACCACAGTGTCACCAGCAAAGCACCCCCACACCGTCACCTTCATGCTTCACGGTGGGAACCACACATGCGGAGATCATCCATTCACCTACTCTGCGTCTCACAAAGACACGGTGGTTGAAACCAAAAAATCTCACATTTGGACTCATCAGACCAAATGACAGATTTCCACGGGTCTAATGTCTATTGCTTGTGTTTCTTGGCCCAAGCAAGTCTCTTCTTATTATTGGTGTCCTTTAGTAGTGGTTTCTTTGCAGCAATTCGACCATGAAGGCCTGATTCACGCAGTCTCCTCCTGAACAGTTGATGTTGAGATGTGTCTGTTACTTGAACTCTGTGAAGCATTTATTTGGGCTGCAAGCTGAGGTACATTTCACTAATTAACTTATCCTCTGCAGCAGAGGTAACTCTGGATCTTTCTTTCCTGTGGTGGTCCTCATGAAAGCCATTTTCATCATAGCGCTTGATGGTTTTAGCAACTGCACTTGAAGAAACTTCAAAAGTTATTGAAATTTTCCAGATTGACTGACCTTCATGTCTTAAATAATGGACGGTTGTTTTGTCTTTCCTTATACGAGTTGTTCTTGCCATAATATGGACATGGTATTTTACCAAATAGGGCTGTCTTCTGTATACCACCCCTACCTTGTCACAACACAACTGATTGTTTCAAAAGCATTAAGGAAAGAAATTCCAAATTAACTTAAGGCACACCTGTTCATTGAAATGCATTCCAGGTGACTACCTCATGAAGCTGGTTGAGAGAATGCCAAGAGTGTGAAAAGCAGTCAAGGCATAGGGTGGCTAATTTGAAGAATCTTAAATATAAAATATAGATGTTTAACTTATTTGGTTACTACATGATTCCATATGTGTTATTTCATAGTTGATGTCTTAACTATTATACTACAATGTAGTAAAAAGAAAAACCCTGGATTGATTAGGTGTGTCCACACTTTTGACTGGTACCGTGTGTCCTTCTAAACATGAGTTCTATTATTGTGGCTTCAAAAACAAAGCCATTTGCCCTTGTATTCCATCTCTAGTGATTGGCGTCCATGTTGTAGAGTGAACAGCGATTCAGAATAGGTCTAACTACTGTTCACAGTGAACTGTCAACAAGATGATTTTTTAAACAAAAAAGTAGGCCTATGTACTAAGAGGGAAATGTGCTCAATGTCATAAGAGGTCAGGCATCACCTGAAAAGTGGGTTCTATTAATGGAGATCTCCATGAAGTCAAAGGTTTAGTTGGTAGTTCCTCAAAAATAAGCCAGCACTTTGACATACAGGCCTACCCCTCTCTGTTGCTTTTAAGGGTATAACAACAAGTTAAGGAGTGTTGAAAGAGTAAGATGAACCTGGCCTGTCCCCCCACCTTCCCTCAAAACACAGGGCACAGCACCTGATTAGACTAGGCTATATAGGGCATATGACAATTCCCTGACTGCTCAATACACTATTTACATTTAACATTTACATTTAAGTCATTTAGCAGACGCTCTTATCCAGAGCAACTTACAAATTGGTGCGTTCACCTTAAGACATCCAGTGGAACAGCCACTTTACAATAGTGCATCTAAATATTTTAAGGGGGGGGGGGGGTGAGAAGGATTACTTTATCCTATCCTAGGTATTCCTGAAAGAGGTGGGGTTTCAGGTGTCTCCGGAAGGTGGTGATTGACTCCGCTGTCCTGGCGTCGTGACGGAGTTTGTTCCACCATTGGGGGGCCAGAGCAGCGAACAGTTTTGACTGGGCTGCGCAGGAACTGTACTTCCTCAGTGGTAGGGAGGCGAGCAGGCCAGAGGTGGATGAACGCAGTGCCCTTGTTTGGGTGTAGGGCCTGATCAGAGCCTGGAGGTACTGAGGTGCCGTTCCCCTCACAGCTCCGTAGGCAAGCACCATGGTCTTGTAGCGGATGCGAGCTTCAACTGGAAGCCAGTGGAGAGAGTATATACTATTATATAATATATAATAATATAATAATATAGTATTACACTATAAGCTACAGGATTGAGTCATCACTGAACGCAGATGGTTTTCTACCTTCCATTAACCAGGAACAGAAAATGCCACAGTCACAACTGGTATGATACGGTCATTTAACGGTTACAACTCCATTTACACCACTCACTCTTATTAACACATTCGACCCCATCACGTGGCCTTTCAGCATACGGCCTGAATAGTGAGAAACAGGAGATTGGCAATTGTAGGAAAACAAGAAATCCTACCAAAGACCTTCACATAAGGAGTAGGCAAACCTAACTAAAATAGTTCAGAAACTGATGGTGAGGGAGGGCTGCCATTTGAATTTGTAGATTCAAATGACCCCATTCGGGATGGGCCTTGAGTAAATGTGTGAATAGGCTGTTTAGTCAATACATTTGATCACTCAGCTTTGTTTATGTCCTGGCTCTCTAAACGCTCCCCTCGCCATTAATCATTAATCCATTCTAATCACTGCTGTGTATTATGAGGCAAGTGGGGGCTTAAGGCGTCAGCATACTTCAGTTCGACTGGCGGCTAGGTGAACCGAATGGGTGTGCTCGCATACTCCCTTAAAAGAGCTACGCTTTAAAAATGAGGGGGCATTTTGAGATGCCGTAGCAAGTATATCTTTCCTCAAAATAGTCCAAATTAATTTAAGATCACAAGAATGACAAGAAATCTGTCATTAATTGATGTTTTTGCTGAGGAGATCTTAGTCGCACAATTTTACATCTAAGATGTTTGGTGCAGTACTCAATGAAAAACATTGCTTGAAAACGAGTTGTCTCATTTAATGACAACAAAGACTTTACTGAATAATCACTACGATTGACCAATCACTGACGAAGGGCCGTATTATTCTGCTACAAACTTTGGCTTGCCTCAAGAAAAAGATGTGTGCACACGAACAGCCCCAAAAAATCTTGAATAGAAAAATGTCAAAAACAGGTCACAATATATTCTAAGATGTGCAAACTGTTCCAGATGGGAAGCATGCGGACGCCTTTAGAGAAAATTGGAAGAGCAACAACAACAACTCTATTATGAGTGTCAATGGCACCTTTGCATACATACCAGTAGTCAAGTGTTAACAGTAGACTACTCACCACTACCGAGCCAATTTAACAAAGTATGTGAAACTAGAATGAGGCCTAGCAATAACTTTGACTCAACCATGCATAAATTGAAACTGGAACAAGGCACTGTAGCCATATGCCCAACCAGCTGGCTCTGATCTACATTACTAAAGAAAACAATGCTACCAAACAACTGGGTGATTCTCATGAAACAAGTTAACCACGGCAGTAGAAATTTAGTTAGAAAGCCATGGTGCATCTGCAACAATCCAGTATCTTTTTGTTGCTACATTATGCCAAAGTGTCGTATTTGAAATAATTTAACATTTCCATCCCCATATTCTCACTACCGAAATGCATCCGGATTATATTCTCTGGTTATTTTATACAATTATACTTCAAATAAAAACTCACATATTTGAATAAGACAAAATACATTGCTGTAGTTTGTCCATAAAGCATACAAATCTAGGGCAGATGATGGTTTAGCCCAGTGTGGGGGGGGGACTTTTCCCTCTGCCCCCATTCCACCATTGGGGAACACCCCTGACGCCCACCATAAAAGCTGTCAGTGAAGTCAACAACATGATTTTACTGTTTTACATATATTTCCACATTATGACGTTGGAATAGTATTGTGAAAATGATAACACCCTTTTAGTGTAAGAGCGGTTTTCAAAGACCGCCTGAAATGTAGGCCCATTTTCATGGGATGGAGTATTGGCGGTCCATGATGACATCACCGTGAGGTAAATTAGTTAATAAACCAATAAGAAAGAGCGTTCCAAACCTCTCTGCCAATAACAGCTAGTTTTCAGTTTTCCCCTCCCACTTAGACCACTCCCAGACAGGCCTAGTAATATTCTTGCTTGAGCTATTGCCCTTTGCGTCAATATCTTTTCGAACCATTTTAATTGAAAACAAATCACAGTATGGTACTTAATTGTTACCGAGAAATGACTTAATATTGAGAAACAGATGCATTGGACCTTTAAGATTAGTTAAAGTAATAAAAAGTATCTTATTTCCCAAATATTCTAGCCTATGAAAGTGTTGTCCTAAAGTTGTGGCTTTCAAAAATAACAAGAATTAAAAAGTCTATAGCATAAGCCCAGGTATAGGCTATTTTCAATCACAGCTTAATGATAGACAAAACAAACAATATTATTTATTTTCATTTTACATTAGAAGGCTAATAAAAATAAAAAAGTATCCCGTTCTGAAGACGGTAGACTGCTTCTATCTAGCCCATCATGTCACTACGGTAAGACAGCCCGTTCCTCATAAAACTGTCATTGCTCCATGACAGCGAGCCACATAGACATCAACCTGCTCCATGCTGAAGCTCCTCAGGCAGAAAGGAATATTGGAAAAGATTTGCCTGCAACACTTACACTATCATTCGTTATGATTCGTCCAGTTCCATTCGATTTCACACTATAGCCTAAGTGCCGTTTTAGCAGTTTGTTACTTTTTCCACAAAAATGTTTAACAAAAAAAAATGGTTGGCCAATAGGGGCCGATAGCATCATCTATCAATGTTTTATGGGTAATATTCACGATAAGACAAAGATTGACATCGCTTAACCCTAATACTAGTTGAAGTTCACATTAAAAAATATATATTATTTATTACGTATAAACCATGTGGACATGTTTCTCATCACGTAACACTTTCAAGTTCCTGTAACATCTCCAATATATTTTTTTAACAAAGTTATTCAGCCATGCATGATGCATCATCTAGAGGAGTAATCCTTAGATGACCACATGTTCATTTCATGACTTACATGCCTTCTGAAATCAGGATATTTTTTCTCAAAACACCCCCTTTACCACACTTGACCTTCTCATTACTTCAATGACTAAAAAGCTCAAATTGGGAAAAACCCAGAGAAACATTAATTTACCAACACAGAGGAATGAATGGGCTTTGTAGATGTGGTCAATTGTTTGCTAACTCATAATGGCAGTCTACAGATTGAGAATCACCTGGATGATTGAAAGACAACATGACAATGTCCCCACACAAATGTGCATGAGTAGTCACCCAATAGTCATCTTCTTGACCCTCAGGGGTTTCCATTTTTATCCACCACTTGTAGGTCTTCCATCCCTGACATCCTTCAACCCTGACCTTATTTTTCTCTCTCTGCATCAATGACTACCTGTCCAGTACAAATGTCTTGGAGTACAGAGGTTTCTAACTGTTCCTAATGTTGGTAAAGCCACCATGGCTAGATGCACAATATGCATAACTGTAGTTTGTGTGTTTTAATCAACTTAAAAATCGGAAGAAAAATAACATTCATGCTCACGTTCATTGAATATTAGGGATCTCAACATATTATCCCCATGCGTTTCAACGCAAACCGGGCTTAATAGGAGCATACTGGGCTCAATTGGAACAGGGATTTATAGTGAAAAAGAGAATACAAAAGTCTACTTGTAAAATATTTGGAAACCAATGGTTTAGGGTATGAATATACACTATAGACTACAAGATAGTACGGATCATATTGAACAACATTGCTTTTTGTCATTTACATTCTGTAGAGGGAGTGCTTTTTGTGACACTGTACCCTTTAAGCCCACCTGAGACAGTCAAATTTACAAAAATGGCATGTATAGCAATGCAAGGTTAATTTAACAGTAAAATAAGAATCCATTCAAAAATGTAATCTATGAATGTCTGAAATATATTATCTGGTTATAGTTCACCAAGTTGTTGTTACTGTGAGACTGACATGCAGGCATAACTGCTAGTATGAAAACTCCATATTTTCAATTGGCAAAAATTAGTAATGAAAGCTCATGAAATATGCTATCATGTGCACGTATCACCACATTCATCTCTTCATTTTAGATTAAGTTTGAGAAGGTAAAATATCTGGAAAATGTGTAGGGTAGCCTCAACACCAAACATTTTTTGCAGCTTTGAAAATTGACCATTAGTGGGCACTTACACATAATTGTCAATAACGTAATACAAAATCTGATTAACAGAAAAAGTTAGGTTTTATCTATAAACAAAAAAAATGCAACGCCCTGTTTTTCCATGTGCCGAAATAAAAATATCCCCCAAAATTTCCTTGCACACAAAAACCTTATTTCTCTTACATTTTGTGCACACATTTGTTCACATCCCTGTTAGTGAGCATTCCTCCTTTGCCAAGGTAATCCATCCACCAGACAGGTGTGGCATATCAAGAAGCTGATTAAACAGCATGATCGTTACAAAGTTGCACCTTGTGCTGGGAACAATAAAAGGACACTAAAATGTGCAGTTTTGTCACACAACACAATGCCACAGATGTCTCAAGTTGAGGGAGCATGCAATGGACATGCTGACTGCAGGAATGTCCACCAGAGCTGTTGCCCGATAATTCAATGTTCATCTGTACCATAAACCGCCTCCAATGTCATTTTAGAGAATTTGGCAGTACGTCCAACTGGCCTCACAACCGCAGACCACGTTTAACCCAAGACCTCCAGATCCGGCTTCTTCACCTGCGGGATCGTCACACCAGCGACCCGGACAACTGACGAAACTTTGGGTTTGCACAGCCAACATTTCTGCACAAACTGTTAGAAATCATCTCAGGGAAGCTCATATGCATGCTCATCATCCTCACCGGGGTCTTGATACAGTTTGTCATCGTAACCGACTTCAGTCAGCAAATACTCACCTTTGATGACCACTGACACGCTGGAGAAGTGTGCTCTTCACGGATGAAACCCGAGCAGAGAGCAGACAGCATCTATGGGGTTGTGTGGGCGAGCAGTTTGCTGATGTGAACTTTGTGAACAGAGTGCACCATGGTGGCGGTGGGGTTATGGTATGGGCAAGTATAAGCTACAGACAACGAACAATTTAATTTTCCAATGGCAATTTAAAGGCACAGAGATACCGTGACGAGTCCCATTGTCGTGCCATTCAACTGCCACCATCACCTCAAGTTTCAGCATTGATAATGCACGGCTCCATGTCGCAAGGATCTGTACAAAATTCTTGGAAGCTGAAAATATCCCAGTTCTTCCATGGCCTGCATACTCACCAGACATGTCACCCATTGAGCATGTTTGGGAAGCTCTGGATCGACGTGTACGACATCGTGTTCCAGTTCCCACCAATATCCAGCAACTTTGCACCGCTATTGAAGAGGACTGGGACAATTCCACAGGCCACAATCAAAGGAGATGTGACACACTGCATGAGGTAAATGGTGATCACAATTGACTTATTTCCCTATATGAACTGTATCTTTGAAATTGTTGCATGTTTCATTTATATTTTTGTTCAGTGTAGTTTTTCATTTGAATCCAAAGATGGAAGTGGGCTTAAAGGGTTTGCTTACCCTATATAGTATTAGTTTTCTATGTTTGACAATTAGCATGGAGCTGCAACTCAAGAGTATTGTTTCTTCATCCTATGTAATGTATTCTCATGAATTTTTTTCCCACCGTTTCAGATAAATTAGTAATTGAAGTTGTTGGATTAATGTCACATTCTACATTCTGATATTACCATGTTCTGACCACTAGATGGCTCTGTTCCTGCTATTAGGGAATTATTTTATGAAGAATCCTCCCCACATTGCTGAAGGGGCAGTTCCCCCAAATTAAATATTGGTTAACAATTGTTTTTTGTTTTTTTAGGTATCATAATAGCAGGAATAACGCCATCTAGTGGTCAGAACCTGTAAATATCAGGATGTAGGATGGGACATAATCCCAACAACTACAATTACTAGTTTCTCTGAACTGGAAAAGAAAAACGTCATCAAATTCACAGAGAATACCTTACACAAGATAAAGAAACAATACTCAGAGCCGCAGCTCCATACTACTTGACAAACGTACAGAACTGATACTATATACTCAATATTGGTGTGGGATTGGCATGGGGTTAGGGTGGCTTTTGACCACTTCTTTGGATTCCTCATGCCTTACTCATTTTAAGAAAAAAAGTTTGGTCCAAATCGGATGGAAGCCTGCACCTAAAAACTATTTTGGTGTTTGTTTCAACAAATACCAAAAGATAGTTTTTGGGAGGAATTTTCCAATAAATCCACTTTTGACTTAAATGCATTCACATAATTACAGTACTTATACTAAAATAAGGGGTATTTTGGGATTAACTAACAACAGTTTGATGCATTTGGTTACTGAATCTCTAATAGAGCTTAGTACAGTTTTTTAACAGGTCCTAATCTAAGTGATCCAAGAGGAATTATGGCAAGTGATCCAAGATACATTTTTTGGTCTAGCTCCAGTTGTGAGAATCACCCAACTATGAAATATAAAACACCATACCTGCCCAATTGTGTTTTATCTTGAAATGGTCACTTTTACTCACATTTTAGCACTGGTACAAAGATAAACTGTACTACCAAACAAATTTGCAGAAAAGAATGGTTGTGGGCAAGGCTACCAGTCAAGCAATGCGTTTTCATACCAACCTTAGTACCTAACTGTGCAAATAGAGATCGCCAGCTTGTAGTCCTAAAAAAAACGGATATTAATTACCTCAAGTTCATTCAGCCATTCCTATGGAGGAAATTGGGGTTTGGTATAAGCACCAAAAATAAGGTCTGAGGTTAACACAGGTTTAGGAGATCTTATACGTTTTCTGCTATAAGATAACAGTCAGTTAACATAACCTCTATGAACTATGAAGCCTTTATGTGCTTGTTTTGATTACATAAATGCTTCAAAGTTATAAAAAAAAATGACTTGAGCTGATGAAGATCATCTCAGAACAAAACATATAAGATCTCCTAAGCCTGTCATTACCACAGAGATTTTTTTCTGTGTTTATCCCAAAAAACATGAATTTCCCCAAAGGCTCTGGCCGACGAGCCATGGGGGAGTTAGTGCTTACAAAAATCCGCCATTACTATTGCTCTCTATTACTAAAGAGTGCAAAGTCTGAGTCTAGGGAGTTGAAATGTTAACTGGGGGGGGGGCATACTGAACTGGTAATTAAGGCTTCCTGACCTCACTTCTCTATGACAAACAGATAGACTAAGAAAAGACTGCAAAGACTGAGGTAGATATAAGTGTCTGAACACCATGAAAGTAGGACCTTGCTTCTTTGAGAAAAATACATTTCCACATGTCCATCATAACCCTAACTATCACAATTTGTTAATGAAGTTTGGTGACAGTCTGACTAGTACAACAGTTAGGCTAACGCTATTCACAGGAAATGTAGCCAGAACACCAACAAGAGAAACCAAGTAGTTGTGTTGCTTACCCTGACAGAGAGGCCATGGCCCAAAGCACTTAAACATTGGAAAGGAGATTCAGCGAAACTCCATAGGGTTCAGAAGTGTTGTCATACTCTCCCGGCCTGCTCTCTGGTAGTACTCCTTTAATGATGACAGGCGTTGTCAAAACTGGGTTTCCTGATCTACAGCATCGACATTACAGTATTTCCTTGGAGTAGAGATACATTTGACTCAGGGAGGGGAGGTTACTGTTCCCTCACGGAAGATACCACCCTGCTGAACAGCGGGTGTGCTAAAGGCAGGGGACAATAGGTGAAGTTGAGAGGAGGCTCTGTGTGTGTGATGGGGGGTTGCACGCATGAGTGCACAATGTGCCGTACACTCCCGGAGGTGTTTGAGATATTATAATTGGAACAAACCGTTGTACTGCCGCAAGGCAAAATAGTACTGACAGGAGCTTAAGAATCTTTGGAACAGTGGTAATTAGGACATCATTTTCAAAGTGAACAAGAGACATTCTATCACTGTGCTAGGTCAAGTTCCCTTTACATCACAAAGCCTTCTCTAAACAAATTAATCTAAACAAGATCAGTACAGTAAAAAGACAATAAAAGGAATATGAATAGAAGGAATATGAGTAGGAAGGAGAAAAACAGGCCTGGGCCTAAAATAATGGAACAATAAACTTGATGTCTCACACTTTAGAGAAGAAAAATAAGGAAAAAGTGTCTACAATAAAAAGAATAGCAACCTCTTCCGGAAAATGGAATAGTCCACCTAGTTCCATAAAAGGAGATGTTATTTTATGCCACTGAGCCTCTCCTCCTTGTGATGTCATGAGCCACTCTGAGGATGCCAGAGCCAACCAGAGCCTGTCTCCCCCGTCAACAACCTCCCTCCCCCACTATGCCCTGGAGCACTGGGTAAACTAGCAGCAATTTCTTTAAAGGGGCAGCTCCTGTTTTCTACTTGAGATGGAAACAGGGGAAGCCCTACTCAAGTCACTAAAGGCATTTCCCAGACAGATATTTTTCATTGGCAATATGATGACAGTCTATTGCCCAGAAGTGGTATAGCCCAACTATTTGAATGGCTGGCAGAAACCAAAACCTAACTAAATAGCTGAATTGAACACCACTGGATGAGTAGTCTACCATACAAGATTCAAAGAATTGTCAATAGAGCAGTAAGCTAATTGAATGCAATGAGAGTTTAGGCCTACACATAGTCCACTTTAGCCTGATCCCAGATCTGTTTGTGCTCTTGCCAACTCTATTGCTCATCGTCAAGTCAAGGCCCCATAAAAATAAAATTCCTGGAACAGCATTTTGTTAGTGACGTTAGTGATGACAACAGCTGTGAGCAGAAGGATGTGTGCCAATCTCCATATGGAAACACTAGCCCTAAATGGACTTTTATGACATGAGCAAATCCATTAAGACAGCTTGGGAAATATTATTTCAGATGCTTTAAATATATGAAAATTAAGGTGGACCGTCAGGAGTTTGGGGAATCAATTGGCCTTTACATTCAGGGAATAAAATTAGGCCTAGTCTATATCAAATAACAGTTAGGGAAACAAAAGGTAACTTTTTAACCCTTCAAATAACCCCTTGCCTATGTGTCACATGGTCAAGCTCCTTCTCACTAACATAATGATAAAGGCTAGCCTAGTTCAGTCAAATATGCATAATGCAGTCTCAATTTAGCTGTAACTTCCTAGCATTAAATCATAATAGTAATTTGTTTTAGTATTAGACCTAAGGCAAGGATAAGTTAGGATAATGTACCTATTTTCTCTTTAAAATATGTTTTGAAGAAACGACAGGCTTAACACCAAACATGTTAATTGGATGAACAAAACTAAGCAGGAGTCTTTACAAAACCTGTGTTTTATTGTTTAGGGAAATGACAAGAACCAACAGCTCAAACAAGCCTTATCTAGCCAGAGACAACATGGAAATTCCTGTATTATTCAGTAGGCGGTTTCCCTGTTCCATCAGACATAGACTCCATACTGACCAACCAGTTGAGGCTATATTTGGAACACTTGCATATCTGTTGGACTTGAACTACAAATAGAAACCTAAATAAGGCTCACCAAGCCTAGTACTGTACCTCTATGGTATTTAGACAACATTAAAACAGACATTTTCACTCCTCTGCCAGCCTATGAACATCTAATTTATTGTTTTGCCAAATAAAAACAACAGGACAGTGTGATATTAGAACAAGGTTGTAAGCCACCTAGGCTATATGCTGTAAGCCAGGGCTCTTCAACCTTGTTCCTGGCGAGCTACCGTCGTGTAGGTTCACTCCAACCCCAATTTGGCACACCTGATTCTAATAACTAGCTGGTTGATAAAAACAGAACCAGGTTAGTTTCAACTGGGTTTGAAGCGAAAACCTAGAGGACAGCTCTCCGGGAAGAGGGTTGGAGACCCGTGTTGTTGAAGGCTATGCGTTCAATAAAATAGCCTGCATGATATGCTGCCATACAAGATAATTGTATCCAGAGTCAAAAAAGGAACAAAGGCTGCAACAGGGGCTGGTGCGCAGCATATTTTTTTGCTTTGACCCAAGAGCCCTGAGGAAGCAACTGATGGCTTATTAGTTTCACCAAGAGCTTTCCATAGGCGATGTAAGGGCCTTAAACTACCCTCCTATGACTACAGTATGCGGTATAAAACCAATTGACCAGGCTAGATTGTGTTAGCGAAATAAATACGAACACTTACAGAGATCTAGTCTGACTAAAAATAAACTGTGTACACAGCAGTGCGTCCAGGTGCTGGTTTTGGCAGGAACAACTAGTATTCAAAAACAAGTGTTTAACTACTAGTCTAGTTGGACTGCTTTAGAGACGGGGGTTTCATTAATCCTTGTTTGCAATAGCTTATTTCCAACCTGAAACCCACCATTTACAGCATTGTTAAAAATACATTTAAAAAAGGCTACATTTCTGGTAGACTAGTTTTTGCCATCTTGGATGAATAAATTGTCCACCGCATTGTCTTGCAAGATGCAAATAAACACATTTATTTGTACATTTGTAAAAACAAAAACTGTACCAAGATTGCATAATCCTTGCATCACCACCAGCTGAAACAATAGCCTAAATATTTCTGTCATAACTCGGCTGTAAAACCACATTCTTGAGCAGTTGAACCTTGAGCAGTTGGCCTTGGAGGAAACAGTTCGGCTAGCTGAAGCCATAGAGCAACCTAAACAGGAAGTTGGGAAGACTTCACACAGAAGCATATGTCTATACTGTAGCACTTATTATGCTTGCCAACAGAGGCCATGCCTCAGAGAAATTGGTAATTATGTAGCAACTACCAAGACTTGAGCTGCCCTTTCCTCACTGTAGCACCTAAAATGGAGTCCTAGACCCAGCAAGTCAACTGTGGATGGAGAAAAATACAGCTATTTAGCTCTGTTGAGTATTTTTTATTTTTTAGATGGGACATAAGGGAATTACGGGAATTTATAACATGCTTATTGTTACAGTAGTGCTCATGTAAAGGGCACCAACTTAACACTATCAAAAAATATATTACTAGGGCTACCTATACTGAACAAAAATAAAAACAACATGTAAAGTGTTGTTCCCATGTTTCATGAACTGAAATAAAAACCAGAATTTTTCCATATGCACAAAAATATTATTTATCTCAGAAATGTGTTTACATCCCTGTTAGTGAGCATTTCTTCTTTGACAAGATTACATTTAAGTCATTTAGCAGACGCTCTTATCCAGAGCGACTTACAAATTGGTGCGTTCACCTTAAGACATCCAGTGGAACAGCCACTTTACAATAGTGCATCTAAATATTTTAAGGGGGGTGAGAAGGATTACTTTATCCTATCCTAGGTATTCCTGAAAGAGGTGGGGTTTCAGGTGTCTCCGGAAGGTGGTGATTGACTCAAGATTGACAAGATAATCAAATTAACTGATTTCCTTCTATGAAACGTAACTCAGTAAAATCTGAAATTGTGGAGGTAATATTTTTGTTCAAAGGTGAATGGTAAAGGCAAATAAGTAATCAACATTTTAAAATAAATAGATTTGGTAGACAGTTTCATTAGTTTGACCACCCCACAGTTCAATGAAGAGGAAGTGTAAATTCTAAGTCTAGCAGCTAGAAAGGCATCTTGGTGGTATAATGTAAGCTAATTTCCAGAAATTTCACAGTTTAGCATGGAGCTGAGAGATTTGAGGGTTTCAAAATATCCTGCAATTCTATGAACCTTTCCATGGCTAGTACTGTATTTCTCTGCTCAAACATAAAAATGGCATGTGTTCCGAACGCCCGGTTTTCGGAATTTTCCATTCTCCCGGACTGTCTAGCTTTTACTTGATTGTTAGTTTTCAAAAATTGGATTATTAATATATATATATATATATATATTCAATATCTTTCTGTTTGCTTTTCATCTGGTTTTGGTCGTTTAAATTGACAAATTTTCCATGCGGTGTAATCATGTGTTGCTGCCATGCTATGTTGTTTTAGGTCTCTCGTTGTGATGCGTGTTTTGTCCTATATTTTTAATCCCAGCCCCGCAGAAGGCCTTTTGGTAGACCGTCATTGTAAATAAGATTTTGTTCTTAACTGACTTGCCTAGTCAAATAAGTGTTCATTAAAATAAAACAAGACAGATGGCCCGCCTAAGAATACAGATTTTTTTAAATTTTATCTCCAATGGCTAATTTCCTCCATATTAAAAGGGATAGTTAGAGTGACAATGAAACCCTTTATCTAATTCCCCAGTCGAATGAACAGGAACAGAAAGTATGCACACTGTTCCCGAAGACTTCCAGTCATTGCGCTAACGCTAGTTAGCATTCGCTCGTGAAACTACCAACAACTTCCTTCATACTGGGCACAGCAACACAAAAAAATGGTATCCACGAAGGTATAGAATAATTATTAAAATACATTTCACCCCCCCAAAAAAAAAAAAAAGAATAATTCAGGGACCCACTGTAGTACCTCCGCGGACCCCAGTTTGAAAACCCCTGTAGTAAACAGTCCCCCAATTTTTTTTTAAGACGCTAGTTAGCTTGCTACAGTACCCATGTATTTCGGATACATTACTGTCAATCTTGTTTTTTTGTTTACATTTTTTTTTTTATACATGTTCTAAGACTTCCAAATAAGCACCTGTGATTGTGTTCAGTATGACTAGATATTTTGGCAGATGTCTGAGACTTCTCATGATACAGGTAGCCAGCTAGTTAGCCACCCAAGCTTCCATGCTAACTGACCTATCAGCTAACTTTTCCACTAAGCCAAGGTCGGCAAACGACTTAATTCTGTCAACTAACGTTAATTTAATAGCAAATTGTCGACAGTACGGAAACTTTCAATGGGGTGTCACCATGGATAGCTAGCTAGTTAGGCAATGCTAGCTAACGTACAATGTTAACTAGTTATTCCGTTGCCAACTAGTCTACCACTTGCTCGATATTACTGGCCATCTATCTTTAATATACACGCGATAAATAGCTAAATTACAATGCACAGGAATTGTTACCATAACCGCTAACTAGTAGCTACATAACAATAAAGATTTTAGTTAACATTTTGTTTAAGCCACTTACCTCTTCTCTTCTTTTTAGGCCCAAACCATTCTAGCTATTGGAAAGCCCTTTCTCTTTGTCTTTTCCACTTTCCAGTTTAAAAAAAAAAAATGGACCCGACAAAAATGTTACAATAATAGTTAAAATACTTCAAACATGAAAAGACTACATCCTCTCTATCAAGTATAGCTGTGACAGCAGAAAACTATTCGTCATTATTTTCTCTATCCATTTTTACAACAAGGCTAGCTAGGCAGAGATGAGTGGATGCATGCAAGAAAGCAGCTGTGATGACTTCGGTTCCCTAAACTTGATCACGTGATCACGGCGTATTCGTAAGGTTCCGATCATGAATCCTACAGTATCTTGGAAAGTAATATTTTGTTGTGTATTTAAATACAGAAATTAGACATTTTGCAATAGTTGTTAAAGTGAACTTATTCTGAATGCATTCAAGGAATTTCATAATTTGACCCAGGTCATAAACTTCATTATGTTGAAGCCTGTTTTTCCTGACCTTTTGGCCCCCCACTGCTGATAAATTGACTTGAATGGGGACTCGGGTTCTATTCCTATTAATTTAATCCTCTCCAATAGGCAAAATCCAGATAGAAAACCTTTGGAAAACTGGGCCCGGGATGGCATGATCAGGACTCAAACACAGGACACAGATTAAGTAGCTTTGCCCAGGTCCCTGCGACCGACACCTTATAGCACTGTAGCCATTTTATTGAGGTCCGACCCCCTTGAAAAAGATTGCAAGTTATTGTGCTAAGGCTGCAATATACAGTGCAGTCGGGAAGTATTCAGACCCATTGACTTCTTCCATATCGTTATATTAGTTCCCCCCCCCCCCCCCCATCAATCTATACACAATACCCCATAATCACAAATACATTTATAAAATAAATAAAACAGGTTTTTAGAATTATATATTTTTTTTAAAGAACAAAACATTTACCTAAGTGTTCAGACCCTTTACTCAGTACTTTGTTGAATTCCCTTTGACAGCGAAGTCTTCTTGGGTATGACGCTACAAGCTTGGCACACCTGTATTTGAGGAGTTTCTCCCTGTTCTCTACAGATTCTGTCAATCTCTGTCAGGTTGATTGGGGAGCATCTCTCCAGAGATGTTCTATCTGGTTCAAGTCCAGGCTCTGGCTGGGCCACTCAAGGACATTGAGACATTCCCCAAAGCCACTCCTAAATTGTCTTGGCTGTGTGCTTATGGTCGTTGTCCTGTTGGAAGGTGAACCGTCACCCCAGTCTGAGGTCCTGAGCAAGTTTTCATCAAGGATCTCTCTGTACTTTGCTCTGTTCATCTTTCCCTCGAGCCGGACTAGTCTCTCAGTCCCTGCTGCTGAAAAATTTCCCCACAGCATGCTGCCACCACCGTGCTTCACCGTAAGGAGGGTGCCAGGTTTCCTCCAGACGTGATGCTTGGCATTCAGGCCAAAGAGTTCAATCTTGTTTCCTTTAGGTGCCTTGGAAAACTCCAAGCGGGCAGTCATGTGCTTTTTACTGTTGAGTGCCTTCCGTCTGGCCATTCTACCAAAAAGGCCTGATTGGTGGAGTGTTGCAGAGATGGTTGTCCTTCTGGAAGTTTCTCCCATCGCCACAGCGGATCTCTGTCAGAGACCGTCGGGTTCTTGGTCACCTCCCTGACCAAGGCCTTTCTCCCCCAATTGCTCAGTTTGGCCAGGCGGCCAGCTCTAGGAAGTCTTGGTGGTTCCAAAATTCTTACATTTAAGAATAAGGGAGGTAATGTTTTCTTTGGGACCATCATTCTGCAGAATTGCTTTGGCACACTTCCGCAGATCTGTGCCTCGATTGCAATCCTGTCTCTGAGCTCTACGGACAAGTCTAGGACCGAAAAGCTCCATAACAGCTTTTAGTTTATTTGGTAAATATTTCCTTAACTCTTCTTGAACTGCACTGTTGGTTAAGGGCTTGTAAGTAAGCATTTCACAGCAATGTCTACACTTGTTGTATTCGGCACGTGCCAAATAAAGTTTGATTTGACTTGCTTCGACCTCATGACTTGGTTTTTGCTCTGACATGCACTGTCAACTGTGGGAACTTATATAGACAGGTGTGTGCCTTTCCAAATCATGTCCAATCAATTGAGTTAACCACAGGTGGAGTCCAATTAAGTTGTGAAACAGCTCAAGGATAATCAATGGAAACAGGATGCACCTGAGCTCAATTTTGTAATTATGGGTTATTGTGTGTAGATTGATGAGGAAAAACAATGATTTCATTCATTTTAGAATAAGGCAGTAACGTAACAAAATGTGGAGAAAGTAAAAGGGTTCAAATACTTTCCGAATGCGCTGTATTGTAGCGAATATGGCTTCAACTGGGACTTGAACTCAGGCCCATCGACTATCAACCCAACACCTTAGCAGTTACGCCAAGAGATCCATTCTCTACCCTCCCTGGCCCTTCCATCGGGAAGCACACCCCTAAAACACTTCTCTCTCAAGTACAACGCCCAGGCACACCTTCGATGGCCTCACAGTAGTTCCACCCCACTTGACACCAACGCATGCAATTTGCTACACTTTCAAGGTACTCAAGTGCTATAATGGTTGACTTTGTTCCATCTGGACAGAAAGAAAATACAAAAAAACACCAACAGGTAAATACACTTCCAACTGACTTTTTATTTAAATTATTCAATGCTGTGACACTAGGTAAAAAAAAAGGTTTAAAGCATGACCAACTTATGGGTGGCAGGCATACATTGGCATGATCACAATCGGGCTGTGCCTAACAAAAGAGACCATACAAATGTCCTTAAAATGGCAGTTGATAAAGTCAACAACAACATATCAAAAGAATGCCAAAATCAATAACACACTTCACAAAACAACCAAAGCCAAGCTTTACTGGGCTGGTAATGTTTCTGGAATCGTACTAGAAAGAATATGAAAAGGAAAATGAATGGGTAAATGTGTCTACAGCTGCTGCAGCAGCCCCCCCCCAAAAAAAAGTATTTGTTACATATCTTTCAGTAGCAAAAGTCATAACAGTAGATACATAGCTGTACATGTATGGAGTCACTCAAAAACATTAGAAAGTAAGGAACTACAACATGTAAGAAGCACATACATTTCTCAATTTTAATCTAGATAAATTTCCTAACTTGTTATGAGACCAAGTTGAGATATGACCACACCTTTCCACTGACTTTACAGGGGGGTTAATGCAGGGGAAAGAACACATTCTGACAAATGCTAAATACCTCACTGCTTGTTGATTACAATTTACACCATATCATTTTTAAGACAGCTCCTTAACAGCTAAAGGGTCCGAGTTTAGCTCAGGTTAATGCCATGGTGGAACACAATACAGCTCAGCCTTCATTTCTTCTTCTTTTTCTTCTTGGGAGGACCTTGATCCGAGTCGCTACCTTTAGATGAATCGGAACCCGAGCTGCTTGAGCTGCTAGAGGAAGAGGAGCTAGAACTGTCGTCACTGTCGTCCGACGAAGAGCTTGAGGAGTCACTACTGTCAGACGATGAGTCACTGGAAGAGCTGTCAGAATCACTGCTGCTACTACCACTTGAATCCTTTGACCTGAAAGCAAATAACACATCATACAAAACCATTGCATAAGCAGAATAGTGAGTACATTGCAGAAGGCATAGTGCAGGCAATGTCAGGCACAGCCTAGATCTCTATTGCATATAATAATACAAATTACTTTGCTCTACCCATTTAAGTTATATCTGCAACCATCAATGTTAGAACCATTTTATGGGGTTAAAGCTGAAAAGTAACCTGTGACAGTTACCTTTTCTTCTTAATTTTTTTCTCACTGGAGTCCTCCTTTCCTGGTCTGAATACAGATGAAAATAGTAACATGTCATGGCTGAGAAAATTCCAAAGATTATTCAAAACCAACCAGGGGAAATTAAGAGTGAAAAGGAACTTTACAGTGGATATGGCCTCCCATTGACAAGTTCTACTGTAACACCTCTTGATGGCAGTGCTAGACAATTATGAGGTTGGATTACAGTGCTAGCCTCAAATTCCAAACCGATTACCACTGTATCCATGCAGCGAACCATTCCTGTATGCTTCCGAGAACAGGGTGGCTCGCAAGGCTATTGCAGTACATGGTACCCCCCCAACATCATCATCATCCTCCTCCTCCCCTCTATTGGTCACGAGTCCCAGGGGACTCTCCAGTGTTTAAAACATCTTCAGAACAACAACAAAAAGTTACCCACTGTCAAGCTGACTCTGCTGTACAGCGCTCATCCAAAACAAATCAAATACTTCATGGTTGACCTACCCTGTGGTATTGACCTGTTTATTTTCATTTTCTTTCAGTTTCTTTTTCATTTCTGTTGTCCTTGATGGCCTGTGAAGGTATTTTCGTTTACCAATGCACTCATATGTCCAGTGTCCAAACTCCAAACATTTCTGACACCGAACATGTTGTTTATTTGCCTCCCTGTATGAAAATCAAATTTTGTACAGTTTAGCAGATGTTGTACCAGGTGCGGCGAATTGCTTTTTTACTCACTCCTAACAATGCAGTAAAATGTCAAACAGTACACACGAATCAAACAATTTAAATATGAAATCAAGAAATCCAATTTAAAAACCAAAAACAAATAGCGCTGTAACAGTAATCTAAATTAAATCTATATGTTTTACCCCGGATGAATTTACACAAGATATACTATGAATGGTATGTACCAACAGTAGATTTATTAGTGAGCTATGTCAAGAATCCAGTGTATAAATATGTGCGCATAAACGGTGTAACTAAAATGCAATGTACAGTAGTAGAAATGTTAGAAAGAGCCATGTCGAGAATACATTATTTAAATACACAGTACAGAACCCCATGGCAAAATGGATAGAATTGCAGGAAATGTTAGTGCCACTGAATTAATTTAAAATATTGATGGGAGACTCTTACGGAGTGTAAATGTTTTTTAGGCTGGATCATGTTGTACGTTTTAATTCTGTAAATGTATTGATTGTTGCCGCTTTCTTGGTCAGGTCTCCCTTGAAAAAGAGATTGTGTCTCAATGGGCTTTTCCTGGTTAAATAAATTGTGTGTGTGTGTGTGTGTGGGGGGGGGGGGGGCATTGACATGAGTATAAATTATCAATACTGAAATAGCTGGATAATGCCAGCTGTTTCTTGGGCAAATGGTTACCGTGGTCATATTAAGTGCACGTGATATTTTTTCGGAATAGAGTAACCTCCCTGACTGGATCTGAGTGTCTACGGCCTGTTAAGAAATATTGAGACCAATGTGGCACTAGTAGTTGCTGGCTAAAGAACTGTGCCTGTTCCCCAGACAGTGTTGCACTTCAGTAGTAACGTAAAGTTAGCTAGCGCTAGCTAACTTATGTAGGGGCTATAAAACATGCAGACAGGAGGAAATGCATGCTTGTTAGACAAATGTATACTATATGAAGTGTAACTATTTTGTTAAATTGGTACATCATTATTGCCTACATAATCTCAAACAAATGAGAAAAAAAATGTAGCCAAGTAACGTTAGCTAGATAGCGTTAAGTCGGGCCAGTATTGTTAGCTAGCTATTCGGAACTCAGTCTTAACATGGCGATCTCTAAATACTCTGAATCGAGTAAGTATACCAAAACACCTTAGCATGTTAGCAATAACCAAACTTACGCTTGTCGACGAGCAATAACTCTGTGCATGGGCGTCGCCATTTTGCAATTTATCCAAAGATAACTAACACAAGACAGACCACAGCCTGTCGTTTCCAATGGGAACAAATGAATCATAGTGGGCAGAACAGGCAAGTTTGAAGGCAGAGGCAAGCACGAGCTAGTGAGATCCTATTGGCGCGCTCTAGCATGTATTTGTATATTTCCAGTAGCGAACGCCTATTCTGTGAAGTAGGCGTGTGCAATAACTCAATTGGACCTTGCGCTCCAAAACAACGCAACTTTGGTAAAGGGTAATGTCTACAAAACTTAGTCCACCCTGTTCGTAACACGATTATAGTTTTGGGAAAAGAACACTGTATTGAGATCATTGTTTCATCAATGAGAAAATGTGAAGAATGTCGACCAAAATCCATCTCGCTCCTTCTTCTCCCATTGGGCTTCCTTTTATCACCATATTTGTCGGTGAGTGGAAATGCCAACCGGATGCTTCAGATTTATACATCCGGCAAAAATCTGGCTCATTGTTATATCAGCGGTTGAGCTACTTCATTTTCTTCAGTGGGGTTTAACAGTGGTCGGCATCCAATATTAACGTTGCATTACCGCCACCAACAGGACTGGAGTATAAATCATTATACTTTTTGATGCAAAAAGAGGAAAAGCAAAACAGAAATATACCTTTTCATCTAATCCTACTGCCATCACAAACCCACCACCCCATTATACTATTTGACCCTATCCAATCTTACACCAGGCCATTGGCCTGGGAGGATGTAGCCCAATATTGGACTAAAGAAGTCTAACCTTACTCATTAGTATAAGGACCTTAAATGTTCTGTTCAAAGGATGAATTGGCTCAGGAAGCAAAAACAGCCAAATAATACATCTAAACGTAAATTTATTCTCAATTGCGGTACGGTTCTAAAATCCCTCAACTTTCATATCACATAAAAAAGTATCATATTCCTCTACTTTCATATCACAAGGCAGTTAAACCCACTGTTCCTAGGTCGTCATTGAAAATAAGAATTTGTTCTTAACGGACTTGCCTAGTTAAATAAATATCAAATATATATATTTTTTGAAACACCTAAATAACTTCACAAATGCAAAATTCACACTTACTGTACGGTGTTTTAACAGTTGCAGCCACAGTATTTTTCAGTGACAACACGTTTGTGGCGTCTATCTTCCATTGCCACACAGGTGTTTGGAGACATAGATAGCTAATTAGCACAGGGAGTCCAAAGGAAAACAAGACCTGTACAGGAAATATGCCCTGTGGGGATCCTAACCCTATGAACGTGTCTATCAATTTAACATTTTGTTTTTTGAAAGGCTGCGGTGCGTTCTGTGTACCTACCGCATGCGCTCAATATTTTCAATGTGTGCGTTGCTGTATAGTGTGGTGGTACACATGGAAGACTGTAACTACCAATTGGATACTACGAAATTGGGGAGGAAAAGGACTAAAAAAATATATATAAAAAAACAAACTAAGATTAATCAATAAATATGAATTTTAAAAATATTTTAGCTAGTTGAAAAGCAAAGCACATATTAATAATATTCATAAAAAATATATTATGAAGTACAAATGACAAGTGCATAACTCTATCGTAATTTTCCATTAAGAAAACTTGTTGGAAAAACAATTTGTATCATTATTTTATTGCAATGTGATCATAAACCATGTTCAATATTTGATTGACAATAAAGAAAAGCCTCATGTTGATGTTGGTCACATTACTGCTAATTAATGTGAGCTAGTCATGCTGCGAGCCCTGTGCAGTTCCAAAACAATCCAAAGGGTGGCAGTTTAGACCAAAAATTAATGTTTCGCATGAAATAATGTTCTAGTTACCTGCAATAGCCCAGGATTGGGATTTTAGGTTGCCATTTTTTGGATTATGTTGGAACTGCGTGATCTCACATTAGCAGTAGGCTTGTATTTTTACTGTAGGTGGAGGGGGGCAGATAATTTTTGCAGATATGTACAAACGCAGGCACCAAACGCACTTGGACATAATTATTTTATTATATTTGTGGTAATAAATCACAGATTCCAAGGTCAATTCGCTACAGGACAATAATTCTACCTATTTAATGACACAAAAACACCTCCTCCAACCCCCCTGTAGTAACAACACTTCCAACTAAATAGTAACAATGTTTACGAGTTATATTACACAGTACTAGGATTTTAGGCTACTGAGTGGTGCAGCAGTCTAAGGCACTGCATCGCAGCTAGAGGCGTCACTACAGACCCTGGTTCAATCACGGGCTGTATCACAACCGGCTGCGATTGGGTCCCATTAGGTGGCGCACAATTGGGCCAGCGTCGTTCGGGTTAGGGGAGGGACAGTGACAGAAACATATCAGGGTCTAACAGTTTATACACACAGGACATGTCAGAAGTGGCATCTTTCTTTTTTTGAGAGGTAATGTTTAGCAAGAACTACTTCTTCTGGCTGGAGAGGAATATGACATGTTTGTCTTGTGTGGGCCTCCCCTCGCCTGTGTTCTCTCTGTCCTGTCTGCTTCTCTCTCTTCCTTGCAGTCTGAAGTTCTGCTTTCCTGAATCTCCTATATCATTACAGAGATGGCATAGTATCAGTGCCGTAGCAATACGGAGTATTCTGAACAGACAAAAACACACAGAAGCAATATGCGCGTACACACACACGCAACATGTCCATATTACCTCAACTAACCGGTGCCCCCCGCACATTAACTCTGTACCGGTACCCCCCTGTATATAGTCTCGCTATTGTTATTTTACTGCTGCTCTTTAATTACTTGTTACTTTTATTTCTTATTCTTATCTGTATTTCTTTTTAAACTGCATTCACTGTATTCGGCACATGTGACTAATAACATTTGATTTGAGCAACAGGCAAATAATGTTTACCTGAATTGAGCTAAAGGTCAAATCTGGGACATTTCTGTTCCATAATCAAATCAAATGTATTTATTAAGCCCTTCTTACATCAGCTGATGTAACAAAGTGCTGTACAGAAACCCAGCCTAAAACCCCAAACAGCAAGCAATGCAGGTGTAGAAGCACGATGGCTAGGAAAAACTCCCTAGAAAGGCCAGAACCTAGGAAGAAACCTAGACAGGAACCAGGCTATGAGGGGTGGCCAGTCCTGCTGTGCCGGGTGGAGATTATAGCAGAACATGGCCAAGATGTTCAAATGTTCATAGCAGGGTCAAATAATAATATTCACAGTGGTTGTCGAGGGTGCAACAGGTCAGCACAACAGGAGTCAATGTCAGTTGGCTTTTCATAGCCGATCATTCAGAGTATCTGTCCCGCTCCTGCTGTCTCTAGAGAGTTGAAAACAGCAGGTCTGGGACAGGTAGCACTTCCAGTGAATAGGTCAGGGTTCCATAGCTGCAGGCAGAACAGTTGAAATTGGAGCTGCAGCACAGCCAGGTGAACTGGGGACAGCAAGGAGTCATCAGGCCAGGTAGTCCTGAGGCATGATCCTAGGGCTCAGGTCCTCCAAGAGAGAGAGAGAGAGAGAGAGAGAAAGAAAGAAAGAGAATTTGAGAATTAGAGAGAGTATACTTCAATTCACACAGATCATCGGATAAGACAGGAGAAATACTCCAGATATAAGACTGACCCTAGCCCCCCCCCCGACACATAAACTACTGCAGCATAAATACTGGAGGTTGAGACAGGAGGGGTCGGGAGACTCTGGCCCTGTCCGACGATACCCCCAAACAGGCCCTGTCCTTAATGATATTAGCAGTTCACTCAGTATTAAGCCTGAATAACACCAAACTGTCTTACCCTTCACTAACAACAATACCCATGTTCTCTTTGTTGCTTTAGCAACTAAATCAACATGCGTGCAACCATGGGGCAAAACAAATAAGGTTGGTTTAGATAGTTGACAACATGTAACTACATTTAATCTCCTATGTTTATTGCAAACAAATACATTTGCACAATGACCACTTGTCTCAAATACATAATTACAGTTGTTGGTTAGCTAGCACATTTTAGCCATATTTACATTGACATGAAATCAGTCAAAACAAGACATGGTTTCAATAACGATGACACATGCTGAAATTAGCCATTTAAGATTCCTCACATGGCAGTTAATCATTCTTGCTAGCAACCCGGCAACCCAGAATCACAACAGACTGACTTCCGCCCCATGGAAGCGCGCACATAATTTCTGTGATGTTGTCAGCCAACCCATATATGTAGCTAGATGCTAAATAATTGTATTGTAAACACACACACACAAAATCGATTAACTTACTCTAACATATTTGGACGGTGACGTTACTTGATTAGACAGTAATTGGTTAGTTAGTGATACTTGTGGGTGGAGAACATAGTTCAGTTTCTAGATAGCTTATAAATTATTGTCAAACCCCTGCTCATAATATGTACTAGGTAGCTAATGTTAACAGCACTCCTAGCTAAACTGGGTAACGTTAGTCCCTAACGTTAGTTAGTTAAGCGTTCTGTCAGTGCAGTTCTTGAGTCAACATGTTGAAATGTAAGTTACTCGAATCTGGCAATTTAAGTTTCACACGTTTGAGGGATTTATAAAATTGTAACAGTTAAATGAAGAAGAAAAAATCCCACCCCATTTACATTGTTAATATAATATCTGGCCAAGATAATAATAATGTTAATAAAATAGTTAGGATTGGAATTACAACTATAAGCATAATGCCATTTAATATCATCAGAGGTAAACATAGGTAATTCTGGAGATTTTATACACAACCATCCATGAATTTCAATCCATAGTTTACTAGAATGGCAGCATTAAAAACATATGCTCTATAGATTCTGAATCAGAGGAACAAAAAACACAAGGTATTTTGTCAAAATTGAATCTTTTGTGCAATAAATCATTAACAGGGTAGATGGAAGAAAATATTTTTAAATGTGTTTCTTTAACTTTAGGTATAACTGGACAATTAAGGTAAATGGTAGTCGGTCATGTTTGACCATAGCATGGGTTGGTCACTTCCATAGCAATATATTGAATTATAATCACCAATCGTATCCACTTATTGTTGAATTTGTTATTCAAGATTCAAGTCATTAATTTGGAAAAGAGGGAATAACCTCATAATATAACACAGTGTTCTTAATACGTCCAAGTAAAGGAAGTGGAATTGCTTTGCAAACCTTCATATATTCTCTCTGAGTAATATTAACATGAAACAACATGAACTCATCAAACGGCAAAGCGCTCTCTCCCTCAGAGATTGAATAGTCGCCAGTGTGCGCCGAAATATAATTTATTTTGGACGAATCAAAAATGCCTTTGGAAAACCACTTTGACTCCGTCTCCTAAAGTGCCACTGTGCACATAAATGCTGGGTTTAGGCAGCACTAAAAAGGCCAGGAAGAACAGGGCTCATGATTGGAGTAGTCAGTGTAATGCAGTTTAGCCTAGTTTGTTTTTCATCATCTCAGCAGGGCAAAAGACTCGGGGCTGAGAGACAAAATCATTCGTGGCTGAGACAAAATCATTTGTGGCTGAGAGACAAAATCATTCGCGAAAGCCACGGTCTGGTGACGTCAATGGCTCCTACCACACCTATTTTATAGTGACGTTACGTTTGATACCGGACCTCCGATGCATTCGTCGAAATCGCTCAACCGTTTACTTCAAAGCAGTGTGCAGATGCATTTATCGCTTTATCAGAAGCACGTGATCAATGACGTCCGACGATTCGTTTCATCGAACAACCACCTGATTGGTATGGCATTGGGCTCGTTTGCGTGGTAAGGCGAAAACAACAGACAAGACAAAAGGCGAGGAGTGAAATTGGGGGAGGTGCTTCTGTGACAGCCGGACACTGATGGGGTTTTCCAACAGCAAGGCTCAGTGGAAAATAGCTGTGTTGCCATTGTTTATACATTTTGTCTTTATTATGTAGAAATAAGTATGTCTCCAACCCCCATATCACACACACTGAAATATGTACAATATTGTACAATCAATTGGTGAGAGAGAGACTCATATCACATTACCTTGTACATATCAAATCAAATCAAATTTATTTATATAGCCCTTCGTACATCAGCTGATATCTCAAAGTGCTGTACAGAAACCCAGCCTAAAACCCCAAACAGCAAGCAATGCAGGTGTAGAAGCACGGTGGCTAGGAAAAACTCTCTAGAAAGGCCAAAACCTAGGAAGAAACCTAGAGAGGAACCAGGCTATGTGGGGTGGCCAGTCCTCTTCTGGCTGTGCCGGGTGGAGATTATAACAGAACATGGCCAGGATGTTCAAATGTTCATAAATGACCAGCATGGTCGAATAAGGCAGAACAGTTGAAACTGGAGCAGCAGCACAGTCAGGTGGACTGGGGACAGCAAGGAGTCATCATGTCAGGTAGTCCTGGGGCACGGTTCTAGGGCTCAGGTCCTCCGAGAGAGAGAAAGAAAGAGAGAATTAGAGAGAGCATATGTGGGGTGGCCAGTCCTCTTCTGGCTGTGCCGGGTGGAGATTATAACAGAACATGGCCAAGATGTTCAAATGTTCATAAATTACCAACATGGTCGAATAATAGTAAGGCAGAACAGTTGAAACTGGAGCAGCAGCATTGCCAGGTGGACTGGGGACAGCAAGGAGTCATCATGTCAGGTAGTCCTGGGGCATGGTCCTAGGGCTCAGGTCAGTTGAAACTGGAGCAGCAGCATGGCCAGGTGGACTGGGGACAGCAAGGAGTCATCATGTCAGGTAGTCCTGGGGCATGGTCCTCCGAGAGAGAGAAAGAAAGAGAGAAGGAGAGAATTAGAGAACGCACACAGGACACCGAATAGGACAGGAGAAGTACTCCAGATATAACAAACTGACCCTAGCCCCCCGACACATAAACTACTGCAGCATAAATACTGGAGGCTGAGACAGGAGGGGTCAGGAGACACTGTGGCCCCATCCGAGGACACCCCCGGACAGGGCCAAACAGGAAGGATATAACCCCACCCACTTTGCCAAAGCACAGCCCCCACACCACGAGAGGGATATCTTCAACCACCAACTTACCATCCTGAGACAAGGCTGAGTATAGCCCACAAAGATCTCCGCCACGGCACAACCCAAGGGGGGGGGGGCGCCAACCCAGACAGGATGACCACAACAGTGAATCAATCCAGGGACGGTATGAGAGAGCCCCAGTAAGCCAGTGACTCAGCCCCTGTAATAGGGATAGAGGCAGAGAATCCCAGTGGAAAGAGGGGAACCGGCGAGGCAGAGACAGCAAGGGCGGTTCGTTGCTCCAGAGCCTTTCCGTTCACCTTCCCACTCCTGGGCCAGACTACACTCAATCATATGACCCACTGAAGAGATGAGTCTTCAGTAAAGACTTAAAGGCTGAGACCGAGTTTGCGTCTCTGACATGGGTAGGCAGACCGTAGAACTGCGTCAAAGTTGGTTCCTATTTCAGGCACTTCTTTGGTCACGTTCTTGTGGGTCAAACAAAAACACCATGATTGGTTGACAATAGAGTCTCCCACAATGCAGGTGATAGCTGCAGGATGAAGTTGGTGAAGAGCAACTGCAGAAACTTGCAGTCAAAACTCCATGACCTTTGATCAAACTTCATGTGGTCGACATGTAGACAGACGCAAGTCGGACCATTTTTATATAATAATGCAACACACTTTGAAAAGTGACAAGATGGCGTGTGGGACGTCATCTATAACAAAGATTATGGATATACTGACAAGACGTACAGGTCTCTCCACCCTAACAATGGGAGTCATCCACAAAGCGGCAAGGCAGGCTGTCTAGCTCCCTCCTATCCTTTCTTTAGATTGGTGGATACATCTTATTATTGTAATTCCTTTTGAATATTCAATGGTGGTTGTTGACGTTAACTGCCAGTATCCACTGGAGAGTGATGCTATGTGACTTGCCTCATATCATGAATATGCATAGCCATCTCAAGACAAATCCAATATAAAGTGTTTTTTTCTTCAAATTGCTGGGATGTCACATGTTATACTTACACAGGTACACTCCACAACTTATCTATTTAGGCAAGGTGCTGGCTAGCGGAGTAGAAAACTTGAAAATAAAAGAGAGCCACACACTCTAGGAGCTCAGATGCAAACATTTAATTACCAACGTTTCGACAGCCAAGCTGTCTTCATCAGGGTATAATCACAAACACTACGGGATGACTCGTTTATGTAGTGTCAAAAGACACAGGTGCCTGTAATCATGGCCAAGAGTAGCCTAATATCATTGGTTAATTATCAAATATTAAAATGTCATACAAAGAACAGCATACAAACAACAAATGGATGGCATACGATCATAAATTCATTTGACTACACAAGCTTGCAAACAATTACAATGGCAAAGTCACAATAATCACAAGAATGGCTTCAGATCAAAGTCTACGTTGAGACCGAAGGGCGCAAGGGTCTTTAAGTTAAAGATCCAGGCAGCCTCTCGTTTTAACAATAGGGAGGGTGACATGTTCGATGCCAATATAACGCAGAGACGAAATCGAGTGGCCTGCCTCCAAAAAACACTCAACAACTTAAGTATTATGAATCTTCTATCCGATCAAATAAACCTCACGTAGCAAATAAGCCATTCATTTTTTGGTTGAACAAATTCAACACTCATTGACCTCCATACATACACAAGTCCTTGCTTGGTGGGCGAAACAACAAAAAACGTGACAGGCTGGAGTGTGTCAAAATGGATCTTCTGTGTCGTGCCTTAGGCAAGAATAGGAAGTTCTAGGCAAAAAACTTACACTAATTGTAACTCAGAGATTCCGAGTTGTCTTAAACACGGCATTGAATTGGGCTGCAGGCCCGTTGTTGGGAGAGCCCAGTATTGTTTGCTACAAATTGGATTTCAGGCGAAAGGATTTTCCGTCACTCAGCGCCCTTCATGACAGCGTTTGCGACCATTTTGCTGTCTTGCTTGTGTGTCTGAGTGGAGCTGACATATAAATAAATATATACACAAAAATAAACCACAATCGGCGAAAAAGGCCAGAAGTGAGGGAGAGGCTGAAAGCTGTGGCTAGCGATCAATCGTTGATACAAACAAACAAACAAACTTAACCTCTTCAGTCGGTGTGTCCGCAGTTCGGCATGGCTGTGCTGTGACTTGGGGAGAGATAGTTACGGAGAAGAAAGTGAAGCAGGTATGGAGCATAGTAGTACAAATAAAGCGGCCAGTAAGAAAGAGAAAATAAAAGGAGTTGGGGTTTGAATGTGAGCGAGATGTCTATGGAGGCCGAAAAATAAGTTTGAGGAGAGCAAACCGTTTCCAACGCTAGAGGCTGTTTACAGGTAGAGAGGGCAAGATAAGTCGCAAGGGGAGCATGGACGTGAGTAGGAGGATAAAGTGATTCTGAAGTTTAGGGGGGGAGTTGGGGCTATGAGTCCGATAAGGTTGAGAGCTGTGATAAAAGAGTTGGTTGGGGAAGTTGCCAATGTTAAAGTGTTAAGAGATTGTTGGTGTTCTGTAAGGACATGGAGCAGAGGGAAAAAGCTTTCAGAGTGAAGCAAATAGGGAAGTGTAAGGTGGTGTTGAGCAGCTCGACTGATCAAACAGGGAAGCAGTGGATTAAAGGGGTGATAACAGGAGTGCCTGTGAGTGTTAGCACTAAAGAGGTAAGGGACGACTTGAGAGGAGTCCTTCTAGTGAATGTTCAAAGATTGCAAGCAACTAGGGGTGGATTTAGAGTAGATAGCCCATCTATTCTGTTACACTGCAAGGACCGGGTACTTCCAAATAAAGTAACCATAGGATAAATGAGTTATTATGTGAGGGCTTACAGTGGGGCAAAAAAAGTACTTAGTCAGCCACCAATTGTGCAAGTTCTCCCACTTAAAAAGATGAGAGAGGCCTGTAATTTTCATCATAGGTACACTTCAACTATGACAGACAAAATGAGAAGAAAAAAATCCAGAAAATCACATTGTAGGATTTATGAATTTCAACCGGCCTCTAGCAGCTTACCCTGAAAATCAGTTGGCAATACTGCCCTGGACCAAACAGGCAGACACATAGGAAAAATGTGCTTGACCCTACATAAAAAATATATACTCTCGATGTAGGAATATCGCAAAAATATGATCAATGTCTCATTCAAGAGAAGAAATCCTCATGAGTTATGACATCGGCCAGAATTGAAATATGACATGTATGATAGACGTTTTCGCGATCTAAAAGTCGTATACCAATTAACTTCCAGTGTAGTGACAGCGACTTTATCGCAGTACCACCTCATACCAGCCGGATTTCTGCCCGCTTGAACGTCAATAACTTAGATACACTTGAAACATGAATAAGGGAAACGATAGAACATCACTCAGAGATGCACAAAAACAATATAATTAAAAAATTGGTGAATCTTCTATAAGTATATTTAAAAACAAATAATTTTAGACTTTTACTCAAGTACTATTTTACTGGGTGACGTTCACTTTTACTTAAGTCATTTTCTATTAAGGTATCTTTACTTTTACTCAAATATGAGAATATGGTACTTTTCCCACCACTGTTGGTTGCCCCGACCAACCTATCATCAAACTACAGTACTTGCTCTGAAGTTTGACTAGTTTGACAGTCGGAGCATTATTTTCTGAGTTCCCAGTTGTTTTGAATGCACTAAAGTTGGATGTCGGAGATTTCCGAGTTCCCAGTTGATTTGAAAGCGGCATGAGAAGTCTTGCTGAAACCAGTCACGTGGGTCGCGCCAACGAAGCAAGTCTCGATCAGGTTTTCCCAAACTCGGTCCTGGGACCCATTGAGGAGATGGATATTTGTAAAGAAGAGTGAGGTCAGTTTCAGGACTTGAGTAAACAGGAGCTGTCTCAGGTTGATCTTAATTCAGATATAGAAACAGTGAATGATGGAATAAGAGGAGCAATAGTAGGGTCTGTAAGCATTGGTGTAAAGTACTTAAGTAAAAATACTTTCAAGTACTACTGAAGTTGTTTTTTTTGGGGTATCTGTACTTTACTTTACTATTTATATTTTTGACAACTTCTACTTCACTTCATTCCTTAAGAAAACAACGTAATTTTTCTCCATACATTTTCCCTGACACCCAAAAGTATTAGTTACATTTTGACAGGAAAAGGGTCCAATTCACACACTTATCAAGAGAAGGTCCTTGGTGATCCCTACTGCCTCTGATCTGGTGGACTCACTAAAGACAAATCCTTCGTTTGTAAATTATGTCTGATTGTTGGACTGTGCCCCTGGCTATCCGTCAATAAAAAACAAGAAAATTGTGCCGTCTGGTTTGCTTAATATAAGGAATTTGAAATGGTTTATACTTTTAATTTTGATACTTAAGTACATTTTAGCAATTCAATTTACTTTTGATACTTAAGTATATTTAAAACCAAAAACTTTTAGACTTTTACTCAACTAACATTTTACTGGGTGACTTTCACTTTTACTTGAGTCATTCTCTATTAAGGTATCTTTACTTTTATTCAAGTATGACAATTGAGTACTTTTTCCACCTCTGGCCGCAAGGTGATTCCTATGGGTACAGAGTAATGCAGTTCGCTGGTGGACTGAAGAGTGTAGAGAAGCAGTACGAACAGGGCATCCAGAATGTTGAAAAGGTCCCATAATTACCAGTACCTGATTCAGTATAAACAAGCACAAGCAGTAGTAAGAACGATCATTAGAACAGCTAAGAGGGAGTATTGACGCCAGTTCTGTGGAAACATAGACAGGACCGCTTCTGTGGGAGAGGTATGGGGGAGGATTAAGAGGATGAGTGGGGTCTGCTGAAATTGGGATCTCCCTGTGCTGAAAAGTGGGGAAATTAATGCAGTGAGAGATATGGAGAAGGCCCAGGTGTTAGCCCAGGTATTTGTGAAGGTCCGCAGCTCAAATACTTTGATAGAAAAGGGTCAGTGTGGGAGAGAGCTGGTCAGAGGAGAACATCCGGAAGTCCTGGATCAGAGAGCGATGGTGGGGGATACATTGAATGTTGGCTGAGATGAAGAGCGCATTAGCTAAAGCTGAGGTAACATCTCCTGGGAAGGATGAGATGTGTTACATCATGATGGCTCATCTCAGTGACACTGCAATAGGGAAAGTATTGGGCCGTTACAATAATCTCATGTATGTAAATTTATGGAAAGGATGATAACGGAAGACTGAAGTACTTTCTAGAGAGTAGAGGAATAATGTCACCAGATCAAAGTGGGTTCAGGAAAGGCAAGGGAACGATGAAACTCTACTGTGCCTTGACTCAGTCATACAGAAGACACAGGCAAATGAGAGTTGATGGTAGCTGCGTTCTTTGATGTGGAAGAGGCTTATGACATGATGTGAAAGGAAGGCCTACTATCAAGTTGGATAACATGGGGGTTGGAGGAAGAGGTTTAACTGGATAAAGGATTACATTTTTGGGCGATCAATGCAAGTGAGGTTGGGGAGCTATGATGTAGATAATGGTACCCCCTGCAGGGAAGTGTCATTAGTCCTTTGTTGTTCTCCATTATAATTGACGATTTATTCTTCCAGGTGAGACCTGATATTGGGAGGTCATTGTTTGCGGATGATAGGGCACTGTGGAAGAGACAGAGAAATATTACCCATAAAGCCAGAGTTCATGAAGTGATTAGTGAAGTTGAGCAGTGGTCCGTCAGGTGGGGCTTCAAGTTTTCAGTTGAGAAAACATAGACTGTGTTTTTTTCTAGAAGGAAGGTTGGGGAGGAAATCTTATTGAAGTTGTATGGAAGGAATCTGGAGAGAGTGGGAGGGTTTAGGTTCCTGGGGTTCTGGTTTGACACTCGAATGTCATGGGCGGAGCATATTAACAGAGTAGTTGTCAAAGGAAAGAAAATATTGAATGTGATGTGTTGCTTGTCAGGATTGGAGTGGGGGAGCCGATAGAATGGCGTTGAAAATTATATGCGGTGCATTCAGAAAATATTCAGACCCCTTGACTTTTTCCACATTTTGTTACGTTACAGCTTTATTTCTAAAAATGTATTAAATTGTATTCAGACCCTTTACTAAATACTTTGTTGAAGCATATTTGGCAGTGATTACAGCCTCGAGTCTTCTTGGGTGTGACGCTACAAGCTTGCCACACCTGTATTTGGGGATTTTCTCCCATTCATTTCTACAGAACCTTTCAAGCACTGTCAGATTGGATGGGGACCGTCGCTGCACAGCTATTTTCAGGTCTCTCCAATTGTCCCCAAGCCACTCCTGCGTTGTCTTGGCTGTGTGCTTAGGGTCATTGTCCTCTTGAAAGACGAACCTTCGCCCCAGTCTGAGGTCCTGAGCTCTCTGCAGCAGGTTTTCATCAAAGATCTCTCTGTACCGTTCTCCGTTCATTTTTTCCTCAATCCTGACTAGTGTCCCAGTCCCTGACACTGAATAACACCCCCACAGCATGATGCTACCACCACCATGCTTCACCATGGGGATGGCGCCAGCTTTCCTCCAGACGTGACGCAATATTGGTTTCATCACACACAGAGAATCTTGTTTCTCATGGTTTGAGAGTTCTTTAGGTGCATTTTGGCAACTTCCAAGCAGGCTGCCATGTGCCTTTTACTGAGGAGTGGCTTCCGTCTGGCCACTCTACCATAAAGGCCTGATTGGTGGAATGCTGCAGAGATGGTTGTCCTTCTGAAAGGTTTTCGCATCTCCACAGATGAATTCTGGAGCTCTGTCAGAGTGACCATCGGGTTCTTGGTCACCTCCTTGACCAAGGTCCTTCTCCCCCAATTGCTCAATCTAGGTGGTTCCAAACTTCTTCAATTTAAGAATTGAGACCACTGCATTCTTGGGGACCTTCAATACTGCAGAATGTTTTGGTACCCTTCCCCAGATCTGTGCCTTGACACAATCTTGTCTTGAAGCTCTACAAACAATTCCTGCGACCTCATGACTTGGTTTTTGCTCTGACATACACTGTCAACTGTGGGAACTTATATAGACAGGTGTGTGCCATTCCAAATCATGTCTAATCTTTCGAATTTACCACAGGTGGACTCCAATGAAGTTGTGGAAATATCTCAAGGATGATCCATGGAAACAGGATGCACCTGAGCTCAATTTCACATCTCATAAGCAAAGGGTCTGAATACTTACATAAATAAGATATTTCTGTTTTTATGTTTTATAAATTTGCTAAAATATCTAAAAACCTGTTTTCGCTTTGTCATTATGTGGATAGATTGAGGATTTTTTTCCCACCCATTTTACAATACGGCTGTAATGTAACAAAATATGGAAAAAGTCAAAGGGTCTGAATACTTTCCAAATGCACGGTATATAGCGCTGTTAAGGTCATCACTAGATTATGGAAGTAATCAGCAGCTCAGACATCTTAAAAAAATGTGTAATCCAGGCCCAAGCCCTAAGAATATGTTGTGGAGCACTCAGGACCTTCCCGGTGGTAGTGATGCAGGTAGCTTTGGGAGAGATGCTGTTAAAGTTAAGAACAAATGGCCGTGACATATTGAGTAATTCTACAAGGACATAAGGTTACACATCCTGCAGAAAAGGTACTCCTAGACTACTGGGAAGATGAATGAAATCTGAATACAAGCCTTGGGTGGATAGGCAGTGGCATGGCCAGAGAGATGGGGTTGTTTGGGAAGGAGTTTAGCCCCTCTGTGGTTCTTCCTGCTATCCCACCTTGGTTTCTCTCTCAGCCACTGACATATCTAGGGTTGCTTGATAGGGTAAGAGATGTTGAGGAAGGAGTAGATTCAGTTGTAGGTGAATATTTACAAACACAATACTATGCTTTCTTGAATATATTCACATATGGATCTAAGGACCCTAAAACAGACAGGACAGGTGCAGCTTTTAGTGATCCTGAGTTTAAGGTGGCAGTGAACAAAAGAGAAACAGATCATGTATCTGTTTACACAATGGAGTTGTTGGCAATACTATTGGCTGCACAATGGGTGGAGGAGGTGAGGCCAGACAGAGTAGTCATCTGCTCTGACTCCTGTGCAGCGCTGATGAGCTTAAATGCATGCATTTGTGTCTCAGAGCAGACAGGATGTATTGTATGAGTTTTTGCAGTGTGTGTATACAGTCGTGACCAAAAGTTTTGAGAATGACACAAATATTAATTTCCACAACGTTTGCTGCTTCAGTGTCTTTAGATATTTTTGTCAGATGTTACTATGGAATACTGAAGTATAATTACAAGCATTTCATAAGTGTCAAAGGCTTTTATTGACAATTACATGAATTTGATGCAAAGAGTCAGGGCAATCCGCCCTGGCATACTGTCAATTAACTTCTGGGCCACATCCTGACTGATGGCAGCCCATTCTTACATAATCAATACTTGAAGTTTGTTAGAATTTGTGGGTTTTTGTTTGTCCACCCGCCTCTTGAGGATTGACCACAAGTTCTCAATGGGATTAAGGTCTGGGGGGTTTCCTGGCCATGGACCCAAAATATCGATGTTTTGTTCCCCGAGCCACTTAGGTATCACTTTTGCCTTATGGCAAGGTGTTCCATCATGCTGAAAAATGCATTGTTCATCACCAAACTATTCCTGGATGGTTGGGAGAAGTTGCTCTCGGAGGATGTGTTGGTACCATTCTCTATTGTTCTTAGGCAAAATTGTGAGTGAGCCCACTCCCTAGACTGAGAAGCAACCCCACACATGAATTGTCTCAAGATGCTTTACTGTTGGCATGACACAGGACTGATGGTAGCGTTCACCTTGTCTTGTCCGGACAAGCTTTTTTTCCGGATGCCACAAACAATCAGAAAGGGATTCATCAGAGAAAATGACTTTACCCCAGTCCTCAGCAGTCCAATCCCTATACCTTTTGCAGAATATCAGTCTGTCCCTGATGTTTTTACTGGAGAGAAGTGGCTTCTTTGCTGCCCTTCTTGACACCAGGCCATCCTCCAAAAGTCTTTGCCTAACTGTGCGTGCAGATGCACTCACACCTGCCTGCTGCCATTCCTGAGCAAGCTCTGTACTGGTGGTGCCCCGATCCCGCAGCTGAATTCAATTTAGGAGACGGTCCTGGCGCTTGCTGGACTTTCTTGGGCACCCTGAAGCCTTCTTCACAACAATTGAACCGCTCTCCTTGAAGTTAACATTTTAACATTTAACATTTAAGTCATTTAGCAGACGCTCTTATCCAGAGCGACTTACAAATTGGTGCATTCACCTTATGACATCCAGTGGAGCAGCCACTTTACAATAGTGCATCTAAATCTTTTAAGGGGGGTGAGAAGGATTACTTTATCCTATCCTAGGTATTCCTTAAAGAGGTGGGGTTTCAGGTGTCTCCGGAAGGTGGTGATTGACTCCGCTGTCCTGGCGTCGTGAGGGAGTTTGTTCCACCATTGGGGGGCCAGAGCAGCGAACAGTTTTGACTGGGCTGCGCGGGAACTGTACTTCCTCAGTGGTAGGGAGGCGAGCAGGCCAGAGGTGGATGAACGCAGTGCCCTTGTTTGGGTGTAGGGCCTGATCAGAGCCTGGAGATACTGAGGTGCCGTTCCCCTCACAGCTCCGTAGGCAAGCACCATGGTCTTGTAGCGGATGCGAGCTTCAACTGGAAGCCAGTGGAGAGAGCGGAGGAGCGGGGTGACGTGAGAGAACTTGGGAAGGTTGAACACCAGACGGGCTGCGGCGTTCTGGATGAGTTGTAGGGGTTTAATGGCACAGGCAGGGAGCCCAGCCAACAGCGAGTTGCAGTAATCCAGACGGGAGATGACAAGTGCCTGGATTAGGACCTGCGCCGCTTCCTGTGTGAGGCAGGGTCGTACTCTGCGGATGTTGTAGAGCATGAACCTACAGGAACGGGCCACCGCCTTGATGTTAGTTGAGAACGACAGGGTGTTGTCCAGGATCACGCCAAGGTTCTTAGCGCTCTGGGAGGAGGACACAGTGGAGTTGTCAACCGTGATGGCGAGATCATGGAACGGGCAGTCCTTCCCCGGGAGGAAGAGCAGCTCCGTCTTGCCGAGGTTCAGCTTGAGGTGGTGATCCGTCATCCACACTGATATGTCTGCCAGACATGCAGAGATGCGATTCGCCACCTGGTCATCAGAAGGGGGAAAGGAGAAGATTAATTGTGTGTCGTCGTGATCTCCAGCCTTGTCCTCGTCAACACTCACACCAGTGTTAACGAATCACTGACATGATGTCAGCTGGTCCTTTTGTGGCAGGGCTGAAATGCAGTGGAAATGTTTTTGGGGGATTCAGTTCACTTGCATGGCAAAGAGGGACTTTTCAATTAAATTCATCTGATCACTCTTTGTAACATTCTGGAGTATATGCAAATTGCCATCATACAACCTGAGGCAGCAGACTTTGTGAAAATTAATATTTATGTCATTCTCAAAACTTTTAGCCATTACTGTAGGGTGAAACATATGGGGTATGTGTGATGTTCCTCTGGGTACTAGCTCATATGGGAGTAGAGGAGAATGAGGATGTGGATGTCATTGCCAAGCAGGCTCTTAGACATCCTTATGTTGACATGGAATTGTCAATCAGTAAAGCAGAAGCCAGGGGGTTAATAAGAAATTGGTGAAAAACAAATGGCAAGAGTTGTGGAGAGAAAGGGAAGACACCTGTATAAGATCCTGGAAAAGGTGGGGGCAGGGAGGTCCTCAGGCCGAGAGAAGGGAGGAAAGTGTAGTCACAAGGCTGAGACTGGGACACACAAGGCTCAATAGTACATTGAAATTGGTGGGGAAACATCCAACTGTGATCATTGTCAGAAGGAGATGGAGACAGTGGAACATGTTCTACCAGAGCACCAAGTCTAGGTCCAAAAGGCTTTTTAACAGCTTCTACCCCCAAGCCATAAGACTCATGAACAGCTTATCAAAGGGCTACCCAGACCCCTCTTCTACGCTGCTGCTACTCTCTGTTTATTATCTATGCATAGTCACTTTAACTCTACCTACCTGTTCATATTACCTCAATTACCTTGACTAACCGGTGCCCCCGCACATTGACTCTGCACCAGTACCCCCTGTATATAGCTATTATATCACTATTATATCGTTATTGTTATTTTACTGCTGCTGTTTAATTATTTTGTACTTTTATTTTCTATTTATCTATTTTTTACTTAACGATTATTTTTTCTTACAACTGCATTGTAAGTTTGTAAGCATTTCACTGTAAGATCTACGCCTGCTGTATTCGGCGCATGTGAGAAATACAATTTGATTTGATTTGATTTATTTCAGTGAGGGAAAGGGAGCGATTGTTGTTAGATTTGAGGAGTAATGGGGTTGAAGAGCCAGGTAGGATTGAGACCTTCAATGTCTCTGGTCCACACCCCAGTCCAGCTGGAGGCGGTAATGCACCTTAAAGTTGGTTGCCAACCGCCATATAAAGTTGATAGAATAAGAAGGTCCTGGTTCAGAATGAAATCTTTCAAATAGAAAGGTTCAGAGCCAAATATCTCTTGACAGAAAGGTCTAGAGCCATCGAGAACTATTCAATTCTCGCGATATTGCATTAAGATTCCGCGTGAACTCGCAAAACCACCTTGCATCTACCGGTGTGCACCACTACCACTAGTGTACTCTGTATTGTGCTGTGGATTATGAATTCAATTTGAATTTACACTTTTGATTTAACATTATCCTCTGACTTTTATGCGTCTTTCAAAATAATTCAAACACGTTTCTGTTTAAAAAAGAAGAGTTATCTACGTCTCCATTTCATACAGTAGTAGAATACGGGCAAGGTAGCGTGGAAGATGTCAGTGGTGGGAATTGATCTGGGCTTTCAAAGCTGCTATGTTGCTGTAGCTCGAGCCGGAGGAATTGAAACCGTGGCTAACGAATATAGCGACCGAAGTACACCGTAAGTAGAACATTTTAAAATTCGTTTCACTAGTCGAGATTTGCCATCCACTTGAAACAAATACATTTGGTTTGTGAGTGGCCAGTTTCTGCGGCCTTGACAACTAACGTTAGTTAGCCATTTGGCTAACAGTTGTGTGTGTGTGTGTGCAGAGTAACGTTCCTAGCTACTGCACGCGAATTCCGCTGGATAGCGTTATTCATCTCGTTTTGTCGGTAATTGTAATGATCGTTATTATCAGATGGTCTTATTTCACATTTGTATTTAACTAGATAATGGTTGCTGACTAGCAGTAAGTTATCATAAGGCGGGTGCCTACTATCATAGCTAACTAGCCAGTTAGCTAGCTCACCACTTACTGCGTTTAGTTAACACAGCCATAAAGTAACAAACCCCGCCCATTTCTACAAATTCTCTAACGAAATCTGATTTTTAAATGTAACCTTAATACTAACCGTAACCACACTGCTAACCTTATGCCTAACATTATATGAAGACCAAAAATAAAATGTTTGTTTTCAATAATGTTTACGATATAGCCATTTTTACTTTGTAGCTGGGGTAACTAGTGGAAACTGCTTACTGTAGTAGCTTGCTTGCTATGTATGATGACGTCCGTTAATCGCCGGTAGGAATATTCTAGCAATTTTGCAGAGCGTAAAGCTATGTCGCAAAGTAATGAGATGTAATGATCCCAAATGTAGTAAAAAATATATTCTTATCCTTTCCATATTCGTTTATGGCACCACTGGCAACATTTTTAATTTACAGCTGTTTTAGCTACATTAAATCATATTAAAATCTGTTCAAATGTACCCCCAGGAAGATTGACTTTTAAATTATTTTATGTTTTTACATTTTCGAATGTTTGTGAATGAGATATATATATATATATATGGACATGTAGTGAGAAAGCAGCCATGCGTTTTTGACAACTAATAGACACTGCACCAAATAAAACCACAAAAAAAATGTTATGCAGACCAGTGCACCATAGCCAATCAGAGCTGCAGTAGGCCTATATGCAAATAATCCATTTGCCACACCAGCCTGCCATCATTGACTTTGAACTGGACTGTGTGTTTAGTAACAGTGCGACTTTAGAGCATTAGAACGAATTTGCCTCAAAATACACCTGAATGGATTCCTGCAAATATGTAAATACCATGGGGGGAGTCCTACATTTGAGTACTTCAGTCCTATTGAGTAGGGTTAGTGTTAGTTGCCTATGCATGTAAACAAGATCAACAACTAATGCCAGCAAGAGCGAGATTATTTCAAATTTAACGAGGAAACGTTCGATAAACCCTCTCAAACTTTTTCAACTAGTTGGACCTCAACATAGCCCTGATAAATAATGGGGAATAGTAGCCTGCTCGTCCTTCTGCAGCTTGCCTGCCCATGCATGCTTGTCCCAACTTGCCTGTCTGCCCACCCATTTAATTGATGCCAAATGCATAAGATCAACTGAGAGATGCTAACTGTAGATCAATTGTTCAAGTTCAACATAGCTAAGCAAAGGAATTTACATATCTTGCTAGCTAACAAAATGACACCTGTATCTCTAGCTGTTGCAACCAAACAACGATATGAGGGGGAAAAGTCACTCCCTCACCCACTACTCCAATGACATGACATCCTCCCATCAGCTAGCTACCTAACATTAGATTCTGTGTTTTTAGGTTGTTCAATAAATAGCTAGCTACATAAATAGATACGTTAACCCAGGGGTGTCAAACTCAATCAGTGCACAGGCTTTATTAGGGGGGTAACAGCAAATTTGTTTTTACAAAAAAAAAATCAACTGGGACCCAAAGTGACCATTGTTTTATTCGAAAAAATATGGCTCATTATAATGTTAATTTATTTACATAGGATACTGTATATTGCATTTTAACATTTTAAGTAGTGATGAACCGATATGACAATTTTGGCTGATACCGATATCCAATATTTTCCTTGCCCCCAACAAAAACGACACTGATAACCTATTTATTTAAAAATGTTGCATTCTTTTAAGCATTCTAGCACAGTTAACTATTTAACACACACACACGGACGCAGCGGTCTAAGGCACTGCATCTCAGTGCAAGAGACGTTACTGCAGCCCCTGGTTCGAATCCAGGCGGTATCTTATCTGACCATAGTTGGGAGTCCCATAGAGCGGCGCACAATTGTCTCAGCGTTGTCCGGGCCACCATTTGTTTATACGATTCGATTTGACTGACTTGCCTAGTTAAAGGTTACTCACACACCACACTGACCAACAAGTTATTTTGTTGGCAGTTAAGTATGTCCCCATTACCTGCAAAACATCATCAAAACTTATTTCTTTCACTTACTGGTTGTGCTGTTTTGTTGTTAATTTGTTCAGTTTCATTCTGAACCAGGATTTCTATGGAATGCCGTTTGGGTCTTTACATGTTTATTTTTATTTATTTCACCATAATTTAACCAGGTAGGCTAGTTGAGAACAAGTTCTCATTTGCAACTGCGACCTGGCCAAGATAAAGCAAAGCAGTTGTTCGACACACAACACAGAGTTACACATGGAGTAAACAAACATACAGTCAATAATACAGTAGAAAAGGTCTATATACAGTATGTGCAAATGAGGTAGGATTAGAGAGGTAAGGCAATAAATAGGCCATGGTGGTGAAGTAATTACAATATAGCAATTAAACACTGGAATGGTAGATGAGCAGAAGATGAATGTGCAGGTAGAGATACTGGGGTGCAAAGGAGCAAGACAGATAAATACAGTATGGGATGAGGGAGTTGGATGGGCAATTTACAGATTGGCTATGTACAGGTTCAGTGATCTGCAAGCTAGAGGTCGACCGATTATGATTTTCAATACCGATTATTGGAGGACAAAAAAGCCAATACTGATTAATCGGCCTATTTAAAAATACAAATACATTTTATTTTTTTAATAATAATTGTTTAAAAATTGTAATAATGACAATTACAAAAAATACTGAATGAACACTTATTTGAACTTAATATAATACATAAATAAAATAAATTTAGCCTCAAATAAATAATGAAACATGTTCAATTTGGTTTAAATATTGCAAAAACAAAAGTGTTGGAGAAGAAAGTAAAAGTGCAATATGTGCCATGTAAGAAAGCTAACATTTAAGTTCCTTGCTCAGAGCATGAGAACATATGAAAGCTGGTGGTTCCTTTTAACATGAGTTTTCAATATTCCCAGGTAAAAAGTTTTAGGTTGTGTTTATTATAGGACTATTTCTCTCTATACCATTTGTGTTTCATTAACCTTTGACTATTGGATGTTCTTATAGGCACTTTAGTATTGCCAGTGTACAGTATAGCTTCCGTACCTTTCCTCGCTCCTACCTGGGCTCGAACCAGGAACACAACGACAACAGCCACCCTCGAAGCACCGTTACCCATGCAGAGCAAGGGGAACAACTACTCCAAGTCTCAGAGCGAGTGATGTTTGAAACGCTATTAGCGCGCACCCCGCTAACTAGCTAGCAATTTCACATCACATCGTTACACCAGCCTAATCTCGGGAGTTGATAGGCTTGAAGTCAAACAGCAGAGCTGCTGGCAAAATGCACGAAAGTGCTGTTTGAATGAATGCTTATGAGCCTGCTGGTGCCTACCATCGCTCAGTCAGACTGCTCTATTAAATCATAGACTTAATTATAATATAATAACACACAGAAATACAAGCCTTAGGTCATTAATATGGTCAAATCCGGAAACTATCATCTCGAAAACAAGACTGAACCGTTCCGAATTTAGCTAACAGGTGGCATCCATCAGTCTAAATATTCCTGTTACATTGCACAACCTTCAATGTTATGTCATAATTACGTAAAATTCTGGCAAATTAGTTCGCAATGAGCCAGGCGGCCCAAACTGTTGCATATACCCTGACTGCGTGCAATGAACGCAAGAGAAGTGACACAATTTCACCTGCTTAATATTGCCTGCTAACCTAGATTTATTTTAGCTAAATATGCAGGTTTAAAAAATATATACTTTGTATTGATTTTAAGAAAGGCATTGGTGTTTATGGTTAGGTACGCGTTGGAACAACGACAGTCCTTTTTCGCGAATGCGCACTGCATCAATTATATGCAACGCAGGACACGCTAGATAAACTAGTAATATCATCAACCATGTGTAGTTATAACTAGTGATTATGATTGATTAAGTTTAATGCTAGCTAGCAACTTACCTTGGCTTCTTACTGCATTCACATAACAGGCGGGCTCCTCGTGAGGCATTGGACTAGTTAACCGTAAGGTTGCAAGATTGAATCCCTGAGCTGACTAGGTAAAAATCTGTCGTTCTGCCCCTGAACGAGGCAGTTAACCCACTATTCCTAGGCCGTCATTGAAAATAAGAATGTGTTCTTAACTGACTTGCCCAGTTAAATAAAGATTAAATAAAGGTGTAAAAAAAAACTAAAAATAGGCATCCAAAATGACAGATTTCCTATTGTTATGACAACTTGAAATCGGCCCTTGTTAATCAGCCATTCCGATTAATCGGTCGACCTCTACTGTAAGCAGCTCTGACAGCTGGTGCTTAAAGCTAGTGAGGGAGATATGAGTCTCCAGCTTCAGTGATTTTTGCAGTTCTTTCCAGTCATTAGCAGCAGAGAACTGGAAGGAGAGGCGGCCAAAGGAAGAATTGGCTTTGAGGGTGACCAGTGAGATATACCTGCTGGTTCGCATGCTGCGGGTGGGTGCTGCTATAGTGACCAGTGAGCTGAGATAAGGCGGGGCTTTACCTAGCAGAGACTTGTAGATGACCTGGAGACAGTGGGTTTGGCAACGAGTATGAAGCGAGGGCCAGCCAACGAGAGCGTACAGGTCGCAGTGGTGGGTAGTATATGGGGCTTTGGTGACAAAACGGTTGGCACTGTGATGGACTGCATCCAATTTGTTGAGTAGAGTGTTGGAGGCTATTTTGTAAATGACATTGCCGAAGTCGAGGATCGATAGGATGGTCAGTTTTATGAGGGTATGTTTGGCAGCATGAGTGAACAATGCTTTGTTGTGAAATAGGGAGCCAATTCTAGATTTAATTTTGGATTGGAGATGCTTAATGTGAGTCTGGAAGGAGAGTTTACAGTCTAGCCAGACACCTAGGTATTTGTAGTTGTCCACATACACTCGGTCAGAACCGTCCAGAGTAGTGATGCTGGACGGGCTGGCATGTGCGGGCAGTGATCGGTTGAAGAGCATGCATAGATTTTTACTTGCATTTAAGAGCAGTTGGAGGCCATGGAAGGAGAGTTGTATGGCATTGAAGCTCGTCTGGAGGTTAGTTAACTGTCCAAAGAAGGGACAGAAGTATACAGAATGGTGTCTGCGTAGAGGTGGATCAGAGAATCACCAGCAACAAGAGCGACATCATTGATGTATACAGAGAAGAGAGTCGGCCTGAGAATTGAACCCTGTGGCACCCCCATAGAGACTGCCAGAGGTCGGGACAACAGGCCATCCGATTTGACACACTGAACTCTATCAGAGAAGTAGTCAGTGAACCAGGCGATGCAGTCATTTGAGAAACCAAGGCTGTTGAGTCTGCCGATAAGAATGTGGTGATTGACAGTCGAAAGCCTTGGCCAGGTCAATGAATACGGCTGCACAGTATTGTCTCTTATCGATGGCGGTTATGGTATCGCTTAACCTCTCTAGGGCTAGCGTCCCACCTAGCCAACATCCAGTGAAATTGCAGAGAGCCAAATTCAAATACAGAAATACTCATTATAAAAATTCAGAAAACAATACATATTTAACATAGGTTTAAAGATAAACTTCTTATGTATCCAACCACTGTGTCAGATTTAAAAAATGCTTTACGGCGAAAGCATACCTTATGATTATTTGAGAACATAGCCCAGCATACAAATCATTACAAACAGTAACCAGCCAAGTAGAAGAGTTACACAAGTCAGAAATAGAGAAAATGTATCCCTTACCTTTGATCTTCATAGTGCCACTCAGAAGACATTCATTTACTTAATAGATGTTCAATTTTTTCGGTAAAGTCTCTTTATATCCAAAAACCTCAGTTTTGTTCGCGTTTTATTCAGCAATCCACAGGCTCAAACGCAGTCAAACAGGCAGACAAAAAATACAAATTGTATCTGGAAAGTTCATAGAAACATGTCAAACGATGTTTATATTCCATCCTCAGGTTGTTTTTAGCCTAATTTTTTTTTTTTTAAATTTATTTCACCTTTATTTAACCAGGTAGGCTAGTTGAGAACAGGTTCTCATTTGCAACTGCGACCTGGCCAAGATAAAGCATAGCAGAGTGAACAGACAACACAGAGTTACACATGGAGTAAACAATTAACAAGTCAATAACACGGTAGAGAAAAAAAGGGGAGTCTATATACAATGTGTGCAAAAGGCATGAGGAGGTAGGCGAATAATTACAATATTGCAGATTAACACTGGAGTGATAAATGATCAGATGATCATGTACAGGTAGAGATATTTGTGTGCAAAAGAGCAGAAAAGTAAATAAATAAAAACTGTGGGGATGAGGTAGGTGAAAATGGGTGTGCTATTTACCAATAGATTATGTACAGCTGCAGCGATCGGTTAGCTGCTCAGATAGCTGATGTTTGAAGTTGGTGAGGAGATAAAAGTCTCCAACTTCAGCGATTTTGCAATTCGTTCCAGTCACAGGCAGCAGAGTACTGGAACGAAAGGCGGCCGAATGAGGTGTTGGCTTTGGGGATGCTCAATGAGATACACCTGCTGGAGCGCGTGCTACGGATGGGTGTTGCCATCGTGACCAGTGAGCTGAGATAAGGCGGAGCTTTGCCTAGCATGGCCTTGTAGATGACCTGGAGCCAGTGGGTCTGGCGACGAATATGTAGCGAGGGCCAGCCGACTAGAGCATACAAGTCGCAGTGGTGGGTAGTATAAGGTGCTTTAGTGACAAAACGGATGGCACTGTGATAAACTGCATCCAGTTTGCTGAGAAGAGTGTTGGAAGCCATTTTGTAGATGACATCGCCGAAGTCGAGGATCGGTAGGATAGTCAGTTTTACTAGGGTAAGCTTGGCAGCGTGAGTGAAGGAGGCTTTGTTGCGGAATAGAAAGCCAACTCTTGATTTGATTTTCGATTGGAGATGTTTGATATGGGTCTGGAAGGAGAGTTTGCAGTCTAGCCAGACACCTAGGTACTTATAGGTGTCCACATATTCAAGGTCGGAACCATCCAGTGTGGTGATGCTAGTCGGGCAAGCGGGTGCATGCAGCGATCGGTTGAAAAGCATGCATTTGGTTTTACTAGCGTTTAAGAGCAGTTGGAGGCCACGGAAGGAGTGTTGTATGGCATTGAAGCTCGATTGGAGGTTAGATAGCACAGTGTCCAATGACGGGCCGAAAGTGTATAGAATGGTGTCGTCTGCGTAGAGGTGGATCAGGGAATCGCCCGCAGCAAGAGCAACATCATTGATATACACAGAGAAAAGAGTCGGCCCGAGAATTGAACCCTGTGGCACCCCCATAGAGACTGCCAGAGGACCGGACAACATGCCCTCCGATTTGACACACTGAACTCTGTCTGCAAAGTAATTGGTGAACCAGGCAAGGCAGTCATCCGAAAAGCCGAGGCTACTGAGTCTGCCGATAAGAATATGGTGATTGACAGAGTCGAAAGCCTTGGCAAGGTCGATGAAGACGGCTGCACAGTACTGTCTTTTATCGATGGCGGTTATGATGTCATTTAGTACCTTGAGTGTGGCTGAGGTGCACCCGTGACCGGCTCGGAAACCAGATTGCATAGCGGAGAAGGTACGGTGGGATTCGAGATGGTCAGTGACCTGTTTGTTGACTTGGCTTTCGAAGACCTTAGATAGGCAGGGCAGAATGGATATAGGTCTGTAACAGTTTGGATCCAGGGTGTCTCCCCCTTTGAAGAGGGGGATGACTGCGGCAGCTTTCCAATCCTTGGGGATCTCAGACGATATGAAAGAGAGGTTGAACAGGCTGGTAATAGGGGTTGCGACAATGGCGGCGGATAGTTTCAGAAATAGAGGGTCCAGATTGTCAAGCCCAAGCTGATTTATACGGGTCCAGGTTTTGCAGCTCTTTCAGAACATCTGCTATCTGGATTTGGGTAAAGGAGAACCTGGAGAGGCTTGGGCGAGGAGCTGCGGGGGGGCCGGAGCTGTTGGCCGAGGTAGGAGTAGCCAGGCGGAAGGCATGGCCAGCCGTTGAGAAATGCTTGTTGAAGTTTTCGATAATCATGGATTTGTCGGTGGTGACCGTGTTCCCTAGCCTCAGTGCAGTGGGCAGCTGGGAGGAGGTGCTCTTGTTCTCCATGGACTTCAGTGTCCCAGAACTGTTTGGAGTTGGAGCTACAGGATGCAAACTTCTGCCTGAAGAAGCTGGCCTTAGCTTTCCTGGCTGACTGCGTGTATTGGTTCCTGACTTCCCTGAACAGTTGCATATCGCGGGGACTGTTCGATGCTATTGCAGTCCGCCACAGAATGTTTTTTGTGCTGGTCGAGGGCAGTCAGGTCTGGAGTGAACCAAGGGCTGTATCTGTTCTTAGTTCTGCATTTTTTGAACGGAGCATGCTTATCTAATATGGTGAGGAAGTTACTCTTAAAGAATGACCAGGCATCCTCAACTGACGGGATGAGGTCAATGTCCTTTCAGGATACCCGGGCCAGGTCGATTAGAAAGGCCTGCTCGCAGAAGTGTTTTAGGGAGCGCTTGATCTAAAATATTTCAACTGGACAATAACTTTGTCAATATAAAAGGTAAACAAGAAAGGCACTCTCTCGGGATTGCGCATGAAAAAGCTCTGTGACACGGCAGGGTCCACTCATTCAGACTGGTCTTACTCCCTCATTTATCAGAATACAAGCTTGAAACAATTTCTAAAGACTGTTGACATCTAGTGGAAGGCGTAGGACTCAAATTGCAGTTCCTAAGACAATTGATACTGTAAAGTCATTGAATAGAAAACTACAAAACAAAAAACAAAAACTACTTCCTGAATGGATTTTCTCAGGTTTTCGCCTGCCAAATCAGATATGTTATACTCACAGACACTATTTTAACAGTTTTGGAAACTTTAGTGTTTTCTATCCAAATTCTACCAGTTATATGCATATCATATCTTCTGGGCCCCGAGTAGCAGGCCGTTTAATTTGGGCATACTTTTCATCCAAAATTCCGAATGCTGCACCCTACCCTAGAGAAGTTAAGACCTTGAGCGTGGCTTGAGGTGCACCCATGACCAGCTCTGAAACCAGATTGCATAGCGGAGAAGGTACGGTGGGATTCGAAGTGGTCAGTAATCTGTTTGTTAATTTGGCTTTTGAAGACCTTAGAAAGGCAGGGTAGGATAGATATAGGTCTGTAGCAGTTTGGGTGTAGAACGTCTCTCCCTTTGAAGAGGGGGATGACCGCGGCAGCTTTCCAATCTTTGGGAATCTCAGACGATACGAAAGAGGTTGAACAGGCTACTAATTGTCCAGATTGTCTAGCCTGGCTGATTTGTTGGGGTCCAGATTTTGCAGCTTTTACAGAACATCAGCTATCTGGATTTGGGTGAATGAGAAGTGGGGAGGCTTGGGCGAGTTGCTGTGGGGGGTGGAGGGCTGTTGACCGGGGCATGGGTAGCCAGGTGGAAAGCATGGCCAGCCGTAAAAATGCTTATTGAAATTGTCAATTATGGTGGATTTATCGGTGGTGACCGTGTTTCCTAGCCTCAGTGCAGTGGGCAGCTGGTAGGATGTGCTCTTATTCTCCATGGACTTTACAGTTTCCCAGAATTATTTTGAGTTTGTGCTACAGGATGTAAATTTCTGCTTGAAAAAGCTAGCCTTAACTTTCCTAACTGCCTGTGTATATTGGTTCCTAACTTCCCTGAAAAGCTGCATATCACGGGGGCTATTTGATGCTAATGCAGAATGCCACAGGATGTTTTTTTGCTGGTTAAGGTCAGTCAGGTCTGGAGAGAACCAAGGGCTATATCTGTTCCTGGTTCAAACATTTTTGAATGGGGAATACGTATTTAAGATGGTGAGGAAAACACTTGAAGAATAACCAGGTCAATATCCTTCCAGGATACCCGGGCCAGGTCAATTAGAAAGGCCTGCTCGCTGAAGTGTTTTGGGGAGCGTTTGACAGTGATGAGGGGTGGCCGTTTGACCACAGACCCATTACGGATGCAGGTAATGAGGCAGTGATCGCTGAGATCTTGGTTGAAAACAGCAGAGGTGTATTTGGAGGGTAGGATCATATCAATGAGGGTGGCCGTGTTTTACGGATTTGGGGTTGTACCTGGTAGGTTCATTGAGCATTTGTGTGAGATTGAGGGCATCAAGATTAGATTGTAGGATGGCATGTCCCAGTTTAGGTCACCTAGCAGCACGAGCTCTGAAGATCGATGGGGGGGAAATCAATTCACATATGAAGGGCACAGCTGGGGGTTAGAGAGTGGTCTATAGCAAGCGGCAATGGTGAGAGACTTGTTTCTGGAAAGGTGGATTTTTAAAAGTAGAAGCTTGAATTGTTTGTCTACAGACCTGGATAGTATAAGACAGAACTCTGCAGGCTATCTCTGCAGTAGATTGCAACACCGCCCCCTTTGGCAGTTCTCTCTTATCTGAAAATGTTATAGTTAGGGATGGAAATTTCAGGGGTTTTGGTGGTCTTCCTGAGCCAGGATTCAGACAAGGCTAGGACATCCGGGTTGGCAGAGTGTGCTAAAGCAGTGAATAAAACAAATTTAGGGAGGAGCCTTCTAATGTTAACATGCATGAAACCAAGGCTTTTACGGTTACAGAAGTCAACAAATGAGAGCACCTGGGGAGTAGGAGTGGAGCTAGGCACTGCAGGGCCTGGTTTAACCAGAGGAGGAGTAGGATAAGGGTACGGCTAAATGCTATCAGAATTGGTCGTCTAGTATGCCCGGGACAGAGAGTAAAAGGAGCAGGTTTATGGGTGCCAAAAAATAGATTCAAGGCATAATGTACAGACAAAGGTATGGTAGGATGTGAGTACATTGGAGGTGAACCTAGGCATTGAGCAATGATGAGAGCGATATTGTCTCTAGAGACGTTTAAACCAGGTGCCATGTGGGAGGTGGAACTAAATGGTTGGTTAAGGCATATTGAGCAGGGCTAGAGGCTCTACGGTGAAATAAGATAATCACTAATCAGGACAGTAATGGACAAGGCATATTGATATTAGGGAAAGACATGCGTAGCCGGGTGATCATAGGGGTCCAGTGAGTGAGTGGTTGGGCTGGCTGGAGACACGGCGAACCAGACAGCTAGCAGAAGGGCCTTAGAGGGACGTCTCAACGGAGGAAGTCTGTTTTAGCCTCCGCATGCGGTGACGTCGATAGACCAATCATGATGGAATTAGTAGGGTTCCGAGTAGCAGAGGGGTCCAAGTCCAATTGGCAAAATAGGTATAGTGGCCCAAGAAATTGACTGATGGATCTATTCAGCTAACAGTCCAATATTCTCTAGACAGCTAGCAGGCCGCGGCTGACAGCTAGCGGGCCGCAGCTAGCAGATTGGCGTTCAGGGGACGTCGCGATGTAGGGGCCAGTTGAGTACCCCCTCGGCCAGATTACGTCATGGTCCAGTCATGTAGGATCGGTGGGGTTCCGTTTCCTGTACCAGGAGTGGCTGATAGGCCTCTTCAGCTAGCTGGGAGGAGAATGGGCCTAGCAAGGGCTAGCTCCAGGCTAATTGATGCTTGCTTTGGGACAGACGTTAGCCAGGAGTAGTCACTCATATATCAGCTAGCTAGCTGCGATGATCCAGGTGAAACGGTTCCGAGCTTGCGGTAGGAATCAGGGGGATATGGAGAGAAAATTGGTCCGGTATGCTCTGGTTTGAGTCGCGTTCTACAAACTGGCGAGAGCTTTCCGAGCTAAAGGTTAGCTGATGACCTCTAGCAGTGGTTATCTGACTACTAGCTAGTAGCTAGTGAGCTGGCTAGCTTCTGTTGGGTGTTTCCAGTTCCGAAGTAAATTTTAAAAACTTTAGAAAAAACAGATCCACACCACATTGTGTGAGCCGGGTTGCAGGAGAGTATTTTGAAGTTGAGGTTTAGAAAAATATTTTTAAAAGATATGCAAAGAAAAATATATAAAAAGATATACACATGGGACAAGACAAAGGACAAAGACGTCTGATTGCTACGCCATCTTGGATAAGACGTGAAAAAAGATGCACGTCAATAACTGTTTGACTTGTCGAATTACACAACATAATCTGTTTCAGTAGCTATAGTTAGCTAGCTAACTACATAGCTAACTGTCATCTAAAATAACCCTAATTTACAAGACTGTTCTTATTTGATTAATGGTGGTCAGACCAGGGTAGCCTAGTGGTTAGAGCGTTGGACTAGTAACCGGAAAGTTGCGAGTTCAAACCCCCGAGCTGACAAGGTACATATCTGTCGTTCTGCCCCTGAACAGGCAGTTAACCCACTGTTCCCAGGCTGTCATTGAAAATAAGAATTTGTTCTTAACTGACTTGCCTGGTTAAATAAAGGTTAAATAAAAATATATCTATGTGACGCTAGCCACAATAAGGATTAGCCACAATAGTGGACTTTGCAGTTAGCCTTCAAAATTAAAGTATGGCATAATTCTACTATTTGTATTCATTTGCATCACTCTCGATTACATACTTTTATTCAGAAGGCAACCCACAAATTATTATTTCAAATTATTATTACATCATGTACCTACATTATATAGGTATGCACGGTATCTTTGACATCTGTTTTTAACATCGCCGTTTAACTATACCGATACCGATGTTGGCATTTTTGGCTAATATCGTCCGATTCCGATATGTCCATCGATATATCGTGCATCCCGAATTTGAACAAAATATACATTTGTCCAGCCTTTGCTGCTATGCTTTCTGATGTGCATAATATACTGCGACCTTAATAAAAAATGATTTAATAACTCCAGTAACAAAAAACGTAGCTATAGGTTGTTGTAACATTTAAACTTAACATGTTTTTCATTTTTTTTACACTACATGGATCACCAGGGTGGTGGAATTCAGCATTTCTGTATGGTGCACTCAATGTCTTGTAGTTGAGTCGGCAGCATAGGCTACTGCTCAACTGTTGTTGTAATAGGCCTACATATTTCTTCTTTGCATGGTGTTTTATTGCAGGATTTGTTTTTTGGTTATTCATTGTCAAGATTTAACTGACGCTAGACTGCAATATTTTAGTATCCTAGCTAGGACTGTGGCACGTTTGTACACTTTCCCTCTGCGCGCTGTAAACAGGACACACGAAAGCAGCACAATTGAAGTTGAATTTACAGACGCAAGCGCAATAGGCTGTAATTAAATCAAGTATACTGAACCAACCACAATTGAGTTAGTTCATATAAGGAAATCAGTCAATTTAAATATATTCAGTAGGCCATAATTTATTAAGAGTGTGAATAAGAACCAGTCAGTATCTGTTGTGACCACCATTTACCACATACAGCGTGACACATCGCATTCACATAGTGGATCAGGCTGTTGATTGTGGCCTGTGGAATGTTGTCCCACTCTTCTTCAATGGCTGTCCAAAGTTGCAGGATATTAAAATATATTTTTTTATTTGGCACATGCGCTGAATACAACAGGTGGGACCTTACAGTGAAATGCTTACTTTGAGATATTGATGGGAACTGGAACACGCTGTTGTACACGTTGATCCAGAGCATCCCAAAAATGATCAATGGGTGACATGTCTGAGTATGCAGGCCATGGAAAAACTGGGGCATTTTCAGCTTCCAGGAATTGTGTACAGATCCTTGCGACATGGAGCCGTGCATTACCATGCTGAAACGTGATAGCGGTGGATGAATGACACGCCAATGGGCCTCAGGATCTCATCATGGTATCTCTGTGCATTCAGGTTGCCATTGATAAAATGCTATTGTGTTCATTGTCTGTAGCTTATGCCTGCCCATACCATAGCCCCACCGCCATGCCATTATGGGGCACTCGGTTCACAACGTTGACATCAGCAAACTGCTCGCCCACACGACACCATATGTGTTCTCTGCAGTTGTGAGGCCAGTTGGACGTACTGCCAAATTCTCTAAAATGACATTGGGTTTGGTTTATGGTAAAGAAATTAACATTAAATTCTCTGGCAACAGCTCTGGTTGACATTTCTGCAGTCAGTATGCCAATTGTACGCTCCCTCAACTTGAGACATCGGTGGCATTGTGTTGTGTGCACATTTTTGTTATCTTTAATTTCATCCCATGAAACATGGGACCAACACTGTGTTGTGTTGATATTTTTGTTCAGCGTAGATGACTCCACTGTTAACTTATTTATACTCGCTTGTGTTTCGTATTCGGCCTGCGGGCCTTGTTTGACACGTGTGCTAGCCTATTAGCCACGTTATGACTGACTTGTGATCATTGCCTTTGCTAGTTTGATTGTATTGACCTTCCCAGACTTAGTTATGATCACCCGTTTTTGTTTAAAATATTGTGTAATTGAAACTGAAACAATGCATCCGAATGGGTGGAGGCAGCAAACAATGTACCAGCCCAGCTGTGATTTACAACCTGATAGATTTATTGGTAGTTAAAGAAGCCAGGTCCACTCCCTTGGGAGCCAGGTCCACTCCCATGGGAGCCAGGTCCACTCCCATGGGAGCCAGGTCCACTCCCATGGGAGCCAGGTCCACTCCCATGGGAGCCAGGTCCACTCCCTTGGGAGCCAGGTCCACTCCCTTGGGAGCCAGGTCCACTCCCTTGGGAGCCAGGTCCACTCCCTTGGGAGCCAGGCCCACTCCCTTGGGAGCCAGGCCCACTCCCTTGGGAGCCAGGCCCACTCCCTTGGGAGCCAGGCCCACTCCCTTGGGAGCCAGGTCCAGTTTAGCAGAATGAGTTTTTCTCACAAAAGGTATTTATTACATACATAAATACTGAGCACCCCCATTCCCCTCCTCAGACGATCCTACAGGTGAAGAAGCAGGATATGTCGGTCCTAGGCTGGCGTGGTTACAGTTGAGGCAGGTTGGATGTACTGCCAAATTCTCTGAAACAACAGAGGCGGCTTATGGTAGAAAAATCACATTCTGTCAACAGCTCTGTTGGACATTCCTGCAGTCAGCATGCCAATTGCACACTTCCTCAACTTAATACATCTGTGGCTTTTCTATTGTGTGACAAAACTGCACATTTTAGTGGCCTTTTATTGTCCTCAGCACAAGGTGCACCTGTGTATTGATCCTGCTGTTTAATTAGCTTCTTGATATGCCACACCTGTCAGGTGTCTGGATTATCTTGGCAAATTTAAATGCTCTCTAACAGGAATGTAAACAAATTTGTACTTTTTGTATGTATGGAACATTTTCTGGCATCTTTTCTTTCAGTTAATGAAAAATTGGACCAAGACTTTACATGTTGCATTTATATTTCTGTTCATTGTAGTTAAAATGCTGTCAGTTCCACTTTAAGTCAATGATTACAGAGTGGGGTTGCTAAAATAAATGTCAGTGAGTGACATTGTCTAATCCCTATATCACACATCCATATGTTTGATTTACATACTTCTTGTGGTGATTCTGATATACAGTATACTTCCACTAGTTAGGAAAACATTTAATGGATGTTTTATTGACCCATACACCAGATAGGTGCAGTGAATGTGGTGTTGTACAGCAGGGCTGCCCAACCCTCTTCCTGGAGCGCTACAGTCCTGTGGGTTTTCAGTTCAACCTTAATTTAACACACCTGATTCTATGATTAGCTGCTCAACAAGACCTTAACTAGCTGAATCAGAGATGCTAAATTAGGTTTGGACTGAATGCTTACAGGGCAGTAGATCTCCAAGAAGAAGGTTGGGCAGCCCTGCTGTACATGGTCAGCCATTGCTCAAGGGCACACTACCAGATTTTTCACTTTGTCGGTTTGAGTATTTGAACCAACAACCTTTTTGTTTCTGGCCCAATGCACTAGCCACTAGGCTACCTGCCACCCTAATTAGTAATCACCTTCGGCAGGCAGTCTCGAAATTCTTGTCATCTCTGCACCTCACCTCGGTCTGAGATTTAAATCGGTCTGAGATTAAGTTTAATCAGGGTAGCAACTAACTGTGTAAGATAATTATTGTGAGCCTTTTATTAATAATGAGGTTTCGTTATACATTACTGCATTGTAAGATTTACTATACTTTGCTTGTCAGCTTAACTATACGGGTGTAGTGACATCAGCATGCAATTGGGTTGTCTACATTTTGGTGCATTAACCTCTCGCTGACATCACCAACAACTGCACACTTGTGTTGACAGTAATAGTAGTGTGAGCTTTTGCCATTGACATCTGTGTTTAGCAGTGATGACAGAAGAGTTTGGACTAAAGGGCTCTTTGGAATGTAGCCTACATTTTGGCATTGCAAGTTTTGTCTGTTGTGGCAGTTAAGCATGTAGGGTAAACAATTTGAGCACCATGCACGCAGGGAAGGATCTGTTATCAATAACATCTTCACTTTCTTTTCAGAGCATGTGTGTCCTTTGGACCACGTAATCGTTCAATAGGAGCGGCAGCCAAAGGCCAGGTAAGCTTAACCCTTATCGCTAATACAATTCAGTTGTTAAAGTAAAGTAGTGTTATTTGATCATGGTATTTGTTGTTTTGTTTTTGAAAGGTTGTAACAAATTGTAAGAACACTGTTCAAGGGTTCAAGCGATTCCATGGCAGGGCATTTTCAGACCCCTATGTCCAGTCAGCAAAATCTAGCCTGGTTTACGACCTGGCCCAGTTGCCTTCTGGGTCGACCGGGATCAAGGTAAATGATCAAAAGTGAAGTATACTTTCTGATTTAGCACTTGATCCATCATGGTGGTAGAGGCTGAACAGTTGAGATATTCAATCTTCAAGACATTTGTACTTCATTACTATACTTTTTACTAGGTGATGTACATGGAGGAGGAGAAAGTCTTCAGCATTGAACAAGTCACTGCCATGCTGCTGACCAAACTGAAGGAGACTGCTGAGACCGCAATGAAGAAACCTGTGGCTGATTGTGTTATCTCTGTAAGCCGTTTTACTTCTACTTAGACAAGGCCCAGAGATGTAAAGATACAGAGCAGTATTTTTTTGGTTAGCAAAATGTCATTAATACAGCGACGCCTATGCCCTATTGTAACTCCATATATTTTCTAAAGAGTAAATGTTTTATCACACAGTATAAGCAGTCAAGGATGATGTTTTTGTTAAGGGTCATAATTTTTCCTAAATGTGTTCCAGGTCCCCAGCTTCTACACTGACGCAGAGAGGAGGTCCGTTATAGATGCTGCTCAGATTGCTGGACTCAACTGCCTACGACTTATGAATGAGACCACTGCAGGTAATGCCATTACCATGCCAACACTGAGCAATGTTAACTCATGTAATCTTGGTCTGAACACATTTTTCTGTCTCTTTGATTCTTCCAGTTACACTGGCATATGGGATCTATAAACAAGATCTCCCTGCCCCCGAGGAAAAGCCAAGAAATGTGGTGTTTGTAGATTTGGGCCATTCTGGTTATCAGGTCTCCATCTGTGCCTTCAACAAAGGAAAGCTCAAAGTATGTTGTTTATATGTACAAAACTTTTTTTTTTATAGAATAAGGCATGGAATTAATGTTCTTTCTCTTTCAGATGCTAGCTTCTGCGTCTGACGCAGCATTGGGTGGCAAAGACTTTGACGAGGTGTTGGTGAACCATTTCTGTGAGGAGTTTGGCAAGAAGTACAAGCTGGATGTGAAAACCAAGCCCAGAGCCCTGGTTCGTCTCTACCAGGAGTGTGAGAAGCTCAAGAAGCTGATGAGCGCCAATTCCTCTGATCTGCCACTCAACATTGAGTGCTTCATGAATGACATTGACGTCACTGGGAAACTTAACAGGTTGGTGAAGCAAAATACAAGTCCTCTCACCCATCACAGTACCTCTATTACATTTAGGCCATCTGCAGTGGAAAAGCCAATTGTCAGGAAGTGTTTTCATTCGGTGCCTGTGTATCATCATGATGCAAGCAGCTGCATGTGTGTACGGTATCTATTAATATCCAATGACCACTGTTGTTCCAGAGGCCACTTTGAGGAGATGTGTGCAGGGCTTCTGGCCAAAGTGGAGGCTCCCCTGCGCAACGTCATGGAACAAGCCAGTGAGTAACTGTAGTAGTACTAATAGTAGCAGGAGTATCCCTCAGCACAGCCTGTTCATGTTCTTGCTAACACCTGGGTGGGCTGTTTAATTTGACTGGTGGTGTGTTCCATGCATTGTTCAGAGCTGAAGAAGGAAGACCTCTACGCTGTGGAAATCGTGGGCGGTGCCTCCAGGATCCCAGCCGTCAAAGAAAGAGTTTGCAAATTCTTTGGAAAAGAACTGAGCATGACTTTAAATGCAGACGAGGCTGTTGCAAGAGGATGTGCACTGCAGGTATCATGTCATGACTCACTGTCCCCAATGACCTTTTCAGCAAATGGGCATGCTGTTTTTAGCCTCTTACGGAACTGGTTGTTATCACTGTAGTTGTCAACCTGATTAGCACAAACTATTTGCAGTAAATAACCTTACTGTTGACATGTCATGAACTACTGTATACAGTTGTTAACCAGTTAGTAATGTAGCCCCCCTGAAATGTGTTATAATGCATGTGATTGATCTCCGCAGTGTGCTATCCTGTCCCCCGCCTTCAAAGTCAGAGAGTTTTCCATCACTGATGTTGTGCCCTATCCCATCTCATTGAAGTGGAACTCTGCTGCAGAGGAGGGGTTAAGGTGTGAACTCTCTTCTTTACATTTGACATAAGCTTATTTGACACTGATTGCACTGAACTCAGATCAGCAGTGACTCGCATAATCTTCTTGTCTCCTCCAATGTCAGTGATTGCGAGGTATTCCCAAAGAACCATGCAGCGCCCTTCTCCAAAGTGTTGACGTTCTACCGGAGAGAGCCCTTCTCCTTGGAGGCCTACTACAACAACCCTAAAGAGCTGCCGTACCCGGACCCCTCAATAGGTACCCAAACAAACAGGCCTGAAACTCTAGACCCGTCTAATAAGCAATAGGCTTGCACATATTCAGTTAATTATTTACTTTGAATGGTTGTCTCTAAGGCCATGTTAATCAGTGTCTAATAATCCACTCGTGAACTCCTTAGGTCAGTTCATTGTCCAGAAAGTGGTTCCCCAGGCGAATGGTGAAAGCTCAAAGGTTAAGGTGAAAGTTAGGGTGAATGTCCACGGTGTCTTCAGTGTGTCCAGTGCCTCTCTAGTGGAGGTCCTGAAACCTACTGAGGGAGAGGAGCCCATGGAGACAGACCTTGCGGGGAAGGAAGACGAGGTTTGTGTGCTTTGTTTTGGCGCGGCTTTCACAAGCCTATAATCTACCCACACCCAGTTCATTGGAAAATTATCAGCCCAAACATATTTAGTAAAATGGCAGGTAATTCAGCTGTCATGTCTGAACAAGTTAGATCTGTTCCAGGACAGATGTGTCCATTTTCTATTCCCTGTGGGGGTTTTTTCTTTCACAATGATGACTTTCTCCGATGTGTGATCTGGCCATCTGTGCACTGGGATGCCAAGCTAACTCGTGGTGGTGTTAACTCCACATTAATGGCTAATCGAATGTTTCTCATCTCATCAGAGTAAGATGCAGACTGACCAAGATGACCAGAAAGCCCAAGGTGATGGACAGAAAGACAATGCTGACAAGAAGTCTGAGACTGAGGAAATGGAGGTAGCTAACGGACTGCGTATTTCCTTTGCTATACAGTGCGATAACATCTTTTTCTACCACTGACATTCTGAGGGGATGCTTTTTGTCTAGATGTATTAATGATTTTAATTTTAAATGTAACCTTTATTTAACTAGGAAAGCCAGTTAAGAACAAATTCATATTTACAATGACTGCCTACACGGCCAAACCTTTACGACGCTGGGCCAATTGTGCGCTGCCCTATGGGACTCCTAATCACGGCCGGTTGTGATAGTCTGGATTCGAACCAGGGTGTCTGTAGTGACACCTCTAGCACTGCGATGCAGTACCTTAGACCGCTGCGGCACTCGGGAGCCCATGATATAGCCTTATTTATGGGACCAGTCAGTGCACATTTATCTAAAAGGTGTATTTTTTAAAATCTTAGACATCAGAGGATGGAAAAGAGAAGAATCAAGCTTCATCAGCAAAGAAACCGAAAGTGAAAACGAAGACTGTCGAGCTCCCAATAGAAAACAGCATGCGCTGGCAACTAACCAACGACACGGTCAATCTGTTTGTGGAGAATGAGGTAATATTGTAGGATATCATGGCAACTTGTCCCATCATGAATTAATTTTAATTAGCTGAAAACCTGTATCGACATGTATGTAGTTTTACAAGCATAACCTTGACACTTTATTGTAAATCGTAAGGCTAGTGTACAGTATTTTTGTGTGACTCAAACTGAAGGTTAATGACTTGCTTGAGCATGTCAATCTTTATCTACAGCAAGGCTGTGATGGGAAGGAAAGTAAAAAATATAAAAACATGTATTTGATGTGTCCATCTCAGGGTAAGATGATTATGCAGGACAAGCTGGAGAAGGAGCGGAACGATGCCAAGAACAACGTAGAAGAGTACGTTTATGATATGAGAGACAAACTGCATGGATTGTTGGAGAAGTTTGTCAGTGAATCTGTGAGTATATTGCCACTATATAACCTTACACGCATTGAAAACAAATGATGTGAAGTTATTCAAGTTAATGTTTTCCAAATGCAGGACAGAGACACCTTTTCGTTAAGACTTGAGGACACCGAGAACTGGTTGTATGAAGATGGCGAGGACCAACAGAAACAAGTGTACATCGACAAACTGGCTGAATTAAAGGTAACATTGTCGGTCAATTCATGTCTCTGGTTTTAGCATAGGATAGATTGTGTCAGGTGACTGAACTGAATGTCCCTTCTTCAGAAACTTGGCCAGCCCATCCGGGAAAGATACAATGAGGCTGAGGAAAGGCCAAAAGCATTCGATGAACTTGGAAAGCATATCCAACAGTTCATGAAGATTGTAGAAGCTTACAAAACAAAGGTAATTTATAAGATTATTATTGCATAGTTGTGCACATAGTTTTATCAACCTTGAGCTACTGGACATCTAATGATATCTCAATGTCTCCCAGCACTGAAATGTTCCTTATGCCCGTCTTGACACCCAGGAGGAGCAGTATGAGCATTTGGATGAGTTGGAGATGTTGAAGGTGGATAAGCAGGTGAATGACGCCATGATCTGGATGAACAGCAAAATGAACGCGCAGAGCAAACACAATCTTACCCAGGAGCCTGCTGTCAAAGTCAGAGAGATTCAGGCAAAAACAAAGGTAAGTGCTAATAATCGGTTTGCATAGTCTTTCCAATAACTGTTTTGCCTGGTCAGGTCACATGGTCAAGGAAAACTCGTGGTCCTAATATGACATATGTTCATCCAAATGTAAAAATGTCCCAGATGTCTAACTATGATATCCTCTCTCCATCTTTGTAGGAGCTTGACTCGGCTTGCAACCCAATCGTGTCAAAGCCCAAACCTAAAGTGGAGATCCCCAAGGATGAGAAGGCAGAGCAGAATGGGCCAGTAAATGGACAGGAGGGCACAGAGGCCCAGCCAGGCAGCCCAGAGAAGGGTGCAGCAGGGGGCACGGTGGCTCCTGAATCTGCAGAGGGCAATAAACTGCCTGAGATGGACATTGACTAACTGCTGCAGCTGCCTCTCTAACCCCTCTGACATCTTGCTGATGGCCTCTTTTGATTACACAATTGGACTATTCCTTTAAATACTCTCAATCTGCCTTCTTGGCATGTAACACTTTACCTGTTGGTATACAATGATAGTGTATTGATCAGGCTGTTTGACATAAAATACTGTAAGGCTGCAGGATGGAAACTTGTTTTCTTTGTTTCGCTTCAATGGCCATTTTGTAAGGAATGTTCAGCCCACTTCCACTGAGAATGTCATATTAAGAGGTGGTATGCAGAGGAAAGTAGTAAAGACGTTTGATGAAATTAACTATTATTGATTGGGGGTAGAGGTTCAAGCTTAGCATCAACATTATTCCCCATTGGATATGACTTACTGTGCATTTGTTTCACTTAAATCTTGCAGCTGTTGGATAAATGGATAGGACACCCTGCTGGGGAGAGATTGGATGGAATAAAGGTTAATGTAATTCAGAGATGGGTATTATAGAGGCACCAATTATCTGTCCACTATATTCAATTAGATTTGAGTTACTGTCATGCAGTATTTTAATGTAAGGCTGTCTCTTTAAAAGCAATGGTCTGTGAGTTGTTCTCTGGTATAGACTTTTTTTGTTTTTCTATTCTACAACAGTGTGGATGTGTGGGGAAGACCAGTTTGGTGCTGTTACCACTAACCAAAAGCAAAATAAATACATGTTGGTGTCTGAGAATTATGTGAAAGATCGCTGAAAGGTTATTTGAAAATGCAATGCGGAGCGTGTTGATTTTGACCTTGAATTCAGCAAGAGGGAAAAAACTCCATACAATTTTCTGGTCTACTGTCATGCAAAGGTTGTATAACAACACAATGTTTAGATGGTATACTTTCATAATCACATTGTATGAAAGATTAAATCATTTTAAGGTCTGTGGAGGTTTTGATGAACAATGCATAATTTTTTGACCAACCCTCCATAAACAAAACCTCCTAAGGTGTGCAGAGAGAGTGAGACCTCACTTCAAGGTCTCAGAGCAAGTGACGTCACCGATTGAAACGCTATTTATCGCGCACCACCGCTAACTAAACTAGCGTTTCACATCCGTTACACAAGCTTCTCAAAGGCACTTCCTCCCTGCTGGCTGGGTTTCTCTTTCTTTCTGTTCCAGCCACCATGACCTACACCAACATCACCAGTAGTATTCTGGTTGTGCTTTGGTTAAGGCTGTACTCTACAGCTCTCACAATATTCTGGGTTTCTGAGACTAGTCAAATCTAAGTTTATTGGTTGGGTTCAGATTTTCTGATCACAGGTGCAGTGAAATGCTTGTGTTTTAGCTCCAATGGTGCAGTCTGACTGCTTACTGTCTTGTAGTTTCCCTTATATATTGAATAACCATCCTAAAATGGCCAGTCAAAAAAAGCTTTATCACTACATCAAGATAATTCCACTCATTTCCCAAAACTCTTTCCCCACAGGAGGATCTGAAAATGTCCTCCAGCAGAGACTTGCAGAAAGATGATCCATTAATAAATGTTGTTGAAAGTGTTGCTGTAATGCAATGCCTCTTTCCGTAGGTCCACACTTTACTGGTGAGCTTGCTTATAATTGCTCCGGCTCTGCGGGTGGGAGGAAGGCTGTCATCTATTATTGGTGCTTTCATGACAACTGGAGAACTTGGGGAAAAAACAAGGTCAAATCTCGATGTCAGTGATCTTCAGTTCAGAAAGTCGGAGCTCTAGAAAGGCCCAAATTTCCAAGTTGGATGACCGTTCAAAACGATTTCCCCAGTTGTCTAGAATGTACTGAATTCGTAAGTCTGACATTTCCTAGTTCCCAGTTGTTTTGAATGCGGCATATAGCTAGATATATTACATTAAAGGAGATAGGAATACCCTTGGGAAATTAATGGAGAACGTGTTTACACCTCACACACACAGTAGACTGTCGACCAATCGCGTCCACGTTGGCATGCAGCTGCTAAAGTAATCGTTACGCAATCCCCTTTAAAAAGTCAAGAGAATGAGTCAAGAAACCTGCCTATTTTCCTCTAAAGTACCTAATGTCACGATTCCAAAACTATACGATATTACAGAGAACAAGTTATCTATCTCGGAATATATTTGTATTGTTCTTGTTGACGAAGTTGTTTTTTGGAGCTAGCGCCCAATTTATGGAGTCATTTTCACGCCATATGTACTAAATTCAAAATAAAATAAATCGTGAACATGAAAAAAAAAATTGAGAATGTAAACACATTTTCGAGGACCGGTGAAATAATGGATGTTGAAATCAAAATAGTAATAGTAATAGTAACATAAGACATCAAAACTCTAATAAATAATTTAAAGTCGTTGCCAGCCTGTAGTTAGCCACTGCCAGCCATAGGTTTGTCCATGTTTTTATTAAACCAAGTCACGTCGAAATAAGCCATTTTGATTTTAGACCCATCACTAATGTATCCAGTTAGCTAGCTAGGTAACGTTACATGTATCCACCATGACGACACTAAAATCATGATATTGAAATCACATTTCGACCTTTACGGACAGCTACTTGGTTTACAGAAAGCATACTTTCAAACTAGTCATATCTGAATTACCCTTAGAAAAATATTCTGGACTAGCTGGCTATTTAAGCTAGAGACATTCCAATTTGGTCAAGTATGATCATGCATTTCCCCATATATCCAGCTGATGTTCACAGCAGAGTATTCAGAGGTGGTTTTGGCCTCATCTCTGTGCTGACCCAGACTATGAATATCAAATCAAATCAAATTTATTTATATAGCCCTTCGTACATCAGCTGATATCTCAAAGTGCTGTACAGAAACCCAGCCTAAAACCCCAAACAGCAAGCAATGCAGGTGTAGAAGCACGGTGGCTAGGAAAAACTCCCTAGAAAGGCCAAAACCTAGGAAGAAACCTAGAGAGGAACCAGGCCATGTGGGGTGGCCAGTCCTCTTCTGGCTGTGCCGGGTGGAGATTATAACAGAACATGGCCAAGATGTTCAAATGTTCATAAATGACCAGCATGGTCGAATAATAATAAGGCAGAACAGTTGAAACTGGAGCAGCAGCATGGCCAGGTGGACTGGGGACAGCAAGGAGTCATCATGTCAGGTAGTCCTGGGGCATGGTCCTAGGGCTCAGGTCAGTTGAAACTGGAACAGCAGCATGGCCAGGTGGACTGGGGACAGCAAGGAGTCATCATGTCAGATGGTCCTAGGGCTCAGGTCCTCCGAGAGAGAGAAGGAGAGAATTAGAGAACGCACACTTAGATTCACACAGGACACCGAATAGGACATGAGAAGTACCCCAGATATAACAAACTGACCCCAGCCCCCCGACACATAAACTACTGCAGCATAAATACTGGAGGCTGAGACAGGAGGGGTCAGGAGACACTGTGGCCCCATCCAAGGACACCCCCGGACAAGTGTCATAAGTGTCAGAGTCCAGTGCCACTGCATCAGCAAGCACAGGTACATCAATTGCATGGTTCAGGGGCATCATCAGCTGACAGAGGTGCAGGGACAAACCCAGAGATAGCTGCATTACTCCAGTAACCAGGATGGCCAGGTGCATATCAATGGTCTTAGAATACAGGAAATGTGTACTTTTGCTGTCTATACTCAACCCATCATAGGGTCTACCCTATTTTGACGATTAATAAATTCAGCCAATCTGTAAATGATGCATTACTTTCCTCATCATGTCTCACGCACTCACACCTTTTTTGCATGTTACACATGCAACATTGTTATTTTGGTACTTTACACATTTGCAGACACAAAATAAGATTAATAGACATGCTCTCTCTGATACATAGTGATGCACACTTAAATCTCTCTCTTTCTGATAGTGACACCCTATCTTGTATGCCTCTTCCACCTCACTACACCGTTTCTCATTACAATTCTTAAATTAAATCAACTCAAACATAGCCTTATCAATGTGAATTTTCTCACTTTTGCTTGAAGGTCCTTTCTGAACCTCTTCCGGAGGCAGGCTGCCATTGAAAAAAGAAAAATGAACCCTTCTTCTAGAACACCAGGCAAGAATACAAAGGCCTGAAAACCTTTTATTCAGTCTACGGCTTCCTGGAAATCTGTCAGAAGCAGACAAATCTCTGCAAGAGTCTGTCCCTGGGGGAAGATTGCAGTTAATTAATGTTTTATTACTAGTTGTGTTGTATGAGTCAGATTTATTTATACATTTAATTTATCCTTCTCCAGTCCAATGCTGACACTGTAGTCGGCCACATCGCTCCTGAAATGAGCGGGAGAGGAACCTTCAAGGCTGCCATAGTCAAACTTTAAGGACTTTGTTAAAGATGTGGAAACTGCAGGTGAGCGTCAGCCTTTGTATTTTTTTAAATTGTCAACATTTAATGGTAATAAACCAACAGGGCTGGGAAGATAATGTGTTCAGTTGCTGATTACCAGTTTATAAATGGTAACATCTATTGGATTGCTCACCTAGTAACATAGTCCAATTACTTTGCCTTCAAAAGCCATAGTTAATACTATGAACAAAGCAATGTTTTTCACATTGACACCAGAAAACACACACCGGTAATTGTTTCAGGAGGAATGGAGGAAAAGGAAGCGGCAGTGCACGGTGAGTTAGTAGGACAGAAAGATGGACAAGAAGTGGAGCCATCCAGTTTAACAGTTCCCACTATCCCTATAGTTATGCCATGGCTGATGGGTCAGGGGCACATAAGAAATTATTTAAAGTATTTTATACAAATACTGTTTAAATGTAGGCCTTAGACACTCACTGTAAATAAGACAAAACAATATTTACCCTTTTTTTGACCTCATATAGCAAAGTGGCACATCCCACATTATCCTGAGCCGCAGGTCTATGGCCCATGAAGTGTCCGTCATTTTGTCAACAAAGCAGCACGGTGCATCGTCCAGAGACATTTATATTTTCCATAAAATGTTATCATTTTCAAACTAGTTTTCATTGGGACGGCAGATAAAGCAATCACTTACATATGAACATAGAATCCTAGTCATTACTACACCCGATTAATCACTTGACATTCTGTTGCTAGTTTATATTTGAAGGTTTAATTTCTGTTCAAAAGGATCACCGTTTACCATGTAGTTAAAACATTTTTTTTATTTATTTTTTACATTTAATGACTGCAACCATTTGTATTTTAGTTATTTAAATAAACTTTGTCCATAGTGTGGTGGCAGAATTTGGGGTGAGCTGTTCTGTAGCCTATTCGGTGTTGGACTGTGATATGCCTTTCATAGACTCCTAGTATGTCTTGCACCCTAACACAATGCCATTGTGTTCTGGAACTGTTGCTTGTATAAATAACTTGTAACAATAGGATTGTATTATTACCTCTCACTACATAAAGGGACGTGCAACCATTTACTCTGAGTTCTTCCCTGCAGCTCCTTGTTTGAAGACTATTCTATTATACAATTAAAATAGTCTGACTGAATCTTTGGTTACTAATGTTGTGGAAAATTTTATCCAATCAAAAATACATAAAGATAAACAAATAACATTTAATAAAAAAAATAGAACATTATTATTATTATTTTAATTTAATTTTTAAAAATAGGCCAATTGGTCTCATTTTGCTGCGAACACATTTCATAACACTACAGCAATTTAGAATTACTGGACTAGACGAATTCCTTGCGACAGTATCAAGCAGCGGTATAAGGATAATACAGCCAACAGTAGCAGCACATACTTCAAAACAGATGCATAAATATCTTGTCCATAGTCTCGAGATGGTGAGGTTGGGTCAATGGCTGCTTTGAGCAGTGTCATATCCTGGGCACTCCACTGGTGGGACCTCAATTCCCTGGCCATGCTCCCCCAGCAGGCAGGCATCGTCCAAGCTGTTTAAATCCTGAAAACATGGAAAATCATGTAACATTTACAACCACTTTTTTTTTTTTTTTTTTCTTAGATAAGACTTACATTTTAAAATCTATACCTCCACATTGCCAGGGAAGGTGACAGGATTCTGTACTTTATCATAGCTGGTTGGGGATCAGATTTTGCTCGGTGTGCAGAGGATGTTTATCCCATCCATTGGTAAAGGTGTCTAGGTCTGCTCGGAGGCACACAGTGCGCACAGAATAGGTGACCCGTCAAACAGCCTTCAAGGGAGCCCTCATCTTCCAAACTGTAGGACATTGTAAAATGTTTGACACGGCGATCCACACATCCCACCATAACCGTTAGCATAGGAGAGAGCATTTGAAGCAACATAATGAAACATTCAACATCATAGCCAGTCCTGTCCAACAACTAATTTTAACCTTTGAGCATAAGGAGATGTAATTGGTCAAAGTATTCTATGGTACTTTGAATTTCTACTTCACCGTCTCCAGTTGAATTGACCTGTTTCAACCCCATCACTGTGCACTTTCACCATCCTGTGATGCTCATAATTGATTTAATCTGTAGTCTAATAAACTGCATGGTTTCCAGAGGCATAGTGGGAGAACCACACAACACTATCATCACGTGACTCCAAGTTTACTTCGATATGATGGTTATTATATCAATATTGACACAAAGGCATTTCCACAGCCATTTCTCACACAATGAATTTTACCGGCAAGACCGCACCATGTCCAAACAAATGATCGGTCGGCATTTATCATGTTGTACCGAAACTTTCTGTTTCCATCACAGCTGTCATCATTTTTTTTATACAGTACTTGCATAAAAACTGAATGGAAACGTTGTCTATAAAGCACTCATTTGCAAAGCATTTAAATACCAGTTATGCATGAAACAGCACAGCTTGTCTTCTCTACTCCGTGTAGGGATTATAATTTAGGTGTAGGCCACTTGTCTAAGTATAGTCTTAGTGAAATTTCAATAATGTGGTCATAATCTATGTATTCAGCACATACAAATAATGGTGGAAATGAATGTTGATTGTGAATGTTTTTACCAGAGATAAAGCTTCCCCTGCCACAACCACAGACATGAAACATGCATCTTGGGATGTCCACATTCTCCACTCCTTAGTCTGTCCTCACCCTAGATGCTGACAGACAGACACTGGGATTATAATAAAGACAATTGTTCGTCATAATTCAAGGTGTAATTCAGTCACTCTCCTCTGTGATGTATGAAACTTGGTCAACATAAATATATATTTGTCTTGATAGACAAGGCCTCAGGCAGACCTGGCATATGGTTTGATTCGAGACCATATACAAACAAGTGCCTGATTCTACACAGCACTTACTGAGGGAATGATGCGGTTACAGCGGGGCTGTTGTATAATTCAAACCCATTTTGAATAGAAAGCATTGGATTATCCACATTGAGCCAGACAAACGTCAAATACCATGGGAGGTCAATCGGTTAACTTTCTTGAGAAGCTGTCTATACCACCAAATATAAAAAGCCATATCTGTTGAAAGACCATTGGACAGTTTTGTATACTTGCGAAAGCAGGAGTCTTGCAGTAAAATACAGAGGCAGCAGAGTATGGGCTAGGAGTTATGACTAAATGTGCACCCCTGAGCAGAAAGGGGTTTTAGCTTACCTGATCAACGTGTGGTTGGTGTCCACATGTATGAGGGAAAGAGGACACCGGACAGAGTATGTTCTGACAACACAACCAAGTCGTGCCATTCTTTGCTGTATTCCTGCAGCATCGACATGATGCGCTGAGTCCCACACTCGGGTCCACTGACTCGATGACCCACTACTTTCAGACATTCTCTCACCATCCTAATTGTGGTGAACTTGTCTTGATTGTGTCCACCAGATTGTCCAGCTCCTCATCTATCATTTGGCTGCATGTTCCCTCACCACGATACCGTATTTTTGCATTCTGCATTGGTCAGTTTGTGTTGAGATGCCAAGCAGTTGCAAGATACAGGCAGATCCATTTCAATCAGCTGTTGAAGGTGCTGTTCTGACAATCAGTTTAAGACGTCCCATTTCGCCATCCAACTCAACAACAATTGATGGGGCACATATTTCTTCCATTGCAGCATTGACTAGACTATACAGGTTGGGGAAACCCTGCACTACCTTTTGTGGCAAGTCTACTTGATTTGCTAGTGAGCGGAGGATGGGTATAATTTCTGGAACGTTCCAACAGGAATCTGTTCCAAAAACTTTGCAAAGTACAAGCAACGTATACAAAGTAGCATGATCAATTCAACTAGCGTAATATAGCTGAATAGGCATCAACTCACCACGTAGCTTATTCTTAATGTTTGAGAACTTTTTCAGAATAAATGTGGTGAGTGAAAACTTAATGAAATAGCCCACTCCCTACACGGTACTTTATTCGGCCACTATACAACTTTGTATGCGTTGTTTGTTGGCAACCTTATTTACTAAGTTTTTGGAACAGATTCCTGTTGGAATGTTCCACAAATGATGCCCACCCGTGAGCTGATAAATATAATCTCAATGGTGCGGACAAACTAAGTAATCAAGGACCAGAGGAAGGCATTGCATAGCCTGCTGTAATCTGTACAGGAGCGTCTCCATAATGTGCCTCCCCATAGACTGTGAGGACATAAGAAAATTGTAATTTGAAATCATGTCAACCAAACAGCTGGTATCAGGCAATATTTGGTCTCGACTTCAGGTATTGGAATAGCTATTTAGGGTTGTCACGGTTTTCACTCTCGCTCTCTCTCTCTCACACACACACACACCATGTTCAGAACATCCGGGTACAGAAAGGGAAGATTTGACGCGTAGTGGTGACGTCAGACCGTCTACTTAAGTAGGCAAAAGAAAAAAACAGACAAAATTCAGCTAATGAAAGGTGCAGTGTTCCTGACGACTGTCGCCTCTGCTGGGATGATTGCAGGATTTGGCTCAACGTTAGCCTTGGCCAAGAAAAATAGCCAGGGATAGTTTAGCATGGTAGTTATGATTGATGTAGGCTAGCATTACATCTAGGCAATTTAGATGTATGTTAGCCCTGACCGATGACGGAGTGATATTACACTGGTCCACATAATCTGACTACTAACGTTAATTGTCCAAAATGTATTGCATTTCTTGCATAGCCTCCCTGGGTGTATGGCAATTTTATATTATGAAGAAAAACAAATTGCTTGCGCTGAAGACGAACTGTCACTCCAAAACTAGCGGGCCAATGAAGACTCATAGTCTACGCCTCCCTCTAAACCCCGCCCTTCACGGAAAAATAATGCCAAAACACGCAATCGAAAAGACTGTCAGTGAAAGCAAAGAAACAGACATCGAAAGCAAAGATACGAGTAGCATAACCAAAAGGTAGTACATGCAGGCAAGAGCGTAGGCATTATTGGAACGTAATTTCTTGATAATATCTGTTGGAAAAAAGTTTGGCTGTTGCCACACACATACCTACTTGTTAACAAAATTAAGGAAGTTTCCTTTAAAATTATTCATAAATATTACCCTGCCAACCACAATATGAAGAAGTTTAAGGAAAACATAAACTCAAATTCTTTTGGCCTAATTTTATATTCACAAATGTACATTTACAAACAGAACACCACATCTTCTTACCTTACACAAATAAATTGAACTGTTTTTTAAGACAATTAAATACTCTTCTGACAAAAAAAGCTGTTAGAATTATAAGTGTATGTATGTCCCTTAAGGTCCTTGTGTATTGTGATATTGTACCCTAGCCCAATTGTCCTTTGTATATTATTTATACATACTTGTGTTCCCACATGTACTTCCTGTATTGATTTGTTGTTAATTTAAAAAAAAATAGAATATATATATATATATATATTTTATATAATTTTAAAAATAGCATAGGCAAAATGTATTCAATAGGATTGGTTGCTGGGAAAGTTGAACCGAAAACGATTTTTGCATTCGTTTTCAAATATTTAAAAAAATCAATTGTCATAGTGTTGTTCTCTCGCTTTAAAATTATTTGCTTACGAGTTTTTTGTTTTTGCTTTTGAAGTCTTATTTTTGTTTACAATTCTATACATTTTGCCTTCAATTATTTGTTTTTTGATTTCAACATCCATTATTTCACCCGTCCTCGAAAATATAATATTTACATTCTCAGCTTTATTTTCATGTTCACGATTTATTTTATTTTGAATTCAATACATATGGCGTGAAATTGACCCCATACCAATTGATTCCCATTCACGCCTTGACAGCGCTCCTTGTCCCAGTATCGCCCAGAATGCACCCCGCGGCCCTTTGACGACACGTCGACAACGTACGCAATGGGCGTTAATACGACTCCAATTGAGTTTTCCATCTCCTGTGGAGAGATGTACTGCTTGGATTCTTTACCTACAATAGAAATAAGCTGAAACATTTTTATGTAATTCATTTCATTATTCTTTTGGACAAATTTCATATTCACAAATGTAAATTTACAAACAAAATACCACGTTTTCTTACCTTACAAAAATAAATTGAACTGTAAGACACTTTAAGACAATTAAATACTCTACTAACAAAAAAGCTGTTCGAATTATAAGTGTATGTATGTCCCTTAAGGTCCTTGTGTAATGTATATTATTTATATATACTTGTATTCCCACATGTACTTCCTGTATTGATTTGTTGTTAATAAAAAATATGTTTTCTTCGTTAAACCTCAGTGGCCATCCAAAACGGAGTTTCCTCTAGATAACACAGCCACAAAGACAAATATTGTAAACATTTATGAAAACAAAAATGTTAGCAGTGTGGTTAAGGTTTCGTTTAAATTTTAAGAAGATAAATTGTAGAAATAGGAGGAGTTTATGACTTTGTGGCTGTGTTAACTAGTGAAAACCAAAACGTAATTTGTGGTGGCTGAAGTAAAAGGTAAATAACACAACATGATCTAAGAAAATGATAGCTAGTTGTGATAGTCATTTTATATATCTCGGCCAGTGACTGATTAGTCGTGATAGATATCTTATTATTAAATAGGCACTTAGCTAAAGTTAGCTAACGTTACGTTAACGTCGTCAGCCCTTGAGATCAGGGCCTAGCTAGATTTGTTACATAGTCACTTTAGACTGGTTCTCTAGTTGAAACCAAAAAACGTTAGCTAGGTAACTGTTAGCTAGCTAACGTTAGACGACTCTAATCAGCCTGCTAGTTAGCTAACTTACCTAATACCCATGCATTATTATGATGATGCTGCTCTATCCTGAAACGTTGTAAGAGCTAGTTTATTTAACCTTGTTACCTCTCACTTTATCTTTAATGCTGTGTTCATTTGCTGGTGCTATACTTCTCTGTATTATTGAAGCAATACTTAGCTAGCTATTTGGCAAAAAAATTGCCAATATACTACCAATCAAAATGAGATTGGCTATCACGCAGAGCCTCACATGTTTTACTATTGTTGCCGCACAGGAATGTAAATGTCGGAGGACCAGGAAGCCCAGGAGGATGAGTTGCTTGCTCTAGCGAGTATTTACGATGAAGAGGAGTTTCACAGAGCCAAATCTGCACAGGGCGGTGAGATCCAACTATGCCTTGAACTTCCTCCTAGTTTCAAGTTGATAGTCGATGGTAAGGCTGTTTTACCTTCCTCTCCATTAATACTGAGTGTCCCTTTAAAATGAATCAACTGTCAATCAGCATTAAAACCTGAACAATCAAATGTGTTGTATGTTTCTGGCAGGAAACAAGCAGACCGAATATGACATAGCTTTCCTACCTCCTCTGGTGCTTAACTTTGAACTTCCTGCTGACTACCCTTCTTCCTCATCTCCGGTCTATACACTAAGTTCCAAATGGCTGTCAAGGGACCAGGTGAGGTAGACCCATCAACATGACAAGAAATCACATAACATGTTTCAACAATATTCCCCTTGTCCTCTAGCTTGGAAACCCAACTTTAAATTTCATTGAATTCTACGTTGGGCATAAATGAGCGTTTTGGATAAGGAACGATGTCCCTCACATGACCTCTACAAGCCAGAATGTTGAATCTAATTATATTTTAACTTACTTTACCTGTTGTCTGAGCGGTTGGTCCTGTTGAAGGTAGTAAAGTCAGACAATATATCCTCAGGGAAAGTATGATTACATCAACTTTTCAAGGCGCTGGTAGTACATTCAGGTTTCTATTATGTGAAGCATGCGCACAAGATGAAAATACATGCACGAGATGCATGCATACTTGCCAAGCTCGTGTACGTATTTACATGCTTCTATGCATGCTTCAGTTTATATAATTATACTTTCCTGTGGATATATTCTCACATTCCTACCTGCAAAAGGACCAACCACACGGACAACAGGTAAAGTAAGTTAAAATATAATTTTATTCAACATTCTGGTTTGTAGACGTCGTGAGAGGAAACCTTCCTGATCCAAACTCTCACTCATGCCCGATGTAGAATTCAACGTTGGGTCTACAGGCTCCTCACCAACCCTTCTCTTTCTCCCCCTCAGATGACTTCTCTATGCAAGCGCCTGGATGGGCTGTGGGAGGAGAACCAGGGCTGTGTTGTTCTCTTCACATGGATCCAGTTCCTTAAAGAGGAGGCCTTTGCCTTCCTCGACGTCAAGTCTCCCCTGGAGGTGGTCAAGGGGGGCAACGCTCCAGTGGAATGGAAGAGGAGTGAGGCTGGTGTGAAGCGGGCGGGGAGTCTAACCGGGGAGAAGGATAAACTGGAGCCCCTGCTGGAGCTGGACCCCCGTGCTGTCCTGGTGGTTGACCCCCGTACTGATATCCTACCTCAGCTCCTGGACTTTGATGAAGCTCAGCGGCAGAAGGTGTTTGACGCCAAGGCGTTCTGCTGTGGTATCTGCTTCATGGAGAAGCTGGGCTCGGGCTGCCTGTGCTTTAAGGAATGCCAGCATGTGTACTGCAAGACCTGCATGACGGAATACTTCCAGATTCAGATCCGCGACGGCAACGTTCAGTGCCTTAACTGCCCCGAGCCCAAGTGCACCTCCTTGGCTACACCCTCACAGGTAACTTTGACTCTTGTGACATTAATGAGCTCTTGTGACAATCTTATGAGCACTGACTAATGCACTGCCCCTTTTACAGGTCAAGCTCCTTGTCGGGGAGGAGTTGTTTGCGCGTTATGACCGCCTTCTGCTTCAGTCCAGCCTGGATCTGATGGCTGACGTGGTGTACTGCCCTCGCCAGTCCTGCTGCCAGGCTGTGATGGTGGAGCCAGACACCACCATGGGCATTTGCCCTGCCTGCCAGTACGCCTTCTGCACCCTCTGCAAACGGGGATACCACGGCCTGTCCCACTGCAAGGTCACAGCAGGTAAAGGCAATAGTTTACATTGTATTACATAGTTTATATAGTATATTACCTGACAAGTAATGAGTTATATGCTGTGCACAGTCTATACACTAAAGATGATCAATCTAAATGTAGGTTAGAGTAATGGTTATGGTATTGAGAGTGGTCTCTACCTCTTGCCTTGTAGATGAGCTGCGAGGCCTGCGGGATGAGTATATATCTGCCAGTGCTGAGGGGAAGAAGTTCATGGAGCAGCGCTTTGGGAAGCGGGTCATCCAGCGTGCTGTGGAGGAATCCTTCAGCAGGGATTGGCTTAATGAGAACTGTAAAGGCTGCCCTCGCTGTGGCACTAATATACAGGTATGTTGCTCTCCGCACTACACCGCTTTATAACTAGTTAGTATGCATATGTTTTGCTGCTCCTACATGATTTTAATCTATCATCTTCTCTGTTCTGTCTTTATGTGTAGAAGGTTGATGGCTGCAACAAGATGACTTGCACCTCGTGTAAGCAGTACTTCTGCTGGCTGTGTCTGGGCCAGCTCACACGTGTCAACCCCTACAGCCACTTCAACAACCCCTCCTCGCCTTGCTTCAACCAGTGAGTGGCTTTGCTATGTCTGACAATTGGCTCTGTGTCCTTTTGAGGTGTAGGATACATAAGGATTATGCACAAAGGGGGGGAATTCAGACGCGAGTTACATATGCATCAATTTAAATTTCACTTTTCTTTCTATGCATACTCTGAACTTGAATTTAAGCATGGGGAAATTACCAGTGCCAGCAAGGTAAGCGTTTAGGGTGGAGATCAAAGAAACAGGTGTGGCAGAGGTGTGTCTACAGATGCATCCTATTCTAACCTCGACTTAATTCCCAAATATTTCCACCACTTTTTTATGCACGAGGAAACGGTGAATACAGTTGAGTTAACCTGCCGGTTCCAGGTGGAAAAAGCATCTACTTAATTTTTTCCAATACACAGTTCCATGATCAGTGCAGGCAACTAGGGTATATATTTTTTATACTATTCTACATATTATAATTATATTGTAGGCTACACTACTTCCAACGTTACCATTGATCAACTTAATGTGTCAATTTTCAGAATGAATCAAACCACCTTTTTTTCATTCGTGCGGAAAAGGAGTGGTGCAGCGCCCTAAGGCACTGCATTGCAGTCCTTGAGGCGTCACTACAGACCCGGGTTCGATCCCAGGCTGTATCACAACTGGCTGTGATCGGGAGTCACATTTGGCCCAGCGCCCTCCGGGTTAGGGGATGGTTTGGCTGGGGGGCTTTACTTGGCTCATCGCACTCTCGTAACTCCAAATCCATATGTATATATTTTTTATTTAACTAGGCATGTCAGTTAAGAACAAATTCTTATTTACAATGACTGCCTTCCCCCGGGCCAAACCCTGACGACGCTGGGGCAGGTAGCCTAGTGGTTAGAGCATTGGACCAGTAACCGAAAGCTTGCTAGATCGAATCCCTGAGCTGACAGTTAACCCACTGTTCCCCGGGCGCCGAAGACATGGATGTCGATTATGGCAGCCCCCTGCAACTCTCTCATTCAGAGGGGTTGGGTTAAGTGCGGAAGACACATTTCAGTTGAATGCATTCAGCTGTACAACTGACTAGGTATCCCCCTTTCTCTTTCCAATTGTGCACCGCCCTATGGGACTGCCTATCACGGCCGAATGTGATACAGCCTGGAATCGAACCAGGGACTGTTGTGACGCCTTAGACCGCTGCACCACTCGGGAGCACTTATGTAATATTTTTGTTGTTTTTAAATCTATCCATGGCTTCTGAAACGGAGACAAATGTGCATATGTTTTTATGGCTATCTTTGTATATTCTGACCGCGTTCTCCATACATTCAAGTCTTGGGCCAATCAAATTAAATGAACACCGTATTTAAAGGGATTGCTTTAGATAAATTGAACAAAAACTCACTGATCAAATTGTGTTTTCTGGGGTTGAATTAAATGTATTTAGTGCGCGCAAGGGAACCACGCCCGCAAACCTTGTTATGCACCTCCATAAGGTCATTCTAAATACCAACTACTGAAGTGTGTACGAAAGGCGTACATCTCCAAAGTCTGAATCGGCCCCATAGAATGTCTATCTAACCTTTTTTTTATTGTCTTCTTAATTAATGAGTAAAGATTACTAATTTCTTTGTTGTTATTTTATAGGCTGTTCCAGGGTGTGGATATTGATGAAGATGATGCCTTTTGGAGTGATGAAGAGGACTGATGTGCAATACCTCCCATGCGTGCTTCATTTGTATGCACTTTAACCGCCCATGGATTTAGCCAATACAATTTCTCACCATCATTGATCAGGCATTTACTTACCCAAAATATATCCGTCATTTCTGATGGTTGAATGGCTAGCGGAGAGCAATTCCAGTTAGAAGTAGGCACATTACCTTACTCCAAACAGCAGTCAAATACTCAGGGCCAGTATTTTTCTGAAAGAATACTCGTGAAGAGAGTGTGAGCGAGTGTACCAAAAACAAATGGGTTACAGTGTGTTTAGATGATTTGAACAGATAACGGTGGTATGTTTTATCAATCTCAATATGAAAAGGAAATTCAGGGATCCGGGGTTGAAATCTTTCAATCAAGACCAGAGGACAACATTTTGGGATAATGTTTGTACAATTTAATGTCTGTCCTTTAGAACCACTTTAATCATGATGAGTTAACTCTCTGTATACCCGGATACCATCCAAACCATGAGCTCACAGCTTAATGTAAAAAAAAAAAAAGGGGGTGAATAAAGCTTTGCCAAATGTGACATTCATCCAATGGCCATCAAGAAATGATTTTTAGACACACTATTGTCCTTTTTTGTATGTTTTTGTTCCTTTTTCACCAGAAGGTATACTTTATTTATCATGGAACATGATTGGTTTGAATGGGACACACTCAGGAGGAGGCTGGTGGGAGGGGTTATAGGATTATGGGCTCATTGTAATGGCTGGAATGGAATTAATACAACATGGGTTGATACATGGTTTCCATATGTTTGATACAATTCCATTTACTCCATTCCAGCTATTACAATGTGCCCGTCCTCCTATTACTCCTCCCACCAGCCTCCTCTGACACACACTGTTGATTAGGTTAAATATTGCATTGTTTCAGTACAAAATATATGTCCGTAACCACCCTGACATTTGCTAGTTACTACCTACTCACATTATGATCTTCATCGAAACTTTTCAGAAAGTGAGGCTAATTTGGAAATGGACATCAATGTAAATCACATTCAAAATACATGTCCTGCTCTTAAAATAGTTATATTGTGCTTTCACTTTAATCTGTTAATGTTGAAGGGGGACAGTCTTTGATATTTGCAGTAGTCCTGAATTTAAAAAGTGTTGTAATAACCATAAACATACATAAATAACCATTTGGTTTTAGTGTTCATTCCCATGTTGGGGGTTTTAGGACATTCTTCATGTGTTCCTTTTCTCAATACATGTTATATGAAGTTACTCAGAAATGTACTCCCTTGTTTATTTTGTCACACTGTATTAAGAGTGAACATGTGATAACAGAATCACTTCCAGTCCATTCCTATACTTGCAAAAGTGCTTGTACCTTGATACCGCTGCATGCAATTATAGTTCCTTATATCTTGTCCCATAGTCGCACTCATCTGCTGGTAGAAATTCTGCCTTTTGGCATTGTTTTAATCAAAGTACTTACTCTTTTTAGTTATATTGCCTCCCTTGTAAGTTCACTGTTGGCTTTGCTGAAAAGCTGACTGCTGAGTTAGTGATGAGATGAGACCCATCCGAAGGACGCAACCTTTCCAACGAGAACATACAATACAAGAGTGTGCAAGGGCTGTGCTGTCATTGTCTTTAACACAGAAGGCATTGCTGAGTCAAACAGGTGGCAGAGGAAACCAAGAATGATTGTTGGTCCAAAATTACTGAACTAACATGAGGTGTTAGACATGTTGCTGATTATGGTTACATTCTGAAATCAAAATGTTCTGACTTCGATTAAACCCTGATCACTTAATCAGCCTTTCTTTTATTGAAGTCAACCTTCGATTTTAGAATGCAAACATATTTTAATTTCCTGTCATGAGTTTAACAGATGTGTATTAAAACATGTTTTGGATTTTTGCCACTCATCTACAAAATGTTTGAGAATTGAGAGCATTGTTGTAACTGTGTGTCATGATATTACAGACACAGACTACAATGTAACTGTTGTCTTTGATTCAACTGGCCCCTTTAATCCGCCCTTCAGCAGGAACACAGCTTCCCTGGTCTCCATACCTATCAAGGGACCTTATTTATTACACACAATAGTTGATCTTATTTATACACACTATTACCATGCGTTTCCACTTGGGAAGGGGACAGGGTGATGGAGGGACAGGACACAGAGACAGGAGAAGAACAAAACAGTACTAAAGAAACAAAGAGAGTCCATGTTGTAGCAAGTGATTCAAAAGCCATCAGTACAACACAGTTTAATCCCTTTGGCTAAAGTTGCTGACAGTGGATAACCCTTTAAAATGGCCCCTGTCATGCCTCGTGGTATAGGAGCGCCCCCCCAGCATGTTAGTAAAGATTTGTGCTTTCAAGCGGGCCAGTTCCACACGCACAAATTCGGCCACAGGACTGAATCCCCTTAGCTGCCCCAAACCCACAGACCACTTCTCTTTATACGCCGGTGAGCAGGCCAAAGCTGAACAAGGTCAGTAATATATGATGAGTAGCTTGCGTCGATGGCGAGATAGTGATTAGATGACAGTGTCAATCAAAACCTGAATCTTGAACTAAAACTGTTGATGTAATAATTTTAGCTTGAAATTGGCCCTTTTTTTGGTGTGTTGATTATCAGTTCACTGAATTATTCAGTGATAATATGTCTGGAAATGTATTATTTAGTTAATTGTCATACACTTAATCTGTTTACCTTCATGAACACAGAATTATTTTTCTCTGTGATAACTTGATTGACCAATAAATGTGTTAATTCAATTTTATGGAGGGTATAAAAAAAAGATTAGGATATTTACCACACTTAGTAGGCCTATGTGTAATTCATACATTGAGAAGATGTATAATGTACAGATGTTGGAATGCAGGATTGACAACACCATTCAGAGTTGTATAGCAACGTAAGCATAGGAGTCACTGTACATGATGTGATATTTCTTCACACCAGAGGAACCTGACCCAGTCTGCTGTAGCCTGCAGAGTACAGAGGGACCAACCAGTCACATCATGATTGAAGCTGACCGAGAGCTATCAGCCATGGTGCAGGATATATGGGATAAAGATGTCAACAGACTGAAACCAGGGACAGACTACCGGATCTCTCTGCAGGTAGCAAAACTGAAAACGATCCAAATGGCACTACTGTATGTGGATGTTTAAAAAATATATATATATACACATCATTCCCGTGACAAATTGTACAGAGGCGTTTTACTCCAAATGAACTAATGGATGTTTTTGCACAACATCCTGAGGCCACAAGCATTGTTTGATGAGGAAGGTCAGAGCACATTGAACAAATCTAGACCTCTAAAATGCTCTAGATTGTTGCTCTGTGGTGTCTTTCAGAAGGACACAATAGCATGTTAGACACTGTGCCACAGACAGAGAGCTGCCACAGACAGACAGAGAGAGAGAATGCAAGTCAAGTGAAAACATGCTGCTGTTGTTAGAATTGCCTGGCTCTCATAAACAAAACACCGGAGTTGCAGCTTTATAGGGCACTGGGGTCATGTTTCTTTTCCATCAAGGGGTTACAATGTAAAAAATATATATATATATTTATTCCTGGATCATTGGTGCGAGTGCTTAGACATTTGGAATACTGTATGTAACTGATTTGCTCTTCCTCCTCTGCTGTGCTTTGTGCAGGGGAAAGCTGGGCCTGTGAATGCTGACATGAATGATGACATGAATGATGACAATGATGGAGCCGGATATCCTCTGTTCTCATTTGTCGATGAACGCATTTTCAAAAAGGAGTCTTTCTTAGGTAAGGGCCTGACGTGTGAGGGTTAGAGCTTTGGGATCAACTTTTGCCTTCAACCATGCAGTTTCCTGTGTGTTATCATTATTTTCCTTTTGAAATTCTGCCATATTTGCAATGTATTACATAAGCAGAGAGTAGCAAGAGTTCGAGTGTAATTGAACAAAGTGGCGATTTTAGCATGAAGATCTTGGTGAAGCAAACTCATTTTTTTTTAATGCATGCCAGCAAAGCCACAACACTAACAATACATTAATTGCACTATAACAGTGACAAGCGGTGCCCACAAACTGTTAGGGCCTACATAAAGCTGTCCCAACAGCAGAGCTTTCTTTCCAATACCAAGGAGTGAATCCTTACCACTGCTACACCTGGCTATCGGCATAGCCTTGTCTGGCAGCGAAACAGTTAGTTTAGCCTTGTTTACTGCATTTTTTTAAAAACATAGCTGATATGGCTGACTTGCTTAAACAAATGTGGGTTGTGGCATAAGGGAAGAATGAGCGGATAAGAGGCAATCTGTAATTTCGATTAAGACATTAATGAGCGAGCTAAGACGGACTTAGTCAATATAAATATTTGTTCAACACTTTTGAAATGTAAACGACAGATTTCAGAACATGGGCTATTCTTACAGTATTCTCCCTGTACACCAAGTCAGAACCATAGGATAAATAAAGGGGGCATATAAGCAAACAATGAAAGCTCTTACAATATTCAATTATGATATTTTTCTAAAACAGGCTATCGGCTACACGTGCAACACCAAGTCAGAACAGTAAGGGACAAAGGGAAAGGGGGAAAGGGACAACATTATTAGGGTGAGGCACATGGGCCACTAACAGTTTACTACACAACATACACCTAGTATTACTTTCTTAGCTACAGTATACAGTGGGGCAAAAAAGTATTTAGTCAGCCACCAATTGTGCAAGTTCTCCCACTTAAAAAGATGAGAGAGGCCTGTCATTTTCATCGTAGGTACACTTCAACTATGACAGACAAAATGAGAAAAAAAATCCAGAAAATCACATTGTAGGATTTTAAATGAATTTATTTGCAAATTATGGTGGAAAATAAGTATTTGGTCAATAACAAAAGTTTATCTCAATACTTTGTTATATACCCTTTGTTGGCAATGACAGAGGTCAAACGTTTTCTGTAAGTCTTCACAAGGTTTTCACACACTGTTGCTGGTATTTTGGCCCATTCCTCCATGCAGATCTACTCTAGAGCAGTGATGTTTTGGGGCTGTTGCTGGGCAACACGGACTTTCAACTCCCTCCAAAGATTTTCTATGGGGTTGAGATCTGGAGACTGGCTAGGCCACTCCAGGACCTTGAAATGCTTCTGACTGTTCAAAACGTATTTCACCAGTCGGAGCTAGTTTTTTTCAGAGTTTCCAGTTGTCTTGAACTCACTGAAGTCCGATATTTCTGAGTTTCCAGTTGTTTTGGACGTGGTAGAAGTCACCTGGATTCACAGCATGGCCAATGTATTCAACCTTTTCTGTCCCATGGTATTGCATGTGAATGTTTATCCTTTTAAGCTTGGAAAAGAGACCCTTCAACACAGACTTGGACTACAAACCCTCTCCACTGAATAGAAGGCTAGTGATTGCTTTGCAACGCTTGCAGTTAGCCACCGATTCCTTCCAAAACACTCAATGTTGGATTTGCAATTTCTGACTTGTTGTATAATGTTTATTTCCAATGGCCGATGAGCACCGATACGATATATCTATAATTTATCTTCATATGACAAGGATTGAAGAATTTGCCAGTAGATTGTCAACTTGATTCATGACTTGATTCGATGACTGCTTGTCTAGCTTGCTAGCTAAGATTTTGAAGGTATGATGTTGACATGATCAGTCCAATCAAAGCTACCGGTAGATATAACGTGAGCTGACATCATTTTATCTGATGCCAATGGCCTTAAGCCTTCTTGGATGGGCACTTCTAATGTAAATCTATGCAGCACCCAAGGGGCTTGAATTTTCGAGCTCTCCCCTGTAGATTTTTGCAGTGATGCCAATTATGGTGTAACTAGAGAACATTACCAACCGCTGGCTGCCCTACAACCACAGAAAGCACTGAGCTAGGCTCAAACACCTGCATTTTTTATCTGCCTTACTCAAGAAATCAAAAAAGAGACCATGTTTGTATGCAGCTTTATTAACTCAATTATGTATTTTTTTATATTGTTTGCAAACTGATATGTGACACGTACTAATACCAAAATAACATGCAAAACTGGCAACAAAACAGGTGGGGCTCAGCCCTACCTGAATGATGGGTCACCCTGATTGAACATGATACAACAGGATGTGTACTGAGTTCAGTGGGAGTGGATAGACAACACAAACTAGTCCTGTCAGCAAACATGTCCACATTGGCACGATGTAGGCCCAGTGTGGGCTAAAATATTGGCCTCATGTAGGCTGCCCACATTGGGCCGATGTGCCTTTAACCCATAAACTCCACATTGGCCCCAGGGCAGGTGGGCGCAAGGGCAGGTCTCACATCACTTGAAATAAGCCCACCCTTTTGGATCGGCTGCAAGTTACATTGTATCAGAAAGATAACAAAGTTGTTACTGTCATACATATTTCTACCAGAGAAAAATCTGTTTATCTTATGTCATATGCACTTATCTAAGGTTGCGTTTACACAGGTAGTCCGATCCTTATCTTTTTTCCACCAATTAGCCTTTTTACTAATCACAACAGATCTTTTCACATCAGATCTTTTTCTAAGCTGATCTGATTAGTCAGATGACCAATTAGTGAAAGCAAGAACAGAATTGGTCTGCCTGTGTAAACACAGCCACTTCATCACTGGCAGTGTACAATGTACATTTTTTGTTGATTTCACACAACAGAACACTTAAACTGGAATAACACTCAGTAATGGTTGCACAAAAATAACTTGTGAACTTATAGCTATACGTTTATAACTGGAAAAAATAGAATTAAAAGATAATTGGCTGTAAAGTTCTGAACCCTCATTGGTTTGAATGGTGTCAGCCATTTTTATCTTTATTATGTTTTACTTAACAACATGAAATGGGGTATTTGTACACCACGCATGCAAATATTCTAATGAGCCCCTACTTCTACATTATGTTGTGGGCTTGCCTGTGCTGGGCTTGGTGTAGACTAGCTTGTGCTGGGCTTGGTGTAGGCTAGCCTGTGCTGGGCTTGGTGTAGACTAGCCCGTGTTGGTCTGGTGTGGGCTTGGTGTGGGCTAGCCCATGTTGGTTATGGTGTGGGGTGGCCCATGTTGGGCTGGTGTCCACTAGTTTGCTGGGTTGGTGTAGGCTAGCCCGTGTCGGGCTGGTTTGGACTTGGTGTGGGCTAGGCCATGTTGTGATTGTTGTGGGCTAGCCCATGTTGGGCTGATTTGGGCTTTGTGGGATAGCCCCTGCCCACCTTGCCCAACAAATACCCACATGGGGCCAATGAGGTCATGTTTGCTGGGATCTTACAAGATCAGAACACACGCTACACTCTAAACTAAACTGAATGTCTTCTTCCAGCCTTTATCTCTCTACTGGATAACTATGAAAGTGATACGGGTGAGCCTGAGATTGTAACCCCAGAGGAGGAAGCAGAAAACCACAAGTTTCTGGACTGCATGCTTCGAACGCCCACCATGAAGGTACCAGTTAAAACATATGGTGGAGAGGTCGATAAAAAGAAAACTGTATTTATTTGATCAGATGAAAAGGAACATAAGTCAAATCACAGATACATTTGATCAGAAAAAGTTATATTTTTATTTTTAAATGTATGTGACATCAATTTACAGGGAGAACCATGGCCAAATTGGAACGTCAACAGCGAAAGTGAGTCAATCAACATCCCATGATTGAAATTGTCTTCATATGTTTCTCTCATTTTTAGATTGCACATAAGTACCTAGTAGAGAAACAGCTCTCCCCAGAGGGATTACCGGAATTCAAGAAGCAGCTCTACCGTATCTGGTTTGAGCTGTACGCCAGACGAGGAGCTAGCAAGTGGGTGGAACTCTCCTCTACGTAACTATTACTTTTCAGATGTCAAAATAATTCATCATTATGCTGCTAAATGTTTTCTCCTCCCTGGTTAGGGTTAGGCTCAGTCAATATATAATCCATTCACAATTAGAGAAAGCTGTATCATCACCTCAGACTCTCTTTTCCTTTGTCTTTATGCCAGTCTATTCAAATGGCAAAGAGTGTGGACGTGCAGCTCAAGATTGGACTCGAGTCTGACTCAAGCCACACATTTGATTATTTGAGACTTGACTTGGCAGGAAAGAACTTGAAACTTGACTTGGACTTGGAGCCTCAAGACTCGGGACTCGATTTTGACTTGAGACTGATGACTCGAAAGGATTGTTTAAAAATGCCTGTTTCTGTACCGCTTTGTCAGAATTGTATATCTTATTTTACTGTATGAGACAAATGGAAATGGCCTGCCGCTATTTCATTCAATGAGTAGAGGAAAGACAGCTACTTGAACATTAGTTCATCTTCTCTGATAGAGTTCAGTGTGTCAAATCGGAGGGTCTGTTGTCCCGGCCTCTGGCAGTCTCTATGGGGGTGCCACAGGGTTCAATTCTTGGACCAACTCTCTTCTCTGTATACATCAATTATGTCGTTCTTGATGCTGGTGAGTCTCTGATCCACCTCTACGCAGACGACACCATTCGGTAAACTTCTGGCCCTTCTTTTGACACTGTGTTAACAACCCTCCAGGCGAGCTTCAATGCCATACAACTCTCCTTCCGTGGCCTCCAATTGCTCTTAAATACAAGTAAAACTAAATGCATGCTCTTCAACCGATCGCTGCCTGTACCTGCCCGCTTGTCCAACATCACTACTCTGGACGGTTCTGACATAGAATATGTGGACAACTACAAATACCTAGATATTTGGTTAGACTGTAAACTCTCCTTCCAGACTCACATCAAACATCTCCAATCCAAAGTTAAATCTAGAATTGGCTTCCTATTTCGCAACAAAGCATCCTTCACTCATGCTGCCAAACATACCCTTGTAAAACTGACCACCCTACCAATCCTCGACTTCGGCGATTTACAAAATAGCCTCCAATACCCTAGTCAATAAATTAGATGCAATCTATCACAGTGCCATCCGTTTAGTTACCAAAGCCCCATATACTACCCACCACTGCGACCTGTACGTTCTCGTTGGCTGGCCCTCGCTCCATACTCGTCGCCAAACCCAATGGCTCCAGGTCATCTACAAGACCCTGCTAGGTAAAGTCCCCCCTTATCTCAGCTCGCTGGTCACCATAGCATCACCCACCTGTAGCACGCGCTCCAGCAGGTATATCTCTCTGGTCACCTCCAAAACCAATTCTTCCTTTGGCCGCCTCTCCTTCCAGTTCTCTGCTGCCAAAGACTGGAACGAACTACGAAAATCTCTGAAACTGGAAATACTTATCTCCCTCACTAGCTTTAAGCACCAGCTGTCAGAGCAGGTCACAGATTACTGCACCTGTACATAGCCCATCTATAATTTAGCGCAAACAACTACCTCTTTCCCTACTGTAATTTATTTATTTTGCTCCTTTGCACCCCATTATTTCTATCTCTACTTTGCACATTCTTCCACTGCAAATCAACCATTCCAGTGTTTTACTCGCTATATTGTATTTACTTTGCCACCATGGCCTTTTTTGCCTTTACCTCCCTTATCTCACCTCACTTGTTTTACTCCATGTGTAACTCAGTGTTGTTGTATCTGTCGAACTGCTTTGCTTTATCTTGGCCAGGTCACAATTGTAAATGAGAACTTTTTCTCAACTTGCCTACCTGGTTAAATAAAGGTGAAATAATTTATTTTTATTTTTAAATAGTCATTATATCTAGGGGAAAAAATTACCAAATGAAACTAGAGGCTAGGGACTTGGGAAAAAAACACTTGTTACTCGACTCGACTTGACTTGAGATTACTATGCATGATTTGGACTTGATTTGAGATTACTATGCATGATTTGGACTTGATTTGAGATTACTATGCATGATTTGAACTTGATTTGAGATTACTATGCATGATTTGGACTTGATTTAAGATTACAATGCATGACTTGGACTTGATTTGCACTTAGCTTTGTTTATTCCTCGGGGGAGAAGGAGAGTAGTCTATTATTTTCAGTAGTTAACACTTATACTGTATGTTAACGTGCAGATTGTGCTGTAATTTCATCATGTGCACTACCACTCAAGTGGTGGATGAGCTTCCATTAGACCTGCCCAATATCATCCCTTCAGAAAGAGGGTGTAAAATCAGTAGTCTGTGTTCCAGCCTCATGATGTTCTCCCATGTTCCTCCAGGCCAGACTCCTCAGGGTTTGAGCATGTCTTTGTCGGAGAGACCAGAGGGGGCCGCACAGTCATCGGCTTTCATAACTGGATTCAGTTGTATTTGCAAGAAAAGCTGGGACACATTGATTACAAAGGCTACAGTGTGAACGCAAATTCCCCCCAGGTTAGATTAAAAAAATACTGAAATTATGAATGTATCTTTTGATTATCATGTTGAATCAGTTGTGTGACTGTGATGCGATGGTAGTTAACATTTCCAGGGCATTTCTTTGGAAATTATGTGAGAACTTTCAAACCTATTGAATGACTGTCCCATGGGTGTAGGCCTGTATGTCTTTATTGTTGTCTCTCTCTTCTCTCTTTTATTTAAAAACCAGCCTGACGAGAACAAGCATATCCTGGCACTACAGTTCAGTTGGAAGAATGGAATTAAACCCAAAGGCAGCATCTTCGTTGGTGTCAGTCCTGAATTTGAGTTTGCCCTTTATACCCTGTGTTTCCTGGTCTCACCCAATGAGCGTGTCAAAGTGTTCTTCAGTATCTATGAGGTGGATATTGTCTGTCACCACTACAACCAGAAGCATATTGGCACAACTTACCCTGTTCTTGTGAAATATCAAAATGAACCAAAAAAACAATAAAACTAATCAAACAGGACTCAAATACACTCTCACCCAAGTGTCATGAGTATTGTTTTAGTCTTTTTGTATTTTTAAATAAAGATACAATACATCTTACAAGAATACGTGTTATGTTGCTGTATTCATTATTGCTGAACTAAAAGAACTGGCAGCACAGCATGTCATCTTCGAGGTAACCTCTATTATTATTTCACCTTTCAAGTTTTTGAATAGTGGAATACAGTGAGTAGGCTACACATAGTATTGCCACTCTAAGCCAAAATGTACAATAACTGGAATATGGATGGTTATTATTTTACTGTCAATGCCTGTGTTTTTGTGGGGGCAGTACAGTAAAGAGCTGATGCGTGACCTAGTTTTGGGAGTATTGACGTAACATGCTCGCAGAGAAAGAGGGGAGGGACTTGAGCAGACAGCGTCCCAATAGTTTATGTTTCCGTTATACCTTTTGTATTGAATACATTGACAATCGCTTGTTTAAATTCAAATATTTGAGTCTGTTCATATTAGGATGTCTGAGCCGTGTGCTAGATATCAGCAGGTGAGTAAAAAAGTTTATCGTGTTTGTTTCAGCTAGCAAGCATTAGCTAACTGTGGTTTGTTTACTAAGAAACACGGGTAATGGGTTGGATCTAGGCCTCATTGTTTTGTGAAGGCACCATGACTGCAACGTCAGTTTACAAGTTAATATCAACACGTCATGATGCTTTATAGCTAAATTAAAATTCTAGTCATTTTTGTTGGTTAGCAATACATTTGATTTAACATGGTCAATATTTGTAGGTGATGTTTTGACTTGATGTTTTGACTTGCTAACTAACACTCGCTCCTCCAACCCTGTCCTTGGAAAGCTTACCCTCCTGTAAGTTTTCGCTCCAACTCCAGTTGTAACTAACCTGGTTTATTTTGTCAACCAGTTCATTATTAGAAGCAGGTGTGCTAGATTATGGTTGGAGAGCCCTGCACTAGCTAGCTACTCAATAGGCGATTAACCTCAACTCCACGTTTTACGATGGAGTTGAGCAGCGACTAGGTTGTGCTGACAGGACTGGAGCGCAGACATCGCATAACAATACGTTTTTATTCAAAACGACTCATTTCGGCACGTAAAAAGAACCCAATATTACACACGTTCTGTGTAATTGCTGGTTAGTGGTTACTCTAAGTGCATAAATCCGTAGTTCGTTTATGAGAAAAACTTAATTATATTTGACCTCTGAGCTCAAATCCGCCGACACTAGTCGCCGCTCAACTCCATCATAAATCGTGGTGTTGAGTTTTAGTCAGCTAGTGTAACAGATTTCCCACGAAGACACTATGTAATCGTATTTCGTAAGTCTCTTGTGTTGTCTTTTTAAAGAAATAACTAGTCAGCCAGCGACTACAGTTAATTGGTGTTTATTCTGACAATGGCTGTAGATTCGTGATTCATGCGTGCATGAAAATATCAGACTGGGTATTTTGTAATCAAACATAACAATGACAAAAATAGTATACAATACATGTAAGTATCTGACGATTGACACAAGGAAGCACATTAGATGTACAGGACAAGATGACATTAAGTGTACAAAACATTAAACACCTTCCTAATATTGAGTTGCACCCCTTTTCCCCCTGAGAACTGCTTCAATTCGTCAGGGCATGGACTCTACAAGGTTTCATAAGCTTTCCACGGGGATGCTGGCCCACGTTGACTCCAATGCTTCCCACAGTTGTCAAGTTGGCTGGATGTCCTTTGGGTGGTGGACCAGTCTAAATAAACACAGGAAACTTGAGCGTGATAAACCCAGTAGTGTTTCAGTTCTTGACACACTCAAACCGGTGCACCTACTGCCATAACCCATTCAAAGGCATTTAAATATTTTGTCTTACCGATTCACCCTCTGAATGTCACATATACATTTACATTACATTTACATTTAAGTCATTTAGCAGACGCTCTTATCCAGAGCGACTTACAAATTGGTGCGTTCACCTTAAGACATCCAGTGGAACAGCCACTTTACAATAGTGCATCTAAATCTTTTAAGGGGGGTGAGAAGGATTACTTTATCCTATCCTAGGTATTCCTGAAAGAGGTGGGGTTTCAGGTGTCTCCGGAAGGTGGTGATTGACTCCGCTGTCCTGGCGTCGTGAGGGAGTTTGTTCCACCATTGGGGGGCCAGAGCAGCGAACAGTTTTGACTGGGCTGCGCAGGAACTGTACTTCCTCAGTGGTAGGGAGGCGAGCAGGCCAGAGGTGGATGAACGCAGTGCCCTTGTTTGGGTGTAGGGCCTGATCAGAGCCTGGAGGTACTGAGGTGCCGTTCCCCTCACAGCTCCGTAGGCAAGCACCATGGTCTTGTAGCGGATGCGAGCTTCAACTGGAAGCCAGTGGAGAGAGCGGAGGAGCGGGGTGACGTGAGAGAACTTGGGAAGGTTGAACACCAGACGAGCTGCGGCGTTCTGGATGAGTTGTAGGGGTTTAATGGCACAGGCAGGGAGCCCAGCCAACAGCGAGTTGCAGTAATCCAGACGGGAGATGACAAGTGCCTGGATTAGGACCTGCGCTGCTTCCTGTGTGAGGCAGGGTCGTACTCTGCGGATGTTGTAGAGCATGAACCTACAAGAACGGGCCACCGCCTTGATGTTAGTTGAGAACGACAGGGTGTTGTCCAGGATCACGCCAAGGTTCTTAGCGCTCTGGGAGGACACAATGGAGTTGTCAACCGTGATGGCGAGATCATGGAATGGGCAGTCCTTCCCGGGAGGAAGAGCAGCTCCGTCTTGCCGAGGTTCAGCTTGAGGTGGTGATCCGTCATCCACACTGATATGTCTGCCAGACATGCAGAGATGCGATTCGCCACCTGGTCATCAGAAGGGGAAAGGAGAAGATTAATTGTGTGTCGTCTGCATAGCAATGATAGGAGAGACCATGTGAGGTTATGACAGAGCCAAGTGACTTGGTGTATAGCGAGAATAGGAGAGGGCCTAGAACAGAGCCCTGGGGGACGCCAGTGGTGAGAGCGCGTGGTGAGGAGACAGATTCTCGCCACGCCACCTGGTAGGAGCGACCTGTCAGGTAGGACGCAATCCAAGCGTGGGCCGCGCCGGAGATGCCCAACTCGGAGAGGGTGGAGAGGAGGATCTGATGGTTCACAGTATCGAAGGCAGCCGATAGGTCTAGAAGGATGAGAGCAGAGGAGAGAGAGTTAGCTTTAGCAGTGCGGAGGGCCTCCGTGATACAGAGAAGAGCAGTCTCAGTTGAATGACTAGTCTTGAAACCTGACTGATTTGGATCAAGAAGGTCATTCTGAGAGAGATAGCGGGAGAGCTGGCCAAGGACGGCACGTTCAAGAGTTTTGGAGAGAAAAGAAAGAAGGGATACTGGTCTGTAGTTGTTGACATCGGAGGGATCGAGTGTAGGTTTTTTCAGAAGGGGTGCAACTCTCGCTCTCTTGAAGACAGAAGGGACGTAGCCAGCGGTCAGGGATGAGTTGATGAGCGAGGTGAGGTAAGGGAGAAGGTCTCCGGAAATGGTCTGGAGAAGAGAGGAGGGAATAGGGTCAAGCGGGCAGGTTGTTGGGCGGCCGGCCGTCACAAGACGCGAGATTTCATCTGGAGAGAGAGGGGAGAAAGAGGTCAGAGCACAGGGTAGGGCAGTGTGAGCAGAACCAGCGGTGTCGTTTGACTTAGCAAACGAGGATCGGATGTCGTCGACCTTCTTTTCAAAATGGTTGACGAAGTCATCTGCAGAGAGGGAGGAGGGGGGGAGGGGGAGGAGGATTCAGGAGGGAGGAGAAGGTGGCAAAGAGCTTCCTAGGGTTAGAGGCAGATGCTTGGAATTTAGAGTGGTAGAAAGTGGCTTTAGCAGCAGAGATAGAAGAGGAAAATGTAGAGAGGAGGGAGTGAAAGGATGCCAGGTCCGCAGGGAGGCGAGTTTTCCTCCATTTCCGCATATAGACAATCCATGTCTCAAGACTTAAAAATCCTTCTTTAAACTGCCTTCTACCCGTCATCTAAACTGATTGAAGTGGATTTGACAAGTAAATTAATAAGGGATCATAGCTTTCACCTGGATTTACATGGTCAGTCTGTCATGGAAAGAGCAAGTGTACCTTATGTTTTGTACACTCCGTCTATGTTGATGGCTGTTGTCGTAACTTTGTATTGATTAATGTGACGACTGCTGCACATCAAATGATTAATGGTTTACAATTACGTGATTCAATTAATTAACCTGGAGCACCATGCAAAGGTTTTGGCTTTATTGGGTTGATTATTATTATTTGATTATTTATTTACTAACAAGCTAAAATGATAATGTAAGATACACACAGTCTAGGCTATTGATTAGAACTTAGTATACTGAAACAGGTCCCTAGCGGGCCAACACAATATGACACGTTACACTAAATGGGGATTTCATAAGCGGGAGAAAGAGAGCGAGAGAAAAGCACACTTGTGTACATTTGTCAACTATGCTGATTTTAACCCTAACCTTGCCTCGAACTGCCGCTCTTATGGGTCAGAATATAATGATGTAATTACATGTTGAAGGTCTCCGATGGGGTGTCTCTTCGTGGACCGGGTTCCCGACTTCTCTGATGACCTCACGTCTTCGGTTACCGGGTATAGCTCTGTTTGTCCTCACAATGTCAGTGTCCTTTCTCTTAGTGGTCTTTTTCCTCACACTTGCTCTGAAAAGGGTTCTTCGGAGGACAGCTAATCAGCAGTGTAGATGGTTCCAGCATTGGAATGAAAGCAGTGTAGACGCATGATTCTTTGGAGAGTGGTAACTGGGTGGTCCTGCTTGAATTCACCCTCTTAGACACAGCTACTCATCCGTGGCATAGATTGTAAAAAGGTTCCTTTGTCTTCTTCAACCTCATGTTGAATTTTGGTTTTACAACTAATTCGAACCTTGGCTGCAGCCCGTGGTCAATTACATGGAACCCAAACGCGTGCGCCATCGTCCATACGTTTATTTTGTCCCCCACCCCACCAAACGTGATCACGACACGCAGGTTAAAATATCAAAACTAACTCTGAACCAATTACAATAATTTGGGGACAGGTCGAAAAGCATTAAACATTTATGGCAAGCTAGCTTGCTGTTGCTAGCTAATTTCTCCTGGGATATAAACATTGAGTTGTTATTTTACATGAAATGCACAAGGTCGTCAACTCCGAAAATTTATCCACACAAACGGGCAACCGAATCTAGTCATCCTCCTTCCAGGCTTTTTCCTCTCTGGACTTTATATTGCGATTGGCAACTTTCATAAATTAGGTGCATTACTGCCACCGACCTCATTCGTCTTACAGTCACCCACGTGAGTATAACCAATGAGGAAATGGCACGTGGGTACCTGGTTCTATAAACCAATGAGGAGATGGGAGAGGCAGGACTTGCAGCGCGATCTGCATCACAAAAATAACTGACTTCTATTTTAGCCCTTGGCAACGCAGACGCTCGTTGGCGCACACAATAATTGAATAATATAGATTTCTACATTTATTTTGCAACGCTCGCACACGTAAGCAGTGTAGTCAGGGTATTAGTCTGCTATGTTAATTCTTAACTCACATGTTTTATACCCTTGGGTCAGAAATGGGCGTTTCCGCCTCTAGGCAAGTTCTCTGGGCGTAACTAGTTACGAGGCAAGGTCTGGATTTTACTCAGATCCAATTTAGACAACTAACTTCACATTTCGTCTTTACAAAACATCTTTGATCTGGACATTTTCCACACAACGTACAGTATGCAAACATCAAGTACATAGTGCGAACTCTTCAAGTTACAACGTTTTCATTATAACGTCGTCATTTAACTTTTAATAACATAACAAAAACAACGTTCATTTTCGTGTTTCATCTATCGTCACTACTACCGTTTTGGTTGACGAAACATATTGTCCCAAAGTCCATTTATTGTATGTTACTGTTCAGAGGTAGATTCTCCATAGGCCCATCATACATTCCATCCCTCCATACTGACAGAAGGGATTTTTCTGCCTTAAGATTTACAATGGGTGGGAGTTGTCATAACCCCCCCACCACCATACCTTTCGATCTCTTCCCCGCTGGTGGGTGTGAGAGATATCTCAGTAGGATTATGGTCCACGGTAACCAGACCCGAACAGGCCAGTCATGACACTGTAGATCCGTGATTCATCTGTTAGCATGGAAATAACTGAATTAGCAGGGGCTAATGCGATTGTTACAATTTAAAGCATGCTAGCTCGCTCTTACAGCAATAACATACAAAAGCACATCCCAGGTAGCCCCCAATATCTAACAGGTACCGTGCACACACCATATATACTGAACAAAAATATAAACGCAACAATTTAAAAATAATCTCTCAATTGAAATACATTTAAGTCTAATCTATGGACTGGGAATGCAGATATGCATCTGTTGGTCACAGATACCTTAAAATAAATGGTCCTGGGCCTCCCGGGTGGCGCAGTGGTTAAGAGCGCTGTACTGCAGTGCCAGCTGCGCCACCAGAGACTCTGGGTTCGCGCCCAGGCTCTGTCGTAACCGGCCGCGAACGGGAGGGCGACGCACAATTGGCCTAGCGTCGTCCGGGTTAGGGAGGGTTTGGCCGGTAGGGAAATCCTTGTCTCATCACGCACCAGCGACTCCTGTGGCGGGCCGGGCGCAGTGCGCGCTAACCAAGGTTGCCAGGTGCACGGTGTTTCCTCCGACACATTGGTGCGGTTGGCTTCCGGGTTGGATGGCGCTGTGTTAAGAAGCAGTGCGGCTTGGTTGGGTTGTGTATCGGAGGACACATGACTTTCAACCTTTGTCTCTCCCGAGCCCGTACGGGAGTTGTAGCGATGAGATAAGATGGTAGCTACTAAAACAATTGGATACCATGAAATTGGGGAGAAAAAGTGGTAAAATTCACAAAAAAATAAATAAACAAATGGGCCTCACAATGGGCCTCAGGACCTCGTCACAGTATTTCTGTGCATTCAAATTGCGGTTGATAACATGCAATTGTGTTGGTTGTCCATAGCTTATGCCTGCCCATACTTTTTTGTGTGTATATATGTATGTGGACACGCCTTCAAATTATTGGATTCGGCTATTTCAGCCACACCCGTTACTGACAGGTGTATAAAAATCAAGCATACATCCATGAAATCTCCATAGACAAACATTGGCAATAGAGTTGGCCTTACTGAAGAGCTGTGACTTTCAATGTGTCACTGTCATAGGATGCCACCTTTCCAACAAGTCAGTTTGTAAAATTTCTTCCCTGCTAGATCTGCCCGGTCAACAGTAAATGCTGTTTTTGTTAAGTGGAAACGTCTAGGAGCAACAACAGCTCAGCCGCAAAGTGGGAGGCCACACAAGCTCACAGAATGGGACCACTGAAGCGTAGAGCGTAAAAATTGTCTGGTTGCAACACTCACTACCGAGTTCCAAACTGCCTCTGGACGCAACGTCAGCACAATAATTGTTCATCTGGAGCTTCATGAAATGGCTTTCCATGGCCAAGCCGCCGCAACACAAGTCTAAGATCACAACGCCAAGTGTCGGTTGTCTGGAGTGGTGTAAAGCTCGCCATCATTGGACTCTAGAACATTGGAAACGCACCGTGTGGAGTGATGAATCACGCTTCACCATCTGGCAGTCTGACAGACAAATCTGGGTTTGGCGGATGCCAGGGGAACGCTACCTGCTCCAATTCATAGTGCCAACTGTAAAGTTTGGTCTGGGGCTGTTTTTCATGGTTCGGGCTAGGCTCCTTAGTTCCAGTGTAGGGCAATCTTAACGCTACAGCATACGTTGTGGCAACAGTTTGGGGCAGGCCCTTTCCTGTTTCAGCATGATAGTGCGCCTATGCACAAAGCGAGGTCCATACAGAAATGTTTTGTCTCGATCGGTGTGGAAGAACCCCATCAAACACCTTTGGGATGAATTGGAACTCCGACTGCGAGCCAAGCCTAATCGCCCAACATCAGTCCCCAACCTCACTAATGCTCTTGTGGCTGAATGGAAGCAAGTCCCCAAAGCAATGTTCCAACATCTAGTGGAAAGCCTTCCCAGAAGAGTGGAGGCTGTTAAAGCAGCAAAGAGGGGACCGACTCCATATTAATGTCCATGATTTTGGAATGAGATGTTCGACGAATAGATGTCCACATACTTTTGGTCATGTAGTGTACATTCCTTATGTTTCCAAAACCGTACCGCAAGTGATGGGTGTTAATGTTTTAGGGCGAGCACCAGGGCACTTAATAAAAAGATGCCTTCATCAATAAGCGGTAAAGGTAGTTGGCGTCTGTGAATGGACTAACCAGGTAGCTAGGTGAAGTCTATTGAGGGCTAGTGCAATATCCTCCATGAATTTGATCCCTTTATCTCCCATTACATCTAGTTTTAGTGTAAGTAGGAAACTGATGACTGCCCTTATCAACAATATTAGCTCATTATCACAAGTGACATTCTTTGGTGCGATTTCTACCATTTTATACAGTGTAGCTGACAGCTGGCCCCATCTATGGACTGTATTTCTCTGCCTGAACTCACCAATATTCTGGAGCCTAATCCTCTTGGAAGTTAGTAATGAGTTAACATGACAACTGATGGGCCTGCATACTGATACAAAATAGTATAAACATTTATTGGGGGGGGGGGGGGGGGGGTTGAAGAGGACAACAATCTCTGTTATACAACCAAAATGGAGAACAGTGGGTGCCATTTTGTTACATGAGTAGCTAGGTCATGTGCGGTCTGATCAAAGAGTAATGCTGAACCAGAGATGAAAGAGGAAGTAAAACATCCCACTTGCTCATTTTTTTCTGGTTCAATGAAAGTCAATGAACTAAGCAGACCAGACCTAGCTGCTATTGAATTGGTGCTATGGGAGAACCACCCCATTAACAAGCAGACCAGAACTTGAACATTTCTTCAATGATAAACAGCCTGAGTAAGACATTGTTATTTATCCACTGTCTTTGGCTGAATCCTAGCGTGACCCTGTAAGAGGGAAAATGCCATCTCAACGTCGACCTTGTGCAGCGGGCGACCGTCCTATCTCATCTGACCACCGAACATTGGCCTTCATTTTCATTTAATTTCCTGACGATTCTACATGCTGAATCGCCATTGTTCATTGACACCCAACAGGTGATATATTGCGCACGTCCGGTGTTTGTTAGGACGTGTCTTGTCCATAAGTCTGCTATAATATGGAGTCGCCTGACCCTGTAGCTTAGCTAGCTTGTTTTCCTTAGGCTACATCTCAATAGTGCTTGGACTGATTTCTTCTCTACGTCATGTTGACGTTGTCACGGTCATCTAGGCCTAACCAGTGTATTGACTCCTCCCCCCATGCAGCTGCCCAATGAAGAGGAGTCAGAGGAGGCTCTCCAGGTGGCAGCTGATGCCCCACCCCCTTACAGCAGCATTGCAGAAGAAAATGCAGGTAAAAGCACAATACACACACACATACACATCACAGTGCAGCACTATGGTTTGGCCTGGGAATCAATGTCCTTACCTTTACTCCAAGAGACATTGGACATTACACAGTCCAGAACTAGACTATGACCATCAAGTATCTTTGTTAGGACACAGAGGAGATTTCCCCTTCTAGCGTTAGGTTTACCTATGCTGTTACAGCAATTAGCCCACCATAAGGGGATAGATATCACTGAAGTGTAACACAGCAGCTTATGCTCTGCAATTTCACTTATTTATCTCTCTTAGCTTATTTTGACTACAAAGAAAATGGGGGTTTCCCCAATCCACCATCATACAACGTGGCCACAACGCTCCCTTCCTATGACGAGGCGGAGACAACCAAGGCTGAAGCCCTTGTTCCCTTGGTAGCTGGAAGGGTGAGTGTCCCACCGTTACAAACTCAACGTAATCCTCCCGTGTGGGTTTGCCAGACTATTTTATATATATATATTTATTTTTTAAAGGTGTGGCCGATCTCCCAACCAACCTCACTTCTGTTTTGTGTACTGTTTACATTTAGAGCTGGAGGTAGGCTAGTTTCTGAATATAACATCATGAACCCCATTGCATCTAATTGCATATAATATCAAAGCAAACCTGTTTAACTATGGTTGTGTGTGTAGATATACTGTACTCAGTCAGTATAGTGTATTGAAATGGTGAGTCATACATTGTCGGCAGACACCCTAATAATCACTGTCAGATATTGAGACTGCTCATCTATGCCCTCTAGTGGGAAATGTTTTGCCATACCTTGTCATCCCATTTAAATGACTGGTCTGTGTTTCTTTGCCACACAATGCTTGCCTTGCAAGCACAGGGAACAACTGGGGACTTTTGATGATGTACTAACTTGCTGTGCACTGGAGGTACAGTAATGGGGTGGAAGTGTGTGGAATGGAATAGTACCTTTAGGCAAAGATGTCGCAGTCATTTGCAGAGACCTGTCTGTCGACCTGTAGCGTATTAGTGGCGCATTTCCTGATAGCACATCAAATGTTATTCTTTCAACTAAATTGAAGCAGCTTTCCAGCTAAATGCCTTCTCCATCCACGACTTTAGAGAAATGCAAAGCGAAGGGTCAATGAAGAGAAGGAGTTGTGCTTTGTAGCGGGAGTGTTTCCTTTCTTGGTTGATATAGCCTTTTTTAATGGGATTTCCATCATAAAATGACTTGATAATGATCTCTACCGTATGTTTATCTCTATCTCTGCAGGATGAAGACTTTGTAGCCAGGGACGACTTTGAGGATGCAGACCAGCTGCGGATAGGGAACGATGGCATTTTCATGTTGACCTTTTTTAGTAAGTCACATCTTGAAGTAAGATCTTCTCCTTGTTTCGGACGGGGGTTGGTACACTACACAACAGCGAAATGAAGAACAGTCATGTAATGTATTTATTTCCCGATACAGGTATTTGATGGATCTGTGATGTGATCGTAGAATGTTATATTGTGAGGAGAAAGCCCATCCTAGTAGACCATATACACAGCCTCTTTCCCTCTCTTCCTCCACTTTAGTGGCCTTCCTTTTCAACTGGATCGGCTTCTTCCTGTCCTTCTGTCTGACCACGTCGGCAGCAGGCCGCTACGGGGCCATCTCTGGCTTCGGCCTGTCACTCATCAAGTGGATCCTCATTGTCCGGGTAAGATTTCCCTACCAACCCTCCCTGAGATGTAAAGGTGGTAGACAAAGGTTTCCCTGGTATTTATATACAACAAATAAATACTTCATTAGAATGATATGTAATGATATTTTGGTCAGAGTAGATTGTGGTTCCTTAACATAAAAAGCATCTAGTGGCAGGGATCTGATGGCAAAGCATCAGATCATGATCATGGGTTTCCCTCTTCCAGAGCCCAAGATCAATCACATTCATGGTTACTATGACCAGTTCACTTATCTTTTATGTTTGTGTGATTATTATTTATTCATTTTTCTCCCCAGTTCTCCACCTATTTCCCTGGGTACTTTGATGGGCAGTACTGGCTGTGGTGGGTGTTCCTGGTATTGGGTAAGTACAACCAGTTCTGTCTTTCTTATTTGTTGTACTAGACAAGTAAATACAGAAACATTGTAGCATTGGTGTAAAGGTATCTATTCAATGGATAGTGTGCATAAATCCAATACATTATGACAATGACCCTTATAGAAGAGTTAAAGCTGCAATATGTAACTTTTTGGGAGACTCAACCAAATTCGCATAGAAATGTGTGTTATAGAGGCGTCATTCTCATTGAAAGCAAGTCAAAGAAGCGGCATATGTGTTCTATGTGCACTTTCTATGCTTCTCGTTCTTAAGTTTTGTTTTTGCGTCTTTTACTTTTCAGTTTTGTACACCAGCTTCTAACAGCTAAAAATACAATATTTTTGGTTCTTGAGAATATATTTCAGTGGTTTAGACAGTACAATGGTTCTCTACATTGGCTGTGGTGGGTTTGTCACGAATTGAAATTAGGCGAACTATTCGAACCGGGAAATGGCAGAGGGATTTCGGCATAGTGTGTGTTTAAAGGTGCACTATCTTGTTTGTGCTGCTGGGAGTTGGGAAGTGCTAACCCAAAAAACATGATTGAAAAAGAAGAATAACTACTGTTAAATCCTGCTAAAATAACAGTGACCCTTATTGCCCCAATCTACTGTATTCTCTGTCCTCCAGGATTCTTGCTCTTCCTCAGAGGATCCATCAACTACGCCAAGATCCGTAAAATGGCAGACTCCTTTTCTAGTCTCCCGCGAACCAGAGTCCTTTTCATCTACTAAAAGGAGAAATCTGAACTCTTCTTTAGAAAAGTTCGCTATCTGGCCTCAACTCCATCACGAAAAACAGAGAGGAAACACCTCTTGTTTTGCTGCCGATAAATTGGACAAAATCATTTCTATGTCTCTTGATGTAAACTAGTGGATGCTGACAATTCTGTAACTATTCAATCATTAGTGGTTTATTTCAAGTGCTGTTTGGAATCAAGTCTGTGACGTATAAATAATGCTTAGACTAACCTGCACATTGACTCGGTACCGGTATCCCTGTATATATCCTCAGTATAGTTATTTTATTATATTTTATTTTTGTATTATTATTTTTTTACTTTAGTTTATTTAGTAAATATTTTCTTAACTGCATTGTTAAGGGCTTGTAAGTAAGCATTTCACGGTACGGTCGACACCTGTTGTATTTGGCGCATGTGATAAATAAAATTGGATTGTATTATCTGTTTAACAATGGCATGTACTGTTCCTGTTAAACAATAGGGGGCAGTCTTTGTCTTTTTCTCTGTCCTCTTGCAAAGTGTTTGATATGGAGACAGCTCGGCTCTATGCTGACCCTGTGGAACTACCCATAGAGTTATGTCTGTGAATAGGAGCATTGAGTGAAATCTATTGATGTATATGATAATGAAATTAAAGTTAGTCTTTTCAAGATGTAGCCTTCAATGTGGAGAAAACAGAATGATTTTGTATTCAAGCTTAATTTTCACTCTGGAAATCCTAGTAAATACAGTGGTGGAGGAATGCACTGGAACCTTGTAGCTAGGGGTTTGTCAGTACATTTCAGACATTTCAAGGAGAATCCCAGGCAAATTTGCTAAGATAACTGTTAATTTACACTGAACAAAAATATCTAAAAGCATCATACATTTTTTTTGTGAGTTACAGTTTGTGTAAGTAAATCAGTCAATTGAAATATATTCGTTAGTCCCTAATCTATGGAATTCACATGACTCGGAATACAGATATGCATCTGTTGGTCACAGATACAGTACCAGTCAGAGGTTTGGACACCTACTCATTCAAGGGTTTTTCTTTATTTGGACTATTTTCTACATTTGTAGAATAATAGTGAAGACCTCAAAACTATGAAATTAAACATGGACTCATGTAAAACAGAGAAGTACCAAAGATTTGTTTTCGCAAACATCCTTTCTGAATGTAAAAGTAATCCTCGAAGTAATCATGTCATGTTTCAAAAGTATCTAATCTGATTACAATATTTTTTCAGGTAATGTAACTGATTAAAGTTTTTTTTTTTTGTAATCCCTTACACGTAATTGACTACATGTAATCTGTTACTCCCCAACCCTGTGCAATAAGCAGCAAAATAACTATAATGGTGAAACATGGAGAAATGGTTTGATTAAGTGGGATGAAATCTTCCTAGAAGTGACACAGGTTAATGGTTAATGGATGGACATGTCAAAATGCAGAATTTCTATGATTCATGTAATTCTCCATGTGGTCTATAATAAAGAGAACTTAAAAGGCTTTTAAAATGATATGTTGGTACACAATTTCTACTTAAAATATCAAAGGGACGCAAAAGGCACCCATTTCGTGGAATGACGCTGCTATTGATAGTCAACCCATATTGGGCTCCCGAGTGGCGCGTTGGTCTAAGGCATTGCATCTCAGTGCAAGAGGTGTTGAATTCTACATTGTAGAATAATAGTGAAGACATCAAAACTATGAAATAACACATGGAATCATGTAGCAACCAAAAAGGTGTTAAACAAATCAAAATATATTTGAGATTCTTCAAATAGTCACCCTTTGCCTTGACAGCTTTGCACACTCTTGGCATTCTCCCAACCAGCTTCATGAGGTAGTCACCAGGAATGCATTTCAATTAACAGGTGTGCCTTGTTAAACGTTAATTTGTGGAATTTCTTAATGTGTTTGAGCCAATCAGTTGTGTTGTGACAAGGTAGGGGTAGTATACAGAAGATAGCCCTATTTGGTAAACGACCAAGTCCATATTATGGCAAGAACAGCTCAAATAAGCAAAGAGAAACTACAGTCCATCATTACTTTAATGACATAAGGGTCAGTCAATCTGGAAAATGTCAAGAACTTTGAAAGTTTCTTCAAGTGCAGTCGCAAAACCATCAAGCGCTGTGATGAAACTGGCTCATGCAGCAACACATCTCCTTCTCATAGAGTTGATCAGGCTGTTGATTGTGGCCTGTGGAACACATCTCCTTCTCATAGAGTTGATCAGGCTGTTGATTGTGGCCTGTGGAATGTTGTCCCACTCGTCTTCAATGGCTGTGAAAAGTTGCTGAATATTGTCGGGAACTGAAACACACTGTCGTACACGTCGATCCAGAGCATCCCAAACATGCTCTATGGGTGACATCTGGTGAGTATGCAGGCCATGGAAGAACTGGGACATTTTCAGCTTCCAGAAATTGATTACAGATCCGTGTGACATGGGGCAGTGTATTATCATGCTGAAAAATTAGGTGATGAGGGTGAATGAATGGCACAACAATGGGCCTCAGGATCGCATCACGGTATCTCTGCATTCAAATTGCCATCGATAAAATGCAATTGTGTTCATTGTCTGTAGCTTATGCCCGCCCATACCCTAACCCCACCATGGGGCACTCCGTTCACAACGTTGACATCAGCAAACCGCTTGCCCACACGATGCCGTACACACTGTCTGCCATCTGCCCAGTACAGTTGAAACCAGGATTCATCCGTGAAGAGCACACTTCTCCATCTAGGGTGCCAGTGACCATCGAAGGTGAGCATTTGCCCACTGAAGTCGGTTACGACAAATAACTGCAGTCAGGTCAAGATCCTGATGAGGATGACGAGCACGCAGATGAGCTTCCCTGAGATGGTTTCTGACAGTTCGTGCAGAAATGTTTCGGGTTGTGCAAACCCACAGTTCCATCAGCTGTCCGGGTGGCTGGTCTCAGATGATCCTGCAGTCGAAGAAGCCTAATGTGGAGGTCCTGGGCTAGCGTGATTAAACGTGGTCTGCGGTTGTGAGGCCAGTTGAACGTACTGCCAAATTCTCTAAAACAATATTGGAGGCGGCTTCTGGTAGAAAAATCAACATTATGTTCTCTGGCAACAGCTCTGGTGGACATTCCTGCAGTCAGCATGCCAATTGCACACTCCCTCAACTTTAGACATTTGTGGCATTGTGTTGTGTGATAAAACTGCACATTTTAGAGTGGCCTTTTATTGTCCCCAGCACAAGGTGCAACTGTATAACGATCATACTGTTTAATCAGCTTCTTGATATGCCACACCTGTCAAGTGGATGGATTGTCTTGGCAAAGGAGAAATGCTCACTAACAGGGATGTAAAATCAAATTTTTTGAAAAATATTTGAGAGAAATAGGTTTCTGTGCGTATAGATCATTTCTGGACAGGATCTAGTTTTAGAAATCTTAACCCAATTGATCTCTTATTATTATTATTATTTTTGGTATCATGGCATTTGTTTGTGTTTGTGCATGCTGCCACCTACTGTGTGTGGTCAATCATGTTACATTTTGATACAAAAATAAAAAGGAAGTGGGAAAGGAAAGAATTACACCGCCAACTAACCGTACACCTACCACTATTTCATCAAAAGTGACCCTTCTTCACCCAAGCAATTTTCTGCAGCTGCCACCACAACATCTATTTTCTGTGATTTTACCATCCATTTCTATAGTACAGTTGATAACCATGGCATTGAATGCTAAGAAGCCAACCTTACTGAAGCACAAAATTGTATCACTCTGTGTTAGCCTAGGCCTAATACTCACCCCATCATCCTCTACTCTCTTTACTGCCTCAGCACACGACACCTTCTGTTCTACTCTGACCCTGGCAATCTCAGCCTGTATCCTTCTGACTTTGGCAACCTCAACCTGTCTATCTCACACCGGGCACTTCTGATCCCCAGCAACATGGGCACCTTCACAATTGACACCATTTTTTCCCACCAATGCTACACATCCCTTTCTCCCATGCCCTCCTGCACACTTCTCACATCTCGGAATCTCCCTCTAAAACACTGCTGGAATATGACCATAAGCTTGGCATCTAAAACACCTTAGTGGGTTTGGCACAAAAGCTCTCACGGGATAACTGACATATCCTGACATTACTTTGTCAGGTAAATACTCTGCTTCAAAACTAAAAAATGACAGACAGTGGGTTCTCAGTTTCACCATGCTCGCCACTGGGTCTGCATTGCACTAAACGGCGGGCATCACAGACACAGGAAATCTTCAATGTCAGTTGTTCCACAACACTTAACGCCACCCCAGTAATCACTCCTTCAAAGGTTCCTTGCTCCTGAAAGCAAAGCAAGTCACAGGTTTTGTCCCAATGCACGTGTCGCAAAGTGCCCGCTCTCTCTGTGCGGAAGAAACACCGAAAATCATCACAAGACCACTTCGAGCTACCTTCACCGGTTTAACAGTACCCAAATTATTTTCTACCCAGCCTGATACTACATATGGGCCAGACAAAAGGCAGGGACCACTTTCTCCAAAAATACCACTCCCACTGGGCCAAATTCATAATTTATATGACCATCAGGGTGAGGCTTGGACTCAGAGATCTTAAAAAATATATATATTAATGTTTTAACCTTCACCACACCTACAACCACAGGTAATTCATCCTCACTCTTGTCAAGTTAAATTTCAAAGACAGCAGAGTGCGGTTTGTACTTGGCGCCACACTTCCTCAAAACACATCTAACCTCTGCACTCATATCTTTACTTTCTTCCTCACTGCCCATAACCACGCCTATCCATTCACCACTCTCTTGCCACACCTTCATCTGTTGTATTGTTTGCAGAGCATGCACTAACAAGGTTGGGTAGGTTACTTTCTGAATGTAATCCATTACAAGTTACCTGTCCAATAAAAAATAAAAAATCAGTAACATAATCTGATTACATTCAGTTACTTTTAGATTACTTTCCTCTTAAGAGGCATTAGAAGAAGACAAGAATGTATGTTACCAATTGAACAACATCCATTGCAGGACAAATTTAACATTTAACATTTAAGTCATTTAGCAGACGCTCTTATCCAGAGCGACTTACAAATTGGTGCGTTCACCTTATGACATCCAGTGGAACGGCCACTTTACAATAGTGCATCTAAATCTTTTAAGGGGGGTGAGAAGGATTACTTTATCCTATCCTAGGTATTCCTTAAAGAGGTGGGGTTTCAGGTGTCTCCGGAAGGTGGTGATTGACTCCGCTGTCCTGGCGTCGTGAGGGAGTTTGTTCCACCATTGGGGGGCCAGAGCAGCGAACAGTTTTGACTGGGCTGAGCGGGAACTGAACTTCCTCAGTGGTAGGGAGGCGAGCAGGCCAGAGGTGGAAGAACGCAGTGCCCTTGTTTGGGTGTAGGGCCTGATCAGAGCCTGGAGTTACTGAGGTGCCGTTCCCCTCACAGCTCCGTAGGCAAGCACCATGGTCTTGTAGCGGATGCGAGCTTCAACTGGAAGCCAGTGGAGGGAGCGGAGGAGCGGGGTGACGTGAGAGAACTTGGGAAGGTTGAACACCAGACGGGCTGCGGCGTTCTGGATGAGTTGTAGGGGTTTAATGGCACAGGCAGGGAGCCCAGCCAACAGCGAGTTGCAGTAATCCAGACGGGAGATGACAAGTGCCTGGATTAGGACCTGCGCCGCTTCCTGTGTGAGGCAGGGTCGTACTCTGCGGATGTTGTAGAGCATGAACCTACAGGAACGGGCCACCGCCTTGATGTTAGCTGAGAACGACAGGGTGTCCAGGATCACATTTACATTTAAGTCACGCCAAGGTTCTTAGCGCTCTGGGAGGAGGACACAATGGAGTTGTCAACCGTGATGGCGAGATCATGGAACGGGCAGTCCTTCCCCGGGAGGAAGAGCAGCTCCGTCTTGCCGAGGTTCAGCTTGAGGTGGTGATCCGTCATCCACACTGATATGTCTGCCAGACATGCAGAGATGCGATTCGCCACCTGGTCATCAGAAGGGGGAAAGGAGAAGATTAATTGTGTGTCGTCTGCATAGCAATGATAGGAGAGACCATGTGAGGTTATGACAGAGCCAAGTGACTTGGTGTATAGCGAGAATAGGAGAGGGCCTAGAACAGAGCCCTGGGGGACGCCAGTGGTGAGAGCGCGTGGTGAGGAGACAGATTCTCGCCACGCCACCTGGTAGGAGCGACCTGTCAGGTAGGACGCAATCCAAGCGTGGGCCGCGCCGGAGATGCCCAACTCGGAGAGGGTGGAGAGGAGGATCTGATGGTTCACAGTATCGAAGGCAGCCGATAGGTCTAGAAGGATGAGAGCAGAGGAGAGAGAGTTAGCTTTAGCAGTGCGGAGCGCCTCCGTGATACAGAGAAGAGCAGTCTCAGTTGAATGACTAGTCTTGAAACCTGACTGATTTGGATCAAGAAGGTCATTCTGAGAGAGATAGCGGGAGAGCTGGCCAAGGACGGCACGTTCAAGAGTTTTGGAGAGAAAAGAAAGAAGGGATACTGGTCTGTAGTTGTTGACATCGGAGGGATCGAGTGTAGGTTTTTTCAGAAGGGGTGCAACTCTCGCTCTCTTGAAGATGGAAGGGACGTAGCCAGCGGTCAGGGATGAGTTGATGAGCGAGGTGAGGTAAGGGAGAAGGTCTCCGGAAATGGTCTGGAGAAGAGAGGAGGGGATAGGGTCAAGCGGGCAGGTTGTTGGGCGGCCGGCCGTCACAAGACGCAAGATTTCATCTGGAGAGAGAGGGAGAAAGAGGTCAGAGCACAGGGTAGGGCAGTGTGAGCAGAACCAGCGGTGTCGTTTGACTTAGCAAACGAGGATCGGATGTCGTCGACCTTTTTTCAAAATGGTTGACGAAGTCATCTGCAGAGAGGGAGGAGGGGGGGAGGGGGAGGAGGATTCAGGAGGGAGGAGAAGGTGGCAAAGAGCTTCCTAGGGTTAGAGGCAGATGCTTGGAATTTAGAGTGGAAGAAAGTGGCTTTAGCAGCAGAGACAGAAGAGGAAAATGTAGAGAGGAGGGAGTGAAAGGATGCCAGGTCCGCAGGGAGGCGAGTTTTCCTCCATTTCCGCTCGGCTGCCCGGAGCCTTGTTCTGTGAGCTCGCAATGAGTCGTCGAGCCACGGAGCGGGAGGGAGGACCGAGCCGGCCTGGAGGATAGGGGACATAGAGAGTCAAAGGATGCAGAAAGGGAGGAGAGGAGGGTTGAGGAGGCAGAATCAGGAGATAGGTTGGAGAAGGTTTGAGCAGAGGGAAGAGATGATAGGATGGAAGAGGAGAGAGTAGCAGGGAGAGAGAGCGAAGGTTGGGACGGCGTGATACCATCCGAGTAGGGGCAGTGTGGGAAGTGTTGGATGAGAGCGAGAGGGAAAAGGATACAAGTTAGTGGTCGGAGACTTGGAGGGGAGTTGCAATGAGGTTAGTGGAAGAACAGCATCTAGTAAAGATGAGGTCGAGCGTATTGCCTGCCTTGTGAGTAGGGGGGAAGGTGAGAGGGTGAGGTCAAAAGAGGAGAGGAGTGGAAAGAAGGAGGCAGAGAGGAATGAGTCAAAGGTAGACGTGGGGAGGTTAAAGTCGCCCAGCACTGTGAGAGGTGAGCCGTCCTCAGGAAAGGAGCTTATCAAGGCATCAAGCTCATTGATGAACTCTCCGAGGGAACCTGGAGGGCGATAAATGATAAGGATGTTAAGCTTGAAAGGGCTGGTAACTGTGACAGCATGGAATTCAAAGGAGGCGATAGACAGATGGGTAAGGGGAGAAAGAGAGAATGACCACTTGGGAGAGATGAGGATCCCGGTGCCACCACCCCGCTGACCAGAAGCTCTCGGGGTGTGCGAGAACACGTGGGCGGACGAAGAGAGAGCAGTAGGAGTAGCAGTGTTATCTGTGGTGATCCATGTTTCCGTCAGTGCCAAGAAGTCGAGGGACTGGAGGGAGGCATAGGCTGAGATGAACTCTGCCTTGTTGGCCGCAGATCGGCAGTTCCAGAGGCTACCGGAGACCTGGAACTCCACGTGGGTCGTGTGCGCTGGGACCACCAGATTAGGGTGGCCGCGGCCACGCGGTGTGGAGCGTTTGTATGGTCTGTGCAGAGAGGAGAGAACAGGGATAGACAGACACATAGTTGACAGGCTACAGAAGAGGCTACGCTAATGCAAAGGAGATTGGAATGACAAGTGGACTACACGTCTCGAATGTTCAGAAAGTTAAGCTTACGTAGCAAGAATCTTATTGACTAAAATGATTAAAATGATACAGTACTGCTGAAGTAAGCTAGCTGGCAGTGGCTGCGTTGTTGACTTTGTAGGCTAGCTGGCAGTGGCTGCGTTGTTGACACTACACTAATCAAGTCGTTCCGTTGAGTGTGATAGTTACCACAGTGCTGCTATTCGGGGGCTAGCTGGCTAGCTAGCAGTGTTGATTACGTTACGTTGCGTTAAAAGAACGACAATAGCTGGCTAGCTAACCTAGAAAATCCCTCTAGACTACACAATTCTCTTTGATACAAACAGTATACAGCTATGTAGCTAGCTACGATCAAACAAATCAAACCGTTGTACTGTAATGAAATTAAATGAAAATGTGATACTACCTGTGGAGCGAAGCGGAATGCGACCGGGTTGTTGAGTGAGGAAGTTCTATTCGGCAGACGTTGGCTAGCTGTTGGCTAGCTAGCAGTGTCTCCTACGTTAAGGACGACAAATAGCTGGCTAGCTAACCTCGGTAAATTAAGATAATCACTCTAAGACTACACACTCTAAACTACACAATTATCTTGGATACGAAGACAGCAAAGACAGCAAAGACAACTGGTAGACGGTGGACGTTAGCTAGCTGGCTAGCTGGCTAGCTGCTGGGTAGATAGCAGTGTAGGCTACGTTAGGACGACGAAATACGATGATTACGCAATTATCTTTGATACAAAGACGGCTATGTAGCTAGCTAAGGAGAAATTGCTAAGATTAGACAAATCAAACCGTTGTGCTATAGTGAAATGTAATGAAATGTAATGAAAAGTTATACTACCTGCGAGCCGAGGTGCGAATGCGACCGCTCGCTCCAACCCGGAAGTAGAGGAACTCAAATCAATGTTAAAAGTTTACATAGCAGGACATATATGGGGATGTTAAATTTGACTTAATGGGTTATATATTTAGGCTTCTTCTAACCCATCGCTTTCTACTACATATAATAATACGATTCAATTATATCTTTACATTAAAAACCAAAGTCTATCAGAATTCCAGTCATTCCAATAAATGTTATACCCCTTGATCTTCAAGAATAGGACTTGGAAATATGGAAGTATAGATTAGCCAAATTGTTTTACTTGAGTATAACCCCAAAACTAAGGATTTATTAGCCAGCTCTACTCTGTTGTTTATTTTGTTGTCATGGAGGACTGATTGGGTTCATTGATTTGAGTTGAAAAATAAATGCTGCTCTCATGGAATGACATGCTTTGAGCTCTACTGAAAAGTGTTATTTACATGTGAAAAATGAATGCCATATGCTGCATTTGCTATAGGCCCATTGTTTACCTTTTTGTTGGCACTTTGATATCTTGATAATATGCAGCTGTTTAAAAGGCAAGTCCACATTGAAACAATAACAAAATGGTTGCCCCGCCTCTGTTTTGGTAAAAAACGGAGGGATGGGCCTGGAGAAATGTAACCACTCTCAGATGAATAGACAGAGCTATGCATGCAAGGACAGACCATCCAAGATATCAAAATGATTGTATTAACCATATTATGAGGCTATACAGTGTGTGTTTACATTTACAATGTTTACAAACATTGGAGAAAACAAGCTTATATATTAAATGTTCTCATGGAGTGTGACAGTTGAACTAAGCTTATGAGCCATTTCTAAGTTATATTCTTCAAGAATCAATGAAAGCAATGGGGGCATGTAGCCTAGGGGTTAGAGTGTTGGGCCAGTAACCCAGCTGACAGGGTAAAAATCTGTTTTTCTACCCCTTTACAAGGCAGTTAACCCACTGTTCTCTGGTAGGCTGTCATTGTAAATAAGAATGTGTTCTTAACTGACTTGCTGTGTTAAATAAAGGTTAAATAATCAAATAAATAAATATATAAATATATACAGATTCTGTGCGAGTTTGAGCATGTGTCCATTAGGACTATGGATAAAAAAATAACACCATGAATTAGATTGAGCAATAAAAGCCTCACTTTTATTCCATAGACTGGGATCCGCACTATGCAGCTGTTGCTGGAATGCATTTTTCACTGGCTGTCCACTGGTTTAAAAAAATGGTTGATAGGAAGCTTAAACTTCTTGAATTCAACCATTATTGGGTTCAAATACACATTTAGATTGGTGACCAGCCATCCACAACAACCACAATCTGTAAGGCGCAAATAGCTAAATGAGAGAGCAGCAGTGTGATTCACATCAATGCGCTATGTAGTGATCAATAATAAGTGATATCCGTATCGCTGTAGGCTACACCACTGCTGTCATCCTTACCTCCAAGCGTTTATTCAAGTTAGATAATCTTTGGATGCTGACAGCAGTCGCACCATTGGAAGACTTAGCTTGGACTGTAGCCTACAAAAGCCTATTCCTGCTCTTTCCCCACGATCCATCAAACACATTTGGTGTGTCATCATAGTGGTCTCTGACTTGTGGTCGAACTCGCTCAGTTGGAACAAATTTACATTAGCACCTTTTTCAAGCCTGATTCGAACGTCATTGAGAAAACAGAGAAGTGTCAAAGATTTATTTCGCAAACATCCTTTCTGAATGTTAAAGTAATCCTCAAAGTAATCATGTAGTTTTGCAAAAGTATCTGTAATCTGATTACAATTTTTTCCCAGGTAATGTAACGGATTACAGTTACTGTTTTTTTGTAATCCCTTACACGTAATTGACTACATGTAATCTGTTACTCCCCAACCCTGTGCAATAAGCAGCAAAATAACTATAATGGTGAAACATGGAGAAATGTTTTGATTAAGTGGGATGAAATCTTCCTAGAAGTGACACAGGTTAATGGTTAACGGAGGGACATGTCAAAATGCCGAATTTTTATGATTCATGTAATTCTCCATGTGGTCTATATTAAAGAGAACTTAAAAGGCTTTTAAAAGTATATGTTGGTGCACAATTTCTACTTAAAATATAAAAGGGACGCAAAAGGCACCCATTTCGTGGAACGACCCAGCTATTGATCGTCAACCCACATTGGGCTCCCGAGTGGCGCGTTGGTCTCAGGCATTGCATCTCAGTGCAAGAGGTGTCGAATCCAGGCTGGATCACATCCGGACGTGATTTGGAGTCCCATAGGGTGGCGCACAATTGGCCCAGTGTCGTCCTGGATTGGCCAGGGTAGGCCGTCATTGTAAATAAGAATTTGTTCTTAACTAGTTAAATAAAGGTAATATAAAAATAAATTAAATTCAGCCTCAAGTAAATTGCAGGCTGATCACCTGATTGTAAAAGCGAGCAGATTTGTGTGTGGAGGAGGGGGTGTCGCCAGTCGCTACTGACATCATGCTGGCCCTCCCCATCGCTCCTCTCCTCCCCTCCCTGCCCTTCATATGAGTAATTTGGTGTGTGTGTGTGTGTGTGTGTGTGTGTGTGTGTGTGTGTGTGTGTGTGACAGTTTGTTGGGGGATGGGAGGCAGGGGCTGACTCTGTACTGATAAGGTCAGCCTGACAGTGGGCGGAGAAGAGAGGATAGGATGTTAGCTCACACTGGCTGGTGGCAGGAGGGAGGAGGGAAGGCTGGTTGCCTGAGGGTGACGGATGAGCAGCGGTGACTCATCGTCGGGCTGCCGTTGCCATGGGGCAGACAGCAGGTAGTTCAGCCCAGAGCTTCCCTACATGCTCGCTCCGCTCATCTCAGCCTCGCTTTCATCCCCACCAGCTCCTCTTCCTCACCACTCTGACTCACTCCTCCTCTCCAGTGGCATCACTTTTTTAAAAAAGGCTTACATTGTTATGGTGAATGCCTTTTTCTCATCTCTGGGCTAAACCTGGCAGGACATATCTGAATGTAGCTCATGAATGAAGTGCTTTGGATTGTCGCCTCCCTTGTCTTCTGCGTCTCATTTGTCATTTCACTTGTAAGGATAATGTATTTGTGAATGATACTTGCTCTGTGGTGTTAGTATGTGTGAGAGATAGTGCTGAGTCGGTCCTCAGGTCTGTGTAGGCACCGGACAGCGCCTGGGAGAGGAGAGTGGGGGGGCTGCATGGCTGGGGAGACGTCACACTAGGCTTCCGCAGTGCATCAAGGGAACTGGGCTGCCTCTGACTCATACCGTCAGGAGAGGAGGGGGAGGAGGAGCAGGGAGCGGGGAGAAGGGGAGGAGGGGAAGGGGTCTGCTCTTTCCTCCCATCCTTCTCCCTCCCCCACTGATTCCATCGCTTGGTTGCTCTAGCAGTGATGTAATCCAGGTGACCTATTCGTCACAGCCCTCCCCCGCTTCCCCTCTCTCTTCCCCTCTCTGTAATATTATGTGAATGCTCAGCTCATGGTACTGTAAGGCCCCCCCCCCCTCTCTCTCTCTCACTCTCTCCCTCTCCCTCTCTCTCTCGCTCTCTCTCTCTCTCTCTCTCTCTCTCTCTCTCTCTCTCTCTCTCTCTCTCTCTCCCTCCCTCCCTCCCAGCTGACTGACTGGCTGGCTGACTGAATGCATGAATGGACCGCTCTCCTTTCACTGGGTGGAGGGGGAGAGGAGGGGAGGAGGGGGGGGGGGGGAGCCAAGCAGCAAAGCGTCACACATTCACAAATAAAAAAGAAGGCAAGCTAGAGCTCCCAAAGTAGCCGGGCTGAATAGCTCTGAAATGAGTTGTATGCTGATCTCATCCATTGCCGCCTACGTAGGTGTGTGTGTGTACAGTATTTGTGAATGAGAGTTTCATTCATACTGAAATGCCTGTGGATATTGGTTGTCTTGCATGTATGTGAATATCTGTCACCGTGACTTTTGTCCTGTATCCGCTGCAACCTGCATGCACGTGTGACATTGACCGAAAGGAAAATCTGTCTAGTTAAAGAGTCTAGAATTCTAGATTACACATGACGTTCATTCATAACAGTTTAACGTGGAAGATTTTTGTCAATGAATTGCTGATACAATTACGTTAATGTATTTTGGAGCTTTCCCTGGATAACCAGCTGTGCTCAGCAGGCTGTGAGGCTGTGTGTGTGCGTGTGTGTGTCTGTGTGCGTGTGCGCACGCATTTGTGCCTGTGTGATGCTGATAGAGGAATGTATTTGCGTGTGCTCATTGTCAGTCAGCAGACCCTGGCCGTCTCTGCCTTGATCGTGTATGAGTCAGTGCTGCAGTGCTCTGTGGGAGGGGCTAGGATAGGATCTCCTGCTGTAAGCCTGGCCAAACGCACGCACACGCACTGACACTAACACTGCATGCTGTCACATCCGGCCCTCCGCTCCACAGTGTGGCCTATTATTAGCTGCCTGCATAGCTTATTGTCTTGCGATGATCTAACCAAATGAACTTGGATGCAGAAGTTCTCAAACCTTGCATCGGGGACCCCCAGCCGATCCGTGCATTTGAACTATTCTGCATCTAGCACACCTGATTCAAATAGTCAACTAACCATCAAGCCCTTGACTAGGTGAATCAGGTGAGTTAGTTCAGGGCTACAACACAATTGTGAAACGTCTGGGGGTCCAAGAGGAGAGGTTTGAAAACCACTGCAATAGAGAGCTGGAGAAAGAAGAGAAAAGAGAGAGAGATGAAGGGGATGGGGAAGAGGAAGTGCATGTGTGTGAGGGGCAGGGTGGATATAGAGCTTGTAGGTGGGAGTCTCTTGAGAGCAAGCTCAGCTGTAGTTTGGAATGTCACAAGCAATGACTGTCCTATTATTTGGGCCTCAATTGTACTGTGTCAAAGATCTCTGATTGTTATATGTCTCTCACTCTGACGATATATATAGCAACCATAATGTTGTAATTACTTCAGGATTTCATAGACGCTAACACTGTTAGCCTACACCTCTTTACTTGTAAACTACAGAACCACTAGTAAGTAAGTAAGTAAGTAAGTAAGTAAGTAAGTAAGTAAGTAAGTAAGTATGTATGTACAGTGGGGCAAAAAAGTATTTAGTCAGCCACCAATTGTGCAAGTTCTCCCACTTAAAACGATGAGAGAGGCCTGTAATTTTCATCATAGGCACACTTCAACTATGACAGACAAAATTAGATTTTTTTTCTCCAGAAAATCACATTGTAGGATTTTTAATGAATTTATTTGCAAATTATGGTGGAAAATAAGTATTTAGTCAATAACAAAAGTTTATCTCAATACTTTGTTATATACCCTTTGTTGGCAATGACAGAGGTCAAACGTTTTCTGTAAGTCTCACAAGGTTTCACACACTGTTGCTGGTATTTTGGCCCATTCCTCCATGCAGATCTCCTCTAGAGCAGTGATGTTTTGGGGCTGTTGCTGGGCAACACGGACTTTCAACTCCCTCCAAAGATTTTCTATGGGGTAGAGATCTGGAGACTGGCTAGACCACTCCAGGACCTTGAAATGCTTCTTACGAAGCCACTCCTTCGTTGCCCGGGCGGTGTGTTTGGGATTGTCATGCTGGGATTGGGATTGTCATTGTCATGCTGAAAGACCCAGCCACGTTTCATCTTCAATGCCCTTTGCTGATGGAAGGAGGTTTTCACTCAAAATCTCACGATACATTGCCCCATTCATTCTTTCCTTTACACGGATCAGTCGTCCTGGTCCCTTTGCAGAAAAACAGCCCCAAAGCATGATGTTTCCACCCCCATGCTTCACAGTAGGTATGGTGTTCTTTGGATGCAACTCAGCATTCTTTGTCCTCCAAACACGACGAGTTGAGTTTTTGCCAAAAAGTTATATTTTGGTTTCATCTGACCATATGACATTCTCCCAATCTTCTTCTGGATCATCTAAATGCTCTCTAGCAAACTTCAGACGGGCCTGGACATGTACTGGCTTAAGCAGGGGGACACGTCTGGCACTGCAGGATTTGAGTCCCTGGCGGCGTAGTGTGTTACTGATGGTAGGCTTTGTTACTTTGGTCCCAGGTCTCTGCAGGTCATTCACTAGGTTCCCCCCGTGTGGTTCTGGGATTTTTGCACACCATTCTTGTGATCATTTTGACCCCACGGGGTGAGATCTTGCGTGGAGCCCCAGATCGAGGGAGATTATCAGTGGTCTTGTATGTCTTCCATTTCCTAATAATTGCTCCCACAGTTGATTTCTTTGAACCAAGCTGCTTACCTATTGCAGATTCAGTCTTCCCAGCCTGGTGCAGGTCTACAATTTTGTTTCTGGTGTCCTTTGACAGCTCTTTGGTCTTGGCGATAGTGGAGTTTGGAGTGTGACTGTTTGAGGTTGTGGACAGGTGTCTTTTATACTGATAACAAGTTCAAACAGGTGCCATTAATACAGGTAACGAGTGGAGGACAGAGGAGCCTCTTAAAGTAGAAGTTACAGGTCTGTGAGAGCCAGAAATCTAGCTTGTTTGTAGGTGACCAAATACTTATTTTCCACCATAATTTGCAAATAAATTCATTAAAAATCCTACAATGTGATTTTCTGGATTTTTTCCCCTCATTTTGTCTGTCATAGTTGAAGTTTACCTATGATGAAAATTACAGGCCTCTCTCATCTTTTTAAGTGGGAGAACTTGCACAATTGGTGGCTGACTAAATACTTTTTTGCCCCACTGTATTTATGTATGTATGTATGTATGTATGTATGTATGTATGTATGTATGTATGTATGTATGTATGTATGTATGTATGTATGTATGTATGTATGTATGTATGTATGCACTCCATAAGATAGCCCTGTCTATGAATAATCCAACCACTCCCACTGTCATCCCACTGCAGTAGTGGTCAGTCATCAGTCAGTCCCTCCCCACTGTCTGGCTGCTTCCCTCCCTCCTTCCTACCCTCTTGCCTGCATGCCTACTTCCTGCCTTCCCTCCGGCATACAGCTTGCCTCCCTCCCTTCTGCCTGTCTGCCTCCCTCTTGCCTCCCTACAACCTGCCCCCCTCCCTACTGCCTGCATGACTCCCTACTGCCTGCCTGCCTGCCTCTCTACTGCCTGCCTCCCTACTGCCTGGCTGGCTGCTTGGCACCCCAGGCCCTCAGGGTCCTCCTCTCCCTTCCGCTGCATCCTGTATGTAGCCCAGGCAGGCAGTACAGGCAGCCCACTTCCCTGTGGGGGGAATGTGAAGGTGAAAGGAGAGGCTTGGGGAAGGGGGACATAGCTACGGTACATTCATTTTACAATAAACTCCTTGGAAATGGCACTTGGTCATGCATGTTATGTGCATATTCTTTCTGCTTTCCTACCAGAACTAATTGTGCTGTGTGCTGGGCCCTGTGATTTCACGTTGGCCCGTTAAAAGGTTGGAAATTTAGATACATACCCAGAGTGGTTAATTGTCATTATCAAACAAGGCAGGTATTCTTCCAACGGCCTCAGATCCACATTTACAATCTGACACACTGAATAGCCAGCCATAAGTGTATGTTGTTTTATTTCTCCATACTCACATTCCATTCTCATGACATCAGGAGTGTTGTGTCCTTTTGATATCTCCACTGGCCAAAAAAGGCCTAAGGAATCAAATCCAAGGAAATATCATTCTAATGAGCCTGTAATTAAATCATCCGATTGATAGACGCCAGTCACCACAGTGGGTTGTTGTTGTGTTTGGGCCAGCAGGGTGAGAGAGTGGTGGAAGAGCAGCCTGCCTGCTCTGTGCCTCCAGTGAGCTGTCAGCGGCTGAGGTGTTGGAGTAACAGTCATTGTGAAGTGTTGCGGTGTTGAGAGGAAGTGCTGGCTGGAGGAGGAGGGTGAGGCGGAGGGCCAGGAAGGATAATGAAGGTGTAATTTGGGAACCATCTGTGAGGTGCCTGGAGGGCTTCCTCTCCGGAACTCCCCCTCCGGAGGGGCACAGGTGCTGGAGGCGGGGTTAGAGTGCGAGGGTCTGAGGCTGAACTGGTGTGGAGTGCAGGGACAAGGGGAGAACTTGCGAGGCAGGGCGTGGGAGACTGGGGGCTGGAGGTACACTCCATGCAGGCCGAGTGTGTAAAGAGAGATCAGAGAGGTTTTTGTCAGTGCGAGAGTTAGGGCCGTGGTTTTTGTTGCTGAGCCCCTCCTGGGTTGAGGGTGTGTATTGAGGCCCAGGGCTGGGCCCTAATTGGCAGTGACCTCACTTGAAAACAGGGTACTTTGATGGGTCCCCGTCTTGCACAGAGGGTGGGCCTGACTGTCCTGGTGTGCTCCTTGATGTGGGGGATAACGATGGGAAATGGGAGAGGTCCTAATCTTAAGTGGTTAAGCTGGAGTCTTTGAGTGGCCTTTAATGGTCTTAAATCAGCCTAAATGACTGAGAAAACATGGAGGAAAAAGAGCATTGTTTAAGAGATGCTCCAGAGATTTTGTAGAGTTTTGAAAGTAGTGTTCATGAGCCGAAACCGGTCCTTGAAAATTGTGCACAATTGTGTACTACGCCATTTCGTATGATATGTTACGTCCTGTAAAAACAAACAGTTATACTTGCAATTCGGAAGAATATGTAACGAATTTGAAAGTGCTTAAAGATCCCAGACTGCATCTCTAAACATATAGACACAGGCACTGTTTTCACATTTCCCTGCACTCCCTTGTTGAATGGTGGTGTTTTAATGTAGCTGTGTATGTAAGTCATTCATATATGCTGCACGGAGAGGGGAGGTGGATTTGTATTACTTCTTAAACGTATAGGCAATGGAGGAAATCCTTGTTAATAAATCAGAGGGCTCTGCATTCATGGTGATACTGATAACCCGGCATTCCTCACCCCACTGGGCACGCCACGCCATTTCAGCGTGGAAATGTGGGTAACAGTTGTTCGAGACGTTGATCAATGAGTTTTCAGCCTTTATTCACCCACTCAAAAAAAGACAGCCAGAAGTTTGTTGAGTTCCCGGTGCGTTATCACGATGCTTTCAACGATCAAAAAGCACAACCAAATTCCAATGGAAAACAATGTTATATTTTTGGTTTTAGTTGTCGTCTAAATGTGTTATCACTGCGCTTTCAACCATTTAATAGCACAATAAAATTCAAATGGGAATACAATGTCAGATATTTGGATTATTTATACAACAAGTTATTGTGTTATCACTGTGCTTCATCTAGTAGCACAACCAAATGACCTGGATTGCAGTTGAGATTACATTAAAAGTACATAGTGCAAGTGATCAATGCGGTTCGAGATCCTGCACAGATTATCACAGCATTCGTGACGATCTCCACAGACCTGCAACCTTTGCATGCTATGTTGAACATGCATGCTTTCTACGATTACATAAGAAGACATTTACTGTATAGTTACTGGTAGGTTAACCTGAAAATAGGGCCATGGATGTGTTACTCATTTTAAGGTTAAATAAATACGGTTCCATTAGTTTGTAAGGTAGCCTTAACTTTAGGCTATTTACTGTCTTACTAAGAGTAATATTGAATTGTGTTTGGTTGACAACGCAACCAAATATTAACATGTAAAGGATATGTAAATGCTTGGATAGTTTTGTTGACTTAATCACATTCCTTAACTTTTATTTTTGGTTTGTTTGGAGACATGAATCCAACGTATAATCTGTTAACATGTCGAGAAGTTGATAGGCTATTTTCTGTATTGACAAATGTATATTGAATTAGTGTTTGGTTGTTAACACATAGGTGTAGGAGATGTATCATTTGTGCCACTGACTAAGTCTACAAATGAATAATTCATATGTTGGATTCACGTCTCCATCTCAACCAAGAACCAAAGACTAAATCAAATTAAACTTTCTGTAAAGTGCATTTAAAGTTTGATTTGATTTGATTTAGTCCTATTCTTTAACTTAGATGTTTGGTTGCGATGGAGAAGTGAATCCAACATATCAATTATTAATTTGTAGACAAACTGGAATTAAAGCCAGACTTTGTCAGTGGCACAGATGGAACTATCCAACCAGAAGATACATCTCCTTCAAATGTTGATATTTGGTTGCGTTGACAACCAAACACAATTCAATATCCAGTTTGTCTACATATTTATAATTGATTATTGATATGTTGGATTCACGTCTCCATCTCAACCAAAAACCTAGGTTAAAGAATAGAACTTAATCTATTCAAAACTTCAATGCACTTTAAATAAAGTGTGATTTGATTTAGTCTTTTTTTTTGGGGGGGGTTGACATGAAACCAACATATGAATGATTAACTTAAAGATTACATTTGAAATCAACTCAAGCTTGAAACCCTAGCTCTATATGTATTGCCTATTTTTTAGTTGAACCCTGGCTTGAACCAAACATCTAAGTTAAATGCACATTTTATTTGCTCTGGTAAACCTATCTTTTGGAATGACTTCGATAGCAACAGTGAATCTGTTTAGTTATTAAGAGGTATCTCAATATTCATTCTCATGATAGGACATTGGTAGTAGTCAGTGACAAATATCAATGCAAAGCTGGGCTTGGTCAAAACCCTGAACGGGAGACTAACTGAATAGCTGTAAATTGATCAACTCTCCAGTAGGAGGTGCTGCCCAGTCTATAGTGGACATAACAACAGTTGTAACAGTTCACAATACGTTGACAAATTACATTGAAACAACGTTGATTTAACCATTTTGTCACCAGTGGGGAATGACCAATCAGCGTTATGGCTGGGTATAGTAACCAATATCACGTCTCTTGCTTAAGTTGTGGGGTTGGATTGGGGTGTGTATGTGTGAATAAACCAGAGGGTCTGTGTCTGGCTCTTTGCCTAAGAAGAGGATAAAGATGAAAAAAATGATCAGAACCATTTCCTATTATTCATCATATAAGACATTTGAGGAAATGACCGTTCTGTGAGCATGTCTTGGATTGATAATACTATCAAGTTTTTTGCAGAATTCCTCTCTTCCGATAAAGTTTGTCTCTGCTCCCTCACAAACACTAAGAGAAGGGGTTTCTCCTATTTCGTAGGCCGTAAGGGAGTCTAACCCAAACCCAAACCGCCCCCGCCCGCTATCTCTGAGGTGAGGCAGGTGTGGGAGCTTGCCGGCGCGGTTAATGGTTGTTTTGAATCCATTTGTGTCTTCCCCCCACCCCTGCCCTCTACCCCTACCTACCTTCCTACCTCCCCCTTAAATGTGCACGGTGGCGGCTAGCTCTTTCCTGCTTTGAAACGCTCAAGTCAAGCGTGCTGGCTCCCTCGCTGGTAATGGGTTTAAGAGGATCTCCTGAGCCGCCTGGGCTTCCTGAATAATGGCTCCTTCCGCTGGCTCTGTCCTTACTGGGGAATGTGGCAGGTGGCTGGGTTGGGCAGAGCTTTGTCTGTCTTTTTTTCTCTTTCTCCTTTTCTTGGATCGGACAGAACAAGGCCTTTAAACCCCATGTGCCAACCCTACTCCAGCCACAGTGCGTCTGTGTGCCCCTATAACCTGTTTTGTTACAGTGCCTTCAGAAGGTATTCACACCCCTTGACTTTTCTCACATTCTGTTGTTTTACAGCCTGAATTGAAAATGTATTACGTTGAGATCTGTGTCACTGGCCTACTACACACAAGACCCCACAATGTCAAATTGGAATTATGTTTTTAGAAATGATTACAAATTCATAAAAAAATGAAAAGCTGAAATGTCTTGAGTCAATAAGTACTCAACCCCTTTGTTATGGCAATCCTAAATAAGTTCAGGAGTAAACATTTGCTTAAGTCAGATAATAAGTTGCATGGACTCACTCTTTGTGCAATAATAGTGTTTGCAATAATAGTGTTTAACATGATTTTTGAATGACTACATCTCTGTACCCCACACATATAATTATCTGTAAGGTCCCCTCAGTTGAGCAGTGAATTTCAAACACAGATTCAACCACAAAGACCAATGTCTCGCAAAGAATGGTACCTATTAGTAGATGGGTAAAAAATAAACAGACATTAATATCCCTTTGAGCATGGCGAAGTTATAAATTACACTTTGGATGGTGTATCAATACACCCAGTCACTACAAAGATACAGGTGTCTTTCCTATCTCAGTTGCCAGAAAGATAGGAAACCTCTCAGGGATTTCAGGCCAATGGTGACTGTAAAACAGTTTCAGAGTTTAATGGCTGTGACAGGAGGAGACTGGGGATGGATCAACAACACCTAAATTACAGAGTGAAAAGGAGGAAGCCTGTACAGAAGAAAAATATTCCAAAACATGCATCCTGTTTGCAATAAGGCCCTCCCTCCCTGTATGCCTGCATGCCTCCCTCCCTGTATGCCTGCATGCCTCCCTCCCTGTATGCCTGCATGCCCCCCTCCCTGTATGCCTGCATGCCTCCCTCCCTGTATGCCTGCATGCCTGCCTGCCTGTATGCCTGCCTGCCTGTATGCCTGCATGCCTCCCTCCCTGTATGCCTGCATGCCTGCCTGCCTGTATGCCTGCATGCCTGCCTGCCTGTATGCCTGCATGCCTGCCTGCCTGTATGCCTGCATGCCTCCCTCCCTGTATGCCTGCATACCTCCCTCCCTGTATGCCTGCATGCCTCCCTCCCTGTATGCCTGCATGCCTGCCTGCCTGTATGCCTGCATGCCTGCCTGCCTGTATGCCTGCATGCCTGCCTGCCTGTATGCCTGCATGCCTGCCTGCCTGTATGCCTGCATGCCTGCCTGCCTGCATGCCTGCCTGCCTGTATGCCTGCATGCCTCCCTCCCTGTATGCCTGCATGCCTGCCTGCCTGTATGCCTGCATGCCTGCCTGCCTGTATGCCTGCATGCCTGCCTGCCTGTATGCCTGCATGCCTGCCTGCCTGCCTGTATGCCTGCATGCCTGCCTGCCTGTATGTCTGCATGCCTCCCTCCCTGTATGCCTGCATGCCTACCTCCCTGTATGCCTGCATGCCTGCCTGCCTGTATGCCTGCATGCCTGCCTGCCTGTATGCTCTTACACATCCAGCCCCAGTCAACCACTTCCCTAGATAGGCCTCACATCGGCCCTTCAAGACATGAGGAATTTCTATTTTCCCACTGAGGCTGTACACCTCCATTTAGTAGTAGGTTGTTTCATTTGTTCCTTTGTTTGCTTAAATAAAGGTTTAGAATGTGTCATCATCTCGTCTACAGCAATATCCCCACTGCAGAAATGATAAAAACAAGTCAAAGATGTGTTCTCTTCTTTATCACAAATCCCCCAAAGAAGTCACTATGCACATGGACTTTATTCCCATGGTCTGAGAGAACACAATGGTTATTCGGTCAAGAGCAGGACAGGGTGTCTTTGGTGAAGGATTGTGAACGTTTTTGTCTGGTAGCCCTCCTCTTTCACGCCATGGCTCTTCATGCACCGGTGCCTGGGGATGGAATGTGGCGACACAGAGACGCCGGCTACTGGGATCGTGGTGCAAGTGCTCTTCCTATCAGAGGGCATCCCAAATGGCACCCTATTCCCTATATGGTGCACTATTTTCCCTATGGGCCCTGGTCTGTCTACATTGATGTTGCTGTAGCCAATGGGGTTAATATACAGGTAATTGCCAAAATAAAGGAAACACCAACAAGTAATGTCTTAATAAGGCATTGGTCCACCACGGGCCACATGAACAGCTTCAATGCACCTTGGCATAGAGTCTACAAGTGTCTAGAGCTCTGTTGGAGGGATGCGACACCATTCTTCCTCGAGAAATTCCATAATTTGGTGTTTTGTTGATGGTGGTGGAACACGCTTGGTTCATCAAACCATTCAGTGACTGCTCGTGCCCTGTGGATGGGGGCATTGTCATCCTGGAAGAGACCACTCCCATCATGATAGGAATGCTTCACCACAGGTTGAAGGTGATCACTCGGAATGGCTGTTTATTTATTGCTGTTTATACCTTGCCCTCTAAGGGGTTGAGTGGACCTAACCCATGCCAGGAAAATGCACTCCACACCACAACAACTCAAAAAACTCAAATGTTTCCTTTATTTTGGCAGTTACCTGTATAAGTCAGGAATGAGAAAGACATCAACAGTCTGAGGTATGAGCTAAGAGGAATGATCTATGTTGTTCAGATCCCTCAAGCATCAGACAAGTCAAGACCCCTCCATACCCAAAGCCAGAGTGCATTTAGGAGACTCTATGGATGAGATAACCTTAGCCTTCAATAAGGCTGGTGTTTTTGACTACTGCCTCACTCCAGCCCTCCACGTGCCTCGGCAGCAGCAGCAGCTCTCAGGTGATCATTAAAGCATGTGTGGGAGGAGGACGGAGGTGCTACCGGATATTTGCCCTCAGTTCAACTCTGGGCTGCTAATTGCTATTTTCTTTGGACATGAGGATAGCTGTGTTGGGCTCAGCTCGGCTGTGCTTTCATTGAGATTGTGGGACGGGGATCCGTGTCTGTCTCCCCGGGACAAGTGTTCAACTTGGGGGGAGGGAGAGAGCAGATGAGAGCAGGGGAGGGAAGGGAAGGACAGGAGACGAGAGGAGTGGAGAGGAGTGGAGAGGGGAATTCCACCGAGTGCCGCCGTCTGACCCTGGCCCTAACTTTGATGCCCATCGGACAATACTTGCACTCCAGGTTGAAATGGGCTTTTGTTGCAGCAGGCATTCTGCTCCAACAGGCCAGTGCACAGAACAGTGTACACAAATACAGGCCCACACATAGACACACACACACACCACACACACACACACACACACACACACACACACACGCACGCACGCACGCACGCACGCACGCACGCACGCACGCACGCACGCACGCACGCACGCACGCACGCACGCACACACACAACACAACACACAGCACACACCTCGCCGTGGCTTATTGCCCACTTCATCAGATGGTAAATAGAAGGTAGCGGAAGCATGGGAACACTCTATCAGTACAGTATCTCCACTGCTGTTTACGCTGCCAGTCTTTATCTGTCACGTGAGTGCGGCCCAGTCACATAAACATGGCCCTTGAGTGGGGCACCCTGGGATAGCGCCGGACGCCACGTGAACACTGGAAATCCGCTCTCTGCAAAGCCTCTTGGACCAAGTCGATTGACGCATACACGCACGTGCGCATGTCCTTCACAGGGCGTAAACACAAACAAACGTTGATATTTATGTCGAAATCAACATCTGTATTGTGAGGGGAAATAAAGTAAGCCACTGTGTCATTGATTTCAATTATTCTTGGTCTTACAGCAGCTTTGTAGATGTGAACTGTAATTCAACCTTTAGTCCATAGCTTAATGTAACCTTGATTAGTCAAGCTTTACTTTCGTGCTTTAGCAGACATTACAAAAGCATATACGACATGATTTTTTGGGTTAGCCTTGTCTCTTTTTTTTAACGTCTTGAATGAAAAACAGACATTTTGGCTAATCAAGATGTCCCCCAGTGAATTAAACATATTATGAGAGGAATAAACAGAGAGTTCCGATGCCCGGGGATAACTCCCAGGACAAAACCCGCTGATTGAAACGAATGATACCAGCATCTCCCTCTGACCCGACCGGCTTTCCCACTATCATCCTCCTCCACAGACGGAGGGGGGAGGGAGAAGGAAGGGTTTAAAAAGGGCTTGCTTGTTTCTTACGGAATGACAAGGCCCCAGCGCAACTATCAGTAAATAAAACGTGGCAGTAAAATTAACTACAAGACAGGTTCAACAGGAATCCCTCACGGCACTTCCTGCCGCTCAGAGGCCATAAACAAGGCTTAAACAAGCCTGGCTGGCTCCAGCTCATATCCCACGGCAACAGGCCGGGGTCATGGCGTCTAGGCTACCCGCTGCTGCCGGGGGCAGAGACAGGGGCACGGGAGGGATGGGGAAGGGTGCTAATGTTCCAGCTGGGTGGACCTCCTAAAGCCACTGCCGGTAGTTAAAGTCTGCCTCACCATGGAAAAGGAAGGCTGCCACCTGCGGTGCAGTGGAAAATCAATCTTTAAGGGGACTGTAGGAGAGATGGGTTCATGAGAGGGAGCTCAACAGTGTAATCTCTGTTAATGATAATGACCTTAGATGAACTTAGATCCAGGTTTGAATCACAGGCTGTCATTCCTGAGGAGTTTTTCCCTGACCATGTGTGACCTGATACAAATAACTCCGGGCCCTTGGTATAGGGTATAGCCAGAGGCGGGAGTTTTTCCTGGTCAGGTCAAGTCACATAATCAGGAAAGACTCCTTGCCCAATAACCTAGTCATTAAACATATGTTGTTGTTAACGTTCCCAAACTAGGGTCAGAGCTCATTTGTGTTCCCTCCTCTCCCCTGCCCTTCTCTCCCCTTCCCTGGACTCACTGTTTTCAGCGGAGCACGCTGCCCTCAGTTTACTCCTGGAGCCTGTGAACTCTGGGAGTGTGTCTGGGTCTCACAGTGTGTAGACTGGAGACAGACGGCCAGTGGGGTGGCTAAATGGCTAAGTACTGCTGGGGAGGAGGGAGGGAGGGACCCTCTGTTGAACTGAGGCATTATAAGCTAGTGCTCTACATAATAAAAACATGTCCCCCAGAGACTCTAGCTAGTGGCCAAACATGGACCTTATCCTGAACAAACAGTGAGAGACTGGGCCGGGCTGAGCAACCACAGAGATCTGGTGACAGGCTGCTGATGTGATAGACATCGCTTTATTGCTACGCTGCACTGCTTCCAAATCAAATTTCCGCTGTGCGATTTGCCATTGTTTATATGCAAAAGCATCTGGAATATTAACATGCCCTTGAAAGAATTTCTTGGCAGGCCTCGTGTAGTGACAACATGTGTTCTCAATGCCATGGTGGGTGGGGTCTTACACAGCAGAGACAGTGGATCTGACACGAATGGAGATTGACGGAGCTCAGTTGTAAACGTTATATCTTTTTTTATGACCCACTTGATGCTTTTTTTTTTTTTGCTGTTGTCCAACAACAGTTTTTCATTTGGGGTGAGGGAGCAGCCCTGACCGTATTTATAGCCTGGTGTTCTAACCAACGTTATCAGTGTACCACAAAATAACTTCCTCAGTCCTCACCGTAAAATAACAGGATGCCTTCAATTGTGCATATTTATTCGTTTTTAGCGAGGGAATGCTCGCTTTATAAATAGCCATATTCCTGCAGCACTCCAAAGTTGGCTGTGTAAACTTCCTCTCCTGAGTCTTCTCTCTCTCTTTCGTTCTCTCGTTCTCTCATTCTCTCTCTCTCTCTCTCTCTCTCTCTCTCTCTCACTTTCACTCTCTCTCCCTGTCATTCTCTCAGACCCTCACTAGGCTTGCTCCTGAGGGAAAAGGAGTGAGTGAAGGCAGAGTCCCAAGACAGTGGTGAGTTGTCCACAGGGCCGAGCTGAACGTCCCCACCCCTCCTGCCCACTTGGCGTTACCGTCTGCCCTCCATTAAAACTCCATTCTGGCAGATCAGGGGTCATAGGTGAGTGGTCGCAGCATGTTAATGGGTAAAATGGGGGCCCTTTCTGCTTGGCTGGTCCTCATGACCATGAACAAGCCCTCAACCTCCCCATACACACAGTGTACGTATAGTATGTGCTCTCCAATCAACACATGTCAAAACCCAGGTCCCACTGTAAACTGGAAATTGCATTTTTGTCCCCCCCAGTTTAATAATTGGAATGTGGTGCAAAACGAGGCGATGGTGTGCTTTAGGGCCATGGGGTTGCCTCGGGTAGGCTGTTTAGAGTGTTTATCCGACTGGATTCCATTTTTTAAATAATAAATAAATAATGCCCCCCCCACACTTCTAAAACCAAAGCTGCGCCCCTGCCCATGACACCGTACAAGGATGAAGTATGAGGGATTGACAAGCCCAGTAGTCAGAAATGAAGGAATGGGCTTTTCTGGATGATATGTCAAATACTGTAGTGTCTTGCTAAATCTCTTTCAAAATAAGATGCATGATAGTGAGCAGGGCAGAACCACCGTAATAGGAGATGTGTGTGTAATATTATGTGAATGCTCAGCTCATGGTACTGTAAGGGCCCCCCCCCCCCCTCTCTCTCTCACTCTCTCCCTCTCCCTCTCTCTCTCGTTCTCTCTGTCTCTCTCTTTCTCTCTCTCTCTCTCTCTCTCTCTCTCTCTCTCTCTCTTTCTCTCCACCACTCCCCTCCCAAGCTCCAGCACCTCTCCACATGGGGCCTCTGGGTCAATAAATCTCAGGGAGGAAATTTCAGCACAGGACCCTTGAGCAGCAGAATATAATAACAGACGTTCCACCTGGAGGAGATGTTAGTCTGTGCTGCCTGATGCAGCCCTGCAGCCCTCTCTCCTTCCTGCTCAGAGTCTGACTCCACTTAGTTACCCTTATGCACAAATGCTCATCGTTGCCTTCGGACTCCAACTGAATGACCCAAGTCTTTCACAATGTAGCTAAAGCTATTATTACAGCTTTCGTATGGTATACCAACAACATGCTTGGGACTCATGGGACTAGTGTGCTGGTGTTGGTGATTGGAGAGTTTCCTTGTGACGCAAGTGTTCATACGTATTTGAAATTGGATAGGTGTGTAAGTGTGTGTGTGTGTGTGTGTGTGTGCGTGCACATAGGTGTTTTTGCGCGTGTGAATGCTTGTGGTGTATGTGAGTGAGTGTATGCACACGTGTGTATGCACACGCAAGAATATGTGTGCATGAGTGTGTATAAGAGTAGTTGCCTGGTTGCGCAATCAACATGTGCCTGGGTGCCTAGGGCCCGGCGCTTGTTAATCTGCTCTCCTTCCTGCTGTCACGTTAAACAAAACAAACAGGGAATTTATCTGCCCTTCTCTCTCCCTTCTCCACGCGGCGAGCAAAGCTTGCTGGGAGCCGAGACACGTCACCAGAGGCTCACCTCAGCCAAGAGAGGGGATCATCTATCTCCCACTGATCACAGGTGGCCTTTTTATTTATGCTGCAGAGAGGAGGTTGCACTTAGGATATGATAGAACATGTCATTGAGGAATTCTCCCTCCTTGGCCTGCCAATTAAAAAACAAGAGTCTTTGACTCGTGATCCTCCTCGCTATAGGTCCTCAGGACAGTGCTCCCTCCCTGGTCTCTTGCTGCTCCCTGCCTGCAGCCACCAAGCTCTCTTCCCCTCCTCCTCCTTGTCCTCTCCCTTGTCCTCCGGGACAATGCTCCCTCCCTGCTCCCTGACACGACTAAAGCCCTTCCTCGTCCTCAAATCAGAGAGACGTGCCTGTAGGAGAGATGGGTGGGTGTCTCTGGAACCCTGTAGGAGAGATGGGTGGGTGTCTCTGGAACCCTGTAGGAGAGATGGGTGGGTGTCTCTGGAAGCCTGTAGGAGAGATGGGTGGGTGTCTCTGGAACCCTGTAGGAGAGATGGGTGGGTGTCTCTGGAACCCTGTAGGAGAGATGGGTGGGTGTCTCTGGAAGCCTGTAGGAGAGATGGGTGGGTGTCTCTGGAACCCTGTAGGAGAGATGGGTGGGTGTCTCTGGAAGCCTGTAGGAGAGTTGGGTGGGTGTCTCTGGAAGCCTGTAGGAGAGATTGGTGGATGTCTCTGGAAGCCTGTAGGAGAGATGGGTGGGTGTCTCTGGAAGCCTGTAGGAGAGATGGGTGGGTGTCTCTGGAACCCTGTAGGAGAGATGGGTGGGTGTCTCTGGAACCCTGTAGGAGAGATGGGTGGGTGTCTCTGGAACCCTGTAGGAGAGATGGGTGGGCCTCTCTGGAAGCCTGTAGGAGAGATGGGTGGGTGTCTCTGGAACCCTGTAGGAGAGATGGGTGGGCCTCTCTGGAAGCCTGTAGGAGAGATGGGTGGGTGTCTCTGGAACCCTGTAGGAGAGATGGGTGGGTGTCTCTGGAAGCCTGTAGGAGAGATGGGTGGGTGTCTCTGGAACCCTGTAGGAGAGATGGGTGGGCCTCTCTGGAAGCCTGTAGGAGAGATGGGTGGGCCTCTCTGGAAGCCTGTAGGAGAGATGGGTGGGCCTCTCTGGAAGCCTTGTAGGAGAGATGGGTGGGCCTCTCTGGAAGCCTGTAGGAGAGATGGGTGGGTGCAGATTTGAAAGCTGTCAGACCAAAGGGACAGCAGCTACTCTGCTGGAGGAAAGAGCTGAACTGTGGTGAAACCCCCCTGGGGGTGTTCTGGTCTCCATGGATGTTGGGTGTGACTATTCACCTAATGTCTTCGTGTGTTCACAATGTCTATGTCTTACAGTCACTCTACACTGTCAGAATTAGCTATCTGATGTGTACATCCAGGCATTCCCAGTACAGCCAGGCCGTCCCTTCCAAGTACTCTCCTCAATGCCTGTGCAGTAATTTAAACAACCTCATTCATTTGATTGTGTTGCAGTTTAGATTTTTCAAATCAGTGCAGCAAGCTGCAAAAAGTCCCTTTCACAACCCTTAGTCTTGCACTAGCTCGTCTCCACATACATTAGTGGGCTACAACATAATCATTAAAGCCATGGCAAAACCCAAAATATCAACCACATGCAGAAAAGACACATCAATCACTAATGTTTGTTTAATACAAATCATTATAATAACTACAGAAAATGGTGTTAAAAAAAAATCTATGAAAACCCACTCCCTTGACTTCCTTCATAGAATGACATATATTAATCAATGCTTTTATCCCTGTCTTGTAAAACAAAGTATTGAGACATGACAAGTAAGTCATTAAAGGAAGAAATAAATAAATAAATAATGGATAAATGGCACACTCCCCCTCCTGAGCCAGACATCCTGCTGACTTTATTGGGTGACCATAAAATACATGGTCTGGTCCTGGATTAGGTTAATTATTTCCTTGTGTTAATTTTACCCTACAATCTTCTCTCTCTCTCTCTCTCTCTCTCTCTCTCTCTCTCTCTCTCTCTCTTTCCCTCTATCCCCCCTCTCTTTCTCTCTTACCACCTTTTCTCTATATTCACCTCTTTCTTTTATCAATCGCTCTCTTCCTCTCCATATCTCTTTCTCTCTCCCTCCCATTCTCTCCACCTCTCCCATGCCCCCCCCCTCTCTCTTTCTCAGAGATTAAGGGTCATGTTGCCTTTTACAGTCTCTCACTGTGCTCCAGTCTGATAAATGCAGTGAGGCGTAGAGTGCAGGCTCAGCGGCGGCTCGGCTCCAGGAATCAGCGCCACTTTTCCAGTGCCAATAAATTTGGGAATTAGCTAGTGTGAAGGAAGTATGATCCATTAAGTGCTAAGTGATGCTGTCTCCCCCTCCTCCTCTCCCTCTCTGCCTCCTCTCCTTCCTCATCCTCCCCTCCACATACTCCTCCCCCAACCCTCCTAATTTTAATTATCCTCATCCCCCTCTTCCTCCTCCTCTTCCTCCAACATTGTTGGATAGGCATTGCTAAAATGTTTGTCCATTTGAAATCTGTTTAATGGATCTAGTCTGGAGACTTTACATTGTGACAGTGAATTATTTGGGTTTACTTGTCAATTGAATTGTCAATCCATCAGCTAAAATGAGGTTTCTTTCTGATTGCCACACCACCCTCAAAACATGTTCCAATCCTCATCTCCAGGAAGAGAGAGACAGGCCCTTGGTGTTTATCAGACTCACTCAGGCCTGTCTCTCTCTTCCTGGGGATGAGGATTGGAACATGTTTGGAGGTGGTTTGGCAATCAGAAAGAAACCTAATTGTATGTTCCAATCCTCATCCCCAGGAAGAAAGATACAGGCCCTTGGTGTTTATCAGACCCACTCATGTACAACTGGCTTTAATGACTGAACAATGGCTTGACTCCTATCTGCCCTGCATGACCTCCTGGCTTTGATTTTCCCAAATCCATTGAATATTTTACCTCTGCCCCAAAACAAACATCATGATTTGAACTCTGGAATTCTGAACATCATTCTGCTGCATGTAAAATACGACAAATTACAGGGACCAGATTCTGACTGTGGAAATGATTAATTAACAAACTTGAGTTTTATGCTCATATTTTTCGCATATAAACTGTGGGAGAGAGGGATTGCCAGAGTCTTGGCTCTGCTTGTGTTCCCACTGAAAGGATTGAATGGCGCAAAGAGGAGATGACCTGTTTGGACAGAGCTCCAGTGTTTTCTCACCCCCCCCCCTCTTTCTGTCCTTCTGTAGCAGAAACAGTGTAAAGTTAAAAAGGGAATAGTAAAATTACTCAATGAAACATCTCTTGGTGTGTGTTGGCTACATGGTGTTTATGCCTAGTGAGGGAGGCCTGTTCTGCTCTCTTCAGCTCTGCTCTGTGCTGTGCTGGTCTGACCGTGTTTGCTCTGGTTCAGAACCTGTTCAGGCCTCCTCTGGGACCACAGCCATGTGCTTTGGAGGCCCTCAATAAGGAAACCACACAAGAGAGCATTGCAGGGGGGAGAATGTTCCTGAAAAAGCCCTGCTGCTCCCAGCCAGGACACCAGTGAGAAAACCAAACTGGATGTGGTGAAAATGTCAAATTACTAAAGGAAACTAAAGGGAAACCTCAGGCGAGTGAAAAAAGACGGACGTGTTTGTGTTTTACAACATGCTGTTCAAAGCAGTGGAGGAGAAGTAAGCAAGAGGGGATGAGAGAGGAGGAGATACACTGAAGTGGGGGAAAATAACATTGAATATAAACAAAAATGGACTAGGAGCTTGTATCTTCATGCCATGTTAAATAAAGTGTTTCGGTAGTACTGAGGAAGGGTTAAAAGTGTCTGGTGTTTGCTGCATGTGTTTGAAGAAAACAGTGTCTGCCTCTGCACTGGGCTGGCTCCACAAAGGCTCCATTCCCAGCAGTTATGGAGGACAGAGACCGCTAACAGCTTCCTCCTCACTTCATAACAAACAGCGCGAGGCCAGGCCCCCGAGGCTTCCTGTGTCCCACACACAGCCCACAAATAAACACAATCACGTTAATTTACCTCTAGCCTCAACCCCCCTCCCCCAACCCCTCGCTCCACGCCGCTGCACGGAAAATAACTCAGCCCAAATTGCTCAAACTATTTTTTTTTCTCTCATTAGAAGGGAGATTCTCCATGTCCCCGTGTTTCATGCAGCTGCCAAGGCTGCAAATGTCTGCTAATTGGATCAGAGAAGTAGAGTTTCATTCTTCTTACAAGGTAATCAAGAACACAAAGATAAAGAAAACACTGTACAGGTTCTTTATCCATTCCCTTCATCCATATCTTCACTTCATAAACATTTGTTCACTTTCCTCTATAGGGAACAGAGGGGTAACTTGAGCTACCCTTGTTTCTGGGAAACCATACACAAAAGGAATCATTTCACCAAATATTTAGGAAGATGTCATCATTTAATGGAGTCTGTCAAGGAAGAAACCACATGGAAAAAGTGGTATGCAAGTTAGGTCCAAAAAATGATTTTCATCAAGTCAAATGAATGTATTGCGTTAGAGGTTTCATGATGCTTGTATCTAAACCAAAGTAGATCATTTTAAGATTGTTTTATACATCAGTTGGGGTCTGTATAAGCTACAATAATGATGTCCGAAACCTAGCATGAAAGTGCATCCTTGTAGCTGTGTGGGTTAATATTGTCAAAATGTTTGCCTTGGGGTAAATTGGGCCAATGGCCATCGGGTAAATTGAGCCAATGGCCATGGGGTAAATTGAGCCAATGGCCATGGGGTAAGTTGAGCCAATGGCCATGGGATAAGTTGAGCCAATAGAAAGTGTCTTCTTCCCAAGTGTATTGCAGGGCATTATCGCTGGAATATGAGGTCAAATGTGGCCTATGTTAAAAAAAAAAAAGTACAAAGTGTTTTTTTAGGTGTTACGCCTATGTTTAAAATATATTTAAAATGATTAAAAGACAACAAAGCGATTGTGATTGTGTTTGGGAAATATAGATAGGCATGGTTTTAAAAAGGAAGTGGTAATATTTCAATCAGTACAGAAATGTCTAGGCGGCTTAATTGACCCTTTCCCTTGGCTCAACTTACCCCATACGTAAACATAGACAGTATGTACATAGTAAGTCGTGCCAAGAGACTACATTTTTGAACAAGCTATGTTTTCAAAACTGTAATGTTTGGCATTAGTTCTGATTAATTCCAGTTACACACAACATGCTGAAACATATGTAAATATCTTGGTTAGAGAGAATACTATATTTTCCTTGACAGAGTGATGCTGAACGTAAAAAAATGGCTCAACTTACCCCACTCTCCCCTTTGACCAATGGAAAGGCTGGAATTTAAACATAGCAAGTGATAAATCACATCCTTGCATCGGTAAGGATACAAGTCCCATTTAAGTGATTTAATAAATTGGACAATTTTTTATTTTACCTTTATTTAATTAGGAAAGTCAGTTAAGAACAAATTCTCATTTTCAATGACGGCCTAGGAACTGCCTGTTCAGGGGCAGAACGGCAGATTTGTACCTTGTCAGCTCGGGATTTGAACTTGCAACCTTTCGGTTACTAGTCCAACACTTTAACCGCTAGGAGATCCTGCCGCCCCAACAATGTTTACTGGGTCAAACATAACGAGTGCAAAATTTTTCACACATTTCCTTTATCGTACAAACACAGCCATTGAGACTGGCGTAGGGTAATGTATTCTAATCCAATAGGTTGTACTGACTGATCCATAGACTAGATCAAAGAGAGCCCTCGGTGTGCAATAACAGCAAATAAGATTCAATGGGTTTAATCAGTCACTGGTGCCATATTCAGGAGGAATTTGGCTGCCATGCGGTGGGCTCTAGAGGCTCTAATGTGGTGGACGGACAAGTCTGAAAACTCTGCAGGGAATCACTGCAGATAGCTAGCTAGAGCACAGAGGGAAAGAGAGAACAGCTAGAGCCATACTGCCATCATCGTTCAGCACATCAAGGTTTTACTTAATGACTATGATATGTGGTTGTCTTACCTACCTTATTTTAATGCACTGACTGTGAGTCGATCTGGAAAAGAGTGTCTGCTCAATGTGCCCCACAAGACCGCGAGGAGCTAACGCAAGTCTTAGGCAAATGACGCATCACGCGAGCGAGTTTCCCTGAACCACCTCTGTTACATGGACCAGATCCAGTCTGACGCAGGGAAAGTACAGTAGTGCACACTCCAGAGAGGGGGCCAGAAGTCCTACACGGCTATGACTGTTCATTTTTCATCCCGCACGCTACCACAACGAACCATTACTTACCCTGTGCTCTTGTGTTCACACTGCGTTGTACTGTGTTCATAATTGAATTACACCTCCTCTCTCCCGTTGAGAGCTCAAGCCAAGTCCTTGATGTAAAACAAAACCGCATACGGCCACATCAGCACACATAAATAATATCTGCTCCATGAGGCACTATGGTTTCATACAGAAAAGAAAAACTGTGGATATACTGTACACTCGCATATAAATCAGCCTCAACTTTCCACAAACTCCAATGAACTATGCAACACTTTCTAGACATTATTTAGCCAACCGTGGTTGACCGCCAACCCGAGTGGGCCAATGTAGACACAATTTTAAACGCCTTCATCATTGAGAGAGAGAGAGAGAGAGAGAGAGAGAACATGACCAGCACTAGCTTATTGGCTAAACTGCGCATTTGTGTTGGCATGGCGTGCATCACCTTCAACCAGCGTGGATTGTCTTTTTGGAGACGATTTTATTGATGATAGAAGACGAGACAGTGCATGTGAGCTAAGCTATGTACATACTGTCTATGTTTACCCTTATAGATGCATGTGAGCCTTCCTAGAGCCACCCCTCCCTTCCCCCTTCCCCACCCTCCCGACCCCCTCCTCTTCTTCCCTGGGTCGGATGAAAGACAGAGGCACCGGTTTAGGAAACCTAGTAGGCGCATAATTAGCAGACAGGATCAAGCGCTGCTTACAATCCCTCCCCCGATTAGCAATCACATTGTATACACCTCCGCTAATTAAACCAATCATCTGGCATGTCCATGTAACGTTCACTTCCTTGTTTCCGTTCGCTATTCATTTCCAGCAGAACCTCATCTGGGTGCCATTTGAGCAGGCAGGGGGAGAGTAATACCCAGTGTCACCCAGCTCAGGGGGAAAGGAAAGAGAGAGACGCTAATATTAATTCATTCGGGGGACTCTCTCTCTCTCTCAAAGCTGATTGACAGACATGGTTCTGTTTGCAGGAAAGGCTGCGCACCATATTGAAAAATGTGGTGATATACAGGTGCTGCAATAGGGATATGGGACCTATTGGACCTCCTGCATGTTTGGCCTTTGCCTCAACTTCATGCACTGTTATGGGAGGACTATTATGAATGGAATATACCATAAAGCCAAGGACAGAGAAATGTTAGTCCCTCAGAGTACACCCTTACAACAACAAAACTTTTTTTTAAAACACATGGTTTTTGGACACGCGTGAACATATCACGTGAGAAATCGATTGGGTTTAATTCCAGAACGTCAATTTTTCACATTTACATAAAAATAAAAATAAATCTTAAACAAACGTTCATGGGTCCCTTTCGATGTGTATGAATTGTGTCTGTTCTCATACTTTCAAACATTTACTTGACTTCGTCTGGGGCCGCACAACACCTGTGCCAATATATCCTCCAAATACGGACTTCTCGGGCATTATCACTTAATTATTCCCAAATACATTTATAACTGTAACTTTAGTGTTCGTTTCCTTACATTTTGCATCATTCCATTACTTCGTTAGTTTACCTTTCGTTCCTCACCGACGTTTGTGTGGTTGTTCCTGAGGTTCGCTAGCAATGGTGGATCATATTAGGCTAACGTATTACAAGTTGTGCAATAATTTGGGACATGAAGCCTATTCGAATCATTATTGAAGGCAGACCACACAGAGCCATTTAAACCTGGAGCCTGGCACACAGTTGACGAGGACTGGACCATTGTCGTCGCAGTTGTCGGATTATTAGGGTAGATTTATAGGACTGCTGTTCAACACCTACTGTACACTTTTCACCTTCCAATATTTAATGGACTGAACAATTGAATATGTCAACTTTCAGGATGAATCAAACCACTGTATTTTTGATTCACCAATATATTTAGGGCGTAAAGTCTCCACAAACCTGTAGGGCCTTTAATACTTTCCTAACCCTAAATACTATACGTGATCAGAGTATTTTTTAATCTACCAAATTTTAAATGATTGGGGTTATTGTCTTACTGAAAAATCCACTTGCGGACAAGTTTCAGCCTCCTGGCAGAGGCAACCAGGGCTAAAATGTCCTGGTACTGGGTAAAGTTCACGATGCCATTGATCTTAACAAGGGACCGGAAAACATCAAAGATCCACCACCATACTTTACCGTTTAGTATGAAGTACTTTTCTGCCGACCATAGCTTCCGGTTCCAATCCAAGTGCCAATGCCGTTTAGCAAACTCCAGGCGGTGCTATGGTCAGATGACATGAAAATAGAGCTCTTTGGTGGGTTTGGCATTGAAACAATGAAATATGTGCAGAAAAGTTCCTCATACGTATGGTAAGATATGGTGGTGGATCTATGATGTTATGGGGCTATTTTGTTCCACTGGTCTTGGGGCCCTTGTTAAGGTCAATAGCATCATTCATTTGACCAAGTACTAGGACATTTTAGACAAAAACCTGGTTGCCTCTGCCAGGAAGCTGACACTTGGCAGCAAAGTGGATCTTCCGGCAAGACAATAACCCCAAGCACTAATCAAAATCCACAGAGAAATTGTTACTCGACCACAAAATCTAAATTTCGCAATGGCCATCTCAGTCTCCGGACTTGAACCCCATTGGAAACCTGTGGTTTGAATTGAAGAGGGCAGTCCATAAGCGCAGACAAAGGATATCAAGGATCTGGAAAGATTCTGTATGGAGGAATGGTCTAAGATCATTGTGACCTGCCTACTTTTGCCTGGAACAAAAATAAATCCTGTCTAAAATTTGAGCAGGCTCTCCGTGTGTGTGTGTGTGTGTGTGTTTGTGTGTGTGCGTTTGTTTGTTTGTGTGTGAATGTGGAGGTGCGAGGGGGGTTATGAAACCTTAAACATGAACTCCAGTGAGAGGCAGACCTTGGCTGAGTGAAAATTCCTTCATGCATTATTAGGAGCCGCTGCTCAAGAAGAAGTCATTTCACCACCACTTCAAAACTAGACCCAGTGGCCAGAAATCAATTCCCTGGGCTGCTTCCACCCAGTGGCATCTTTGAATCCAAACAAAGGCCAGAGGGCCAGAGACAGAGAGATATAGTGGTCAGTGCTGCGGCTCCATACTCTCTGCCAGTCACTCAGACCATCAGCTCTCCCTCACGCCGGCCCAGGGCACCATCCTATTGGACAAACTGTATGGGGTACACCACCAACCATTCACTCGACCAGAGATCAGCCTTTACTATGCTATAAAGGAAGGGTTTCAGGCCAAATATGAGGGACCCTGGGAACAACAGTCAGTCATTGTGCAAGGGCTGTGGAGGGGTGTATACATGAGGACTGTAAGGATGGCTTGCTGTGGGGCTGCCAGAGCAGGCAGGCAGGGGCAGCCATTGTGAGACCTGGACAGAGGTACCTTTGTCTGGGGCACCGTCGCCTAACAGGTGCTGTCTTACCCACTCTCCTCTCGCTGTGGGGAGCTCCTGTATCCAGCCCCCAGGGGCAGGAAAGAACCTTGCGGGTGGGCGGATGAGAGCCCCCTCTCTCCCAGCTGGCCCCCCTCCTCTCCCATGGTATAGAGAGAGATGGAGGGAGAGAGAGCGATGGAGAAATTATACAGAAAGATGGAGAGAGTATGATACAGAATAGAGGAGAGAAAGAGAGAGATGCGCTCTGATCGTCAAACGGGAAGGGCATTATTGATCATCTCTCTCTCACAAATAAAGGAAATCCTCAAGCACATGAACTGGACTTTATTAAACCGACCCCCTCTCCTCTCTGCACCCTAATACCAGGAGAGGAAAAGAAGAAGGGGAGGAGGGAGGGATGGGAATGCGGAGTGTGGGTTATTGAAGAGAGAGAGAGAGAGAGAGAGAGAGAGAGAGAGAGAGAGAGAGAGAGAGAGAGGGCGAGAGAGCGGAGGATGGGCTAAGAGGTTAAGATGGATCAGGGGAGGGGTGATTAGAGGGAAGAAGAGAGAGAGAAAGACACAGGAAAAAAGAATGTGAGAAAAGAGTAAGGGAGAGATTAACACACTAATCCAATATCCGATGCTCCTGGACGACAGGGCGGGCGCTGAAGGATGTGTCTCGTAAGCATTTCATCGTGACACACCACATCCTACGCTAGGAGCCGCAGGAGCAGCAGCCTAGGCCAGGGAAGCACGCTGCCAGCCCGCCCTTCGGTCAGCTCCAGACCAGGCCACCGCTCGCTCATACACAACACACACCACCTACCCGGCCCCACTCACATCCTGGATTTACAAACCTCTCTGTGTTCTCTGGAAACCAACCACTCTCTCTCTCTCTCTGAGGCATGGTCACTCCCATCCTCAAACAGGGCTGGGGGTATTTTTCAACATTTTATGTGATGAGACTTTAGGAAGATTTGTCCTCATGGACCTAGTTACTGCACCCTAAATGGCACCCTATTCACTTTATAGTGCACTACTTTTGACCAGGACCCATAGGGCCCTTTGTATCCCTTACAAAAAGTTTTCACATGTGAAATGGCTGTATTCGCATGTTGAGCTTGAATTTTACATGTATTACAATTTGAATTCATATGCTAACACCACCTTTTCATGTTAGGAGAATAACATGGTTTCACCTCAAATGTGAATTGTAGTTTCAACTTGTGAAAGATGTTTACACGTGAAAATCACATTTGCATTTGGGTCATTCCACCAATTCGGTGCCGTTTAAGAAATGTATCTTGGTAAAAGAAAACTTTGGATTTAGCTTAATTATTTCTGTAACAAAGAGCACGTGTTAAACTTCATAAAAAAAACGAATTTCCTTATCTCAAGAGATGAAATAAAAACAAATACTATAGTAAGTGCCTATTAAGTGCCAAATAAAGTAAGGGTTGACCGTAACAGGGTTGATGATTTAATCTTAAATCAGCCAGAAACACTCTTTGTTGTGTGCAACAGGGAGTGGCAATTGAAAAACAAAACAAAAAAATCTATGGGTAACAGGGTTGACGTGTTCTGTTCGATCCGCTCAGTTTTCAACTACAAAACGCCAGAAAATTGCCAAAAAGAGAAGAACCAGCTCACCAGCTTTTACACTATGATTTGACTATTAGATGTTCAATGTATCTTTTGAAAAAATATTATTCAATAAATATTTGTTTTAAATGAGGGACAGACGTAAATGAATCACTAATCACATGAAATAAATAATAATCTTCGGAAATGACTTTGTCAAAGCAACAAAATAACTATGGCTTTACAATGATGGTGAAAACATTGAGTAGTTTTGGGGTTAAGTGGGTTGAAAGGTCCTAGAAGTGACACAGGGTTGACACCGGGTTGACACCGGGTTGACACAGGGTTGACACCGGGTTGACACAGGGTTGACACAGGGTTGACACCGGGTTGACACAGGGTTGACACCGGGTTGACACCGGGTTGACACCGGGTTGACACAGGGTTGACACCGGGTTGACACAGGGTTGACACCGGGTTGACACAGGGTTGACACAGGATTGACACCGGGTTGACACGGTTGACACCGGGTTGACACAGGGTTGACACAGGCACATGTCAAAATGCTGAATTTTGGCACTTTAGTAAGTCTTTATTCCTATTAAAACTCTGATTTATTGAATTCTCCATGTCATCTAAAGTGCCTTCAAAAAGTATTCACACCCCTTGACCTGATCCACATGTTGTTGTGTTACAAAAATGTATTAAATTGGGATTTTTTTGGGGTCACTGGCTAACACCTCAATGTTAAAGTGGGATTTCACCATGATACCAATGGTGACTTTAAAACAGTTACATAGTTTAATGGCTGTTACAACATTGTTGTTACTCCACAATACTATCCTAATTGACAGAGTGAAAAGAGAGAAACCTATACAGAATACAAATATTCCAAAACATTCATTCCGTTTGCAACAAGGCACTAATGTAATACTGCAAAATATTTGGCAAGGCCATTAACTTTTTTTCACTGAATACAAAGTGTTATGTTTGCGGCAAATTCAATACAACGTGTTTCTGCGTACCACTCTCCATATTTTCAAGCATAGTGGTGTCTGCATCATGTTATGGGTATGCTTTTAATGGTTAAGGACTGGGGAATTTTTCAAGGATAAAAAAGAAACGCAATAGAGCTAAGCACAGGCAAAATCCAAGAGGAACACTTGGTTCAGTCTGCTTTCCACCAGACACTGGGAGTTGAATTCACATTTCAGCGGGATAACAACCTAAAACACAAGGCCAAATCTATACTGGAGTTGCTTACCAAGAGGACAGTGAATGTTCCTGTGTGGCAAAGTTACAGTTTTGACTTAAATCTACTTGAAAATGGATGGCAAGACCTTAAAATGGTCCTAGCAATGATCAACAACCAATTTGACAGAGCTTGAATCATTTTGAAAAGAACAATGGGCAAATATTGCCCAATTCAGGTGTTGAAAGACACTGGGTAATCGCTGCCAAAGCTGCTTCTACAAAGTGTTGACTCAGGAGTGTGAATACTTATGGAAATGAGATATTTCTGTATTTAATATTCAATACATTTGCAAACATTTCTAAAAACGTGTTTTCACTTTATGGGGTATTGTGTGTAGAGGAGTGCTGATTTTTTAAATTTTTTTATTCAGGCTGTAACACAACAAAATGTGGAATAAGTCAAGGAGTAAGAATACTTTCTGAAGGCACTGTATATTAACGTTGGCTTCTCCCGTGGGAGATGCAGGTTTAAATCCCACCGATCACAAGAGTACTCCAATAGAAATCTCTGATCACAGTTATAGATGATGTCATGGTGAAGCTGGCTATTAAAGCTCATGGGTATAACGGTCATCTCGCTCCAAACTGTGCAAGCCGTCAAATCAAAGGCAATCCTTGGATATGAAGTTGTTTTTTACTCAAATTTAAATGAGTCAGTTTGTCACATTCACAAGGTTGGAGTAATAACATGTTCAACTATTTAAGACATTGGCTCGAATCTAGGTTGTGCCTTTAAATTTCGAGAAAATGAACAACTAAGGAAGAATTTTTTCATTGACTTCTCAAACACCAAACCCTGGCCTGGTCTGTTTGGTCTGTTTCGCAATCTTTTTTGGGATGTTTTTTTTTTTTTTAAATACGGGGTCCTAAAATTCTAATGAAATAGCTAAATGATCCATGGTATGACCATCTTAAAACAATTACATATGTCAGCTTATAACTCTCTCACTCTTGCTTTTCCTGCATTTTTTATTTGTTCAAAACTGTTCAACTATTGTTTTTCTCTTTCTTTGAGTCAACTACTCACCACATTTTATGCAAAGAGTGCTAGCTAGCTACAGCTTATGCTTTCAGTACTAGATTAATTCTCTGATCCTTTGATTGGGTCGACAACATGTCAGTTCATGCTTTAAGAGCTCTGATAGTTTGGAGGACGTCCTCTGGAAGTTGTCATAATTACTGTGTAAGTCTATGGAAGGGGGTGAGAACCATGAGCCATGTACCAAGAGGAGGACAAAAACTAGCTGTCCTCCAGCTACACCATGGTGCTACCCTACAGAGTTGTTGTTGAGGCTACTGTAGACCATCATTGCGAAAGTTTTTAGTATAAAACAGATAATTTTTTTTATGTTTCACTATTTAAAAAAAAATGAAATTCACTGAGGAGGATGGTCCTCCCCTTCCTCCTCTGAGGAGCCTCCACTGGTTGAGTTGTTGAGCTGTTTTATATTACATACGCCCACTCGCATGTACACACACACACACACACACACACACACACACACACACACACACACACACACACACACACACACACACACACACACACACACACACACACACACATAGAACGCCTCCTTATCCCCCGGCAGTAGACATCTCAGCCAACTGCAGAGCTCCATCTATCTAGGTGAGGAGGACAGACACAACAATGTTGACCATTCACCTCAGGAATCCTCCCCCTTTTGTGTCCTGTTCACAATGCAACCACAGCAGCCAGGCTACATACACCTCCTCAGTCAGGTTTGGTAAAAATAGGAAACACAATAGAGAGCAAGAAACATTAGTAGTGAAGACAATGTGGCTGAGGATCCCATTGTCACGCTCTGACCTTTATTTCCTTTGTTTTGTATTCATTATTTAGTATGGTCAGGGCGTGAGTTGGGGTGGGCAGTCTATGTTTGATTTTCTATGATTTGGGGATTTCTATGTTTCGGCCTAGTATGGTTCTCAGTCAGAGGCAGGTGTCATTAGTTGTCTCTGATTGAGAATCATACTTAGGTAGCCTGGGTTGCACTGTTTGTTTGTGGGTGATTGTCTATGTTGATTGCTTGTTTCAGCACAGTTCTCATTAGCTTCACGGTTGTTATTGCGTTTATTGTTTTTGTATAGGGTTTCAGTGTTCAGTGTTTTCTTTATTAAAATTCATGATGAACACATACCACGCCACATTTTGGTCCTCCGATCCTTCTCGCCTCTCCTCTTCAGATGAAGAGGAGGAAGACCGTGACACCCATAGTACAGCTGCCGGCTTTCTGAGTAGAGGAGCCACTGAGGGCTGCATAAATAGCAGATCATATCTTCTGACTGGTTATCCTTCTATTTCTGGGCCTCATATACAGGACCTCAGGGCAAACTGGAAAACTACACTTCCCATACTCCCTCAGGGTCTAGAGAAAGCAGCTTCCTGAGTCTATGGCCTTGGAGTCTCTAGCCTACTACTATGGTAGGTCTGCAGTGCAGCGGTACGGGAAGAAAGATTAAATAAAAAACTGATTTGCATCATACAGCCAGGCACATACACTAAATTCCTTTATCCTTATGGAATGTACTGAGAGTGGACAAGAGAACGAGAATCACTAGACTGGTGTCATCACTCCCTTTTTCCATGTTCCCAAACATGGGTTCAAAGTAGTTACCAACATAACGTAATGGAACTAACAACACCTGGGAACAACATAAGAAGAAGTCAGTGAGAGTTGGACTGAGTGTGGGAGGGAGAGGAGAGGAGGAGAAGAGAGGAGACATGGAGAGGGAAGGTTTTGCAACAGTGTTCTCTGTGAGAAATAAATGTATGAAATGTTATTGCGGTTGTTTTGGCTGAGCTCCAGAGGAAGTGTTGGGCTTTGACAATGCGCTTACAAAGAATTCACTGCAGCTAAGTCCAAGTGGGCGTGTCAGCGCTGTGGGGTCGGAAGCCAAGTTTGGTTGGCTCTGGCCCCTCTGGCGCCTCGGGGGACTGCTGCGCTCTATGGAAGAGCTGTTATTCACGCAGCACAGAGAGTGCATAGACAGAGAATTGTGTGTGTGTTTTGAGTATCTGAATGAGTGTGTGTTTGTGTGTGTGTGTGAGTGTGTGCATGCGTGTGTGGGTGCGTGCTTGTGTGTGTGCACTTGTGTGTGCTTGTGTCACATAAATGCTCTTTTACACATGTCCTCCTCTCAGGCATAAGACATGCAAGTTGAAAGATTCATCCACGTGACATATACAACAGTTTCAGGTATTAAATAGTCAAACTACATGGTCTGACTACTTATAATGGTGGTGGGCCGAAGAGCCTCATTAAGATTCCTGTCCCCTACCATTCACCTCAATTCACTTTTGTTACCATTCCTTGAGCCATTTAAAAGATGAAAAAAAATCCAGTTTACTGAGCCACGACTTTGATCCACCAGTTTATAGGCTTTGTGTATGAATATGCTGCATCTCTTTGCACACAAACATTGACTGAAATGGTTGGCTTTCTTGGTATAATGTTTTCCTTCTGCACAAAGTAGTGAATGTAAAAAATCATATAATGGGAACAAGAGGACATATTTATAAGATGAAATGCTCTTGCAAGACACCAGTGCTATGCGTTTTACAACTGTCTGTGTTTTGAGCAGTGCAAATCCATTTGGAATGGGTGTTAGCAGAGTGGAAGCTCTGATACAGGGTCGGCAATAAATGGTGATAAGAAGTGCTGGCCTGACCAGCCTCGGGAAAGGGGAAATGATGCAAGACAGTAGCTCTTTGTTTCAAGTTGCTGCTTGGTCAGATGCCATGGAGTTCGGATAATGAAGGAGTCTGGCTGGTGCACTCTGAAACTTTTGGCCAACTCTGAATTCCATCTCCCGTTCTCTCTATCTCTCTCTAGCCCCCCACCCCCCCCCACCCCACCCCCACGCTCTCGCCCCAATTTCCCTCTATTTTCTCTCCCCAACTCGCTCCCCTATTTCCTCTCTCCCACTTACAGTGTTGAAGTGTGTTTGTCTTGCGCTTGCGCTGAAGTCTTCCTGTCACACTTGGTTCGTTGGGCTCTGAATACCAGTAAAAGAATGGTGCAGGATGGCTTTCGCAATCTCCAGGTCTAAATGTCAAAGTTACATTTCCAAACAGCGTGCACTTGCCATTTCCTCCCATCTGAGCGTGCATTCCTGCAGACCTGCACATGTCCCGTAGGAAAACCCAGAATGATCTCTCCTCCAATTCCCTGACCTCACAAATCATTCAGAGGCACTTTGTTTGACTCTCTCTCTCTAGTGCATGTCATTTGTATTCACTACTAGTAGAGAGTGGGAGAGAGAGAGGGGAGGGGGATAGGGGAGAGAGGGGAGAGGGAGGGAGAGAGGGGAATGAGTACTACACCAGATGTGGAAAGGACTTTTGCAATATGTCATCCAAACTGCAAGGGGACATTTACTTGAACCAAATCAACATGGATGAGTTTACTTGAGAAATGTGCAGACAGGTCTGTTCCAGTCACAGCACGAACTGACTGGCTGCACAAAATGGCTGCTGAACATGAGAAACACCAAGCAAAGAAAACAGCCCAAAAAAAGAGAAGGATCAACGGATGTTATGTGGCCAAAGTTGGACAGGGTGATCTGTTTTGACAGTCCAACTGTGTGTCTGCTGTGGCTGTGGCTTTCTCTCTCTGTGACTTCCAGAAAGGTGTGGCCTTACAGTAGGGCACATGTGGCCTGAACAGAACAAAGTCCTCTATAGGTGGAGGACTGGTGACACATTTCTGTTGGAAGAGGGGCTTTGCTATCTCCTGAGCTAACATATGGAATTATTTTAAGATGGTCATACCATGGATCATTAAGCTATTTGATTTAGAATTTTAGGACCCCTGTATGTAAAAACAATATATATATACAAAAAGTATTTGATAAAATATAGAAATGCACTGAATAACATAAATGGCAAAAAAGACAGTCCAAAAATATTTTTTAATTTTTTAATTTGTACCCCCTTTTCTCCCCAATTTCGTGGTATCCAATTGTTAGTAGTTACTATCTTGTCTCATCGCTACAACTCCCGTACGGGCTCGGGAGAGACGAAGGTCGAAAGCCATGCATCCTCCGACACACAACCCAACCAAGCCGCACTGCTTCTTAACACAGCGCGCATCCAACCCGGAAGCCAGCCGCACCAATGTGTCGGAGGAAACACCGTGCACCTGGCGACCTGGTTAGCGTGCACTGCACCCGGCCCGCCACAGGAATCGCTAGTGCGCAATGAGAAAAGGATATCCCTACCGGCCAAGCCCTCCCTAACCCGGACGACGCTAGGCCAATTGTCGCCCCATGGACCTCCCGGTTGCGGCCGGCTGCGACAGAGCCTGGGCTCGAACCCTGAGTCTCTGGTGGCACAGCCCTAGACCACTGTGCCACACGGGAGGCCCAAAAAAATCTATTTTAAGGAATAAGGTTTTAAAGTTTCTCTCCTATATCTAGGAGATATGAGAAAGCTCCGGAAATATATAATTCTTCTTCTTTTTTTCTTTTTACCCCTTTCTCTTGTTGGCAAAACTACCTCCATACTTCCATTCATTTGTAATGGTTATTTTCAGACGAGTCCCGTGACACTTGTGGGGGTAGAGCAAAACGGAGAACACCATCGTGTTTGTGAGTCTCATCTTTCCATAGAGTGTCATAATAGTTAGTAGGCCAAACTGTTTGAACGCTACAGCTACAGACGTTTTCAGCTACAGACGTCTCCTGGTCTGACAAACAGTGCTGTAGCTCTGCCACTTCCCACTGCAGATGCGGAAGGCCGATAGCGTCTGGGATGGATTGAGTTCAAACTGACAGATTTTGAAGGGAACATTTTTTCATAATGTTAATTAGATTGACGCACAGGATTTGAAATGATTACCCAGACAATCTACATATGCACACACACACATGCATACGGACACAACACACACACAGACATACATACATACATACAAACACACACACACGCACACTTTCACACTTTCACACTCATCATATGCTGCTGCTACTCTGTTTTTTATTTTACTCTTATTATTTTCTATCCTGGTGCCTAGTCACTTTGCCCTGCTTTACCCCGCACACTGACTCGGTACCAGTACCCCCTGTATATAGCCTAGTTATTGTTATTCTTATTGTGTTACTTTTTATTATATTTGTTTTAGTTTAGTCTATTTGGTAAATATCATCTTAACTCTTCTTGAACTGTACTGTTGGTTAAGGGCTTGTATTTGGCGCATGTGACAAATAAAGTTTGATTTGATTTGATGTACATACAGTGCATTCGGAAAGTATTCAGACCCCTTGACTTTTTCCTCATTTTCTTTACGTTACAGCCTTATTCTAAAAATTTATTAAATATATAAAAATCCTCAGCAATCTACACACAATAGCCCATAATAACACCATTCTTTTTTGCAAATTTCGAAACAAAAAAACTAGCATTCAGACCCATTCCTATGAGACTCGAAATTGGCGTCAGGTGCATCCTGTTTTCATTGATCATCCTTCAGATGTTTCTACAACTTGATTGGAGTAAGATGGTGCCAACAGAGATGGTCACCTCGCTTTGAGTGCTTAGGAAACTATGCAGTATTTTATTATTTAATGTATCATTTCTTACATTGTTAACCCAGGAAATGTTAAGTCTTATTACATACAGCCGGGGAAAACTATTGCATATAAGAGTGACGTCAACTTACCAACATTACGACCAGGAATATGACTATCCCGAAGCGGTCCTCTGTTTGGACCACCACCCAGGACAATTGATCTAATCCCAGAAGCCGACCCAAGACAACGGCGCCGCAGAAGGGGCAGACGGAGCGGCCTCTTGGTCAGGCTCCGTAGACGTGCACATCGCCCACCACTCCCGAGTATACTACTCGCCAATGTCCAATCTCTTGACAGCAAGGTAAACAAAATTCGAGCAAGGTTTGCCTTCCAGAGAGACATCAGAGATTGTAACATTCTCTGTTTCACGGAAACATGGCTCTCTCGGGATATGTTGTCGGAATCAGGTCAGCCACCCGGCTCTTGGAAGAGGGGGTGTATGCTTCATGATTAACAACTCATGGTGTAATCATAACAACATACAGGCACTCAAGTCCTTTTGCTCACCCGACCTAGAATTCCGCTCAATCAAATGCAGGCCATATTACCTTCCAAGAATATTCTCATCAGTTATCATCACATCTGCGTACATTCCCCCTCAAGCAGACACCAAGATGGTCCTAAAGGAACTTCACTGGACTCTTAAGTAAACTGGAAAGCATATATCCTGAGGCTGCATTTATTGTAGCTGGGGATTTTCAAAAAGCAAATTTGAGAACAAGGCTACCTAAATTCTATTACCATATGGATTGCACTACGCGCGGGAGTAATACACTCGACCACTGCTACTCTAACTTCTGCGATGCATACAAAGCCCTCCCCCGCACTCCTTTCAGAAAATCGGACCATGACGCCATCTTGCTCCTACCGTCTTATAGGCAGAAACTCAACCAGGACATACCAATGACTAGAACCATTCGAAGCTGGTCTGACCAATCAGAATCCACCCTTCAAGATTGTTTTGATCACACGGATTGGGATATGTTCCGGTCAGCCTCAGAGAATAACATCAACCTATACGCTGACTCTGTGAGTGAATATATAAGGAAGTGCATTAGAGACTGTGTCTACCCTAACAAGAAACCGTAGATGGATGGCGGTATTCGTGCAAAACTGAAAGTGCGAACCATCACATCTAACCATGGAAATAGGTCTGGGAATATGGCTGATTATGAACAGTGTAGTTATTCCCTCTGCGAGGCAGTCAAACAAGTAAAATGCCGGTGCAGGGTCAAAGTGGAGTCGCAATTCAACGGCTCAGACATGAGACGTATGTGGCAGGGTGTACAGGAAATCACGGACTACAAAAAGAAAACCAGCCACGTCACGGACACCGATGTCATGCTTCCAGACAAACTAAACACGTTCTTTTCCCGATTTTAGGATAATACAGTGCAACCGTCGCAGCACGCTAACAAGAACTGCACCCCCCTCCCCACTCATTCTCAGCGGCTGACGTGAGTAAAGCAGTTAAACGTGTTAACCCTCGCAAGGCTGCTGGCCCAGACGACATCCCCAGCCGCGTCCTCAGAGCATGCGCAGACCGGCTGGCTGGTGTGTTTATGGACATTCAATCGCTCCCTATCGCAGTCTGCTGTCCCCACATGCTTCAAGATGGCCACCATTGTTCCCTTACCCAAGAAGGCAAAGATAACTGAACTAAATGACTACCGCCCCGTAGCATTCACTTCTATCATCATGAAGTACTTTGAGAGACTAATCAAGGACCATATTACCTCCACCTTACCGGCCACCCGAGACCTACTTCAGTTTGCACACCGCCCTAATAGGTTCACAGACAATGCAATCACCATCACACTGCACACTGCCCTATCCCATTTGGACAAGAGGAATACCTATGTAAGAACGCTGTTCATTGACTACAGCTCAGCATTCAACACCATAGTACCCTCCAAGCTTATCATCAAGCTGGAGACCCCGGGCCTCAACCCCGCCCTGTGCAATTGGGTCATGGACTTTCTGAGGGCCGCCCCCAGGTGGTGAAGATAAGAAACAACATCTCCACCTCGCTGACCCTCAACACTCGGACCCAACAAGGGTACATGCTCAGCCCCCTCCTGTACCCCCTGTTCACCCACGACTGCATGGCCATGCACGCCTCCAACTCAATCATCAAGTTTGCAGATGACACAACAGTAGTGAGCCTGATTACCAACAACAACAAACAGCCTACAGGGAGAAAGTGAGGGCACTCGGAGTTGGGTGTCAGAAAAACATCCTCTCACTCAACGTCAACAAAACAAAGGAGATGATTGTGGACTTCAGGAAACAGCAGAGGGAGCACCCTATCCACATCAAAGGCACAGCAGTGGAGAAAGTGGAAAGTTTTAAGTTCCTCGGCGTACACATCAACGACAAACTGAAATGGTCCACCCACACAGACAGTGTGGTGAAGAAGGCGCAACAGCTCCTCTTCAACCTCAGGAGGCTGAAGAAATTTGGACGTCACCCAAAACCCTGACTAACTTTTACATATCCACAATCGAGGGAGAGCATCATGTCATGCTGTATCACAGCCTGGTACGGCAACTGTTCCGCCCCTCAACTGCAAGGCTCTCCAGAGGGTGGTGCGGTCTGCGGGGGGAAACTAAACTACCTGCCCTCCATGACATATATAGCACCCAATGTCACAGGAAGGCAAAAAAGATAATTAAAGACAACAACCACCCGAGCCACTGCCTGTTCACACCGCTACCATCCAGAAGGCGAGGTCAGTACAGGTGCATCAAAGCTGGGACTGAGAGACTGAATTACAGCTTCTATCTCAAGGCCATCAGACTGCTAAACAGCAATCACTAACTCAGAGGCTGCTGCCTACATGGCTACATACATATACAATCACTGGCCACTTTAACAAATGGATCACTAGTCACTTTAAACAATGCCACTTTAACAATGTTTACATATCTTACATCACTCATATCATATGTATATAATGTATTTTATACCATCTATTGCACCTTGCCTATGCCACTTGGCCATCGCTCATCCATATTTTTATATGTACATATTCTCATTCACCGCTTTTAGATTTTTGTGTATTAGGTAGTTGTTGGGGAACTGTTAGATTACTTCTTAGATTTTACTGCACTGTCGGAACCAGAAGCACAAGCATTTTGCTCCACTCGCATTAACATTTGCTAACCATGTGTATGTGAAAAATAAAATTGGTTTTGATTTGAGTCCACCTGTGGTAAATTCAATTGATTGGACATGATTTGGAAAGGCACACACCTGTCTACAGTATATAAGGTCCCACAGTTGACAGTGCATGTCAGAGCAAAAACCAAGCCGTCGGGTCGAAGGAATTGTCTTTAGAGCTCCGACACAGGATTGTGTCGAGGCACAGATCTGGGGAAGGGTATCAAAATATTTCTGCAGCATTGAAGGTCCCCAAGAACACAGTGGCCTCCATCATTCTTAAATGGAAATAGTTTAGAACCACCAAGACTCTTCCAAGAGCTGGCTGACCGGCCAAACTAAGCAATCCGGCGAGAAGGGCCTTGGTCAGGAAGGTGACCAAGAGCCCGATGGTCACTCTGACAGAGCTCCATAGTTCCTCTGTGGAGATGGGAGAAACTTCCAGAAAGACAACCATCTCTGCAGCACTCCATCAATCAGGCCTTTATGGTAGAGTGGCCAGATGGAAACCACTCCTCAGTAAAAGGCACATGGCAGCCCGCTTGGAGTTTGTCAAAAGGCACCTGAAGACTTTCAGACCATGAGAAACAGGGTTCTCTGGTCTGATGAAACCAAGATTAAACTATTTGACCTGAAGCGTCTCGTCTGGAGGAAACCTGGCACCATCTCTATGGTGAAGCATGGTGGAGGCAGCATCATGCTGTGGAGATGTTTTTCTGTGGCAGGAACTGGGAGACTAGTAAGTATCGATGCAAAGATTACCGGAGCAAAGTACAGAGATCCTTGATGAAAACAACCTGACAGAGCTTGATAGGATCTGCAGGGAAGAATGGGAGAATCTCTCCAAATACAGGTGTGCCAAGAAGACTCGAGGCTGAATAATTCTGTCAATGTGATATAAGTTAGTTTTTTTTTATAAACGTGCAAACATTTCTAAAAACCTTTTTTCGCTTTGTCATTAGGGGGCTTTGTGTGTAGATTAATGAGGGAAAAAATGATTTAATCCATTTTAGAACAAGGCTGTAAAGTAACAAAATGTGGAAAAAGTCCAGGGGTCTGAATACTTTCCGAATGCACTGTATTCAGACCCTTTACTCAGTACTTTGTTGAACCACTTTGTTGAACCACTTTGTTGAACCACTTTCGGCAGCGATTACAGCCTCGAGTCTTTCTCCCATTATTCTCTGCAGATTCTCTTAAGGTCTGAATACTTTTGGAATGCACTGTATCTACCTCAAATACCCCGTACCCCTGCACACTGATCTGGTACTGGCACTCCCTGTATACAGCTTCATTCTTGTGTATTTTATTCCTCTTGTGTTGATATTTTTTATTTCAATTCATATTTTTTAACACTGCATCATTGGGAAGGGCTTGTAAGCAAGCATTTCAAGATAATGTCTACACCTGTGCATGTGACAAATAAAACGTAGGATAATTATACTATCAGAGTAAGGACAGACCAGAATCAAAGTTATAGGAACTGGTACTGTATTTGATGAAGTTCGGCATAACTGTTTGTTGTTTTGTCATGTAACCCCCCTTTTACAGATATTTTCACAGCTTTGATCGTAATGGAATTTAGGAAGTGCTGCACATGGGAGCCATCAGCAAGAAAGCACAGGCGCTCTAACCTGCAGGGTGAGAATATGCTGTGTGAAGGGGTGTGACGACCTTATTCTCAACATTGTGCACTGACCTTAAGCATGAAGCAGCACACTTCCTAACAGCTCAGCCAAGAAATACTGGGGTTACCTAAGATAATAATACTGCCCCTACCAGTATTACGGTTTCACCCTCCTGTACGAGAGAGGTGGGTTTGTTCACTTTACTTGCTGCAATTTAAAATGCCTGAGCTGATGATGTGGTGGAGGTGTGTGGGAGGGAAGGAGGGCGGGAGGGTATTGCAAGGTGGGGAGATGACAGGCAGGCAGGTAAACAGGCAGGTTTGTCTCAGATCTCACCTGTTCTAACAGACAGGCTCCAGCGCCACAGGCTGCAGCGGAAGCCCCAGCTCAGCCAGCAGGGGAAGTCAACTCAGCTCCTCACTCATCTCCCCCAGGTGCTCACAGGGCCCTGCCTCGCCTTGGGGGGGAGGGGGGGGGGGGGGGGGATCGGCAAAGGTCGGCCCAGGGAAAGGGGGCGGAGTGGATATTCCAGCCACGTACGGTGGTGTGCTTGTTGGGAGATAAGGAATGTTTCACATCTAGACATAGAATACCACCCCTTAATTATGCAGGCAGTCAGCGTTTGCACGCACAACTTGGGAGGATAATACCCTCTCATGTTGTTGTTTTTTCCAAATTGAGGAAAGGATTTGCTCAGTACGGTTTTTCCTACTTACAGTTACACACAACCAAGACCTTATCTTTGACTTTGATTGAAAATGTGAAATTTGACCAGGGCATGTTCCTGTCTGACTGAGGAAGGAAATATCTGAATTATTAGCTGTAAAATATAATATTTTCTTGCAGAAAAATGTAGGGACAAACTGCTTTTTCTGGCTTGAATTGGAGTGTGGCTTACCGCTCTTTTATACAAGAATAATACAATTTAAACTAAGAGGAAGGAAATTCAGAAAGTGGAAACATTCAAATGAAACAGTGACTACCACTAAATGTTTTGATTTAACATTATTAACAGTTTTAATTTGGTCCTCTGAGAATGAGCAGGAAACAGCCTTTTTCCGACCTACGTTTTTATTCCGTAACATTCAACCATAACTCTCCAGCTCCAAATCAACAAAATGACAAACTAAGTCTAACTATGGAAACTGAACTTCTTTGTAGCTTTAAAACATAACCATGCGCATCTTGGAAAGACATGGCAGAAGGCCAGAGCATGTACTGATATGGTTCCGGTCTGTCTAAGAGTTCAGTTTGTGTATGATTCAAGTAGATGAAGATCAGTAACAAGAGACAAAAACAGACACCACAACTTGTTTATATTTAACAATATATATTTCCAATGTCAATGTACATTCCGTTTCGACATAAGCTTTCTTCAAACAAAAGTTGGCATCTAAATAAATACTATATAAAATAGAACTTCAAAATAAATATATCTATAAAAGGGAAAATGTTATATGTGAGAATTTTTCTTTTTGTTATATTTTAACAAAACAAAAGCTCTTTTTCAATCAACATTGACATGGCAAAAGAAATTGAATAGCAGAAGCCAGCCGTTTAAAAGGTTATTTTGATTGAGTTGAAGAAAATTCTAGTGGCCACAGTGAACCACAAAATGGAGTTTAAGTCACAGCATTCTAATAGAAAAAAAGTTGAATCATTGAGTTGTCATGGTTGGTCATCATTCAATACCTTAACAGGCCAGCAAACACATGGCATAAACATAAAGCTAACGCGGTTTGGAGTGAAGGGTTTTACCCTAGCCACAGTGAGAGACAGACATAAAACAAATAAGCAGAAAAGCAAAAGACGACCACTATTAAACAAGATGGAATGTAGCTTGAGAGAGTTCTCTTTCCCTACCGGTGGTTTTGACAATTTATGCACAGCAGCTGTATTTGTCAATCAAGGCAAGGGTATTTGTCGGACAACTTGGGAAGGGGAAAAAAAAAAAAAAAGTTGTGACACCGAGCACAAAAAGGACCAAATGGGTTGATCCGGATAGGCCGAAATTGTATTCCTTCAGTGGATTCAATGAGTCCACAGTTTCAGGGGCACTGGGGGACTGGGAATTAGCTTCGCCTCTCTCCTGCTAATGAGGCATGAATAGCATAAACAGAGGTATTTTTATTGCAGGGCACACTTCCCCTCAACCTCAACTTTACCCTCAAAATATATATCTACATATCTCTATATATTTTGTACTGAATTGTAGTTATAATGTACCATGCAATTTTTCGAGGACATTTAAAACTCTTCTAAAGAACACGTGTCTTGAAACTATTTACAACAGCATGTCACCTGCATAGGTCTATTTCTATAACATATTGTCAACACATTTGCAATTTTTTTTCCCTGGCTTTGCCAGCCACATAATCATTCCCAATTTTGGCACCTTTTCCTTGGATTGAATTGCAAACGTTTGAAAGTAATATTGCCTTATACATTCAAGACTAAGAACAGTGTTTTTTCCTGTATGTTTTCTGCTTTGTGCAACAAGACAAGTACAAACATGAGAAGGTGACAGGTCCTAATGTTATTAGGGGACCTTAGAACAAACGTGACAGAATTATGCCAAACTGAAGCAAACTGCAAAAAGGGCACCGTACCTTTAAGAACAATTGCCTTCCGACCATTTGGCAAGTGCATAACACATATGATCCCTTAGACAGCTAAACAAGCTATGCTAAACTCCTTTTGGCAAAGTCATTGGAACTCCATGCAAGACACAAAAAATAGATTGAGAAAATAAAAGGCAAAGAATATTTCTAACATAAGACAAACTCTACTTTTTTTAGTAGTGGGGTATACAATGTGGACTCAAAGTAGTTCACAGAGTAATGCAAAATACATTAAGCCTTTATATACTTAATACTGTGCTTTAGTCCATCATAAGAGGTTTGCTTCATCTAAAAAGGTTGTGCAAGTGGCAGATTGCATTTAACTAAGGCTGGCTAGATGCGCTACAACTTCGCTCTACCTTCTCCCTCTTCCTGAAAATGCTATTTTTCCAGCCATTTCCTTTCACTCTTCCTAAATAATTCACAATTGCCCTTTTGCCCTTTTGAAATGGTTCTTCGCCCCTTGTGCAAAGTGAAGTCAACTGGGCTTTCAAGCAGTTCTTACGTGCTAGACCAAATTCTACGGATGAGGAACAATCCCTGAGGAGGTTTTTCTACAACACATCCACATCTAGCACTGGGGTTAAGCACTAAGTTACATCATGCAGTGCATGACATGCCATTTCTGAAGTGATTGGTTAAAAGTTAGGTTAAAATCCATATTACGTTTCCCCTTAAGGAAATAGAAAGTGATCAAGTCAGGCAATCCTAAACACAGTTTTTCACTCACTTGTGGCATGACCTTACATATCGTACGAGCACACAAACAAGAATATAAAAAACAGACTATCGCTCCAAAGCCACATGACTACTTCTCACTTTGTCACCTTGACCTAAAGAGCTCAATATCAAGCTAGCAACAGGAAAGCTGGTGTGGGACTGAAACCTAAAGAATGTTCATATATAGGGGAGAGTGGGTGGTAGTTTCACTTCTCAAGTATCCTAAACTACCAAAAAGGAAAACCAACAGTTTGCAAAAAGAATAGAGGGAAACTGCTTTGGAACAGGCTTATTTTCTCAAACATATATCTTTATGTTAGGGGAAAAACAACTGGTCCAATTTGTCATGGAGTAGCTAGCTATCATGAAGCTATAAATTCAGAGCCGTATAGGAGGGGAGTATGACTTGTGCCTTCGGCCATTTTATAAAACAAAATCCACCAGTCTGTTACACTCATAAGGATGGGTTCTGAGGCAAGCAGTTGTCTAGGCCAACAGATCTATCAGACAGACCTATTTTAACTTGCGTGGCATAACATCACTAGAATTGAAAAGGACAGGTGTGAACACTTCTGTAAGTACCATCGTTTTTGGGAAGTCTTTTAGCGGATGGGGGGCTTGGTCTATCCAAAGGGTATTGATAAGGCAACAGCCAGTTAGTATCATGAGGACTGTTTCCCCTGACCTCCAGCCTTGGCCTCCATACTCTTACAGGCCTGCTGGGAGTTCTTGCAGCGGCAGCCCGGGCGGCTGGTTTTATCGTAGCACTTCTGCGACAGTTTGACACAGCCCATGGCGGGCAGGTAGCACATCATACAGGGCAGCACCAGAGACATGGCCGTCATGAAGGACCAGCGTGCGCAGCAGTTAGACTGTTGGCAGGAGCATGGGCGGTCGGCGCAAGAGCCCTCGTCGTCCTCATCCTCGGTGCAATGGTAGAAAATGCCCTTGACCAAGCACATGCAGGTGGCCGAGTCCACCAGGCTCTGCACCGAGCACAGGCACTCCTGGTTGCACACCCAGCAGGAAGGCAGGGTTCGGGGCAGGGTGCACTCTGTGCAGCGGCACTTACCACATGTCTCACACAGCAGCATGTGCTTCTTGTCCACCGCCGTGGCCCCCTGGGCAGCAGCCTTTAGGTCCAGAGGCTTGGAGGTGAGCACCTTGGGCTCGCAACAGGGGGTCCTGGTGGTGACTACTGTGGACCTGTGGTCCACCACGGGGGTAGGGGCTGCGTGGTCCAGCAGCCTCTGGTCTGACGAGGTGCTGCTGCTACTGCTGATGGAGCTGGGCCGCCCGCTGAAGGAGATCCAGGGGTGTGTGGTGGCGTCGTTGGGGTCGCAGCGTGCCAGCTGGGGGGCTCCTAGCAGTGGCTCGTGGGGCCCCCTTTTGGCAACCTTCTGGCTGGGGGGTTGCTGGGAGACCACAGCCGGACTGTCAATATAGTCGTTCTCCATGTGAGAGGACTTAATCTGGTCGATGGGGAAGATGGTGAGCGGGTGCTGTAGCCTTCCATAGGGGACACTACTGTCCAGCAACGGCTGGGATATAATGGAGGAAGACACTCCAGGGATGTGGTGGGGAACCCTTGACTCCATCTGTGCAGTTGTGTCCCTCATACAGCAAACAGAGAGCTCAACGTCTAGCAGTCCTGCGGAAACATAGAGATGACAGTGAGCCTCCTGGAATGGCTACCCTACTTACACAAACCCATATCTAACACGAGGCTCTCAGTCGGTGGTTGTACAAGATATGAGTCAGCATAAAATCTATATTCTCAACAATGACTCATAGCAGTAGATGGTACTGATGAAAGTTACATTCAGAGAACGTCCTGTATCGGTTTCTAACTAATATTCACAAGCACGCCATTTCAAATGAATTCTAATAATACATTGTTTTCGAATGCAATACAATCAACATTAATATGTCATTTACTCAATTCACATTGCACACTTTCGCATGAGACAAAAATACCACAAGGCCAATATTAATTGGAAGACTTGTATGCAAAAATAATTACAACCTAGGCCAAATTAGACCAAGACCAGGAGGGGCCCCATAGACCAGATTGAGACTAACACATGACTTTAAGTGCTATAAATACATTCACCAAAGGACCAGTCATAGATTCAATAGATATAGCTTTTTTAAAATGTATTTTTAAAGATGATTGGTGAGAAGACATAAATCCATGTGCAATGTTGATTTTATGGCATTTGATCTGTGTTCATTTTTCCTTAAAGGTTGTAAAGTTATTCTTAATGTACTGATTGCGTGAAGTAGGACTATAGGGTATTTCACAGGGCTAGACAATGTGTGCAGTTAAAAAACGAACAAGTATTCATGGTAGTAAAAACAAATAACAAATGTACCCATCTGATCTTCACAAAAGGCAGACACTGGTGTTTGGAGATGATCTCTTTTGGCGCATGCAGACTACAGTTCCATATGACTACGAGCCAGTATGCAGAAACTAGAAGACTAGAATGAGTAAGTAGACTAGACAATAACTACAACTATTTCACTTCCCAATAGATCTACAGGACACAACAGTTGCTACTCAGCAGTTACTCTATAGTAGCCACTACAAGGAAGTAGGAATGCATTAAGCATGAAGTAATTAAAGAGTTGTTTGAAAATCAACCTATATCCTATATGTCAAGAATGATGGAGTATGCTATGTAGAGAAAATTGCATGTATAAGGGAATTCTATCAACTTTATAATATTTCATATAGTGTTGACCAATACATCTCTCAGTAGATTATTTCATTTAAATAATTATGTGATTGTCAGATCATTTGCCAGAGAAATACTCACAGAACCTGAATATAGCCTAATTGTGACTATAATGCTGTGTCTCTCAGATCTGCCAAAACCAGCGTATGAAGAACAAACCTGAACAACTGAACAAACCTGTTGCGACATTGCTGGCAGGGGGACAAATGCTCCTGATCAAACGTAGGACCCTAGTGAATCCACAGAAGGTACAAGTGTCCCCCTCCCCTCAATGCGGGTGAATATGAGTGATTGTAATCGGAGGCGACGCGGCACCACAGTCGCTAGAAATATTAAATAAATGTAAAATCGGATTAAATATTAATCGAGACACGATGATAGCATTTCATTCGACAAGTAACGTTAATTCACAATAATAGCCAAATCGCATACAGAACATAGGCTTTTTTTGTATTTTTTACGCGCAAGTCGCTATTGGTTTATAAAAGGAGGGTGGCCGTTTAGACCAAAACACTGCTTCATTTTATTGGACAAACGGTTTCTTTTAAAACGTTGAGTTATTTAAAGGAATAGATGACACAACCACCTGACATATGCATATGATGTGCCAGCTCAAACGCTGCAGAGAAGCGTCACGCAAAGATCCTCAATAATGCGAATGGTGAGCAGTCCGTTACTTATACCTTAGACTGTTTGTTTTTAAACACAACATCATTTCTTAGATGTGTATAAACGGTTTACAACCTAGCCTATAATAATGAACGATTATTTGTATTATCATTCATCTCTCGCCCACAACCTTGTAGGGTCCATGGTTAAATATTGACAAAGTGTAAATACGGGAACAGCTTGTTGCAAAAGAACAAGCTTTTTTCAGCGCACCCACATAAACCACAAAACGGAAGGTAACACAACAGTATTCTAATTTGTTCAACCAAAACGTGATGGGATACCCATACCCGCCTAGCCTATGTCGAAAACGTCATACATCCGAGAGAATAACTTACTTTTCCAGACTAGCAGCGCATTTCTCTGTTGAGCTTGACGACTGCATGTATATTCCAAATATATTACTCCCAAGTAAAGAAAAAAGACCAAGGCGAAAAATGATTAAACACTATCCACTCGATGCGTACTGCGGTCAGGACACGGGCTTTTTGATACGATGTTGCAACTACATGGGGAAATGGGTTTTTATGAATGGGAGGGTAAAGAACAAACTGCGCAGATGCATTGACCGATTTTTTTGTGAATGGGAGGGCAGAACGACTCAGGGCTCAAATGCAGGGGTTACATTTTTATGAATGGGAGGACTCCGAATTTCATTGCGCAAGCGTAATACCAAGATTTCATGAATGGAAGAATTGGGAGCTTTTCGTCACAAGGGCAATGTCATAGAGAATTAAATGAATGAGGCAGCTATGAGTCTCACACACCATGCTACTTATTTATGTATGCATTCACTCATTCCTGTTTCCCAATGGGCCTTCGACCTGAAAAGGAATGCTAATTTACGAATATTTAACCTCATGTTAGGGCCATTGTGACCATTCTGAATTGTGTAATGGGAAATAACAGTAGGAAAATAAATATTTGATGTCATTTCAACCAAAGAATTCAATATGAAGTTGAATCAACGTGGAAAACTGATTGATTTGTAAAAAAAAAAAAAAAAACGTAATGTATTTTTTGTATTTTTTCACCTTCCTTTTAACATAAATCCAATGACTGGGTGACATTTTTGGTTGAATTCACGTTACTTGACAACTCATCCAAATATGAATCAAAGCAAGACATTTAACTGACGTCTGTGTCCAGTGGGACTTGTCATTATGTGGCACACTATTGTAGTGTAAAGAAGGTTACGTTTATTTTATCGTTATTGTAGAGTAGGCTATAGAAAATGTATTCACATTCCACACTAATGTATCTAAACATGTTCTCCAGAAAACACACAAACATTAGCATATGGAGAGCTGCGTAAACTGGGAATAAAACTCTATGCAGGAGAGCTTTGTTCGATCAAAGCTTGGCACCAAATTTAAAACCTCTAAATTAATAGGTTTGTGGAAAATCGGCTACAATATCGTATTATATCACTCACTTTAGTAGGCCTACATGTAGGCTACATTGTGGATCACAATTCAAAGGGCAGAACAACGACATTTTTAGATTGCTTTTGCTTAGCCTAGTTCTTGTGTTTATATTTATTTACATGTACGAATAATGTCATTTTGCTTTCTCCATTTAAGTGCAGTTGCAGTTTGAGTCGAGTCCTTGCGCAGTAAAAGGCCAGTTTATGACGCCAAACTGTGAAAAGCAAACAGCATGAGGGAAGGGTGGGATTCACAAAAGAACAGGATGTTGTTGATTTGTACTGAAACCACAAGAAGGAAATGAGTGTGAATGTCCTTTTTAACACCCCACTGTCTGCCCTTCCCCCACGGATAGCAGCTTCCAGCTTGTGCCTGTAATGCTGTGTCAAAGGTTAATAGTCCACTACATTAGCACAGATTTTCATGACATCCTAACCAACCTAACCATCATTTTAACTGCCAAATTGTAATTGTTTGTGAGTGCTTGCTCAAGGGAAAATAAGTAGGCAATGGTTTGAATTGATTTAATTCATCTGAGACCATGCAGAAATTTTGCAATCACTTAGATTTCATCATTTTGTGAGATACGCTATTTTATATCAGTTTATGTGAATAAAAGGTTATGTTATAGAGCAGCACTTAGGGCGGTGCACAATTGACCCAGTGCAATCCGGGTTAGGGTTTGGCCATCATTGTAAATACGATTTTTTTCTTACCCGACTTAAATAAAGGTTAAATAAAGAAAGAAAAAAGTGACATCTTCTGTAAGGTGGCAGGTGGCAGGTAGCCTAGTGGTTAGAGTGTTGGACTAGTAACCGAAAGGTTGCAAGATCGAATCCCTGAGCTGACAATGTAAAAACATCTGTTCTTCTGCCCCGGAACAAGGCAGTTAACCCACTGTTCCTAGACCATCATTGGAAATAAGAATTTGTTCTTAACTGACTCACCTAGTTAAAGAAAGGTCACATAAAAAAAGGTGTGAATACACATAGACACATCTCCTGCCCAGTCTGTAATCATTTCTATTCAGTGCTAATGACCACACATTGGAACCAGGATGTCACTTGGGAAATGATGGTCTTTCACAGCTCCAATTGTGTTTTTGGGTAGCAGGCACTATCACACATGGCTATGGAATTCTCTTCCTGCCTGGTGGCACCTACTGAGCTCTCTCTCTCTCTTTCTTTCTGTCTCACTTTGAATAGTTAGGATTTTCCATCTGTAGATGGTCATACTATCAACCAACTATCTGTTGATAAGCAATTGCTCGCTAAAGTTACGGTTAGGGTTAGGTTTAGAATAATGTTTAGGGTAAGGGTTAAGGTTAGGGCTAGGGTTACGTTTAGGGTTAGGATAAAGGGTTAAGGTTAGGATTAGTAGGTAGTTAGTTGAAATATTACTGATAGACTGTAGATAGTCTGTAGAGCATCTACAGATGAACTATCCAAATATGGTGTTACCTCTCTATCTTTGCAACTGTGTAGCTTGCATGCATGGGTGCCTGTTGAATTGCAGATTGCTTTGTCAGTGTGATCATCTTCATGGTCACTCCCACATACTCTTGGTACCTCCATTCTGTTGTACAGAATAAACTATTTGTCACATTCTGACCTTAGTTCTTTTATTATGTCTTTGTTTTAGTATGGTCAGGGCGTGAGTTGGGTGGGTTGTCTATGTTCCCTTTTCTATGTTTTGGGATTTCTGTGTTTGGCCTGGTATGGTTCTCAATCAGAGGCAGCTGTTTATCGTTGTCCCTGATTAAGAACCATATTTCGGTAGCCTGGTTTCACTTTTGAGTTGTGGGTGATTATTTTCCGTGTCAGTGTTTGTTACCACACGGGACCGCTTAGTTTGTTTCACGTTGTTATTTTGTATTTGTATAGTGTTCAGTTTTGTCTTATTAAAATGGACACATACCACGCTGCAAATTGGCCGGCCTCTCTTACTCCTCATCAGAGGAAGACGACGAATGTTACACTATTTCAATGAATAAACAATGATAGGGTGTTCCAGGGCTGACCCAATGACAACATGAGAGTGATCATGCATTCCGCAGTAAAGTTCCTTGCAGTAAAGACATATCTCAAACACGGAGGCGGGTAATTTTAACTCCTCAAATATTGACTTCCTGAATTTGCAGAAACAGGGTTTTCAGAAGGTGTGTTTGTGTGCTTTGGAGTGGAGGAAGGTCTGTGGGAAGTAGGAAGGGGAGGAGTATGTGTGTATATTTTTGTATGTGTGTGTTTGGAGTATGTGTGTGTGTGTGTGTACACACAAGTGCATGTGTCCTGCCATCCTGTCTGTGTGTCGCTATCATAATTGTAAGTGTCTCATGTGAGATTGATTACTTTGGCCAAAATATGCATTTCCTCTCAATCTGAATTCAATGAATACTAATATGATGAGCCTTCCCATTTTGAAACGAAAGCCGAATATAGCACCTAATGGTAGAATTGAGATATATTGATTATGATTACTTCAATATCTTTAATCAGAGAGCATTGAATGACTCTTGACCTAAATTGTGGTCTATACACATTTTAGAAACAGTAGCACTATCTTCCCTAGAAATTGCTCAAAATGTAATCGTCATTTATATCTAGATGTGAGAATAGGTAATATAGGGAGAATGTTCTTGTGTAAATATGAGTTTTGACCAAAGCCCAATTCATTGGACCTGTAAACACTGTCTCATTTCATAACACTCAGCAATGGACTGTAATAATCATGCAATAAGCATGGTATGTTTATTAGGTTTATAGCTAGAACACACAGCAGACAAACTGTCCTCTCCTCAATGTAGAACTATAACTTTTGTTTGTTCAATCTATTCAGATCCATTATACATAAGTTCAAATAACAATAGCATATGATAGAAAATCCATACTAAATTAACACAGCTTTGACCACCTACAGAAATGTACAGATTTTTGGCCACCTACAGATATTTTGTGGACATAGCCCACAGGAAGAGGGGCTGATATGGACAACGTATGTTGGAGATGTGGGCCTTTGGTGAGCTGGGGGCGATGTGGGAAGACTGGAGGCAGTATCCCTTATCCCCCTGCAGTGACAGAGGGGAAAGCTGAGACCTGGGACCCGGAAGACCAACCAACGCTGAAGCGTGAACTGCTGCTGGGGACGTGGTGCAGCAACCTTCGCGCCACTCACATTCTGGGCATTTCACGCATTGCTCCGTGCACATATCATCCATGCCCCCTGAGACCCCACCCCAGTACCCCCTCATCCACAACACAAAACAACGCTGGCACAGGTGGTCCCATCTCTCACCCTGAAAGAGGGACGTCTCACACTTCATCCTCCAGTCGGACTCATGATTCATTACGGCACATCCCATTTGGAGAGGAATAGAGACCCATGAGCTACGTATGTGCTGCCCTACATCGGGGCCTTCACGGACATGGTGACTGCTCACACTGTATGGCATGCACATCTAGACTGTTTTCACTGCTACAGACAACCTGGTTTGTGTGAGGGCTGTACTCGCCTGTGGTTGTCTGGTAAAGCCTGTTGGCCTGTGTCTGTGTGTTTGTGTGTGTGTGGTTTATATTTATCCTCCCTGTGTGGCTCAGCCCAAAGTGGTGCTCTCCACTTCACATCTTATGGCGCTGGATAGATTCAAGTCCAACAATGGGCTGGCCCAGCCCAGCCTAGCAGCCCAGACCAGGAAGTAATTACATGGCTGGAATTATACATCAAATCAAACAGTCATCAGGCTGTGTAAAATGGGCGCCCCAATCAGGGCAGCATGGCTGTCCTACTGTACATTCACAGCACAGGAGGCTGGTAATAACAATACCTGGAATTGAATGAATGGAATGGGATTAAGCACTTGGAAACAAATAGTTTGATTTGTTTGTTACCATTCCATCAACACTGTTCCAGCCATTACTATGAACCGTACTCCCCAATTAAGGTCCCACCAGCCGCCTGTGATTCACACGAATGCCTGCTTAATGCAATTATGATTTAGTTTGATTTATTAGTCAGGAAAAGCATGCTGGCATTCTGCGCTTACCTTCAAGACATTTTGAAAAGCTGAGTTACTAACGTTTTTTAGGCGTTATGTAAACTCTTAGTCAAATGTGTGTGGGGGTGTGTGTAGTCATGGGCTTGCTGTCAGCAGTTTCAATGCTTACGCTTATCATGATGTAGATCCACTCGGTCCCTTGTGACACCTCCCTAATAAAGAATTCAGAGAATAGAAAAGTACTTTTACAGTTCCATTTGAGTCATTTAGCAAACACACTTATCAAGAGTGACTTCAAATAAGACATCCTTCTCAAAACCTCAATTCACTTCAATCCTGTTGGATGACTATATCAAGGCAAAGGGTCTCTGAGCTCTAGTGTTTGTCCATCAAGTGACTCATCCCCGTTGTCATCACGTTAAACATTTGGAGCTTTCATGTTAGCATACAGTGGGTACAGTAGGTGTGAATATAGTACCCTCTGCCTCACGGAAGTGGGGGAGGGGTGAGGGGAACCTAGAGCTTGGCCGCGGTGTGAGTGGGAGGCAGGCAGTCAGAGGAGAGGAAGTGACAGTTTAGTGTGTACCTCAGCAGTCAGTCAGTCGCAGAGACATGAGACGTGCTGACCTTCATTAAGCACCACAGCAGTAACAGCATCATAGAGTCACCAGGGGCTATGCTATATTTAAGACCTGATTCAGCAGCGCAGGCCTGGCTCGTGTACAGAGCATCAGCACTACCCATCCCCTGAGTGCTTCTGTTAACAGGCTAACAGCAACAAAAAAAAGCTCCATCTGGGAAGAGTACACTTCAACATCAGCAGCTTGCCCACTTCCTGTGAGGCAGCAGGTTTGAGGAGGGTGAGGGGGCGAGGTGCTCCACCCTCGGATGTGACGGGCTGCTCTCTCTTAATCTGTAGCTGATTCATGCTAAATACAAATGCATCATGTGTTTTTAAATGGTAATAGAGAGTTGTAGAGGAGGAAATATAAGATGAGGAATGGGTTGACTGACTGATTGTTCAAATGTGTTCTGTTCTGTATCATCATGGGGTTGGTGAGATGACTGTCACCAATCCGTCTCAACTCCTTCCCCTGTCACTCCTATGTTGTTCATTGAAACCCCATTGCCTGCATATCAATCAGATGGGCTGTTGGTGAGCAAGGTAAAGGGCAGTGTGTGGGAGCTGGTTTACCCAGAGTGAAGTGTCCCCTTTGATCTGAGCTAATGAGCTGCCAATACTGCCTCCAGGACCGCATCCTGCAGCCAGCTGGGGGCCTGTGAGTTTGTCCACCTGAAACAACATGTAGCCTAGCCCTGCTTAGAGTGTCACTCCGTTATCTAGCCCCCTTCTTCCCTATCAGCCTTCCCTGCCACCCATCCGACCCGACCCGACCCAGGCTAAATGTGGGGTGGCAGGGTAGCCTAGTGGTTAGAGCGTTCGACTAGCAACCGGAAGGTTGCAAGTTCAAACCCCCGAGCTGACAAGGTACAAATCTGTAGTTCTGCCCCTGAACAGGCAGTTAACCCACTGTTCCTAGGCTGTCATTGAAAATAGGAATTTGTTCTTAACTGACTTGCCTGGTAAAATAAAAATGTGGCCTCTACCCTATCTGAGGGGGCTCACACTTTGTTCCTTGTCGCCCCCACACCACCCGCAGTGACACGGTGTCATTATGGGTGGTGAGGGTTGGGGATCGGCTATTCAGAGGAGTGCAGTCAGCCGGTGACCATTTGTCCTCCTTTGTGGACAGTGGCTCTGTGACCCAGTGACCTGAGGCTTGATTTCGCAATGAAATCCTGCTTGGGTGATGTCAAACCAGTCATGTGCTTTGATGTGTATTTATAAAGGTTAACTCATAACTTCCGGGTTTCATGGAAAATAGATTAGATGTGATGTTATTGTCATCTATTGTCATCTCAGGTTTGTTTTGATTAATCTTTTTATATCTGTGTTTAATGACATATTATTAAATGAGAAGCAGGCTGACTTAGTGAATGAACCCCATGCACCAGGAACTGAAGTGAGTTGAACATGTCCTTACTTGTGTTTGGTTGTAAGTCAATGCTCTCCACTCCTTAGTCACAACTAACTAAACTGTTAATTTACCCTGGTCTAGAAATACACAGATAACATTGTGGCAATCAGGGTGAGATGGCTCTTAGGATGTTTTCAGAATCTGAGTGTGTGATTTAGGGTCATTCGAGACAGACGAGGCCTCACAGCCTTCATATGGAGAAGACAGACAAAACAGCAAGGAAAGGAAATCCTCCCACCCAGCAGAAAACAGGTTGCTTATCAAACTGGTTTAACAGAGAAATTATGTGCCAGTAGTGCCTTTTCACATCTGTTTAGCATACTCTTGGAGTCATAGCTCCTGAGTGTAACTGTCTGAACATGAAAGTAATAGGATTGTCAGCAGTGAAAATGAATCTTTTAAAAATGGATACTTTTATTTTTACAGGCCAAATCTGGTTGGAAACTGACACTCAGGGAGCTCAGGTTGAATGTTCGGAACTCCTTCTTGCCCTCTTTCTGTCTCTCTCTCTATATATATCTCTCTCAATCTCTCACTCTTTCTGCTTTGGCTTTTAGAATACGCCATTGGAAACCAGCGTTTCCAACTGAGAGGAGTTTGTCCACTCCAACCATTGTTGAAAATTTGTCTTGAATAACAAAGGTTCCTAAAAGGTCCTTGTTTAAACCAAATCCTGGTGTAACACAGTCTGCTGGCACGTCTTTCCAAGAGTGTTTCTGTTTGTCATTAATTTCCCTCCTTTCCAGTGCAGCTCAGGTGGACAGAACAGAACAGGAGCTTGGGAACAAGCTAATGGCAGCAGGTAATGGCCCTCTCTTGACGGGCCTGCCCATGGGCCCCTGCCTGGCTTGGGCAGATGGAGAGCACATAGCAGGCCCTTTGATGGGCCGGGGGACAGTGCGACATGGGACACTTCCTGGGCTGAATGGCGCCTCGTAACCCTACACCTGGGTCGGCTGGGGCTCCGCCACTGGACCTGTGCCAGCTCATCCAGCCACCTTTGTGTGGCGGGAACGTAGGGAGAGGAGAGCCATCCGGACAGGTCCGTCCTTGGAAGTTCCCAGGCACCCCTCCACACCACCACTCCACACCCCCTTTGTTCTCTCTCACTTTACCCCAAATACAGAGAGGACATACAGCTAATTTTTTGTTACTTTCCTTTGTCTGTTGAGGGACAACAGCACTGCCTAATTACATACAGTAACAGTCAAAAGTTTGGACACACGTACTCATTCAAGGGTTTTCCTTCATTTGTAAAAAATATTTACATTGTAGAATAATAGTGAAGACATGAAAACTATGAAATAACACATATGGAATCATGTAGTAACCAAAAAAGTGTTAAAGAAATTAAAATATATGTTATATTTTAGATTATTCAAAGTAGCCACCCTTTGCCTTGATGACAGCGTTGCACACTTTTGGCATTCTCTCAACCAGCTTTACATGGAAGGCTTTTCCAACCGTCTTGAAGGTATTCCCCCATATTCTGAGCACTTGTTGGCTGCTTTTCCTTCACTCTGCAGTCCAACTCATCCCAAGCCATCTCAATTGGGTTGAGGTTGAGTGATTGTGTAGGCCAGGTCATCTGATGCAGCACTGCTTCACTCTCCTTCTTGGTCAAATAGATCTTACACAGCCTGGAGGTGTGTTGGGTCATTGTCCTGTTAAAAAACAAATAAAGTTTACATACACTTAGGTTGGAGTCATTAAAACTAGTTTTTCAAACACTCCACAACTGTCTTGTTGTCTTGTTAATAAACTATAGTTTTGGCACGTCGCTTAGGACATCTACTTTGTGCATGACACAAGTCATTTTTCCAACAATTGTTTACAGACAGATTATTTCACTTATAATTCACTCTATCACAATTCCAGTGGGTCAGAAGTTTACATACATTAAGTTGACTGTGCCTTTAAACAGCTTAGAACATTCCAGAAAATGACATCATGGTTTTAGAAGCTTCTGATAGGCTAATTGACATCATTTGAGTCAATTGGCAGTGTACCTGTGGATGTATTTCAAGGCCTACCTTCAAACTCAGTGCCTCTTTGCTTGACATCATGAAAAAATCAAAAGACCTCAGAAAAAAATTGGAGACCTCCACAAGTCTGTTTCATCCTTGGCAGCAATTTCCAAATGCCTGAAGGTACCACATTCATCTGTACAAACAATAGTACACAAGTATAAACACCATGGGACTTCACAGCCCTCATACCGCTCAGGAAGGAGACGCGTTCTGTCTCCTAGAGATGAGCGTACTTGGGTGCGAACAACAGAACAACAGCAAAGGACCTTGTGAAGATGCTGGAGGAAACAGGTACAAAATGATCTATATCCAAGTAAAATAAGTCCTATATATCGGCATAACCTTAAAGGCCCCTCAGCAAGGAAGAAGTCACTGCTCCAAAACCGCCATAAGAAAGTCAGACTACGGTTTGACACTACACATGGGGACAAAGATCGTACTTTTTGGAGAAATGTCCTCTAGTCTGATGAAACAAAAATAGATCTGTTTGGCCATAATGTCCATCGTTATGTTTGGATGAATAATGGTGAGGCTTGCAAGCCGAAGAACACCATCCCAACCGTGAAGCACGGGGGTGGCAGCATCATGTTGTGGGGGTGCTTTGCTGCAGGAGGGACTGGTGCACTTCACAAAATAGATGGCATCACGAGGAAGGAAAATTATGTGGCTATATTGAAGCAACATCTCAAGACATCAGTCAGGAAGTTAAAGCTTGGTCGCAAATGGGTCTTCCAAATGGACAATGACCCCAAGCATACTTCCAAGTTGTGGCAAAATGGCCTAAGGACAACAAAGTCAAGGTATTGGAGTGGCCATCACAACGCCCTGACCTCAAACCTATAGAAGATTTGTGGGCAGAACTGAAAAAGCGTGTGCGAGCAAGGAGGCCTACAAACCTGACTCAGTTACACCAGCTCTGTCAGGAGGGATGGGCAAAAATTCACCCAACTTATTGTTCACCCAACTTATGTATTGCTGAAATACATCATTCTCTCTACTATTATTCTGACATTTCACAATCTTAAAATAAAGCGGTGATCGAAACTGACCTAAGACAGGGAAGTTTTACTCTGATTAAATGTCAGGAATGGTGAAAAACTAAGTTTAAATGTATTTGGCTAAGGTCTATGAAAACTTTCGACTTCAACTGTACATATTGGTTTACTTGCCCTGTAAGCAGTCTATGGACAAGCTATGACATCAATCCGCAATTTCCTTTTGTTAACCTGGCCAGTGTTGCTAACTTTTAGCATTTTTAGGCACAAATCCAATGCAAGTCAATGGTACCTATATTAGCATTTTTGTGCTTCATGTCCAAATCATCCTAAAGTATCTACAAATTGACTGTTTAACTCAATAAAGCTACTTATAGATGATTTGGACATGAAGTGCGAAAATTTTAATATACAGGGCATTAGGAAATTATTCAGACCAATTGACATTTTCCACATTTTGTTACGTTACATCCTTATTCTAAAATTAATTAAATAGTTTTCCCCCCTTATCAATACCCCATAATGACAAAGCAAAGACAGGTTTAACAAATATATATATATATTTTTTACAAATAAAAACATTAAAAAAATATATTTAAAAATCACATTTACATAAGTTTTCAGACTCTTTACTCAGTACTTTGTTGAAGCACCTTTGGCAGCGATTACAGCCTCAATTCTTCTTGGGTATGACACTTGGATATGACACTACAAGCTTGTCAGAATCTTGTTTCTTGTTTCTTGAATCTTGTTTCTTGTTTCTCATGGTCTTTAGGCCTTTTGGCAAACTCCAAGCGGGCTGTCATGTCCCTTTTACTGAGGAATGGCTTCTGTCTGGCCACTCTACCATAAAGGCCTCAATTGTGGAGTGCTGCAGAGATAGTTTTCCTTCTGGAGATCAAAATAACACTTTGAAACCTCCCGAGTGGCGCGGCGGTCTAAGGCACTGCATCTTAGCGTTGCGGCATCACTACAGCCTGGGGTTTGATCCCAGGCTGTGTCACAACCGGTTGGGACTGGGAGTCCCATAGGGCAGCACACAATTGGCCCAGCGTTGTTATAAGAGGGTTTTGTCAGTTACTTGGCTCAACTCACTCTAGCAACTCCTTGTGGCGAGCCGGGTGCCTGCAAGCTGACAACAGTCGTCAGTTGAACAGTGTTTTCTTCCGACACATTGGTACAGCTGGCTTCCAGGTTAAGCGAGCAGGTGTTAAAGAAGCCCGGCTTGACGGGCCATGTTTCAGAGGACGCATGACTCGACCTTCGCCTCTCCCGAGCTCTTTGGGGAGTTGCAGCGATGAGACATGATCGTAATTGGGTTGCAAATGAATATCACGAAATTGGGGAGAAAAGGGGGGGGTGTTAAATATGAAATTGTGAAAATTATGATAATGCACTTTTAGTGAAAGAGCTATAAAAAAAAGTCGCCCTGTTTAGGTGGGTGACTTTAGCCCACAACATGACATCACAATTTGATCTGATTATTCTGACCAATTACCAGTCATCTTTATTTGCATATGTATCCTCCTACTTTGAAGGGGTAAGCGGGGTAGGATCTATACTCTAGATGATAATATATATTTTTTGTATTAACACGCCAACACGATCAGACTGAGCATTTCATTGGCAAAAGGAGGCTCAGGGAAAAAATGATTGCAAATATATTTGGATTTATTTTCATGAAATAAAGTCACACAGTGATTTATTAGACTTACAGTGATGATAAAATAAATAAAAAGACTGCATGGGGGCTTTACAAATCAACCTAGAACGATTTTAAAAAATGCCATTCTCAAATGTAAAGCCCAGGAAAAAGTAGGCTACCGTTATGTCAGAACGTGAAATGCTATTTTCTTTCCAAATACATTTTTCTTAGATTGGCTGCAAAAAAAATACCTTTTTTTAAATGCAATGAAAAAATTGGAATAGACCAGAATGACGCGCTCACCCAACAAATGTTTGTTTCTGCAGTGAGGATTCACAGTATTGAGAGAATTTATCAGCAGACTCTTGTTGTCTGGAGCTCAAAAAGCAATAGTAGCAGAATGCAAATCAGGGAGCCGAATGAACGGCTCTTTCACCGATGTGATTCGGTTCGCGACGTTCACCAAAAATAACTTTTCAACAAGAGCCGTTAGTTCGCGAACGACCCATCACTAGATGTGGGAAGAATGTGAATAATACATCTCCTGATCATTCTGTTCCAAAAATGTCAACAAGTGCATTCATTCAGGAAAAAATAATTACTCCAACCCAGTCTGGACCGAGAAAAGATAACAAAGAGAATAAAAACAAGAGTAGAATACCGGAGCCGTGATTAAAATGAGTGGAAATGAATAGAAAGCAGGTGACGAGAGACTGATGAGGTATAATTTACAGTGAGCGACCACAACACAGGGTCCAATGGTAAGCATGTGTGCTGGTGGAGGGCGGCGCTGTCTGCTGTCTCTAACCCAGGATGGGTTGTCAGTTCCTGGGTTTGGCTGGCTATGCTTCTGGGGCCTGGGCCTGCTTGGTTGGTCCTACTCTGAACCCATTGGCCTGTCTGGTCTGCCAGACACACAGGCCTGTCTCTCCCTGCATGGGAAGGAAGGTTCAGAGCACTGTACAAAGTGACAACCCCATCAAATAGGCCTGAATAAAAGGGATTTTTATGACTTTCCATCAAAGAGCAGTTGGGAGATCAAAGCACACAGAGAGTGAGCACGAGTGGATGGAAAGTTCAGAATCATACAGGGAGAGAGAGAGATGTGGAGAGAAGGAGGGGGACCCTCAAAGGGAATTTGATATCTCTCATGAAAGGCCTGGCCTAACCTGCCACACTTTGCGTTCCCCTCGGCAGTAAATCTCCAACATGAGGTTGTCATTCACCCCTACACATCTACCATACCTATTTTACAAACGTGGCACACACCTTATGGTCATATGCAAAGCACCATAGATAGTAGAACGGAAATATAAGTCATGATTTACCGTGTTATACTAGATCAGTTAAGACTAGAAGAGAACTTGTGTGCATCCTTCATCTATGCAAAAGTATTACATACACCACCAGTCAAAAGTTTTAGAACACCTACTCATTCAAGGGGTTTTCTTTATTTTGATTATTTTCTACATTGTGGAATAATATTAAATACACCAAAACTATGAAATAACACACATGGAATCATGTATTAACCAAAAACGTGTTAAACATTTCAAAATATATTTTATATTTGAGATTCTTCAAATAGCCACCCTTTGCCTTGATGACAGCTTTGCACACTCTTGGCATTCTCTCAACCATATTCACCTGGAATGCTTTTCCAACAGTCTTGAAGGAGTTTTCACATATACTGAGCACTTACTGGCTGCTTTTCCTTCACTCTGCGGTCCGACTCATCCCAAACCATCTCAATTTGGTTGAGGTCGGGGATTGTGGAGGCCAGGTCATCCGATGCAGCACTCCATCACTCTCTTTCTTGGTAAAATAGCCCTTACACAGCCTGGAGGTGTGTTGGGTCATTGTCCTGTTGAAAAACAAGTCTCCGAGTTGGGCATCTCCGGCGCGGCCCACGCTTGGATTGCGTCCTACCTGACAGGTCGCTCCTACCAGGTGGCGTGGCGAGATAAAAACAGATAAAACAACACCTTAAAGAACAGCGGGATTGTGAAGCAACAAACATAGGCACAGACACATGCATACATACACACGATAACATATGCACTATACACTCGTACACATGGATTTTGTGTTGTAGATATGTAGGGGCCTGAGGGCACACACTTAGTGTGTTGTGAAATCTGTTGTGAATGTACTGCAATGTTTTTAAAAATGTATAACTTCCTTCCTTAACTTCCTTCCTTTTGCCGGACCCCAGGAAGAGTAGCTGCTGGCTTGGCAGCAGCTAATGGGGATCCATAATAAATACAAACACATATACACAAAACCCCATAATGTGAAAGTGGAATTATGTTTTTAGAAAAGTTTAGAAATTAATTAAAAATGAAAAGCTGAAATGTATTCAACCCGTTTGTCAAAAAAAGCTTAAATAGGTTCAGGGGTAACAAGTCACATAACAAGTCACATAATAAGTTGCATGGACTCACTTTGTGTGTAATAATAGTGTTTAACGTGATCTTTGAATGACTACTTCATATCTGTACCCCACACATACAATTACTTGTAAGGTCCATCAGTCGAGCAGTGAATTTCAAACACAGATTCAAACACAAAGACCAGGGAGGTTTTCCAATGTCTCGCAAAGAAGGTCACCTATTAGTAGATGGTTAAAAATGGAAAAAAAACTGACATTGAATACCTCTTTGAGCATGGTGAAGTTATTAATGTCACTTTAGATGATGTATCAATACACCCAGTCACTACAAAGATATAGGTATCGTTCCTAACTAGTTGCCGGAGAGGAAGGAAAACGCTCAGGGATTTCACCATGAGGCCAATGGTGACTTTACAAGAGTTACAGAGTTTAATGGCTTTGATAAGAGAAAACTGAGAATGGATCAACAGCATTGTAGCTACTACACAATACTGACCTAAATGACAGAGTGAAAAGAAGGAAGCCTGTACAGAATACAAATATTCAAAACAAGCATCCTGTTTGCAATAAGGCACTAAAGTAAAACTGCAAATATGTGGCAAAGAAATGAACTTTATGTCCTGAATACAACACAATACTGGGTACCACTCTTCATATTTTCAAGCATGGTGGTGGCTGCATCGTGTTATGGGTATGCTTTTCATCTACAAGGACTAGGGAGTTTTTAGTACAAAAAGATCTGCTTAAAAAAATATATATTTCTCTCTCCGCCAACAAGAGGGGTGTGAATAGCTTGAACAGTTTGGGGTAACATGGGTTACAAGGTGGGGGTTTGTTTCCAGGCCGATAAATGACAATATCCATATGGACCTTTGCAACCTAGGGCATTTGTGTGACAGGACCTTCTTAAATAGTACGTGTGTACACCTGATGTATACTAGTAGATCAGATTGAGAAATTATGTTGATGTGGATACACATTTTAGACAGATCTGTCATTTTCTGTATTCTGTCAGCAAGAAACAGGATACTTGGGAGAGTTGTTGTTTTGTTCTCCGAGTATGAACATATCTGAAAATAACACTGTCATCCTTATAAGACAAACCGTTATAATAATTGAATTGCTTTACTTTTGCACTTTTTTCAAAAGTTCTGCAAGCCAGTTGTCTCTTCTCTCACTGATTCATCCAGCAATCAGTTGATTCTATCCCATGGGTGCTGAGCAACTCTGGACAACAGCAACTTTAGGGACCCAAACATATACTCAACTTTTTGTCAAGATGGAGAAGGATCATGATAAAAGAGAATGTTTTAAATAAAAGTAATGACTTGTGTCATAGCTATACATAGATCTGAGCCTTATAGAAAGGTGGTCCGGTACGCACACTGTGTGTTGATGGAATCTTTGGACATTAGACAATGTCTTGAGGGCCTGCTTTGTTGTCAGGGGTGTTGTTGTTAAACATCTACACTAGTTTCTCTGCAGCACTGGCTGCATTCTTCTCCTTTCCGTAAATATAGAGTGGAAGGATACGGCCCCGATCGGATTCTTAATTAGCCTGTCAATAAGACTTATAATAGGAGAGAGAGCAGAAGTTAACTACACAACCTGCTGCAGACCATACAAGAACTGATGCCTTATCATTGACAACCAGGATGATTATTGTTCCTATTTTACAATGTACACTACCAGTCAAAAGATTACAAACACCTACTCATTCAAGTGTTTTTCTTTATTTTTACTATTTTCTACATTGTAGAATGATAGTAAAGACTAGTGATAGTCAAAACTATGAAATAACACATACGGAATCATGTAGTAACCAAAAAAGTGTTAAACAAATCCAAATACATTTTATAATTGAGATTCTTCAAATAGCCACTATCTGCCTTAATGGCAGCTCTACACACTGTTGGCATTTTCTCCAGCAGCTTGATGAGGTAGTCACCCGGAATACATTTTAGTTAACAGGTGTGCCTTCTTTAAAGTGAATTTGTGAAATGTATTTCCTTCTTAATGTGTTTGAGCCAATCAGTTGTGTTGTGACAAGGTAGGAGGGGTATATAGAAGATAGCCCTACTTGGTAAAAGACCAAGTCCATATTATGGCAAGAACATCTCAAATAAGCAAAGAGAAAAGACAGTCCATCCTTACTTTAAGACATGAAGGTCAGTCAATGCGAAACATTTCAGGAACTTTGAGAGTTAAAAAAAAAAGTTTCTTCAAGTGCAGTCGCAAAAACCATCAAGCACAATGAGGCTCTCATGAGGACCGCCACAGGAATGGAAGACCCAGAGTTACCTCTGCTGCAGAGGATAAGTTAATTAGAGTTACCAGCCTCAGAAATGGCAAAGTAACAAACACATCTCAACATCAACTGTTCAGAGGAGACCGTGTGAATCAGGCTGTCATGTCCTGATCTTAGTTCCTTTTTTTATGTCTCTATTTTAGGTTGGTGAGTTGGGGTGGGCAATTCTATGTTTGTTTTTCTATGTGTTTGGCCTGGTATGGCCAAGAAACATGAGCATCAGACATTAGACCGGTGGAAATGTGTCCTCTGGTCTGGAGTCCAAATTGGAGATTTTTTGTTCCAACCGTCGTGTCTTTGTGAGACGAGGTGTGGGTGAACGGATGATCTCATGTGTATTTCCCACCGTAAAGCATGGAGGAGGAGGTGTTATGGTGTGGGGTGCTTTGCTGATGACACAGTCTGTGATTTATTTTCAATTCAAGGCACACTTAACCAGCATGGCTACCACAGCATTCTGCAGTGATACACTATCCCATCGGGTTTGGGCTTAATGGGACTGTCATTTGTTTTTCATTACATTACATTACATTTAAGTCATTTAGCAGACGCTCTTATCCAGAGCGACTTACAAATTGGTGCTTTCACCTTATGACATCCAGTGGAACAGCCACTTTACAATAGTGCATCTAGGTCTTTTAAGGGGGGGGGGGGTGAGAAGGATTACTTTATCCTATCCTAGGTATTCCTTAAAGAGGTGGGGTTTCAGGTGTCTCCGGAAGGTGGTGATTGACTCCGCTGTCCTGGCGTCGTGAGGGAGTTTGTTCCACAATTGGGGGGCCAGAGCAGCAAACAGTTTTGACTGGGCTGAGCGGGAACTGTACTTCCTCAGTGGTAGGGAGGCGAGCAGGCCAGAGGTGGATGAACGCAGTGCCCTTGTTTGGGTGTAGGGCCTGATCAGAGCCTGGAGGTACTGAGGTGCCGTTCCCCTCACAGCTCCGTAGGCAAGCACCATGGTCTTGTAGCGGATGCGAGCTTCAACTGGAAGCCAGTGGAGAGAGCGGAGGAGCGGGGTGACGTGAGAGAACTTGGGAAGGTTGAACACCAGACAGGCTGCGGCGTTCTGGATGAGTTGTAGGGGTTTAATGGCACAGGCAGGGAGCCCAGCCAACAGCGAGTTGCAGTAATCCAGACGGGAGATGACAAGTGCCTGGATTAGGACCTGCGCCGCTTCCTGTGTGAGGCAGGGTCGTACTCTGCGGATGTTGTAGAGCATGAACCTACAGGAACGGGCCACCGCCTTGATGTTATTTGAGAACGACAGGGTGTTGTCCAGGATCACGCCAAGGTTCTTAGCGCTCTGGGAGGAGGACACGATGGAGTTGTCAACCGTGATGGCGAGATCATGGAACGGGCAGTCCTTCCCGGGAGGAAGAGCAGCTCCGTCTTGCCGAGGTTCAGCTTGAGGTGGTGATCCGTCATCCACACTGATATGTCTGCCAGACATGCAGAGATGCGATTCGCCACCTGGTCATCAGAGGGGGAAAGGAGAAGATTAATTGTGTGTCGTCTGCATAGCAATGATAGGAGAGACCATGTGAGGTTATGACAGAGCCAAGTGACTTGGTGTATAGCGAGAATAGGAGAGGGCCTAGAACAGAGCCCTGGGGACACCAGTGGTGAGAGCGCGTGGTGAGGAGACAGATTCTCGCCACGCCACCTGGTAGGAGCGACCTGTCAGGTAGGACGCAATCCAAGCATGGGCCGCGCCGGAGATGCCCAACTCGGAGAGGGTGGAGAGGAGGATCTGATGGTTCACAGTATCGAAGGCAGCCGATAGGTCTAGAAGGATGAGAGCAGAGGAGAGAGAGTTAGCTTTAGCAGTGCGGAGGGCCTCCGTGATACAGAGAAGAGCAGTCTCAGTTGAATGACTAGTCTTGAAACCTGACTGATTTGGATCAAGAAGGTCATTCTGAGAGAGATAGCGGGAGAGCTGGCCAAGGACGGCACGTTCAAGAGTTTTGGAGAGAAAAGAAAGAAGGGATACTGGTCTGTAGTTGTTGACATCGGAGGGATCGAGTGTAGGTTTTTTCAGAAGGGGTGCAACTCTCGCTCTCTTGAAGACGGGAGGGACGTAGCCAGCGGTCAGGGATGAGTTGATGAGCGAGGTGAGGTAAGGGAGAAGGTCACCGGAAATGGTCTGGAGAAGAGAGGAGGGGATAGGGTCAAGCGGGCAGGTTGTTGGGCGGCTGGCCGTCACAAGACGCGAGATGTCATCTGGAGAGAGAGGGAGAAAGAGGTCAGAGCACAGGGTAGGGCAGTGTGAGCAGAACCAGCGGTGTCGTTTGACTTAGCAAACGAGGATCGGATGTCGTCGACCTTCTTTTCAAAATGGTTGACGAAGTCATCTGCAGAGAGGGAGGAGGGGGAGGGGGGAGGAGGATTCAGGAGGGAGGAGAAGGTGGCAAAGAGCTTCCTAGGGTTAGAGGCAGATGCTTGGAAATTAGAGTGTAAGAAAGTGGCTTTAGCAGCAGAGACAGAGGAGGAAAATGTAGAGAGGAGGGAGTGAAAGGATGCCAGGTCCGCAGGGAGGCGAGTTTTCCTCCATTTCCGCTCGGCTGCCCGGAGCCCTGTTCTGTGAGCTCGCAATGAGTCGTCGAGCCACGGAGCGGGAGGGGAGGACCGAGCCGGCCTGGAGGATAGGGGACATAGAGAGTCAAAGGATGCAGAAAGGGAGGAGAGGAGGGTTGAGGAGGCAGAATCAGGAGATAGGTTGGAGAAGGTTTGAGCAGAGGGAAGAGATGATAGGATGGAAGAGGAGAGAGTAGCGGGGGAGAGAGAGCGAAGGTTGGGACGGCGCGATACCATCCGAGTAGGGGCAGTGTGGGAAGTGTTGGATGAGAGCGAGAGGGAAAAGGATACAAGGTAGTGGTCGGAGACTTGGAGGGGAGTTGCAATGAGGTTAGTGGAAGAACAGCATCTAGTAAAGATGAGGTCGAGCGTATTGCCTGCCTTGTGAGTAGGGGGGAGGGTGAGAGGGTGAGGTCAAAAGAGGAGAGGATTGGAAAGGAGGCAGAGAGGAATGAGTCAAAGGTAGACGTGGGGAGGTTAAAGTCGCCCAGAACTGTGAGAGGTGAGCCGTCCTCAGGAAAGGAGCTTATCAAGGCATCAAGCTCATTGATGAACTCTCCGAGGGAACCTGGAGGGCGATAAATGATAAGGATGTTAAGCTTGAAAGGGCTGGTAACTGTGACAGCATGGAATTCAAAGGAGGCGATAGACAGATGGGTAAGGGGAGAAAGAGAGAATGACCACTTGGGAGAGATGAGGATCCCGGTGCCACCACCCCGCTGACCAGAAGCTCTCGGGGTGTGCGAGAGCACGTGGGCGGACGAAGAGAGAGCAGTAGGAGTAGCGGTGTTGTCTGTGGTGATCCATGTTTCCGTCAGTGCCAAGAAGTCGAGGGACTGGAGGGAGGCATAGGCTGAGATGAACTCTGCCTTGTTGGCCGCAGATCGGCAGTTCCAGAGGCTACCGGAGACCTGGAACTCCACGTGGGTCGTGCGCGCTGGGACCACCAGATTAGGGTGGCCGCGGCCATGCGGTGTGGAGCGTTTGTATGGTCTGTGCAGAGAGGAGAGAACAGGGATAGACAGACACATAGTTGACAGGCTAGAGAAGAGGCTACGCTAATGCAGAGGAGATTGGAATGACAAGTGGACTACACGTCTCGAATGTTCAGAAAGTTAAGCTTACGTAGCAAGAATCTAATTGACTAAAATGATTAAAATGATACAGTACTGCTGAGGTAGGCTAGCTGCGTTGTTGACACTACCCTAATCAAGTCGTTCCGTTGAGTGTGAAGTTTCTACAATGCTGCTATTCGGGGGCTAGGTGGCTAGCTAGCAGTGTTGGTTACGTTACGTTGCGTTAGGAGAACGACAATAGCTGGCTAGCTAACCTAGAAAATCGCTCTAGACTACACAATTATCTTTGAAACAAAGACGGCTATGTAGCTAGCTATGTAGCTAGCTACGATCAAACAAATCACACCGTTGGGACTGTAATGAAATGAAATGAAAATGTGATACTACCTGTGGAGCGAAGCGGAATGCGACTGGAATGCGAAAGTTCTATTCAGTAGACGTTGGCTGGCTGTTGGCTAGCTAGGAGTGTCTCCTACGTTAAGGACGACAAAATAGCTGGCTAGCTAACCTCGGTAAATTAAGATAATCACTCTAAGACTACACACTCTAAACTACACAATTATCTTGGATATTGTCTCTTGGAAGACAGCTAAGACAACTAAGTAGCTAGCTAATACTACACTAATCAAGTCATTCAGTTGAGTGTGATAGTTACTACAGTGCTACGGTAGCCGGTGAACGTATGCTAGCTGGCTAGCTGCTAGGCAGATAGGAGGACGACGAAATACGATAATAACGCAATTATCGCTCTAAGACTCCACACTCTAAACTACACAATTATCTTGGATACGAAGACAGCAAAGACAACTATGTAGCTAGCTAACACTACACTAATCAAGTCGTTCAGTTGAGTGTGATAGTTACTACAGTGCTACGGTAGACGGTGAACGTGTTGGGCAGATAGGAGGACGACGAAATATGATAATTACGCAATTATCTTTGATACAACGACGGCTATGTAGCTAGCTAAGAAGAAATTGCTAAGATTAGACAAATCAGACCGTTGTACTATAATGAAATGTAATGAAATGTAATGAAAAAGTTATACAACCTGCAGACTGAAGGAGACCGAAGCGAGGATGCGACCGGCTCGCTCCAGTTACCTGATGTGGAATAGAGTTCCATGTAGTCATGGCTCTATGTAGTACTGTGTGCCTCTCATAGTCTGTTCTTGACTTGGGGACTGTGAAGGGACCTCTGGTGGCATGTCTTGTGGGGTATGCAAGGGTGTCTGAGTTGTGTGCTAGTCATTTAAACAGACAGCTTGATGCTTTCAACATGTCAATACCTCTCACAAATACAAGTAGGGATGAAGTCAATCTCTCCTCCACTTTAAGCCAGGAGAAATTGACATGCATATTATTAATGTTGGCTCTCTGTGTACATCCAAGGCCCACCTGCCTACACAACTGAACAGTAGTCCATGTGCAACAAAACTAGAGCCTGTAGGAACTGCCTTGTTGATAGTGCTGTTTTAAGAAGGTAGAGCTACGCTTTATTATGGACTGACTTCTCCCCATCTTAGCTATTGTTGTATCCAAATGTTTTGACCGTGACAGTTTACAATCCAGGGTTACTCCAAGCAGTTTAGTCACCAACTTGCTCAATTTCCACATGATTTACTTCAAGATTTAGTTGAGGTTTACGGTTAAGTGAATGATTTTTCCCAAATACAATGCTTGTAGTTTATTTATTTTTATTTAAGACTGAATAAAGCTTCAGTTAGTTTCAGAATCGGTGGCAAGGAATAAGTCAAGCCTAAATTTTCTAATTTCTAACCAATTAAAAAAATCATTAAAATAGATGGCAATATCAATCAGTTTTGTGATGAATTAGTCATCTGATTCAATGAAGGATGGAGTTGAGTTTTCCTTTTTTCCCCAAAATGTCATTGATGGTGCTCCAAAGCTTTTTACTATCATTCTTTAAGTCATTTTATCATTGTTTCATAGTGTAGTTTCTTCTTTTATTCAGTTTAGTCACATGATTTCTCAATTTGCAGTACTTTTGCCTATCGGTTGTACAGCCACACATATTTGCCATTCCTTTTGCCTAATCCATCTCAACCATACCATTTTTCAATTCCTCATCAATCAATGGGGACTTAACATTTTTACAGTAATTTTCTTAATTGGTATATGCTTATCAGTAACTGGGATAAGCAATTTCAGAAATGTGTCAAGTGCAACGTCTGGTTGTGTCACACACCCTGATCTGTTTCACCTGTCTTTGTGATTGCCTCCACCCACCTCCAGGTGTCACCCGTTTTCCCCATTAGTACCTGGGTATTTATTCCGGTGTTCCCTGTTTGTCTGTTGCCAGTTCGTCTTGTCAAGTCCATCAGCGTGTTTTTCCGTGCTCCTTCTTTTTCATATCTCTCTTTTGCTAGTCCTCCTGGTTTTGACCCTTGCATGCCTTGACTCCGACTCCACCTGCCTGACCATACTGCCTGCCCTGACCTCGAGCCTGCCTGCCTGACCATACTTGACCTCAGCCCTGACCTCGAGCCTGCCTGCCACTCTGTACCTCCTGGACTATGATCTTCTGCCTGTCCACGACCATTCTCTTTGCCTGCCCCTTGGATTATAATAAATATCAGCGACTCTAACCATTTGCCTCCCGTGTCTGCTTCTGGGTCTCACCCTGTGCCCTTATAGGCTGCGCCTCATTACACACCACAGACCAACAAACATTTTTACATCAACAACATAGAGTAGGAATCACTACTAAACTTCTTGTATGATCTCTAAAACACTGTATTAGGCCCAGGCTTTGGAACTTTGGTTTTCCTAGATATGGCTACTATATTGTGATCACTACATCCGATGGATCTGGATACTCTTTTCAAGCACATTTTTACAGCATTAGTAAAGATGAAATCAATACATGTTGAGGATTTCATTCCTGTGCTGTTTGTAGCTACCCTGGAAGGTTGACTGATAACCTGAACACGTATGTAGCCATGAAGTGTTTTGAAAGGCTGGTCATGGCTCACATCAACACCATTATCCCAAAAACCCTAGACCCACTCCAATTTGCATACCGCCCCAACAAATCCAAAGATGATGCAATCTCTATTGTGCTCAACACTGCCCTTTCCCACCTGGACAAAAGGAACACCTATGTGAGAATGCTATTCATTGACTACAGCTCAGCGTTCAACAACATAGTGCCCTCAAAGCTCATCACTAAGCTAAGGTCCCAGGGACTAAACACCTCCCTCTGCAACTGGGCTTCCTGACGGGCCGCCTTCAGGTGTTAAGAGTAGGTAACAACATATCCGCCACACTGATCCTCAACATGGGGGCCCCTCAGGGGTGCGTGGCTCAGTCCCCTCCTGTACTTACTGTTCACTCATGACTGCATGGCCAGGCACAACTCCAACACCATCATCAAGTTTGCCCGATGATAGGCCTGATCACCAACAACGATGAGACAGCCTATAGGGAGGAGGTTATAGACCTGGCCATGTGGTGCCAGGACAACAACCTCTCCCTCAATGTGATCAAGACAAAGGAGATTATTGTGGACTACAGGAAAAGGAGAACCGAGCAAGCCCCCATTCTCATCGACGGGGCTGCAGTGGAGCAGGTTGAGAGCTTCAAGTTCCTTGCTGTCCACATCACCAACAAATTATCATGGTGCAAACACACTAAGACAGTCATGAAGACAAGGCCTATTTTCCCAGAGGAGACTGAAAAGATTTGGCATGGGTCCTCAAATCCTCAAAAGGTTCTACAGCTGCACCATCGAGAGCATCCCTGCCTGGTATGGCAACTGCTCAGCCTCCGACTGCAAGGCACTACAGAGGGTAGTGTGTAAGTCCCAGTACATCACTTGGCCAAGCTTCCTGCCATCCAGGACCTATATACCAGGCAGTGTCAGAGGAAGGCCCTAAAAATGGTCAAAGACTCCAGCCACCCTAGTCATGGACTGTTCTCTCTGCTACCGCACTTTCAATCATCACATTCCCAGTGGGTCAGAAGTTTACATACATTCAATTAGTATTTGGTAACATTGCCTTTAAATTGTTTAACTTGAGTTAAACGTTTCGTTTAGCCTTCCAAAAGCTTCCCACAATAAGTTGGGTGAATTTTGGCCCATTCCCCCTGACAGAGCTGGTGTAACTGAGTCAGGTTTGTAGGCACACGCTTTTTCAGTTCTGCCCACAAATTTTCTGTAGGTTTGAGGTCAGGGCTTTGTGATGGCCACTCCAATACCTTGACGTTGTTGCCCCTAAGCCATTTTGCCACAACTTGGAAGTATGCTTGGGGTCATTGTCCATTTGGAAGACCCATTTGCGACCAAGCTTTAACTTCCTGACTGATGTCTTGAGATGTTGCTTCAATATATCCACATAATTTCCCTGCCTCATGATGCCATCTATTTTGTGAAGTGCACCAGTCCCTCCTGCAGCAAAGCACCCCCACAAAATGATGCTGCCACCCCCATGCTTCACGGTTGGGATGGTGCTCTTCGGGATGCAAGCCTCCCCCTTTTTCCTCCAAACATAAGGATGGTCATTTTGGCCAAACAGTAACATTTTTGTTTCATCAGACCAGAGGACATTTCTCCAAAAAGTATGATCTTTGTCCCCATGTGCAGTTGCAAACTGTAGTCTGTCTTTTTAATGGTGGTTTTGGAGCAGTAGCTTCTTCCTTGCTGAGCGGCCTTTCAGGTTATGTTGATATAGGACTCATTTTACTGTGGCTATAGATACTTTTGTACCTGTTTCCTCCAGCATCTTCACAAGGTCCTTTGCTGTTGTTCTGGGACTGATTTGTACTTTTGTTACCAAAGTACGTTCATCTCTAGCAGACAGAACATGTCTCCTTCCTGAGCAGTATGAGGGCAATATGGTCCCATGGTGTTTATACTTGCATACTATTGTTTGTACAGATGAACGTGGTACCTTCAGGCGTTTGGAAATTGCTCCCAAGTATGGAACTGACTTTTGGAAGTCTACAATTTTTTTCTGAGGTCTTGGCTGATTTCTTTTGATTTTCCCATGATGTCAAGCAAAGAGGCACTGAGATTGAAGGTAGGCCTTAAAATCCATATCCACAGATACACCTCCAATTGACTCAAATGGTGTCAATTAGCCTATCAGATGCTTCTAAAGCCATTTCAACATTTTCTGGAATTTTCCAAGCTGTTTAAAGGCACAGTCAACTTAGTGTATGTTAAACTCTGACCCACTGTAACCCTAGATGCAGTCGCACCCCTAAAAACAAAACACATTTGTCATAAGAAACTAACTCCCTGGTATACAGAAAATTCCCGAGCTCTGAAGCAAGCTTCCAGAAAATTGGAACGGAAATGGCGTTACACCAAACTGGAAGTCTTCCAACTAGCTTTGAAAAACAGTACCGTGCAGTATCGAAGAGCCCTTACTGCTGCTCGATCATCCTATTTTTCCAACTTAATTGAAGAAAATAAGAACAATACAAAATGTATTTTTGATACTGTCGCAAAGCTAACTAAACATTCCCCAAGAGAAGATGGCTTTCATTTCAGCAGTGATAAATTCATGAAATTCTTTGAGGAAAAGATCACGATCATTAGAAAGCAAATTACGAACTCCTCTTTAAATCTGCGTATTCCTCCAAAGCTCAGTTGTCCTGAGTCTACACATCTCTGCCAGGACCTAGGATCAATGGAGAGATTAAAGTTTTTTAATACTATATTTCTTGACACATTGATGAAAATAATCATGGCCTCTTATCCTTCAAGCGGCATTCTGGACCCTATTCCAATTAAACTACTGAAAAATCTGCTTCCTGTGCTTGGCCCTCCTATGTTGAACATAATAAATGGCTCTCTGTCCACCGGATGTGTACCAAACTCACTTAAAGTGGCAGTAATAAATCCTCTCTTGAAAAAGCCAAACCTTGATCCAGAAAATATAAAAAACTATCGGCCTATATCGAATCTCCCATTCCTCTCAAACATTTTAGAAAAAGATGCCTTCCTGAAGACAAACAATGTATACGAAACGCTTCAGTCTGGTTTTAGACCCCATCATAGCACTGAGACTGCACTTGTGAAGGTGGCAAATGACCGAGGCTCTGCATCTGTCCTCGTGCTCCCAGACCTTAGTGCTGCTTTTGATACCATCGATCACCACATTCTTTTGGAGAGATTGGAAACCCAAATTGGTCTACACGGACAAGTCCTGGCCTGGTTTAGATCTTATCTGTTGAAAAGATATCAGTTTGTCTCTGTGGATGGTTTTTCCTCTGACAAATCAACTGTACATTTCGGTGTTCCTCAAGGTACTGTTTTAGGACCCCAATTGTTTTCACTATATATTTTACCTCTTGGTGATTCGGAAACATAATGTTAACTTTCACAGCTATGTGCGGACGACACACAGCTGTACATTTTGATGAAACATTATGAAGCCCCAAAATTGCCCTCCCTGGAAGCCTGTGTTTCAGACATAAGGAAGTGGATGGCAGCAAATGTTCTACTTTTAAACTCGAACAAAACAGAGATGCTAGTTCTAGGTCCCAAGAAACAAAGAGATGTTCTGTTGAATCTAACATTTCATCTTGATGGTTGTACAGTCGTCTCAAATAAAACTGAAGGACCTCGGCATTACCCTGGACCCTGATCTCTCTTTATACATATCAAGACTGTTTCAAGGACAGGTTTTTTCCATCTACGTAACATTGCAAAAATCAGAAACTTTACGTCTAAAAATGATGCAGAAAAATGAATCCATGCTTTTGTCACTTCTAGGTTAGACTACTGCAATGCTCTACTTTCCGGCTACCCGAATTAAGCACTAAATAAACTTCAGTTAGTGCTAAACATGGCTGCTAGAATCTTGACTAGAACCAAGAAATGTTATCATATTACTCCAGCGCTAGCCTCTCTACACTGGCTTCCTGTTAAGGCAAGGGCTGATTTCAAGGTTTTACTGCTAACCTACAAAGCATTACATGGGCTTGCTCCTACCTATCTTTTCGATTTGGTTCTGCCGTACTTACCTACACGTATGCTACGGTCACAAGACGCAGGCCTCCTTACTGTCCCTAGAATTTCTTAGCAAACAGCTGGAGGCAGGGCTTTCTCCTATAGAGCTCCATTTTTTATGGAATGGTCTGCCTATCCATGTGAGAGACTCAGACTCTGTCTCAACCTTTAAGTCTTTATTGAAGACTCATCTCTTCCGTAGGTCCTATGATTGAGTGTAGTCTGGCCCAGGAGTGTAAAGGTGAACGGAAAGGCACTGAGCAATGATCCACCCTTGCTGTCTCTGCCTGGCCGGTTCCCCTCTCTCAACTGGGATTCTCTCCCTCAAACCCTATTACAAGGGCTGAGTCACTGGCTTACTGGTGCTCTTCCATGCCATCCCCAGGAGGGGTGCGTCACTTGAGTGGGTTGAGTCACTGATGTGATCTTCCTGTCCGGGTTAAGAAGAGCACCAGTAAGCCAGTGACTCAGAAGAGAAGAGGACTGTCCACCCTTCGAAGCCTGGTTCCTCTCTAGGTTTCATCCTAGGTTCTGACCTTTCTATGGAGTTTTTCCTAGCCACCATGCTTCTACACTTGCATTGCTTGCTGTTTGGGGTTTTAGGCTGGGTTTCTGTACAGCACTTTGTGACATCAGCTGATGTAAGAAGGGCTTTGTAAATACATTTGATTGATTGAAATACATTTTAATGAATTGTGATACAGTGAATTATAAGTCAAATAATTTGTCTGTAAACAATTGTTGGAAAAATTACTAGTCATTGTCACGAATCCCGCCGAAGATGGTTCTTCTTCCTGTTCGGGGGTCATCACCGCTGGCCTACTAGCTGCCACCGATCCCCTTTTCTGTTTCAGTTAGTTTTGTCTGATTAGTTTCACCTGTTTGTTGTTTGGGTTTTGTTTTGGGTTATTTAAACCCGGTATGCCCGCCTGCTTTTGTGCGGGCTTGTTTTTCTGTTCATGTGTGTGGATTTATGTGGATTCCCTTTTCCGGACGGTTTCGTCCTGTTTTTTGGACTTGGTTATTTATGCGCCCTGGTGTTTGGTGTGACCGTTACTCTGTTCCTGGAATAAAAACCCACATTTGAACTAACTCTTCTCTCTGCGCCTGACTCTTCCACCCACTACTCCTAGAAGCCATGACAGTCATGCACAAAGTAGATGTCCCAACCGACTTGCCAAAACTATAGTTTGTTAACAAGAAATTTGTGGAGTGGTTCAAAAACAAGTTTTAATGACTCCAACCTAAGTGTATGTAAACTTCCGACTTCAACTGTATTTATTTTTTACTTAAACACTTTTTTTTCTTAAAACTTCTTAAAGCATTGTTGGTTAAGGTCTTGTAAGTAAGAATTTCACTGTAAGGTTGTATTTTGTACCTGTATTTTGGCGAATGTGACAAATAAAATTTGATTTGATTCGATATCACACATGTTATCCAGATACTGACTGTTAGCACTTGGTGGTCTACAGCAGCTTCCCACAAGAATGGGCTTTAGGTGAGGCAGATTAACCTGTAGCCATATTACTTCAACAGTATTTAACATGAGATCCTCTCTAATCTTTACAGGAATGTGGTTCTGAATATAAACAGCGACACCTCCACCACTGGCATTTCTGTGTTTTCTGTAAATGTTATAACCTTGTATTGCTACCACTGTATCATCAAATATATTGTGTGAGTTTCAGAGCTAGTCGGAATATGAATTCCATCTCTTACTAGCCAGTTATTCATTTCATTAACCTTGTTTCTTAAGCTACATATATTAACGTTGGCTATTTTGAGCACATTTCTGGGATGCTTGCTTGTTTTCATTGCTTTACTGGGAAGCTTAGCAGAAGTAGATATTCTCATGTTATTTATGTTAGTGCAGAGTGAGCTGCACACAGTGGATTTCCTACTAGGGCATACCGCCTCAGTGCTAACAGCATAAATCTGGTTCATAGGCACATGATTGCTGCATACAATAGCTGTACGATCAGCAGAGGCATTCATGACAGTTAGAAGGACATAAATTAGGTTACTTACATTGTGTCTACCAATGCCCCTGGTATAATGTACATTTGCTAAAGCATTATGATGACTCACAATTAACTGAGCTGGGCTTGAGTCATTGATAAGTCATTGTCTCAATGCAGCCTTATAATGCTGTGAAAGGATCCAGGATCCCATACTCCTTATAAAACGTGTTTCCAAAAGGTATCGAAATTGTCAACAAAAGTTACACCCGCTGTACTGTAATAATCACGTAGCCAGATATGAAGAGAAAGAATCCTGCTAAAGCATTCAATGCCACGTCTCAGAGAGGGCACAGGGCCCGATATTATGGGTATTTTATTAGTGTCTAGCAGAGAGTCAATTAGAGCTTTGAAATCCAGTTTCAACTGTTTAGAGCTGCCCTTCACAATGTCATTAAAACCCACATGGACTACGATAGAATCAATGTCCATGTCCTGGCGTAGTACATTCGGGAGCAGCTTAGTAATGTCATTTGCTCAAGCTCTGGGAGAGGTCATTGTTTTTGCACCAGGAACAGCCACATTTCTTAACATGGAGCTGCCCAAAATCCGCCCACTCCCACGCTTCACAGGTTGGTGCATCGCTCCGCTCCCTCAGATGGAAAATCCCCGCTCGATCCAGAGCAGGGACGGAAGGTTGCAGATATCGACTTCGAAATTGTAGGGGAAGGAGTAGGAGTAGGCATAGTGGCCACAGACACAAGTACCCCCAGCAACGAAGGTGCAGGAAGATCAGGCTCCAGGGTGACAAAACGATTTGTTGTTGTGTCCGCTTCAGGCCTCTCGCTGGGTGTGTAGGACTGCTTTGCGGGAGGCCGCTGTCTTCAGCTTCCACTGAAGACAGCGCGTAGAAAAGGTAAACATTCTATTCTGCGTTTTTCCCCAGTTTCTTACGTGGGCTGGCTACCTGTGCGATCAAGGAAGCTACCTCAAGCCTATAATCCACGGCAAGCAAACAATTGTCGCATTGGAACTCTGAGTGATCCGGTTTGTCCTGAAACAAAGCGTAGTAGATACAGCTCCTACAGCTATGGGACCGTTCATTTACCTTTCCAGAAAGAGGGCTCTATTGGAAAACTCATCTGGGAATAACTTTTTTAGCTTGATGGCTAATGTTAGCAGCTTAGCTAGGTTAGCGGCACTTTCAAGTAGACTTTAACCTGTCAATTAAACGTGATTCTGGGACAAGAAATAGCGGTCCTAGCTGTTAAATAATTCAGAATCCATGCAATAACAAGTTTGGTATTTATGTTTGTAGGCCAGTGACACAAAATGTAAATGTAATCAATTTCAAAGTCAGGCTCTTACACAACTAAATGTGAAAAAAGTCAAGGGGTGTGGATACTTTCTGAAGGCACTGCATATATATATATATATATATATAGTGGGGAGAACAAGTATTTGACACACTGACGATTTTGCAGGTTTTCCTACTTACAAAGCATGTAGAGGTCTGTAATTTTTATCATAGGTACACTTCAACTGTGAGAGACGGAATCTAAAACAAAAATCCAGAAAATCACATTGTATGATTTTTAAATAATTAATTAGCATTTTATTGCATGACATAAGTATTTGATACATCAGAAAAGCCAAACTTAATATTTGGTACAGAAACCTTTGTTTGCAATTACAGAGACCAGGTTTGCACACACTGCAGCAGGGATTTTGGCCCACTCCTCCATACAGACCTTCTCCAGATCCTTCAGATTTCGGGGCTGTTGCTGGGCAATATGAACTTTCAGCTCCCTCCAAAGATTTTCTATTGGGTTCAGGTCTGGAGACTGGCTAGGGCCTGGCCAGGACCTTGAGATGCTTCTTACGGCTGGCCCTGGCTGTGAGTTTTGGGTCGTTGTCATGCTGGAAGACCCAGCCACGACCCATCTTCAATGGTCTTACTGAGGGAAGGAGGTTGTTGGCCAAGATCTCACGATACATGGCCCCATCCATCCTCCCCTAAATATTGTGCAGTCGTCCTGTCCCCTTTGCAGAAAAGCATCCCCAAAGAAGGATGTTTCCACCTCCATTCTTCACGGTTGGGATGGTGTTATTGGGGTTGTACTCATCCTTCTTCTTCCTCCAAACACGGCGAGTGGAGTTTAGACCAAAAATCTATATTTTTGTCTCATCAGACCACATGACCTTCTCCCATTCCTCCTCTGGATCATCCAGATGGCCATTGGCAATCTTCAGACGGGCCTGGACATGCGCTGGCTTGAGCAGGGGGACCTTGCGTGCGCTGCAGGATTTTAATCCATGAAGGCGTAGTGTGTTACTAATGGTTTTCTTTGAGACTGTGGTCCCAGCTCTCTTCAGGTCATTGACCAGGTCCTGCCGTGTAGTTCTGGGCTGATCCCTCACCTTCCTCATGATCATTGATGCCCCACGAGGTGAGATCTTGCATGGAGCCCCAGACCGACAGTTGAAGTGTACCTATGATAAAAAATTAGAGACCTCTACATGCTTTGTAAGTAGGAAACACTGCCAATTTTGCAGGTTATCAAATACTTGATCTCCCCACTGTATATATATATATATTTTTTGTGATCAGGACCCGTGGTCCGTTTTGAACCCGTTCTTGGTCCGGATCCGCCAGTTGAGTATAGGGGTTCTACATGATGAGGTCAGTACTAATGAATTTAATCATTTAACCGGAGCAGTGAAGAAAACACAGTGTTCTCAAGCCTCCTATTAATCACAAATCAGCCTGTGTTTACATTGGCTGAATGGCGCTGTAGATCAGGGGTTCCCAAACTTTCTCACTCAGGCCACCCCTCCAGCATTGGGAACCCCCCCCCCACCAACACATTTTGTCATGGGGGTGCAGAGAACATTTAGCCATTTTAAAGTACAATTCCTGCAATTCTACTCATTTTGCCATGTCTTATGTGTGTTCATGTGATGTTTGAGTGACTCAAACATTACAACAAAATCTATAGCCTAAAAAACTCTAGCTAAAAAATGTTAGCTGACATGGGCTAGTTGATCTGAACATTTCTGACAAGTTATAAATAAGTCTCTAAGGTATGCAATGACAAACATGACAAGAGGAAAACAGATGATATACTACCCAATTTTCGAAATTGCATCGCATTCTACTATTATAACTTTCAAGAGTAATTTGAAAGCCGGACTGAGTTTCTAAAAATATCTATATCTGTTTTATTTTGCCTGCAGGAGCCAAGAGTTTGGGAACCACTGCTGTGGATGATAGCCACGGCCTGATCCATTAGTCAGCTGAAAACAAGTGCAGTGTCCCTATTCACTATGTAGTGATTCACTACATAGTGAATAGGGACACAGCACTTGTTTTCAGCTAGTGTAGTGATTCACTACATAGTGAATGGGGACACAGCACTTGTTTTCAGCTGACTAATGGATCAGGCCGTGGCTATCATCCACAGCAGTGGTTCCCAAACTCTTGGCTCCTATAATTCAATAAGGTGCCATTTGAGACTTAGCAATGACCATGCATCCCAGTGTTTTGGCCTGGGTGTTACTGGGTCCACGTTCAGTTTGAAACAACATCACGTCACCCCCGCCACTGTATAAACAGGAAGGTATGATTTCTGCTCTGAGATATATGATGCAGGTATTTCTTTTACAACACAGGCGGTTGATTAGTACTTTCATTGGGGAGGACGGGCTCGTGGCAACGGCCGGAGCGGAATTAGTGGAATGCTATCAAATACATCCAACACGTTTCCATGTGTTTGATGCCATTCCATTTGCTCCGTTCCAGCCATTATTATGAGCCATCCTGCCCGCAGCAGCCTCCACTGCTTTACAAAGGCTCCACTTCAGGCTGGCTGAATGCCTTCCTTCGCTCGCAGTGCCTCAGAACGAAATCCCTCAACCCTTAATCCCCTTAGCAACAAGGGTCTGTTTCTCTGCTTAGCATGAAGTAGGCCTCAGAGGTCTCGTGTATGCCTTGGCCTCTAGGCCAAAAGCCTCCTGTTTACAATTTCTCTATTCCTGTTTTTAATGTTGCTCTGAGAGCAGCCACAAAGGGACAGTTTTGTCCAGCAGGAACAAGGGAGCTATTAGAGGAGAGATGGAGGAAGGAAGGAAGATTCAGGGAGGGGAGGGAGAGGCCCAGGGGGAATAGCTACCCCAGCAGCTGTTCCCTCAGGGCCAGGACATGAGAGGCATTTCATACTGGGAGGGAGAAATAACTTTGAAGAACATAGGATGGCTGCTGCACTGGGAAAACACTGGTCACTTCTCCCTCCGGAGGAAAGGCATGTTATGTCACTTTGGGTCGGCCTGTCAATCCCTCCAATATAATGCGATTAGGTGAAGACGTTTAACCCAGTTGCTGGGAGGAGATATGTGACACAGCCGCTCAATAAACATCCATTAAACAGTAGTAACACGTCCGGATATTCTTCCTGTGTGATATGCATGACTGATGTAGAATGACAGCAAATAGGAAAATCCCAATATAGGAAGACAATATGATAAGATATAGGACATCTACACTCTTAGGAAGAAAAGGGTTATTCGGCAGTCGTCGTAGGATAACCCTTTTTGGTCAAAGGTAAAACTCTCTGTGGAAAAGGTTCTAGGGAAAGGGGGTACCTAGTCAGTTGCATAACTGAATGCATTCAACCAAAGTATGTCTTCTGCATTTCTCCCAACCCGTCTGAATCAGAGAGGTGCGAGGGGCTACCTTTTATTTATTTATTTATTTTCACCTTTATTTAACCAGGTTGGCAAGTTGAGAACAAGTTCTCTTTTACAATTGCGACCTGGCCAAGATAAAGCAAAGCAGTTCGACACATATAACGACACAGAGTTACACATGGAGTAAAACAAACATAGAGTCAATAATAAAGTAGAAAAATAAGTCTATATACAATGTGAGCAAATGAGGTGAGATAAGGGAGGTAAAGGCAACAAAAAAAAGGCCATGGTGGCGAAGTAAATACAATATAGCGAGTAAAACACTGGAATGGAAGATTTGCAGTGGAAGAATGTGCAAGGTAGAGATCGAAATAATGGGGTGCAAAGGAGAAAAATAAATAAAGAAATACAGTAGGGGGAGAGGTAGCTGTTTGGTTCTAAAGCTTAATCGACAATCCACATCACTAGGTTGCTGTTAGGGGTTAACTGCCTTGCTCAATGGCAGATTTTTCCAGCTTGCCAGCTCGGGGATTCGAAACAACAACCTTTTGGATACTGGCCTCTACCTGGAACCAAAAAGGATTCTTCAACGGGTTCTCCTATGGGGAACCCTTTTAGGTTCTCGATATCATCTTTTTTTGTAGGGTTGTATAGAGAATATAATGTAGGAAATAATAAGATTCCCTTGTAAATTTGTCCTGCTGTGAAAAGAAACATCCATACTAGTATTTGGACTGATTACACTTTAATAGTTGCTCTTTATAGATCACATTGTCATTTGTTTAAATGAAAAAAGTCTCAAAGATGTATGCCATGCTGGTACAGTATAAACTTTCTACATATGATTTGCTCTGGTGCCAGAGCGCTCATGGTTTAAACTAGAGTGCTGTAGTGTATCTGCACTCCAGTATATGTCCTTTAACACGATGAAGCTGCACACTTCTCACATATGCCTTCTAAGAAGACAGAGCTAAATCCTCGGGAGAAAAAAAAACAATTGAAACAAAAAATGTGATTGAAATTTCAAAAGCTGAAACACACGGGGAAAAAAAGAAGGGACAGAGAGTTTCCCCCTGTCTCCATATGGCAGCCATTTGTCTCAAGGAGGCCTGTCAGATATAAATAATATGTTATGGAAAAAAAGGAGCAGAGAGCATTTCTTCCACTGGGACAAGATCTCCGGAGGCCTGGTGTCCTTCACGTCAGAGACTAGGAGGGTGGGATGGAGAGAGGGAGAGAGAGAGAGGAAAAGAGGAAGAGAGGGAGGGTGAGAGGAATGGAGGGAGGAACATAAACTCATTGCAAGTAAGCGGTCACATACAAGTCTGGAGAACTCATGTATCCCTCAGTTTAACAGCACCAGCAGACTAAATCCATATGTTTGTTTGGAGTTGATGCTGTGGACTCTGGCTATCAGGAAATGACAGGAATACGAAGACTCCTAGAGTCCTTTCTCCTTTAACTCAACCTTGTGTGATTGTATATCATCTGAAACCAATCAGCTCTAAGCTCCCTCCCTCCCTCCCCCTCCCTCCCTCCTCCCTCCTTCTCTGTCTCTCCCTGCATGTGTCTTTTTTGTGTGCTTGTGCAGCCCAGAGCAGAGCAGGGCCCAGACTGGACCCTTCCGTGTGTGCGAAAGACATCGTGATTAACATTCACCCAAATCGCTGAGGGACACACTTTCTAAACCCTTCCTTCCTGCTGCAAGTGGAATTCTCATTAAGTCATAACTACTTTTCAAGAGCAGCATTCCTCTACAGAATACCAGGTCCGTCCACGACCCAAGCCCAAAAGTAATTTTCTTAAATGTAAATGAATTACATACAAAGGAAAGACAAAGAGAAAACAATTACCCAGAGCAGTAGTTTTGAGATTTGTCCCAAGATTTAAAAAAAAGAAGATGTTTGAAGGCTGAGCCCTGTTAATGGAAGCGGAACAGAATGGGAGTTATTCTTACAGGGACTGAGACATTTACACAGACAGAAATCACCCCAGATATCCTTTCTGGATTTCCTTCTTTCCTGTGTAATAGGAAACCTCATCACTTCTTTTATATTGTCACCAGAAGTTTATGATATCTGTTTGCATTGAAAACCGATCTCTCAGACAATACCTCTCCAACATCTCACTTGGAGCTCTGTCCACACTCCCAGGGCCCAACTGTATTTTTTCTGGGTTGCCGAGCAGGAGAAAAGCTCACTTGAGTTGTGGATTCCCTGTGGATTCTGAGCGATTAGCCTCATTGTGTTACTTTTTCAGGCAGAGGGGGGAGAGGGAGAGGGGGCCACCTGGTGCATCTATGAACATAAAAGCTGCTCTCTCTCTCTCTCTCTCTCTCTCTCTCTCTCTCTCTCTCTCTCTCTCTCTCTCCTGCTGGTGAATGGGAGTGACAGGTCTAATTGGTATATGGGCCATCCACTTTGCTCCCTCATTTAGTAATTTGTCTGGTTCCTTTCCTTCTCCACGCCGCTTCCTCTCGCCCTGTAAAATGATCACGGCTACTTGATTTCCCCCTTCCCAAAAATGTATGATAATCCAGCAGGAGTCGTTAGCAGAATGGTAAACTTGAGGCACTTGAAGCGAGCCCTCTAACCAAAACACTAGTGTCCTCCCCCTTGTATATAAGGGTCTTTAATTCACAGACAAACCCACAGTGAAGCAAGGAAAGACCACTTGAATTGGCACAAATGAACATGGAATGCACACTCAATCTGCCATTTTCCTACACTCTGTCTCGCTGACCAGCAGCGGTTGACCTGGATGGCCTGATTTCTCAATATGGTAAGAAATACTAAAGACTAATGTATAATACATGTATAATATATAACACCAATGCACATAAGAGCTACATACGTAATATAAACATGAAACAGACAGGCAGGAGCATATTTCCCCTGAGTGGTCATCTGGCATGAGGCCCCTGCTCGACGCCCTTGTTCTTGCGTGATCAGGCAGGCTGTTTGGAGGCCCCTGTCTCAGTGGCTGCGTCCTCTCCTTTCATGGGGTCTTCCGCTGTCCCATTCAGAGCCATGGCCCTCCGTCTCCGCTGACTGCACTCTACTCACAGCCAGGGTGTCAGGGCAGCACTGGGGGGCCGGGCAGGGGGAGCCCCGACCGGAGGCACGCTTCTAGACTTGTGGATGAGGCAGAAAAACCATTATGGATCGTTATGGTTGGTTGATCGCTCCCATTCAAGGGCTGAGCTGCTCACAAAAGGTCTAGGCAGAAGCCAAAATAATGGATCTATTTTTCCCCCTCCCTCTGCTCCATTTATATGATCACGAGGCACATACTGAGGCGGAGAGGAATGTGTGTAACCCCCCACCCTGTCGCTCTATCCATCCCAGTGCTGAACATCAGTACCATGGCTGCTAGTTCCTGTGTTGCACATTCCTGTTGCTGACCTACCAGGAAGTAAGCACCAAAAACAGCAGCCAGCATGTTGATACATGAAGACCAAAATATAACCTCCTCTTTCTATAACCTGATGAGCAGGGGATGAGGAAGATGGAGAAAGGGAGGAAGCATGAGAGAGAGGTGTAAACCCACATCCTACAGGGCAGACCGTGTCATTTCAACATGGAAATATTGGTCATATTTGGTAGAAATGTTTATAAATGACATTTCAGCCTTTATTCACCCCAGGGCTGGCTCTAGCCCTTTGGGAATTTGGTTGGGGGACCCCCCACCAAGCAGACAAACATTTTTAGTGGCCCCCTTCTTGACGGCAGAGAGAAAAATGTAATTTTTCAAGTTTATTTCCTGCAGTTCTACACATTTTGCCATGGCGTGGAGAGACATTTTAGCAATTTTATAACACTATTTATGCAATTTTACTCCTTTTGCCATGGGGCCTTGAATCTTTTTTGCAGTTTTAAAGCACATTTCCTGCAATTCTGCACATATTGCCATGATTTATGCCATGTTAATGATATCTGAGTGAGAGTGACTTACAAAATCAATGTGGGCCCCCTGGAGGTCACGGCCCCTGGGCACGTACCCTGTGTGCCCGGTCGGTGTTCGGACATGATTACAAGTTTAGACAACTGGCTAAACTAATTTACCAATCTAAAAATCAACAGCTGACATTGTCTAATTGAGTGACTGTCAGTGACTGACAAAATAACACTCTTCGAAAAAAAGGTGCTATCTAGAACCTAAAAGGGTTATTCGGATGTCCCCACAGGAGAACCCTTTGAAGAACCCATTTTGGTTCCAGGTTGAACCCTTTTGAGTTCCATGTGCCTGGAACCAAAAAGGGTTCTCCTATGTGGACAGCCGAAGAATGATTTTGGAACCCTTTTTTCTAAGAGTGTAGAGAAAAACTGCTGAACTGCTGACGCACAACCAAATTTTGAACTTGTAGCTTCTATATTCTACTAATCGAACTCTCATCAGTTAGGTGAGACCACGACAGAACAGCCTCAATTTGTCTGGGCATGGATTCTACAAGGTGACAAAAGCGTTCCACAGGGATGTTGGCCCATGTTGACTCCAATGCTTCCCACAGTTGCGTCAAGTTGGCCGGGTGTCCTTAAGGTGGTGGAACATTCTTGATACGCAAGGAAAATGGTTGAGTGTGAAAAACCCAACAGCTTTGAAGTTCTTGACACAAACAAGTGTGCCACATACTACTATACCCCGTTCAAAGGCACTTAAATAATTTGTCTTGCCCTTCCACCCGCTGAATGGCACACATACACAATCCATGTCTCAATTGTCTCAAGTCTTAAAAATGATTATTTAACCTGTCTCCTCCCCTTCATCTACACTGATTGAAGTGGATGTAACAAGTAACATCAATAACGGATCATATATTTTACTTGGATTAATCTGGTCAGTTACTGTCATGGAAAGAGCAAGTTCTTAATATTTTGAGTACTCAGTGTATACAGTATGTGTTATCACTGCACTTTCAACCATTTCAAAGCACAACAAAGTTCAAATGGAAATACAATGTCTGATATTTTGTATATATACAACAACAATGTGTTATAATTGTGCTTCATCTAGCACAACCAAATGACCTGGATTGCTGTTGAGATTACATTAAAAGTACATAGTGCAAATGATTAATGCTGTTCGAGATTCTACACAGATTATTATAGCAATTTTATAGATCTCCATAGACCTTCATTCTATCTTGAACGCTTTCTATCATTACATAACAAGACATTTATACACTGAACAAAAATATAAACACAACATGTAACGTGTTGGTACAATGTTTCATGAGCTGAAATAAAATATCCCTGAAATTTTCCATAAGCACAAAAAGCGTATTTCTCGATTTTTTGGGGACAGAAGTGTGTTTACATCCCTGTTAGTGAGCATTTCTCCTTTGCCAAGATAATCTATCCACCTGACAGGTGTGGCATATCAAGAAGCTGATTAAACAGCATGATCATTGCACAAATGCACTTAGTGCAATTTTGTCACACAACACAGTGCCAAAGACGTCTCAAGTGCAATTGGCATGCTGACTGCAGGAATGTCCACCAGAGTTGTTGCCAGATAATTTAATGTTAATTTCTCTACCATAAACTGCCTCCAACATCATTTTAGAGAATTTGGTAGTATGTTCAATCAGCCTCACAATCACAGACCACATGTAACCACGCCAGCCCAGGACCTCCACATCTGGCTTCTTCACTTGTGGGTGTAATGAACACGAGGGAGACAGAGAGCTGGTTTCAAGCGCAGAGCGCAGCAGGTGTTTAATGAAAGGGACCATAGGAGGAGACAGGTAGCTGGGTCCAGGAGCAGGCAGAAGGTCATACAAGGTAGGTCCAAAAATCGCAACAGTACAGGCAGGGAATAGGCAAAAGGCGTTGTGAATGAGGCAGGCAAAAACTACCATACACGGGAGGAGAGAAGGATGGGAAAAACAGAGCTCTGAAAAAGTGTGTCTCAAAACAAACAATACCTAGAAGTGATGGGGTGCATGGAACTGAACTAAATAGTGTGAGATGATGACATGTAGGTGTGTGAACAGGTGTTTAGAATTCCGGCGATTGGTATCTGGTGAGTGAGCTGGAAAGAGGGCTGCGTTCCTGGGATCTAAGTGTTTGGGAGTGTGAGTTGGACGCAGACGTTACAGTGGGATCACCTGAGACCAGCCACCCGGACAGCTGCACAACCGAAGAAATTCTGCACAAACTGTCAGAAACCGTGTCAGGGAAGCTCGTCTGCGTGCTCGGCGTCCTCACCATGGTCATGACCTGACTGCAGTTCGGCATCGTAACCAACTTCAGTGGGCAAATGCTCACCTTCGATGGTCACTGGCACGCTGGAGAAGCTTGCTCTTCACGGTTTCAACTGTACCTAGCAGATGGCAGACAGCGTGTATGGCTTCATGTAGGCGAGCAGTTTGCTGATGTCAACGTTGTGAACAGTTGCGTTTTATCGATGGCAACTGAGGCCTGTTGTTGTGCCATTCATCCGCCGCAATCACCTCATGTTTCAGCGTGATAATGCATGGCCCCATGTTGCAAGGATCTGTACACATTTCCTGGAAATGTCCATTCCACATACTCACCAAACAACTCAACCATTGAGCATGTTTGGGATGCTCTGGCTCGATGTGTACGACAGCGTGTTCCAGTTGTTGCCAATATTCAGCAACTTTGCACAGCCATTGAACAGGAGTGGGACAACGTTCCACAGGCCACACTCAACAGCCTATGCGAAGGAGATGTGTCACGCTGCATGAGGCAAATGGTGGTCACACCAGATACTGACTGTTTTTTTTATCTGCGCCTCTACCTTTATTTTAAAGGCAGAGGCGTGAAATCCATAGATTAGGGCCTAATTGATTCATTTGAATGTCCTCATATGAACTGTAACTCCATAAAAATCTGTTGCATTCATATTTATGTTCAGTATAGTTACAATAGGCTAACCTCAAAATGTGGCCATGGATGTGTTACTCATTTTAAGGTTGAATAAATACTTTCACAATAGTTAGTTAAGATAGCCTTAACTTTAGGCTATTTACTGTATTACAAGAGTAATGTTCAATTGTGTTTGGTTGTCAACGCAACCAAATATCAATCTAATGCTTGGATAGTTTCATCTGAGCCACTTGATTAGTCCTATTCTTTAACTTTAATTTTTAGTTTCGTTGGAGTTTCGTGCATCCAACATATCATATGTTCACTTGTTGACAAGTCAATTTACATTATTGGTTTGGTTTGGTTATCAACACAACCAGTTATCAACATTTGAAGGAGATGTATATTTTGACACCTGCCTCTGATTGAGAACCATACTAGGCCGAAACGTACAAAAGCGATCATTCAAAGTATCTCTACCGCTCCTGCTGTCTCTAGGGTGACCTTCTCCCTTACCTCACCTCGCTCATCAACTCATCCCTGACCGCTGGCTACGTCCCTCCTGTCTTCAAGAGAGCGAGAGTTGCACCCCTTCTGAAAAAACCTACACTCGATCCCTCCGATGTCAACAACTACAGACCAGTATCCCTTCTTTCTTTTCTCTCCAAAACTCTTGAACGTGCCGTCCTTGGCCAGCTCTCCCGCTATCTCTCTCAGAATGACCTTCTTGATCCAAATCAGTCAGGTTTCAAGACTAGTCATTCAACTGAGACTGCTCTTCTCTGTATCACGGAGGCACTCCGCACTGCTAAAGCTAACTTTCTCTCCTCTGCTCTCATCCTTCTAGACCTATCGGCTGCCTTCGATACTGTGAACCATCAGATCCTCCTCTCCACCCTCTCCGAGTTGGGCATCTCCGGCGCGGCCCATGCTTGGATTGCGTCCTACCTGACAGGTCGCTCCTACCAGGTGGCGTGGCGAGAATCTGTCTCCTCACCACGCGCTCTCACCACTGCTGTCCCCCAGGGCTCTGTTCTAGGCCCTCTCCTATTCTCGCTATACACCAAGTCACTTGGCTCTGTCATAACCTCACATGGTCTCTCCTATCATTGCTATGCAGACGACACACAATTAATCTTCTCCTTTCCCCCCTCTGATGACCAGGTGGCGAATCGCATCTCTGCATGTCTGGCAGACATATCAGTGTGGATGACGGATCACCACCTCAAGCTGAACCTCGGCAAGACGGAGCTGCTCTTCCTCCCGGGGAAGGACTGCCCGTTCCATGATCTCGCCATCACGGTTGACAACTCCATCGTGTCCTCCTCCCAGAGCGCTAAGAACCTTGGCGTGATCCTGGACAACACCCTGTCGTTCTCAACTAACATCAAGGCGGTGGCCCGTTCCTGTAGGTTCATGCTCTACAACATCCGCAGAGTACGACCCTGCCTCACACAGGAAGCGGCGCAGGTCCTAATCCAGGCACTTGTCATCTCCCGTCTGGATTACTGCAACTCGCTGTTGGCTGGGCTCCTGCCTGTGCCATTAAACCCCTACAACTCATCCAGAACGCCGCAGCCCGTCTGGTGTTCAACCTTCCCAAGTTCTCTCACGTCACCCCGCTCCTCCGCTCTCTCCACTGGCTTCCAGTTGAAGCTCGCATCCGCTACAAGACCATGGTGCTTGCCTACGGAGCTGTGAGGGGAACGGCACCTCAGTACCTCCAGGCTCTGATCAGGCCCTACACCCAAACAAGGGCACTGCGTTCATCCACCTCTGGCCTGCTCGCCTCCCTACCACTGAGGAAGTCCAGTTCCCGCTCAGCCCAGTCAAAACTGTTCGCTGCTCTGGCCCCCCAATGGTGGAACAAACTCCCTCACGACGCCAGGACAGCGGAGTCAATCACCACCTTCCGGAGACACCTGAAACCCCACCTCTTTAAGGAATACCTAGGATAGGATAAAGTAATCCTTCTCACCCCCTTAAAAGACTTAGATGCACTATTGTAAAGTGGCTGTTCCACTGGATGTCATAAGGTGAAAGCACCAATTTGTAAGTCGCTCTGGATAAGAGCGTCTGCTAAATGACTTAAATGTAATGTAAATGTAGGTAGCATGTCCGGTGAACAGGTCAGTGTTCCATAGCCGCAGGCCGAACAGTTGAAACTGGAGCAGCAGCACGACCAGGTGGACTGGGGACAGCAAGGAGTCATCAGGCCAGGTAGTCCTGAGGCATGTCCTAGGGCTCAGGTCCTCCGAGAGAGATAGAGAGAGAGAGAGAGAGAGAGAGAGAAAGAAAGAAAGAGAGAAAGAGAGAGAGAGAGAGAGAGAGAGAGAGAGAGAGAGAGAGAGAGAGAGAGAGAAAGAAAGAAAGAGAGAATTAGAGAGAGCATACTTAAATTCACACAGGACACTGGATAAGACAGGAGAAATACCCCCGACACATAAACATTTGCAGCATAAATACTGGAGGCTGAGACAGGACTGTATCTACCAATTGGAGTCAAAAATATTTCATTACCCATACAGTAGGTTCCTCTTATGTAACTTTGCAGTGGATGTCATCGCGCTGATTCATAGCCTTCTACAAAAAAAAAAAAATGTTGGTCACGTATTTAGCAGATGTTATTGTGAGTGTGGCAAAATGTCTGTGTTCATGGCTACAACAGTGCAGAAATATCTAACAATACACAATAATACACACAAATCTAAAAAGTAAAAGAATGGAATTAAGAAAAATATACATTTTAGGATGAGCAAAGTCAGAGTCTGAAAAACAAATAATATATACAATACCAGTCAAACGTTTGGACACACCTACTCATTCAAGGGTTTTTGATTACTTTTTACTATTTTCTACATTATAGAATAAAATTGAAGAAATCAAAACTATGAAATAACACATATGGAATCATGTAGTAACCAATTTTTCTTTTAACAAATCAAAATATATTTTATATTTGAGATTCTTCATAGTAGCCACCCTTTACCTTGGACACTTGCACACTCTTGGAATTCTCTCAACCAGCTTCACCTGTAATGCTTTTCCAACAGTCTTGAAGGAGTTCCCACATATGCTGAGAACTTGTTGGCTGCTTTTCCTTCACTCTGCAGTCCATCCCATCCCAAACCATCTCAATTGGGTTGAGGTCGGGTGATTGTGGAGGCCAGGCTCACTGATGCAGCACTCCATCACTCTCCTTCTTGGTCAAATAGCCCTTACACAACCTGGAGGTGTGTTGGGTCATTGTCCTTTTGAAAAACAAATTATAGTCCCACTAAGCGCAAAGCAGATGGGATGGCATATTGCTGCAGAATGCTGTGGTAGCCTTGCTGGTTAAGTGTGCCTTCAATTCGAAATAGATCACAGACCGTGTCACCAGGAAAGCACCCCCACACCATTGCTGCCAGCGCTGCCGTAAAACACTGGAACACTGGAAGTAAAACACTGGAATGGTAGATTTGCAGTGGAAGAATGTGCGAAGTAGAAATAGAAATAATGGGGTGTAAAGGAGCAAAATAAAAAATAAAAATACAGTAGGGGAAGAGGTAGTTGTTTGGGCTAAATTATAGATGGGCTGTGTACAGGTTCAGTAATCTGTGAGCTGCTCTGACAGCTGGTGCTTAAAGCTAGTGAGGGAGATAAGTGTTTCCAGTTTCAGAGACTTTTGTAGTTCGTTCCAGTCATTGGCAGCAGAGAACTGGAAGGAGAGGCGGCCAAAGGAAGAATTGGTTTTGGGGGTGACCAGAGAGTTATACCTGCTGGAGCGCGTGCTACAGGTGGGTGCTATGGTGACCAGCGAGCTGAGATAAGGGGGACTATACCTAGCAGGGTCTTGTAGATGACCTGGAGCCAGTGGGTTTTGCGACGAGTATGAAGTGAAGGCCAGCCAACGAGAGCATACAGGTCGCAGTGGTGCGTAGTATATGGGGCTTTGGTGACAAAACGGATGACACTGTGATAGACTGCATCCAATTTATTGAGTAGGGTATTGGAGGCTATTTTGTAAATGACATCGCCGAAGTCGAGGATTGGTAGAATGCTCAGTTTTACGAGGGTATGTTTGGCAGCATGAGTAAAGGATGCTTTGTTGCGAAATAGGAAGCCAATTATAGATTTAACTTTGGATTGGAGATGTTTGGAAGGAGAGTTTACAGTCTAACCAGACACCTAGGTATTTGTAGTTGTCCACATATTCTAAGTCAGAACCATCCAGAGTAGTGATGCTGGACTGGCGGGCAGGTGCAGGCAGCGATCGGTTGAAGAGCATGCATTTGGTTTTACATGTATTTAAGAGCAGTTGGAGGTCACGGAAGGAGAGTTGTATGGCATTGAAGCTTGTTTGGAGGGTTGTTCACACAGTGTCCAAAGAAGGGCCTGAAGTATACAGAATGGTGTCGTCTGAGTAGAGGTGGATCAGAGACTCACCAGCAGCAAGAGTGACATCATTGATGTATACAGAGAAGAGAGTCGGCCCAAGAATTGAACCCTGTGGCACCCCCATAGAGACTGCCAGAGGCAGATAACAGGCCCTCTGATTTGACACACTGAACTCTATTGGAGAAGTAGTCGGTGAACCAGGCGAGGCAATCATTTGAGAAACCAAGGCTATCGAGTCTACCGATGAGGATGTGGTGATTGACAGAGTCGAAAGCCTTGGCCAGGTCAATGAATATGGCTGCACAGTATTGTTTCTTATCGATGGCGGTTAAGATATCATTTAGGACCTTGAGCGTGGCTGAGGTGCACCCATGACCAGCTCTGAAACCAGATTGCATAGCAGAGAAGGTGCGGTGAGATTTGAAATGGTCGGTAATCTGTTTGTTGACTTGGCTTTCGACGACCTTAGAAAGGCAGGGTAGGATAGATATAGGTCTATAGCAGTTTGGGTCAAGAGTGTCCCCCATTTTGAAGAGGGGGATGACCGCAGCTGCTTTCCAATCTTTGGGAATCTCAGACGACACGAAATAGAGGTTGAACAGACTAGTAAGAAGGGTTGCAACAATTTCGGCAGATCATTTTAGAAAGAAAAGGTCCAGATTGTCTAGCCCGGCTGATTTGTAGGGGTCCAGATTTTGCAGCTCTTTCAGAACATCAGGTGACTGGATTTGGGAGAAGGAGACATAGGGAAGGCTTGGGCGAGTTGCTGTGGGGGGTACAGTGCTGTTGACCGGGGTAGGGGTAGCCAGGTGGAAAGCATGGCCAGCTGTAGAAAAATGCTTATTGAAATTCTCAATTATAGTGGATTTATCGGTGGTGACAGAGTTTCCTATCCTCAGTGCAGTGGGCAGCTGGGAGGAGGTGTTCTTATTCTCCATGGACTTTATGGTGTCCCAGAACTTTTTTAGTTTGTGTTGCAGGAAGCAAATCTACTTTGATTTGTTTAACACTTTTTGGGCTGCTACGTGATTCCATACATGTTATTTCATAGTTTTGATATCTTCACTATTATTCTATAATGTAGAAATGGTAAAAATAAATTAAAACCCTTGAATGAGTAGGTGTTTCCAAACCTTTGACTGGTACTATATACTGTATATATATACACAGTATATATAATGGGATGTATAGACAAGATGGACAGTATATGGATAGAATATGTAGTATATCTGCAGAGTAGACCAGCCGTGGCCAGAAGTTTTGAGAATTACACAAATATTAATTTTCACAGTCTGCTGCCTCAGTTTGTATGATGGCAATTTGCATATACTCCAGAATGTTATGAAGAGTGATCAGATGAATTGCAATTAATTGAAAAGTCCCTCTTTGCCATGCAAATGAACTGAATCCCCCCAAAACATTTCCACTGCATTTCAGCCCTGCCACAAAAGGACCAGCTGACATCATGTCAGTGATTCTCTCGTTATCACAGGTGTGAGTGTTGACGAGGACAAGGCTGGAGATCTCTCTGTCATGCTGATTGAGTTTGAATAACAGACTGGAAACTTGGAATCATTGTTCTTCTTCTGTCAACCACGGTTACCTGCAAGGAAACACGTGGCATCATCATTGCTTTGCACAAAAAGGGCTTCACAGGCAAGGATATTGCTGCCAGTAAGATTGCACCTAAATCAACCATTTATCGGATCATCAAGAACTTCAAGGAGAGTGGTTCAATTGTTGTGAACGAGGCTTCAGGGCACCCAAGAAAGTCTAGCAAGCGCCAGAACTGTCTCCTAAAGTTGATTCAGCTGCGGGATCGGGGCACCACCAGTACAGAGCTTGCTCAGGAATGGCAGGAGGCAGGTGTGAGGCACGCACAGTGAGGCAAAGACTTTTGGAGGATGGCCTGGTGTCAAGAAGGGCAGCAATGAAGCCACATCTCTCCAGGAAAAACATCAGGGACAGACTGATATTCTGCAAAAGGTATAGGGATTGGACTGCTGAGGACTGGGGTAAAGTCATTTTCTCTGATGAATTCCCTTTCCGATTGTTTGGGGCGTCCAGAAAAAAGCGTGTCCGTAGAAGACAGGGTGAGCGCTACCATCAGTCCTGTGTCATGCCAACAGTAAAGCATCCTGAGACCATTCATGTGTGGGGTTGCTTCTCAGCCGAGGGAGTGGGCTCATTCACAATTTTGCCTAAGAACACAGCAATGAATAAAGAATGGTACCAACACATGCTCCGAGAGCAACTTCTCCCAACCACCCAGGAATAGTTTGGTGATGAACAATGCCTTTTCCAGCATGGAGCACCTTGCCACAAGGCAAAAGTGATAACTAAGTTATTATGCAAGAATGGGCTGCCATCAGTCAGGATGTGGCCAAGAAGTTAATTGATGGCATGCCAGGGCGGATTGCAGAGGTCTTGAAAAAGAAGGGTCAACACTGCAAATATTGACTCTTTGCATCAACTTCATGTAATTGTCAATAAAAGCCTTTGACACCCATGAAAGGCTTGTAATTATACTTCAGTATTCCATAGTAACATCTGACAAAAATATCTAAAGACACTGAAGCAGCAAACTTTGTGGAAATTAATATTTGTGTCATTCTCAAAACTTTTGGCCCCGACTGTATATGTACAGCAATAGTTAAATAAGATAGGCCTTGACCAGAATACAGTAAATACAATTGACGTGGGTAAAACAGTATATAAATATTATTTAAAGTTATCAGTGTTCCATGACTATGTACATAGGTCAGCAGCATCTAAGGTGCATGGTAGAGTAAGGAGGTAGCCATTCAGAGACGGTGACTAAAGTTCAGGGCAGGATACTGGGCAGGGACCGGCTAGTGGTGACTATTTTAAAATGTGATGGCCTTGAGTTGGAAGCCGTTTTCAGTCTCTCGGTCCCAGCTTTGATGCACCTGTACTGACCTCGCCTTCTGGATGGTAGCAGAGATAACAGGCTGTGGCTCAAGTGGCTGAGGTCCTTGATGCTTTTCTTGACCTTCCTGTGACACCAGGTGCTGTAGATGTCCTGGAGGGCAGGCAGTGTGCCCCTGTGATGTGTTGGGCATACGGCAGCACCCTCTGGAGAGCCCTGCGGTTGTGAACAGTGCAGATTCCATACCAGGCAGTGATACAGCCCGACAGGATGCTCTCAATAGTGCATCTGTAAGTTTGTGAGGGTCTTATGGGCCAAGCCGAATTTCTTCAGCCTTCTTCACCACACTATCTGTGTGTGTGGACCATTTCAGTTTGTCAGTGAGGTGTACGAGGAACTTTAAGTTTTCACCTTCTCCACTGCAGCCCCGTTGATGTGGATGGGAGCGTGTTCCCTCTGCTGTCTCCTGAAGTCCATGATCAGCTCCTTCGTTTTGTTGACGTTGAGGGAGAGTTTTTTTTTTTTTTACCAATCCACCAGGGCCCTCACCTCCTCCCCGTAGGCTGTCTTGTCATTGTTGGTAATCAGGCCTACCGCTGTTGTGTCGTCCATAAATTTGATGATTGAGTTGGAGACGTGGGTGGCCATGCAGTCATGGGTGAACAAGTAGTGCAGGAGGGGCTGAGTACGCATCCTTGTGGGGCCCCTGTGTTGAGGATCAGCAAAGTGGAGGTGTTGTTGCCTACCTTCACCACCTGGGGGCGGCCTGTCAGGAAGTCCAGGACCCAGTTGCACAGGGCGAGTTTCAGACGCAGGGCCCCGAGTTAAAATATGAAATAGACTAGAACTATATATTAATCATCTGTAGCCTATGATGTCATGTGTTGTCATCCAGTAGGTGTGTACTTGAAAACACTCTTGTATAATAGTTATTTTGATCAAATCTATTTTTAATGGAAAAACCAGACACGTCATGCTCACGCACACAAACAAAATAAATTGCTTCGTATTTAATGTGAAGGACAACATTAGTAACACAGCCCAGCCATGGTTGTTCTGGCCTTTCTGGCCTATCTGTGAGTGATTAGGGCCCATGGACAGTAAATTAAGCTCTTACTCATTTTGACTGAACCCTTGGCCCAGCTGGGAGACGCACAGTACAGCTCAGCACAGCACAACGCTCCAGTCCAACCTCCAGTTCTCAGTACTGAGGAAACTGATCATACTCAGATCAGCTGGACACACCAGACCAGAGGGATAATACAAGACATGTGTTAACCAGATTCTCTCCCCCCCCCACCCCTCTCTCTCTCTCTCTCTCTCTTTTTCTTTGTCTCTCTTCTCTCTTTCCCTCTTTCTTGCTCCTTTTGTTCTCTGTCTATCTCCCTCTCTTCACAACAGCACAGGTAACTAACTGAGTTCTGAAAAGGTCTTTCTGAAACGATAGCTCCATAGTAGATGAAGAAAACACCATGTCAACATTCAAACTGTTGTGAAATACTACTATGCGGTCAGGTACTATACACTTTGACAATCAGTACACACAGGGCTAATTGCGGGCCTTGTGTTTATTTTCATATAGCATATGTACCATGATTATTACTCCCAGCTAACAGAGGAGGGGGGTTGTTTTGAGTGTTACCCATTGCAACACAAGCCATATAAGGTGAAGATTGGAATGTGGTAAATTCTATATCTTAACAGTAACTAGGTTTCCATCAAATTGGTCACAGATTTTTATGTGAATGTAAAAAAATCTGCATAAAGAAAATATGTGAATTTTTCCCACTAGTGGTGTGTTTCCACCAAACGGACTTGTTGCAGATAAAAATAAGTAGTTCACACAAAATGTATTTTACACTTAAAGACCGACTATGCTGAAATTGCTCTGCCATTTCCTGGTTGCTAAAATTATAATAGTAGCCTAATTTCAGTTTATGTGACAAAACAAGCAAGTATAGTGGAGAGAATCATTTTACCATCTAAACCACTGTGGAATATCTTTTCCATAACCAAAATATTGTATTTTCAGCTGTTTGACACTGGTGTACAAAACCAAAAGTAAAAGATGCAAAAACTAAACTTAAGAACAGGAAGCATAGAAATGGAGCACATAGAACAGCTTAGTCTTGCTTTCAATGATGTGACAGATCTATAACACACATTTCTAAGTTAATTTGGTCGGGTCACCCAAAAAGTTAAATATTGCAACTTTATGTTTTCATGTACCGAATAAAAATCTAAAGTTCAAAGTGTTTCTATCGCATTTTCAACTCTATACCAATAGTTTTGTACATTTCGTATGATATGTTAGGAATTTCAATTTGTTGTATGTTATGAATTAATGTTAGCTAGGTGTTACGAATTTGCAAAATGTATGATATGTTATGAATTCCAATTTGTTGTGGTTAATGTTAGCTAGGTGGCTAATGCTAACGTTAGCTGGGTGGCTAACTTTAGCTAGGCTAGGGGTTAGGGTTAGGGTTTAAAGTTAGGGTTAAGGGTAGGATTAGGAGTTAGGTTAAAGGGTTACATCTGCTTTTACATCTGAATTGTTTGCTGTATGGGGTTTTAATGCTGGGTTTCTATAGAAGTACTTTGTGACATTTGGTGGGGTAAAAAGGGCTTTATAAAAATATTGTATTTTATTTTACTTAAGGTTAGGGGAAGGGTTAGCTAACATTCTAAGTAGTTGCAAAGTAGTTAAAAAGTAGTAAGTAGTTGCAAAGTTGCCAATTAGCTAAAATTATTAAGATTCGAAAATGCAACCTTTGGGTTACTAGACGTTCACATTATACATGAAGAGCAAGAATATTTTATTTCACAAACAGCAGTCAAGCATCAATCATCATGTCACCAGAATAAGACCCTCAATATTTATTGGAAAGGAACATCAAGCTCATCACCTTGCACTTTCACCACCCTGTGAAGTTCATCACCATTGATTTAATCTGTAGCCTAATAAACTGTATGGTTTCCTGAGTTTTCGTGGGACGACCACACACCATATCATCACGTGACTCCAATTTTACTTCAATATGATGGTTATTATATCAAAATTTGCGCATAAAGGGGTTTCCACCACCATTTCTTCCATAGTTCATTTTACCGACAGAAAAAGATCCCACCATGTTGAACAAAAACATTCTGTCGGGATTTCAAAAGTTGTACAGAAACAACCTATTTCCATTAAAGCTGTTATTTTATACGGACTTTAGTGAGGGGGATATGACAGAGGAGATACTACACTGATATATTTGTTTTTCTACATGGCAAATTGCTGTAAACTGCCATTCGCCCGCCCTAGAGTATCCACCTCCGAACGAAGGGAGATACCATAGCTGTGGAATTATGATTACAGGAGACAGAGGGAAGGAATGTAACTAAAACCGGGTTACAGTGTAGCCCACAACTCCTTCTATACCCACACACAGCAGCACCACAGCCCACCACCACAGTGTTTTGACTCTGCTCTGGGCACACTGTAGACACACACAGACTGGTGAAGGCTCACAGTGTGCCCTTTCTCAATGTTAGACTGTTTGAGTATCCGACGCTTTTCCAACTGCACAGATGTTCTAACGGGTAGGGTGTTCCCAACCCGTCATCCTTGTACAATGGGCATCTGTGTCTCATCTGCAGTCTGTGGTTTGATCCAGGGCCGGTCACATGACCTCTATGTCTGCCAATGTCGGCCCTCTGTTTGGTACACGCTGGTACGTCCCCGAACCTGACGGATGGTTTTCAGAACAGTGGATTAACAATGACCTGAAAAGTCCTTTCTATTTGACCTAGTGTGAGTCACCTTAGATATCAATGTAAATGTTACCAGAGTGGAACACGAGAGAGACATGCTTTTTGGAAAGGCTAGATTTGAAAGGTTACTCATACTCACTGGAAAAGTAAATGAGACATTGGATATAGATCTGTATGGGCCTATCTGTGTTCTCTCCTACAATGGGTGATGGTTTTTCAAATGAGATTGAACTGAAGGCTTTTCAGCTAATTTCCCAACCATAAAGACATTCTGAGGGCAATCAGTACGTATGTTATGGACAGCAAACCTAGGAAATTGACTCAGTAGCAGCAGTGTGGGTTGATAGAAATAATAATTTGTAAATGGCTAGTCATGTGCCATATCTTACTAGGAGAGCCTGTACCTATGTTCCTGCCTGCCTACCTGACTGTCTGCCCAAAAAGTAAAAAAGCTGTTATTCTTTTCTATTCTAGCGTGATCCTGTTCTCCTCTTGTTGCTGAACATTGACGTGGAACCGACGTGGAATAGATGTTGACATCTGTGCCCAGTGGGCAGAGCATTGCGGGCTGCTGTATAGACATCTGGGCGTACATCCACAAAGCTATGACTGGCCTGTTCGGAGTGATTGAATAAGGCCTCAACCAATGACACGCATGAGGGCGTGTCCCACAATGAGATGAACAATGAATCGACAGAAAGAGAACTGTGAAAATGCCAGTTTTATCTGACAACTCCTCCAGCACACCTGTTCATCTGGCTGGGAGACACATTCTGAAGCTCTATTTCAGACCCGAGTGAAAGCCAGTTGACATCGTATACATTTCCATGGCAGAGCAAGGCGATTATGCATGATGCAATTTATTCTGTATCTGCTACGATAAAGTACATTTTGAGCATTATCATTATGAAAGTCTGTGACAATCAGAACACTTTTAATCAAATTTGGCAACTGACAAACTCCTTGTGTTGAGTGAAACTATTTTGAAAGGGCAATACTATGTTTTCATTTTTAGTAAAATTATACAGACAAACGCTTGGGCGGGAGGAGTTGAAAACAGGCCAGTCTGAAAATAACCAAGGAGAAAAAATGGTTTCCCTCCTCTTCCTTTATGGTTTGCCTAGATGCATGAGCAAATGAGAACAATGTGGACAGTGTACTTGAACCAGTTGTCCTATAAATCAAACATGGAGATCATGCAGTGGCATAAAAGCCCCTCTCTAGAACAGCACTTAAATCTTTTTCACGTGGATTCTGCTCTGCAGTAGTGTGCTTCAGAACTGAAAGCTCCAACCTGGTCATGGAGAGTGTGGGTGTGGGAGGCCTGTATGTCACATGCAGCACAACAACAGGAAGCCCTGTTGAGAACAGCTAGACCCCAACCTCCTCCTCCCCTGAGACAATGGCACACTTCAAAAGGCTGATTTGTTTGGACATTGCTGTTAAGGAGGGAATAATTACAGGAACTTTCCTGCTCTGTCACGGGAGAGGTTGCAAGCTAAAAACAGAAAGAAAAGAAAGAAAATAGGATTAGAGAAAGAGGCCTTTGTTATCCTGTGCATCATTAAAGACCTTGTCGTAAAAAAAAAACGACAACATCCAAGACGTCTGACATCTGGAATGTGAGGCATTTACCAGAAATAGGCCAGAGCCTTGACTGTTTGTTTGCAATAAATTAGTGGTCTATTTTTTGTCCGAGGGGTTTTCATGTTGAGAATGACAGGAAGGGGAAAGGGAAGTGGAAGAGATAAAGGCTTCAACTTGACTAAGACGTCGTGGTTCCGAGAAATGTTGGGCGGAAGAGTAGGCAACGCCATGGATAGATGTGGCCGTTACGCTTGCATACGTATCCCACCTAAAATAGACCCATTCCATGACGATACAAAATAACATTTAAAAGGGATGAGTAGTAGGAGAGAGTGGGGTAAATTGGGAATATTTTTTACATTCAGCATAACTCCGTCAAGGGGAATATAGCATTCTTTCTAACAAAGATATCTACAAATATTTCACAATGTTGTGTATCCCTGGAAATAATCAGAATTCATGTAAGCATTACAGTTTTGAAGGCATTTCTTTACTGAATGAAATATTACCACTACCTTTTAAATATCACAATCTTTATTTCCAAAACATAATTCAACACAATCACTTGTTTGTCTTTTAATTATTATTATTATTATTTTTTAACACAGGCTTAACACCTAACAGACAATTTGTACTTTTTTTTTACACTTTTAACATAGGCCAGGCCCTGTTGTTTCCTCATATCCCAGCGATAATACCTTGCATTATGCCTGGGTCTTACACTTCAATTTGATCAACTTGCCATTGGCTCAACCATTGTTTCAATTTACCCCATCGCCATTGGCTCAAATTACCCCAAGGTAAACATTTTGACTATATTAGCCTACAGATAGCTACACCTTTCAGGGTGCACTTTCATGCTAGGTTTGGGTTCGCGCCCAGGCTCTGTCGTAACCGGCCGGGGCGACCGGCGTGGTCTGGTTAGGGGGGTTTGGCACATAACCTTGTCTCATCGCGTTCCTGGGCGGGCCAGGCGCAGTGCGCGCTAACCAAGGTCGCCAGGTGCACGGTGTTTCCTCTGACACATTGGTGCAGCTGGCTTCCGGGTTGGATGCGTGCTGTGTTAAGAAGCAGTGCGGCTTGGTTGGGTTGTGTATCGGAGGACGCATGACTTTCAACCTTAGTCTCTCCCGAGCCCGTACGGGAGTTGTAGAGATGAGACAAGATAGTAGCTACTAAACAATTGGACACCACGAAATTGGGGAGATAAAGGGGTAAAAAAAAGATCTACTTTGGTTTAGATACAAACCTCATGAAAACTCTAACACAATACATTCATTTGAATTACTAAAAACCTGTTTTTTGGACACTTCTTGTGGTTTCTTCCTTCACAGACTCCGTGAAATGAGAACTCTTCATAAATATTTAGTAAAATTATTCATTTTGTAGATGGTTTCCTAGAAACAAGGTTGGCTCAACTTACCCCCTTGGCTCAGCTTACCCAACTATCCCCTATTAAAAATGAGACAGGAAAGTGATTAAAAGTAATATGCGAAGATGGTGCCGATGGAGAATGGAGTCATCTCCAACCCGACTTTGCTATTTAGTGACTTTTTTCTTGTTTATCTTTACTTTTTATGTACAGAAGGTTCATACTATTGTTGCATATGACTGCCAAGCACTTCTGAACAGATCGACAGCCACCAACCTAAATTTTGACTACAAATCCGACTTCAACTTTGACTCAGCTGTTCCTTGTTCATACCGAACCCAGTTCCTTTGTTTCATGGACTACCAAAGCGCTGCAGGCGTAGATTCAGGAGATATGGTGGCATCCTTGTGAGATTGCGATGAAGAGAATATCGACCTGCACTCCCCTCCATTCTCTTGACAAATGTCCAGTCATCTGACAATAAGATGGACGAGCTTCGTTTGAGAGTCTCCTACCAGAGAGACTTGAAAAGCTACAATAGTATATGCCTTGCAGAGACGTGGCTGGAGGACTCTATGTATGTAGAACTCAGTGTTTTTTTTCCCAATCAGTGGCAGGGGGAGGGGTGTGCTGCTTCCAATGTGAAGGAAATCTTGAGTTTTTGCTCACCTAATAGACAAACAAAAAAACGCTCACCCAGAGGCAGCATTATTGGTGGGCGGAGACTTTGACTCAGGGAGACTTAAAACTGTTCTATGTCACTTTTACCAACACGTCTCCTGTGCAACTAGAGGCGCTAAAACTCTACACCACTTTTATTCTACCCACAGAAACGCATATAAGACCTCCCTGATCCTTCCTTTTGAAAATCTGACCATGACCCTATTCTCCTGCTCCTTGTTTACAAGCAAAAGCTAAAACAGGAAGTACCAGTGACAGGAAGTGGTCCGATGAAACAGATGCAAGGCTACAAACCGTTTTGCTTGTACAGACAGGGATATGTTCCAGGATTAATCTGATAGCATTGAGGAGTTTACCACATCAGTCACAAGGTTCATCAATAAGTGCATAGACAACGTCATCCCTGCAATGACTATACAAACGTATCCAAACCAAAAAACATGGATTATAGGCAATATTCACTCCAGGTTAAAGGCTAGAGCTACCACTTACAAAAAACAGGACACGGACATGGACGCATACAAGAAAGCCCGCTACGAGACATCAAACATGCAAAAGGACAAGTTAGGAGGAAGGTGGAATCCTATTACCCAGGCTCCAACACTCGTTGTAGGTGGCAGGGCTTGCAACCGATAAGGAATTACAAAGGGAAACCCAGTTGTGAGATACCCAGTGATGCAGAACTACCATAAAAGGCTAAATGCCTTTTATGCTCGCTTCGAGGAATACAATACTGAGTCTTGCTTGAAAGCCCCTGTTGTTCACGATGATAGTGTGATCTCGCTCTCTGTGGCCGATGTGAATAAAATTCTTAAACAAGTCAACACTCGCAAGGCCGCCAGACAAGACGGAATACCAGATTGTCCTAATCTGTAATTCCAATATGTTTCAAGCTGAAACCCACACACATTCATACTGCATACATTACATATGCACACACTTTCATAACACACACACACATAATGACAACACAAACACACATACACACACACACATGCACACCGACACAACACAAACACACATACACACACACACATACACACACTTTTACACTCATTATATGCTGCTGCTACTCTGTTCTTTATTTGAGTCTTATTATAATCTATCCTGATGCCTAGACACTTTGCCCTGCCTTCATGTACATATCTACCTTAATTACCTCGTACCCCTGCACATTTATCTGGTACAGGTACTCCCTGTATACAGCTCCATTCTTGCTTATTTTATTCCTCATGTTACTATTTTTCTTTTTAATTATCATTTTTGACTCTGCATCGTTGGGAAGAGCTTGTAAGCAAACATTTCATGGTAAAAACTACACCCGTTGTATTCGGCGCATTTGGCAAATACATTTGATTTGTTTAACTAAGTATGTGCTTTTCCTCAGTTTACGGCAAAAGCACAGTTTTCCAATCTATGGAGTCTGCTCCTTAAATAAGGCTCTTTTCATTAATGGTTATTGAATAAATCCAACATTTCCACTTTGACTGTTTGAGCTCAACCTAATGCAATAGAAAAACAGGGTGGGGATGAATGAGTGTGGCCTTCCATCCAACCCTCCTCCTTCCTGCCAAATGGGTTTATACCAGAAGCAAAACTACCCAGAGGTGAGGTTCGCTTTGTCAATACAATTTTATGGCTTTTGCCCAATTCAAATCCTGGGAATACGCCCGCAAAATCATAGCTTTGGTTTGATATTGTTATGAATTGTATGACACACACACACTCCTAAGACAAGCACAGCCTGTCTGTTTGTGTCCTTATGGCTCTGTGGGGATATTTTTGACCATTTTAGGCGTCATCAATGTGGTCACTGGTGTGAGTAAGCACTAGGCAGGAAGTGTGATGTCAGAGCTGAAACAGTAGGAGGTTCCGGTCACAGCAGCTAAGTACTATGCACTTGATATGGAACCACAATGGATGAGAGTTATCATGGATCTAGCCCATAACGGAAACGCTGTGTCCATAACTCACACACAGCATGAAACAGGCAGGACAGGGATTATTTAAAAAAACAAATCAGGGCCATTACCAACTCTACCAGTGTATTTGACAAAGTTAAGCACTTACAGTAAGTCATTCTATTAAGGGGAAGAGGGGAATGATTACACAATGGATGCATCCCAAGTGGCACCATATTCCCTATGGGCCTTGGTCAAAAGTAGTGCGCTAAATAGGGAATAGGGTGTCATTCGGGACACCGACAATAGCTTTCACAAGTAGGCCAAGCATCTTAAAATACCTGACTTTAACTTATTTAGAATCCAATGAATGTAGATCACTTATCTGTCTCCCAGAGAACTATGCGGATGGACAGTCTATAACACCAGGTGTTATGGGAAATGAGCGTCATTGAAGCTCAACTGATCGGTTACATTTAGTAAGTGCAGTGCTATTACTGGCTTCAACCTCTGCTCTGCTTTAATTTGACATACTGTATTGTCCCACTAATACCTCCTATGAAAAAACACTACACGTAGGCCTCGACTCCAGTTGGGTCATTTGTATTGTCTTATGCTCAGTAGTAATAGCTAGTATCGAAAATTGCTCTCTGAAGAATGTCATAGCAGTTCAAGAAAGGGAGAGGTACATAAATCAACCATCAGTTGCTGTAGAGGAGAGGTTTCAGAATCCATCAGAATGTGTCTATCCAGCACAAATCATCTATAAAAAACAGTTGCAGAAAAGCTCTGTATGTGAGAGGCCCACCACACACCATGGAGAATTATTTGGCCTGTCAGAATGCTGCGGGCCCGGGCTCCCTGCCCCCATCCCCTTCTCTCTCTCTCTCGCTGTCTCTCTTTCTGTCTATCACTTTGTCTCTCTGTCTCACATCAAATCAAATTGTATTTGTCCCATACGCAGAATACAACCTTACAGTAAAATGCTTACTTACAAGCCCTTAACCAACAATGCTTTAAGAAGTTTTAAGAAAAAAAAATATATAAGTAAAAAATATTTTTAAGTAAAAATAATTCAACAGTAGCTGTAAAATAACAATAGCGAGGCTATATACAGGGGGTACCGGTACAGAGTCAATGTGCGGGGGCACCGGTTAGTCGAGGTAATTGAGGTAATATGTACATGTAGGTAGAGATAGTGACTATGCATGGATAATAAACAGAGAGTAGCAAACAGCGTAAAAGAGGGTTCTGGGTAGCCCTATGATTAGCTGTTCTGAAGTCTTATGGCTTAGGGGTAGAAAGTATTAAGATGCCTTTTGGACCTAGACTTGGTGCTCCTTTACCGCTTGCCGTGCGGTAGCAGAGAGAACAGTCCATACCTAGGGTGGCTGGAGTCTTTGACATTTTTTAGGGCCTTCCTCTGACACAGCTTGGTATATACTAGGTCCTGGATGGAAGGAAGCTTGGCCCCAGTGATAGACTGGGACGTACGCATTACCCTCTGTAGTGCCTTGCAGTCAGAGGCCAAGCAGTTGCCATACCAGGCTCTCGATGGTGCAGTTGTAGAACCTTTTGAGGATTTGAGGACCCATGCCAAATCTTTTCAGTCTCCTCAGGGGGTAATAGGCTTTGTCGTGCACTCTTCATGACTGTCTTAGTGTGTTTGGGCCATGATAGTTTGTTGGTAATGTGGACATCAATGAACTTGAAGCTCTCAACCTGCTCCACTGCAGCCCTGTCAATGAGAATGGGGGCGTGCTCGGTTCTCCTTTTCCCATAGTCCGCAATCCTCTCCTTTGTCTTGATCATGTTGAGGGAGAGGTTGTTGTCCTGGCACCACACGGCCAGGTCTCTGATCTCCTCCCTATAGGCTGCCTCATCATTGTTGGTGATCATACCTACCACTGTTGTGTTCGGCAAACTTGATGATGGTGTTGGAGTTGTGCCTGGCCGTACAGACGTGAGTGAAAAGGGAGTACGGGACTGAACACGCACCCCCGAGGGGCCCCCGTGTTGAGGATCAGCATGGCGGATGTGTTGTTACCTACCCTTACCACCTGGAGCGCTCCATCAGGAAATCCAGGATCCAGTTGCAGAGGGAGGGGTTTAGTCCCAGGGTCCTTATATGATGAGCTTTAAGGGCACTATGGTGTTGAACACTGAGCTGTAGTCAATGAATAGCATTCTCACATAGATGTTCCTTTTGTCCAGGTAGGAAAGGGCATCTGTGGATCTGTTGGGGTGGTATTCAAATTGGAGTGGTCTACGGTTTTTGGGATAATGGTGTTGATGTGAGCCATGACCAGCCTTTCAAGGCACTTCATGGCTACAGACGTGAGTGCTACGGGTCGGTAGTCATTTAGGCAGGTTACCTTAGTGTTCTTGGGCACAGGGACTATGGCGGTCTGCTTGAAACATGTTGGTATTACAGACTCAGTCACGGACAGGTTGAAAATGTCAGTGAAGACACTTGCCAGTTGGTAACTCTCTCATTCTTGCTCTGTCTCTGTGTCACTCTCTCTTTTTCCTGCTCTCTCTGTCTCTCTCTCACTTGCTCTCTCTCTCTCCTTCTCCCTTTGTCTCTCACTCAATTTAATTCATTTCAATAGACTTTATTGACATGGCAAGTTAAATCACTTAAAAATACAACGGTCGGACTAACAGTAGTAAAGTAACGATAATTATAATCGGAGTAGTGCTAATGATATCAATTTTAGCAGTAACTACAACAATAATGAGAATAGTAGTAAAATTAATTGTAGTAGGCTAGTTATCACATGACTGAAAGGCTGCATGTCATGAAAGACAACACAAAACAAAATGGCAAATGCTATTGTTACGTTGTACATTCCACTGTCTGTCCCTTCAGGTTGTGGCAGGAGGCCACATATTTCTCTCTCTCTCTCTCTCTCTCTCTCTCTCTCTCTCTCTCTCTCCATCCTTTTGCTTTTGCAGTTCCTTGTGATGTTGCAAAGTGCTCGAGCAGATGAATAGCCGTGTCTTTAATTGCAGTGGAATCAGGTGACAGACATGCATCCCTTGTTTCTCTTCCAGACCAGCAGAGGTAAAAGGAAAAGCATGCACACACAAACGTCAACAATGCGCCTCTGTTTTAATAATAAGAGGGTAAATATGAGGAGAAGAGGGGTCCTCTGGGGGCACGCGATGGGGGGATTGCAAGGCAAGCAGGGAGAGACAGAGATAGAGACAGAGAAAGAGGGTGAAAGATAGAGAAAAAGACAGCGAGGTGGAGTTACGGAGGAGTTTTTGTGCAATTTTACAATGGATTTGTCTATAGCCATGACAGGGGTCTGTCAAAGTATTTTATGGTGGCGGGATCTTGGCTGCAGCCTCGTTGGGGGAGTCCCAGAGGAAGCTATTGTTTGTTCAGTTTACATTCAATGACTCTCTTCCTGCTCCTGCCACAGCCCCCAGAGGCTGGAGGCCAGGGTGCAGGGCTCTGTGTGTGTGTGTGTGTGTGTGTGTGTGTGTGTGTGTGTGTGTGTGTGTGTGTGTGTGCGTGCGTGCGTGCGTGCGTGTGCCTGTGTGCGTGTCCACAAGAATAGTAAACAAACATAAATTTGACCATCTGGGGACAGTTTGTAAGTCCCCACAAGGTCAAATGCTATTTCTAGGGGGTTTAGTATTAAGGTTAGAATTAGTGTTAGGGTTAGGATCTAGGGTTAGGTTTAGGGTTAGTGTTAAGGTTAGGTTTTGGGGTTAAGGTTAGTGTTAGGGTAAGGGTTAGGTTTATGAATGGCACTTAATTCTGTGTCCCCACAAGGTTAGTTATACAAGACTGTGTGCGTGTGTAAGTATGCACATACGTGTGTAAGCGTGTACATGTGTGTGCCTCCAGCGTCCGGGGCCTCCAGCCTCCGGTGCACCGCAAGCGGTACCGGAACACCAAGTCTATGTCCAAGAGGCTTCTAAACAGACTCCTGAACATCTACTCAAATGGCTACTCAGACTAATTGCATTGCCCCCCCCAACCTCTTTTATGCTTTTTACACATATTACCTCAATTACCTCGACACCGGTGCCCCCGCACATTGACTCTGTACCGGTTATATAGCACCACTATTGTTATGTTACTGCTGCTCTTTAATTATTTGTTATTCTTATCTCTTATTTTTTAAATGTATTTTCTTAAAACTGCATGGTTGGTTAAGGGCTTGAAAGTAAGCACTTCACTGTAAGGTCTACTTACACGTGTTGTATACGGCGTATGTGACAAATAACATTTGATTTGATATCTACAAGTACTGTATCTATACTGAACAAAAAATTATGTAACATGCAACAATTTCAAGGATTTTACTGAGTTACAGTTCATATATGGAAATCATTCAATTGAAATAAATAAATAAAAAATATTTCACATGAAGGGGCGGGGGCACACGATGGGTGGCCAATCAGAATGAGTTATTCCCCACAAAAGGGCTTTATTACATTTGATGTATTTACAGGTACATAAAAATAGTATTCTGCTATCCAGAGAGTGTCTATGCACTGTCTTGCTCAATAACCATACAATGTAATTATTCTAAAATGTATCACTATCTCTTGATTAAGAGTTCACAGACAGAAATACTCTTCAGTGTCATCAGCTGTCTGGGTTGCTGGTCTCAGACAATCCTGCAGATGAAGAAGCCGGATGTGGAGGTCCTGGCCTGGTGTGGTTGCACGTGATCTGTGGTTGTGAGGCATGTTAGACGTACTGTACTGCCAAATTCTCTAAAACGACGTTGGTTGTGGCTTATGGTAGAGAAATTAACATAACATTTTCTGGCAACAGCTCTGTTGGACATTCCTGCAGTCAGCATGCCAATTGCACACTCCCTCAAAACTTGAGACATCTGTGGCATTGTGTTGTGTTACAAAACTGCACTTTCAGAGTGGCCTTTCATTGTCCCCAGCACAATGTGCACCTGTGTAATTATCATGCTGCTAAATCAGCTTCTTGATATGTCACACCTGTCAGGTGGATGGATTATCTTGGCAAAGGAGAAATGCTCACTAACTGAGATGTAAACACATTTATGCACAACATTTGAGAGAAATAAGCTTTTTGTGTATATTTAATCTCATGAAACATGGGGCCAACACTTCACATGTTGCATTGATATTTTTGTTTAGTACACTAACCAACACTTCTATTTCAGTAGTGAGTCTCTTTGACACGTTTCCTAAATAGGCCAAATGAATTGATCAAGATACAATGCTGCCACCCTATGGCCATTTTCAACATCTCTTCTCAGTATTCATGATGAATATGACAATTCTGTACTAACAAACACAAGTTTGACAAAATGTACAAAGGTACATTCTGAAAAAATAAGAATGTGACACAAAGTATTTCAATAGGCCTAATGTAACATCAGTATAATAACCTTTGTAATAACTTTGTATAGGCTATTTGTTATGGGACAGGCTATGAATCATATACATACTGAAAACAAATATAAATGCAACATGTAAAGTGTTGGTCCCATGTTTAAAGAGCTGAAAGAAATGTTTCATAGGCACAAAAAGCTTATTTCTCAAAAATGTTGTGCACAAATGCGTTTACATCCCTGTTAGTGAGCATTTCTCTTTTGCCAAGATAATCCATCCACCTGACAGGTGTGGCATATCAAGTAACTGATTAAACAGCATGATCATTACACCGGTGCACCTTGTGCTGGGGACAATAAAAGGCCACTCTAAAATGTGTAGTTTTATCACACAATTCAATGCCACAGAATTAAATGTTAATTTCTCTACCATAAGCCACCTCCAATGGCGTTTTAGAGAGTGGGTGGGTCTATGCCCTCCCAGGCCCACCCATAGCTGCACCCCTGCCCAGTCATGTGAAATCCATAGATTAGGGCCTAATTTATTTATTTCAATTGACTGATTTCCTTCTCTAAACTGTAACTCAGTAAAATTGTAGAAATGGTTGCATGTTGCATTTATGTTTTTGTTCAATATATTTCCAACATATGCTACAATATTTAACATGAAATTGTATTTCAATGAAAATATGCCCATTCTCTTGTAAAAACAAACATTTGAAATGTTATTAGCAAAATTGTATTAATAAATATTCTCCAACAAGCATGACGAAAAATCTTATATAAATGTGAGTATGTTTGTGTGATACTAAATGCTGTTATCATACAAAAGGAATACAAATACAAATGATAATATCATGATTGTTACCGATACTTTTACGTAATGGGTAGCCCTTTCCTGCAGTCAATTACCAACAGTGTCCTCTTTGGCCTCATGGGTGGAATGTAATTCATATTTTGTATAATTTCATAATTAATAATGATTTTTTTTTTTTAAACAGACAAAAATCTGATGTTTTTATGTCAAACAGTTTTGTTATATTTCAGTCTTCTGTGATGTATATAAAGTGTAATATTGGGATGAAAACTCCAAATTGAATAAATGTCAACTCTATATCTGACATGGTACCCATAACCGTGTGTGAGGTGTATACTTTTGTTTTAAACTAGATTTGTTTAAGACTAACAAGAATCACTCTGTGTGACCCTGATTACTCCCACTGCAGTAAAAGGTTTTTACGAGCTGTTCAAAGTGGTCAAAGTGAACTGAGGTGATTGATTTCTGTAGCATGGTCCTTGTTGATGTTTACTGTCTTTTGCCTTCGCATGGGGGTGTTGTCAACAGGCCGAGGCAGAATAGATGGTTTTGTGGCCTATGTGTGTCCTTGGTCCAGCTTTAGGCTGCCCGTTCCTCTAGAGCCCTAGGAACCAGTCTTTGTCCTGGTACTTTTGAGACCTGTTCGTGTTGTAGTAGTTCTCCTCCATCTTCTCCGGGAAGTAACACTCATCCTTCAAAGTTTTCTGGAATAGACAAGGTTAGATTAAGAACACAATAAGGCCTCCTCCACATAAGGCCTCCTCCATTCAAGCCGCACAGTATTATTCCACCTGACTTCTGACTTGTAACTTTTTTTATTTGAGGCAGAGTTCAACACAGTAATTTCTACACTGTGTTACCAGTCACTATTGATCCATAGAGATTACCATCTTTGTCTATGGCCAGGTAACGGCCAGTCTTGTGGTCCTTGATGGCCACCACACCAGCACTCATTGCTTTAACCTTTAGAATGTATAGAGCACAAATACACAAGCATGATGTCAAAGCTAAGGGGTGATTGTATTGGTAGTTGCCATTAGGTTGTGCCATAATGAGAGCACAACCTAATGGCAAGGCCTGAGAATGAGGCTGCTCTCTCCAAATCCTTCCTAAAAGTGATATCATTACATAATGGAATAAATAAACCTATTCAACAATGTATTATGTATATAACATATTATTGATCAGTAGCTTATAGACCTATAGGCTATTCTCTAACTGTAAACAAAAGGTGGAAGTATGCTGTCTATACCAAAACAAAACAAAACATTAATCATATACATTTTTCTAGGCTAATCTAAACCTATTCCCAGCAGTTTGGCTACAAGGTTACCTGTAGTGTCAATCACTCTAATCAGTCAATCAGGCAATGGAGTCAACCTCTAGAGACCGATCCCTGATAAAAATCCACTAGGTTCCTGGTCCGGATCAGTAGCCAGCACTGTCACATTCACCCCAAAAAATGGAGACGATTTGCAGTGAAAATCTTCATAATTTTATCCCCCGGAAAAAGAGCACTGTGCAGCTGTCATTGAGCCTTGTTCTAGCCTATTTAATTTCTAGCGGAACGGTAGCCAGTGGTAGCCCTGTTATCATTAGCATCCACAGCCTTAGCCAGACTCCACATCCGGAATGTCTTGGAAATCCATCAGGCCTTGGTACAGAAAAAAAAGCCACAGGAGGAATGTGAGGCCTACCCATATAGAGCCTATTTTTCCAAGCAATAACAGCAGGAGTAGGAAAAGAAGCAGTGAGTCAGTCTCCTGGGAGAACTGGCCCCTGTGGTGCAGTGGCTGCATGGGTGACTGTCTGTAATTCTACTCCATCATCCAGGGGCCGACCAGCGTCACCAAAATCAATTTTAGCAGGCTGTCGTCAGAGCTATATTCAGTGGTGGATACTTGAGTAAAAGTAAAGTTACCTTAATAGACAATTACTCAAGTTATAGTGAAAGTCACCCAGTGAAATACTACTTGAGTATACTTAAGTATCAAAAGTAAAAGTATAAATCATTTCACGTTTCTTATATTAAGCAAACCAGACGGCATGATTTCCTTGTTTTTAAAATGTACGTATAGCCAGGTGCACACTCCAACACTCAGACATTAACCTGGAAACAGGAGGCAAAGGGCTGTGAGACATGGGTTTTACTCTGGATACATGAAAGGTGGGATGTATACAAAGAGTACGGGGCAACAGAAGACGAACAGCAGAGGGGCTAATGGAAATGGGGAACTTGCCGATAAACCGGGGTAGAGTTTGTTGGATTCCACCCGGAGGGGCAGATCCCGGGTGGATAGCCATACCTTCTGCCCGAGACAATACCGGGGAGCTGGGGTCCGATGGCAATCCGCTTATCGTCAATACCTAGAGGTGCTCTTAAGGAGGGCAGACCAGGTACGACGACAGCGGCGGACAAACATCTGGGCAGAAGGTATGCCGACCTACTCTTCCTGCTCAGGGAAGAGTGGGGACCGATATCCCAGGGAACACTGGGATATCAGTGGGTCAAGGGTGTTGTGGGCATATTCCAACCACACCAGCTCCTGGCTCCAGGTGGTTGGGTTGGCAAAGACCAGGCAGCACAGAGTGGTCTCGAGGTCCTGGTTGGCTCGCTCCGACTGGCCGTTAGACTGGGGGTGGACCCCGGAGGATAGGCTGGCCTGATGGCCCCTGTGAGGGTGCAGAACGCCTTCCAGGACCTGGACGAGAAATGAGGGCCGCAGTCGGAGACCATGTCCACTGGCAGTTCATGGATCTGGAGTACGTGCTGCATCACGGCCTTGGAAAAGCGATCCACCACGGTCAGGTTCCATGCACAGACCGTGCAGGTGGCAACAAAGGCAGCCACGTCTGGAACCACGGTTGTCCACCAAAAGCGTTGTCGCACGAAGGCCAGGAGCCAGGAACCTGGCTGGCAGGCAAGCCTTGAGTTATGGGCCCACTCCAGGACAGCGGAGCGGACAGCATCAGGCACAAACATCCGATTATCTGGACCCCCCCCAGGGTTTGGCTGGGACCTCGCACTTTTCCACCTTAACGAACAACTGGTTCTCCAGAAGACGCTGGAGAACTTGCCGGATATGGAGCACCTGTTCCCGGGGGGAGCGGGAAAAGATGAGGATGTCATCAAGGTAGACGAAGACGAACCGGTTCAGCATGTCGTGGAGAACATCATTCAACAGAGCCTGGAACACAGCAGGTGCATTGGTGAGGCCAAAGGGCATGACCAGATATTCGTAGTGGCCGCTGGCCATGTTGAGGGCAGTCATCCACTTGTCCCCTTCTTGCATCCGCACCAGGTGGTTGGCATTTTGTAGATCCAGCATGAAGAAAATTGTGTTGCCCTGGAGCGACTTGAAGGCCGAGGAAATTAGTGGTAGCGGATAACGGGTTTTCACAGTGATGTCATTGAGTCCCCGATAGTCAATGGATGGCCGCAGGGTCTTGTCCTTCTCCACGAAGAAGAACCCTGCACCAGCGAGAGAGGAGGATGGATGAAAAAATCCTGTAGCTAGGGAGTCCCCAATGTAATTCTCCATAGCCTTGGTCTCTGGTCCCGACAGAGAGTACAGACTTCCCCGGGGCGGCGTGGTACTAGGGAGAAGGCCAATCCCGCAGTCATAGGGGCAGTGCAGCGGAAGGGAAGTGGCCCGGGGCTTGCTGAACACCTCCCGGAAGTCCTGGTACTCCGTGGGAATGGAGGAGAGGTCCGGAGCCACCTCCGAGGACCCAGGAAGACTTCACGGCAGGTTGCTACGATTTCAGACAATGGGCCTGGCAGAACAGACTCCAGCCCATGATAGCCCCTGTAGACCAGTTAATGAGTGGATTGTGCCGCTGGAGCCAAGAGAATCCCAACACTACGGGAATCTGGGGGGACTTGATGAGCAGGAACTGAATGGTCTCGCTGTGATTCCCTGATGCACGTAGGTTGATGGGAGTGGTGGTATGGGTGAACCGACCAATAGAGCACCCATCCAGCGCTGTAACATCCATGGGAATGGAGAGAGGCTGAGTGGGGAAGTTCACCTCGGAAGCCAGTGTGGCGTCCAAAAAGCTCTCATCGGCCCCAGTCAATGAGGACCCGGAGAGATCCCCCTCAGCAGAATGACATGAAAAGGAGTGCGAGTAAAGGAAGCAGAAACGCTCGCTCCCTGGTGAGCCTGGTCCTTTACCGGGCACGAGGACACAAAATGACCAAAGTCCCGCAATACAGACAGCTCCTTGTGCTGATCCTGTGTTGCCATTCCGCTAGCGACAGCCCAGCTCTGCCTAGTTGCATGGACTTGGGAAACAGTGCCTTGGCCCTCTTCACTGACTCTCGAGGAAGGTCGGGAAACCTCGGGTGCTCTCGGACACGGGACCATCGTGAACTTCCGAGATGGCTCGGAGGCAAGGTGGAATCCCTGGACATGCGAGTGACGTCGAATTCCCTCTCCATCCGTTGTTCTCACAATCTCCCATCGGAGTCAAGATCCGTGGGCAATTCCCGAGCCGCAAGCTCATCCTTAACCTCCTCCGAGATGCCGTGCAGGAACATGTTGAACTATGCTTCCGGGTTCCACGCACTTTCTGCTGCCAAATGGGTGGAAATCCACCACATAGTCGGCCACTGTGCAGGCGTCCTGCCGGAGCTGGATTAGCTTCCGGGCAGCTTCTCTCCTGGAGAGCAGGGCATCAGAAACCTTCCTCACCTCCCCCACGAACCAATCCAGATTAACGCAAATGGTCGACTGCTGTTCCCATACGGCGGTGGCCCAGGTGAGAGCCCTCAGCCAGTGTTTGGACCCCCTCCATCAGCCAACGAAGCAACTCCTCGTGCCTATCAATGGAGGCTCCTTGGGAAGAGATGGAGTTGCACAGCTGTCCCAGGTCTGCTGGGTCAATCATGGCCCGTTCGTACTATCAAGTATGAATGTAAGACCCAGATGCAGACGACATTGAATAAACAATAGTTTAATGATCCAATAGGGGGAGGCAATAGACAGGTCAAGGCAGGCAGGGGTCAGTAACCAGAGGTGAGGCAACAGTACCGGACGACAGGCAGGCTCAGGGTCAGGGTAAGCAGAGGTTAAAAAAAACTATGGGGGCAAAGGTACAGGTTGGTAGGCAAGCTCAGGGTCACGGACAGGCAGAGGGGTCAGGCAGGCAAGAGTCAAAACCAGGAGGGCGAGAAAAGAGATACTGGGAAGAAGCAGGAGCTGAGAAACAAAATACTGGTTGACTTGAAAAACAAGACGAACTGGCAAGGGACAAACAGAGAACACAGATATATGTACAGGATAATGGGGAAGATGGGCGACATCTTGAGGGGGGTGGAGACAATCACAATGACAGGTGAAACAGATCAGGTTGTGACATGATGTGTGTGAATTGGACCATTTCCCTGTCCTGCTAAGCAATCGAAATGTAACGATTACTTTTGGGTGTGGAGTGAAAGTAAAATTAGTCAAAATATTAATAGTAAAGTACAGATACCCAAAAAAAAAATTTAAGTAGTACTTTAATGTATTTTTACTTAATTACTTTACACCACTGGCTATATTTAAACCAAATGAGAATGCTACCTATTATATGATACAGTGCATTCGGAAAGTATTCAGACCCCTTCACATATTCCATATTTTGTTGTGTTACAGCATGAATTCAAAACAAATGTCGTGTAACTTACCACCAGGGACACCCGAAGTCAATCTTAAATGAATCATTCTTTATTATCAGCAAGCTGGAGAGGTTCCAACAAACTTAATGCACAATAGTACACGTCGGATGGGAGCTCTGCCTGGGGCAGTACCTCTAGTTTTATTATAAACTGCTTACACAGACAAGTTATATTTGTATGATTTAGCTTATTCATTATTGATAATTAATTCATCATTACGTTTGGATCATGCATGTGCCCGACCAATACCTCACAAGGCTTCTTCTCTCCAAGCTGAGACTTTGAAACTGAGACAACCCGTTCTGTTCTCAAAACAATGTTCTGTGCATACTGCCAAATTGCTTATACTGAGGATTCCTCCCAGGCATGTTCAATCAGTCACTTGCATGAACCCAGTCAAATTGGTTATTGGAAAAGCACAAACATAAATTGTTCCTTCACATTCCCTCCTGTTGTGATTCTGTGATAATTATCGTAAAAGTTTAAGATAAGCATTAGATTATAGCTTCTATCAAAAGGAGGTTCTATACTTCTATTAAAGTAAGCAAAATCAACACAGAAAACCAGACACTTCATACTTTCAAACCCTTCACTCTGGTTTTTTGCAATCTAAAATACGCACAAGGGATCTGTAGACTCAGATTGTTTCCAATCTGGAGAGCTTTGTACACGTCTCTGTGTGTGGAGTAAAGGTGGTCTAGAATTTTTTTCCCTCTGGTTGCACATTTAACTTGCTGGTAGAGATTTGGTAAAACGGATTTAAGTTTCCCTGCATTAAAGTCCCCGGCCATTAGGAGCGCCGCCTCTGAATGAGCGTTTTCCTGTTTGCTTATGACGGAATACAGCTCATTGAGTACGGTCTTGGTGCCAGCATCGGTCTGTGGTTGTATGTAGACAGCTACGAAAAATACAGATAAACTTTCTTGGTAGATAGTGTTGTCTACAGCTTATCATGAGATACTCTACCAAAACCTTGAGACTTCCTTAGATATCGTGCACCAGCTGTTGTTTACAAATATACATAGACCGCCACCCCTTGTCTTACCAGAGACTGCTGTTCTATTCGGCTGATACAGTGTAAAACCTGCCGGCTGTATGTTCTCATGTCGTCGTTCAGCCACAACTCGGTGAAACATAAGATATTACATATTTAAATATCCCGTTAGTAGTTTAATCTTGCTCGTAGGTCATCAATTTTATTTTCCAAGGATTGCACATTGGCCAATGGGACGGATGGCAGAGGGGGTTTACTCGCTCACCTACAAATTCTCAGAGGCAGCCTGACTTCCGCCCCCTTTTTCTCCATCTTCTCTTCACGCAAATGACCGGGATTTGGGTCTGTTCCCAGGAAAGCAGGATATCCTTCACGTCGGACACGTCGGACTTGTTAAAGGAAAATGCTTCTTCCAGCTCGTGGTGAGTAATCGCTGTTCTGATGTCCAGAAGTTATTTTCGGTCATAAGACACGATAGCAGTAACATTATGTTTAAAATAAGTTGTCAAATAAGTTACAAACAACGCAAAAAAAATGAACAAAATAACACAGTTGGTTAGGGGCATGTAAAACGCCAGCCATCCTCTCCAGAACCATTCTACATAGGACTATTGATACATTATAAACTTCCTCCTTATTGTCAGTGTTCACATATTACATCTAAATATTACCCAATGTCTCTCGCCTTTCTAGTGAGGGTGATCAGGCTTCACCAGAAAGTCAGGACAGATGTCAGAGGTCATTCAACCACATTAAGAGAGTGTTTCTTTCCCTGTATGTTATGCAGGTGAGTGAGGACCCAAAAGCGGTTTAACAGAAACAGAAACATCTGTGCGTGATTTCCTGCAAGACAGGAATATCAGTGTTCTGCCATGGCCAGCGAAGAGCCCGAATTACAATCCCATTGAGCACGTCTGGGACCTGTTGGATCGGATGGTGAGGGCTAGGGCCATTCCCCCCAGAAATGTCCAGGAACTTGCAGATGCCTTGGTGGAAGAGCGGGGTAACATCTCACAGCAAGAACTGGCCAATCTGGTGCAGTCCATGAGGAGGAGATGCACTGCAGTACTTAATGCAGCTGGTGGCCACACCAGATACTGACTGTTACTTTTGATTTTACCCCCCCCCCCCTCCCCTTTGTTCAGGGACACATTATTCCATTTCTGTTAGTCACATGTCAGTGGAACTTGTTCAGTTTATGTCTCAGTTGTTGAATCTTGTTATGTTCAAACATAAGTTTGCTGAAAATAAAGGCAGTTGACAGTGAGAGGACGTTTCTTTTTTTGCTGAGTTTATTTGTGGGGTACAAAGATGAGGTAGTCATAAAATAATCATGTGAAACACTATTATTGCACACAGAGTGAGTCCATACAACTTATTATGTGACTTGTTCAGCAAATTTCTAAGCCTGTACTTATTAGTCTTACCATAAACAAAGGGGTAAATGGGTTAAATACTTATTGACTCAAGACATTTCGGTTTTTCATAATTTATTAATTTGTATAAAAAAAAATCTAAAAACATGATTCCGCTTTGACTTTATGGGATATTGTGTGTAGGCCAGTGACACAATCTCAATTTAATCAATTTTAAATTCAGTCAGTAACACAGCAAAATGTGGAAAAAAATCAAGGGGTGTGAATCGGATGGGGCCACAGTGTCTCCTGACCCCTCCTGTCTCAGCCTCCAGTATTTATGCTGCAGTAGTTTATGTGTCAGGGGGATAGGATCAGTTTGTTATATCTGGAGTACTTCTCCTGTCCTATCCGGTGTCCTGTGTGAATTTAAGTATGCTCTCTCTAATTCTCTCTTTCTCTCTTTCTTTCTCTCTCTCGGAGGACCTGAGCCCTAGGACCATGCCTCAGGACTACCTGACATGATGACTCCTTGCTGTCCCCAGTTTCAACTGTTCTGCCTTATTATTATTCGACCATGCTGGTCATTTATGAACATTTGAACATCTTGGCCATGTTCTGTTATAATCTCCACCCGGCACAGCCAGAAGAGGACTGGCCACCCCACATAGCCTGGTTCCTCTCTAGGTTTCTTCCTAGGTTTTGGCCTTTCTAGGGAGTTTTTCCTATCCACCGTGCTTCTACACCTGCATTGCTTGCTGTTTGGGGTTTTAGGCTGGGTTTCTGTACAGCACTTTGAGATATCAGCTGATGTATGAAGGGCTATATAAATACATTTGATTTGATTTGATTTGTGAATACTTTCTGAAGGCACTGTAAAGTAAAACCGTCACATAAACAACATTAAATTGAAACAGTGTTGAGTGACAGTGTTACACCGCAACTCCCTCCATGACATTGCAGTAAGAGAAAATGAAACCTCTTGTAATCCTCTGTTTTTTTTCTATTTTTACAGTGGTTGGCAAGGCAAAGCAAGGCAGTGGGTGTTGCTGTGGAGCCACACTGTCACCAACATACGAAGTGCAGGCTGGATTAATAATTTACTCTGCCTCATGTGGACTGCTGCTTTAAGTCTTCACGGGTGCTTTCCCAAACTGTGGCCATTCCATAATTCATACTCTACATCTGCATGTTCAATCATTTATAATACAGGCTAAGTTGGAGAAACAAGAAAAAGTCTCCACACACTTCCATTTAGATGCAAATGTCGTTAATTGTGGCTGAGTTTTCAGTCTGTCGATCTTCATCAGAGTATGTCCTCACAAACAATAGTGGGACAAATAAGGCCACACAGGCTGCGTTTATGTTCCATCTAGTCTTTATATGGCCCTTTTTGGGTACTTTAGATTACCCCGGGTATCTGTAATTACATCTGGTTCACCGTGACTGCGTTTAGACAGGCAGCCCAATTCTGATCTTTTTTCCACTAGTTGGTCTATTGACCAATCACATTAGAGTTTTTCATATCAGATCAATTGATCTGATTGGTGAAAAGACCAATTAGTGAGTGGAAAAATTCAGAATTGGGCTGCCTGTCTAAACGCAGTCACAGTGAGCCAGATATTATCACAGACACCTGTGGGCATCGAAAGTACCCAAAATGGTCACTAGATGTCATAATATTAGAATGAAATATAAAGACTAGATAGAAAAAAACATATTATAGATGTATTTCTACTAGAACAAAACACTGGGTTCCTGTTAACAGCACATTTGTTTTTTAAACATTGTTTTTGTTCTAGTAGAAATACATCTATAGTATGTTATATTCTATCTAGTTAGTATAAGGAACCCATACTCTCAAAAACAGTAACACAGTTGAAAAGCGGCAAAAAAAATGAATTAAAGGTAAACACTTATACACACACAACACTATATACATATGTAGAACCAGGAGAAATCTAACAAAATAACTAGATAAATGTATAGGTTAAGGTAACCTGTCGGGGACGTATCGGGCCAATAGGCCGCCATGAATACAGGACACCCTAATACATTTTACATTTACATTTAAGTCATTTAGCAGACGCTCTTATCCAGAGCGACTTACAAATTGGTGCATTCACCTTATGACATCCAGTGGAACAGCCACTTTACAATAGTGCATCTAAATCTTTTAAGGGGGGTGAGAAGGATTACTTTATCCTATCCTAGGTATTCCTTAAAGAGGTGGGGTTTCAGGTGTCTCCGGAAGGTGGTGATTGACTCCGCTGTCCTGGCGTCGTGAGGGAGTTTGTTCCACCATTGGGGGGCCAGAGCAGCGAACAGTTTTGACTGGGCTGCGCGGGAACTGTACTTCCTCAGTGGTAGGGAGGCGAGCAGGCCAGAGGTGGATGAACGCAGTGCCCTTGTTTGGGTGTAGGGCCTGATCAGAGCCTGGAGGTACTGAGGTGCCGTTCCCCTCACAGCTCCGTAGGCAAGCACCATGGTCTTGTAGCGGATGCGAGCTTCAACTGGAAGCCAGTGGAGAGAGCGGAGGAGCGGGGTGACGTGAGAGAACTTGGGAAGGTTGAACACCAGACGGGAAGCGAAGATGATGACAATAGGAATTTACAACATGACCCTCATATCAAAATCCTCATTAAGTCCTAACGGCTGTAGGGTACCTAAAGTATAGATAAGGTCATTATCCTCTGTTCTTGGTGACACTTCCACCTTCTCAGTGCTCTGGAATTGTTGAGAAGAGACACTGTGAGAGCATTGGACAGAGTGAAAATAAAACGTTTTCATCCTTGTGTCTTTTAGAAAGAAGTCTTACGTTTGCTTATTCTCTATTTCAAGCGTCTGGATGTCTTGCGCAAGTACATTTAGTCACAAACACAGCATAGAATGTAAATCCAGTTTTTTTTGTGTTGCATCTGACCACACCTTTAACACAGTATGTTTTTCCAGACCTAGGCTGTCAGAACTCAAGTTGTTTTTGGCGTTGTTGCACTGAGCACAATTGCCACAAGGGTAGCTTCCATCTCTCAGGGGAGTAAGGAGGGTTTTGTTTAGGACCGTGTTAAAGCTGGCTTGGACTAGTCCACTGTGAAGATTGGGGGAACGTTTGTTGGGGGGTTCCTTGAATTCCTGGCTGAGTGTTGGGTCTGAGGTGAGCATATGCCAGTATTTCATCCATATGTTTTTAATCATAAGGCTTTGGGGTGAATGTAGTGATGCAAGTGAAAGAATGTTGAAAATACATCAGGCAACTTTAAAGCTAGAATCCTTAAATGAAACAATAACACATCTGTTTCTGTGAAAAGCTGAGGGATGAGCCTGGAGAAATGCAACCACTCTCAAAATTATAGACAGAGCTATGGATGCAAGGACTGACCATGCATGATATCAATATTATAGTTTTAACCATGTTTTGAGGCTATAAAGTTGTTTAAATTTTGTAAAATATTTTTTACATTTACTTTGTTTACAAACATTGGAGTAAAACAAGCTTATATTTTGGGTTCTGATGGGGTAAAACAGTTGAACTATTTATAAGTCATGTTCTTCAAGAACCAATGGTTTCCAATATAATACATTCATAAGTCAAAAAATGAATGTAGAATTTATGGATTCTAGCTTTAAAGACTGGAGTGTTTCCAAACATAACAGATTTCCATAGAAAAATCTAAATGTTACAGTTGATTAAGATTAAGATCACTTTTCTGATCAGTTGAACACAAGATCCAACCGAAATTTGACTTCCTCTTTTAACCCAACCCCTCCGAAAGACACATATACGTACACAGTATACAGGTGTTGGGAGAGGTGCGAACGTGTATCATCACGCTGTTGATTAGTATGGTTAAAGAGGGATACTTTGAGGGAGATGTGAACTTCAAACATCATGATCGTTGCATGTTAATAGCAACACACACACACACACACTTACCTAGTTATTCCTCACCTATTAATTTATCACAGCAACATGAAAGTCCTGGATTTGATGAGCCCCCCTGCAGTACTTACTTCAACCAGGAGACGGCAAAACAGACCACCAATGAAAATATAAGCACTCCTTACAAATGCCTCATACTGTAAATACAGTAGATTCCAATCACAGGATTCCAATCCAATCACAGAATAGTAAGTGTTCTCTGGGGGCACTATACAGAGGAAGTAGAGGTAGTCATTACCAATAAGCGAGGCGCAGCCCATGCCTTAGGGCCGGCATGTTAAGACTTCCTTTGGTGAATGACACCCAGTGTAATCCATTTGTGAATTGTATAACCCCAGCATTATGACAGAAATGGGCCCCTGGCTTCTCTGGAAAGAAGAGAAGAGAATATGTCAGGTTCTTAAGTGTCTTTCCCATCTTTGAGTGTTCTGGAGCCTAGCTGAAATGTCCCAGCTATGAGATCACCCCTGGCCGGCCTGGCTGATGAGTGTATGAGAGAGCTCTCTCAAGACTTCCTGATAAGGGTTTCTAACCACCTCGTGTGAGAGGTTCCCTCTATAGAAAAAAGCTTTTGGATGGATACTGGGGGGACTCAAAGGTCCACTGTGTCTCTTGCTACCTCTCAGTGGGCTGGGGCTGGATTACCCAGGCTAGCCCTGGTTTAGACTGGAGAGAGAGAGGGGCATTCTCCTTCCCAGCATGTCAACCAGAGGGGAAGACTTTCTCCACTCTGTATGAGTCACTGGCTCAGGCCAGGAATGGTGCATGCACTTAGTTTCCTGACATGGTTGGTTAAGAGTTCCACATGGGTGATTACACACCACTCATTCAACAAGGAATAATATTTTGGATGGAACTATGTGATTTCAAAATGAATTCTTAGCCTATACAATTTTGTTAAACTGCTCCCACGTCTTGTAGAACATTCAATGTAAATGTTTATTATGGTATTGTTGCAGTGGAGGCTGCTGAGGGGAGGGCGGCTCGTAATAACAGCTGGAACGGAGCGAATGAAATGGCATCAAACATCTGTATTTGATACAATTCCACTGATTCCGCTCCAGTCATTACCACGAGCCCGTCCTCCCCAATTAAGGTGCCACCAACCTCCTGTGTTTAGTTGAAAGCAGCTGGAACAAACCACCCTATAACATAATACTATAGACTACTACACTCTTATAAAAAAAGGTGCTACCTAGTCCAGAAAGGGTTATTCATAGGAGAACCGTTTGAGGAACCCTTTTTGGTTCTAGGTAGAACCCTTTCGCTTCCATGAAGAACCCGTTCCACAGAAGATTCTACCTGGAACCCAAAAGGGTTCTACCTGGAACTGAAAATTATTATCCTATGGGAACAACCGAACCCTTTTGGAACCCTTTTTTCTAAAAGTGTACAGAATGGGTTACTGGGACACTACTACAATAAATGGAACACTGTACTATACAGCAGATATGGAACACTGATATAAAACATACAATTCAAATTAGATTTATCACATGTGCCGAATAAAACAGGTGTAGTAGACCTTACAGTGAAATGCTTACTTATGAGCCCTTAACCAACAACACAGTTTTTCAAAAGTAAGTCAAATAAATGTGCTAAATAAACTAAAGGAAAAATAGTAACACAATAAAAATAACAATAACGAGGGTACATACAAGAGGTACTGAGTCAATGTGCAGGGGTACGGGGTAGTCGAGGTAATATGGACATGTAGGTACACATAGATAATAAACAGAGAGTAGCAGCAGCGTGTGTGAAGAGTGTGTGTGTGTGTGTGTGTGTGTGTGTGTGTGTGTGTGTGTGTGTGTGTGTGTACATCGAGCCAGTGCAAGAAAAATAATAATAGATAAGAATAAAATAAGGGGGTCAATGCAAACAGTGTTCCAGAGTAAGTAATAAACATGCAAGGAAGTGAATGATCCAGAGTCACGTTATTTACAACGAGAGGGCTGGTTGAAGGCCCCTCACATATGTAAAATGATATGATTCATTCTAGGAGCCAATGGAACACATTGGTAAAGTAGACCCCAAGCAATAAATAATTGTTATCTTATCTTATTTGTAGGCTCAAATCGGTATGAAATCCCTACAGTTGCAGATTTTTAGCAGTATTTGCAATTGCAAATTAAAACTGTATGGAAACTGAATAGCCAAATTAGCATTCGTCATGATCGTACTGTGTTGGAGGAAGTTGCACATCTAAATCTGGAGTTGCCAACACAGTAACCACAAACAAGTGTGGACTTGTATCTCCACTGCACTGCTAAAATCTTATGCGAAATAACTATTTTCCCTGACATGAGGTGATGATTTGTTACATAGATAAACAGCACAGACTCTGTCTAGACTGACACAAACACACACAGGCGCGCACACACACGTACACACTATGATTTATAAAGGGGTTATATATCATTTATAAACAAGCCAATTTATTAGTTTCAAACTGTAATGAACAGTTAAGGCATTAGTTGAGTTTGTGATTGATTCACGGTCCCATTATTGATAACATTTCGATTTGCAAGTGTAGCAGATTAAATAAAGGCCTGTGATGTGTGGATTTACCCAGGCCTAACACTTGCTCACTAAATGGGCTCGTAATTTAAACAGTTTAAGATTAAACAACAATTTGTCGCTTTGCTAATCCGAGTTTGAGCAGGTTGATGTAACCCCCCCAGATAAATTCCCCTTTCTGAAGTGACATCGATGCGTTCTTGACCAGCCAGCCCTTTACGCACCCATCTCCTGCAAAATGTAGTGCAGTCATTGGTAGTGTGGCTTGCCTCCTCGGACCGTTTTGGAACTCAGCAATACTATTGGTCTACAGCCGCATCCATCATAAGATTATCTGTTTCGGGGTAGGTTGGTACGGACGCCAAAGCTTGAGAGAAAAGGACTGCAATTTAATCGCCCAGTCGAAGAATCCGCAACTATTACCGTGTCTCGTCGTTTCACTTACTTCCCCTTTTCATCACTAATATGATGTTATCATGAGGAATGCACAGAAGGTTTACCTGGGATTTTTGACAGCCAAGAACTGAATATTATTTCAGCACTTCCCTCCCGGACAAGCACAGTTTTTCGCGTGCAGTTTTTTGGTGATGCCGTTTGGATCCTAGGCTAGAAGAAGCCAGATCCACGTTTGCCCGCCTGCATGTTGTCAGAAAGGTTATTGGGTGTGTAATGTAATGTAGCCAGGTACCTGAATATTGCTATCTGTGTTCTACTACCTTCTTATAATTGGATTGCACATCATAAGTCAAAGATTTCTTCATCCTCCGACCTCGGATACTGTGGACTGGGAGGAAACATGGGACTGCCTGCTCTGGAGTTTAGTGACTGCTATCTGGACAGTCCCCAGTTCCGAGACAGATTGAAGTCTCACGAACTGGAACTGGACAAGACCAATAAATTCATCAAAGAGCTGATCAAAGATGGGAAGGCGCTCATCCAAGCACTGAAAAGTAAGATAATCCATTTGCTCTTTGTGGGGGGGAGAAAGGGAGTGTACACATGACATTAACACAGTTGCAACAATGTAGCACTTTATTGTGACGATGACTGCGCTACTGTGTTCGGCTAAATTACCAAACAATTATGAATGAAGACATTGCCCAATTTATTAGAGACCGATGTGTTAAATCTCTAATGATCTTACGTAGTTTACCCAAAATAGTTTCACTAACAGCAAAGTGGATTTTAGATTTAAAGTAGCATACAGTGCATTCAGAAAGAACCCCTGACTTTTTACACATTTTGTTATGTTACAGCCTTATTCTAAAATTGATAAAATCTTTTTTCCCCTCATTGATCTACACACAATACTCCATAATGACAAAGTGAAATCAGGTTTTTAGAAATGTTTGCAAATGTATTAAAAATATCAGAAATACCTTATTTACATAAGTATTCAGACCCTTTAATATGAGACTCAAAATAGAGCTCAGGTGCATCCTGCTTCCGTTGATCACACTTGAGATGTTTCTACAACTTGACTGGAGTCCACCTGTGTTAAATTCAATTGATTGGACATGATTTAGAAAGACACACTTGTCTATATAAGGTCCCACAGTTGACAGTGTATGTCAGAGCAGAAATGAAACCATGAGGTTGAAGGAATTGTCTATAGAGCTCTGAGACAGGATTGTGTTGAGGCACAGATATGGCGAAGGGTACCAAAAAATATCTGCAGCATTGAAGGTCCCCAAGAGCACACATTCTTAAATAGAAGAGGTTTGGAACCGCCAAGACTCTTTCTAGAGCTGGCTGCCAAACTGAGCAATTGGGGGAGAAGGGCCTTGGTCAGGGAGGTGACCAAGAACCCAATGGTCACTCTGACAGAGCTCCAGTGTTCCTCTATGGATATGGTAGAACCTTCCAGAAGTACAACCATTTCTGCAGAAATCCACCAATCAGGCCTTTATGGTAGAGTGGTCAGACGGAAGCCACTCCTCAGTAAATGGCACATGACAGCCCTCTTGGAGTTTGCCAAAAGGAACCTAAATGACTCTCAGACCATGAGAAACAAGATTCTCAGGTCTGATGAAACCAAGATTGAACTCTTTGGCCTGAATGCCAAGCATCACGTCTGGAGGATACCTGGCACCATCCCTATGATGACGCATGGTGGTGGCAGCATCAGCATCATGCTGTGAGGATGTTTTTCTGAGGCAGGGACTGGAAAACTAGTTAGGATTGAGGGAAAGATGAACGGAGAAAAGTACAGAGAGATTCTTGATGAAAACCTGCTCCAGAGCGCTCAGGACCTCAGATGGGGTGGAGGTTCACCTTCCAACAGGACAACGACCCTAACATGCTGATCAGACCTGTCTGCGTGCGCCATCACGCTCATTTTGATTTTGTCCACCCACACCTGACGCGATCAGGACACGCAGGTTGAAATATCAAAACTCTCTCTCAACCAATTATATTAATTTGGGGACAGGTCGATAAGCAAACATTTATGGCAATTTAGTTAGCTAGCTTGCTGTTGCTAGCTAATTTGTCCAGGGATATAAACATTGGTTTGTTATTTTACCTGAAATGCACAAGGTCCTCTACTCCGACAATTAATCCACAAATAAAAGGGTAAAACGGTTTGTTTTCTAGTAATCTCTCCTCTTTCAGGTTTCTTATTCTTCTTTGGACCTTATATGGCAGTTGGCAACCAACTTTAAGGTGCATTACCACTACCGACTCGACTGGAGTGTGGACCTCAGTTCATCTTTCAATCACCCACGTGGGTATATGCTCCTAAAAACCAATGAGGAGATGGGAGAGGCGGGACTTGCAGAGCATTAAGCATCACAAATAGAACCACATTCTATTTTAGAGCCGGTCCACACAGACACGCGTGAGCAATGATGAGAGTGTGAGTCCAATCTCGCAACCTTACAGTTAACTAGTCCAACGCTCTAACGACCTGCCTCTCTCTCATTGCACTCCACAAGGAGACTGCCTGTTACGCGAATGCAGTAAGCCAAGGTAAATTGCTAGCTAGTATTAAACTTATCTTATAAAAAACAATCAATCATAATCACTAGTTAACTACACATGGTTGATGATATTACTAGATATTTAGATATTATCTAGCGTGTCCTGCGTTGCATATAATCTGACTGAGCATAGAAGCATACAAGTATCTAAGTATCAGAAGCAGGCGCGTAAACATTCATTCAAACACCACTTTAGTGCGTTTTGCCAGCAGCTCTTCGTTGTGCGTCAAGCATTGCGCTGTTTATGATTTCAAGCCTATCAACTCCTGAGATGAGGCTGGTGTAACCGAAGTGAAATGGCTAGCTAGTTAGCGCGCGCTAATAGCGTTTCAAACGTCACTCGCTCTGAGCCTTCTAGTAGTTGTTCCCCTTGCTCTGCATGGGTAACGCTGCTTCGAGGGTGGCTGTTGTTGTTGTGTTGCTGGTTCGAGCCCAGGGAGGCGCGAGGAGAGGGACGGAAGCTATAATGTTACACTGGCAATACTAAAGTGCCTATAAGAACATCTAATAGTCAAAGGTTAATGAAATACAAATGGTTTAGAGGGAAATAGCCCTATAATTCCTATAATAACTACAACTTAAAACTTCTACTGGAGGTTGACCTCTAGTAAGCACACAGCCAAGACAACGCAGGAGTGGCTTCTGGACAAGGCTCTGAATGCCCTTGATTGGCCCAGCCAGAGCCTGGACATGAACCCGATCGAACATCTCTGGAGAGACCTGAAAATAGCTGTGCGGCAACGCTCCCCATCCAACCTGACAGAGAGGATCTGCCGAGAAGAATGGGAGAAACTCCCCAAATACAGGTGTGCCAAGCTTGTAGCGTCATACCCAAGAAGACTTGATGCCCTCTTCCAAAGGTGCTTCAACAAAGTACTGAGTAAAGGCTCTGAATACTTATAAAAATGAGATATTTTAGTTAAAATGTCTAAAAATCTGTTTTTGCTTTGTCATTATGGGGAATTGTGTATAGATTGATGAGGGGGAAAAAACTATTAAAATCCATTTTAGAATACGGTTGTATGGTAACAAAATGTGGAAAAAGTCAATGGGTCTGAATACTTTCCGAATTGGGTGTTTGTTTTATTTTATTTGACCTTTATTTAACTACGCAAGTCAATGACGGCCTACCGAATGCACTGTGTACTGTGTATATATAAAGTGTGTATGGTAATGTGAAACATTTCCATTATCGCCTGATCTTTTCCTGCAGAATACGGTTGTAAGATGAAGGACTTAGTCATTAAACATCATCAGTCAGTGTCGGTTCAGATAGAGGGGAGTAGAACACTGCGTGAGTTGACAGGTGCTTGCTGGTCAGAGTTGGGATTTGGAACAATCTACAGTATCAAGCCTCAAACAAAAGTCCCATGTTCACAAGTCACCAGGCAGCTAGTGTGAAGTACAAGAGCTAGTCCTTACATTTAGCTACTCTTGCCTCATACAGTAACACACTGTTACCACACTACTATACATTACCTAAAGTTTCCACTCCACTCTAACTCATGATAGATGTTCAGAACCGGCCAATAAACTCCACGCTCTTCTGTACAGTCCACTGTCAGCTAACATTCACAGTCTGGACAGCTTTTGTCGATCAGGGACATCTAGAAATCAAACAGAATGACCCGTATTGACCCTAGTCCCAGATCAGAGGGGAACTGGGGTTAGGGATCGTCAACTATTGTAGCTACTGCTGGTTGTGTAGCTGCAGACACCACAGGCCATATAAAATGTGTTTTAATTGCATGTTACATGGGAATAATGTAAGCCTATGTTACAGTTTTCACATTATTTTGAAGCGCTCTACTTTAGTGAGAATTGAATCCAGAATCAACTTGTCAATCCTTGTTCTGGTTGCTAGCGGTGATTGCAAAACAACAAGAACATGTTTGTTACCTCTAACATGCTTGTCACTACTCACCACAAGAGAAAGTAAACCATATGTTACACCTGGGGAGTGACTTTAGGCTACTATTCAACCCCCTGTCACATCTGAAATATCAGTGTCATTTACCGCCTCCCCATCCTGTTGGCTGGAGTGTGGTTCCTGTGGGCCAGGCCTACAGTCAGTCACAGACTTCACAGAGCACCAACACCAGCTGTAGTCCACAACCAGCCAGCCACACCAGCCAGCCTCTGGTGCAAGATGGATGTTCTGTAAGCAAAGGGCAACCTGTCATTAGGGATCCAGGTGAAACGTCTTAAACCTGACCTTAAACATGACATTTCGTGAATCACTCAAATGAAATCAAATGAGGGTTTACCGGCGCTGTTCTGCGGATGGGAAGGCTACATATTTTGACATTAAATGTTGCTTGTTTTGAGTAAATGGGATAAAATGAAAACCAGGTTTTGTTTGAGTTTGCTTTGTGTAAAAGGAGTTTAACCCCTGCCATTGGTTCACCTACTGCGGTATGTCACTGTCACAATATCATAGCTCAAACACACAGGCTTTGCAATTTTAGAGTGAGGTCATCATCGTCTAGAATGGCAAAGTTGTCACCGGGGTTTTCTGAGGTGAAAAATGCTTCAGCCCCTAGAGTATTTTTACATGGCGATGACTGAGAAGCATATATCGATTTCCACACGGTTTAAAATCATTTAACAACAGACACAGCATTTCAGCGAGGAGAGGTGATATTGATTGTCTCCTGTTGCAGGTTTTTATGGACTGTTTTCTAAAGGAGTCTTTCGTGAGTGTGAATCCAAGGCCTATGAAACATGAGTTTCCATGTATTCTGTCCTACAGTGGGTTGATGAAATGACACCAGATGGAGAATTAGGGAGTATGCCTGAGTTTCCCCCTCAGAAACTCAGCAGGCTGTTTCTCATAGTTAACTGTTTATATTTTTCCACCTTACATAAGATGATGTCCTCTCACACTTTCGACGACTGGTATTATTAGGATCAGATGACCAAATCATACATTTTTAGGATATTGTACTTACATAGGTATTGTAGTTACATAGTTATTACTGCAGTATTTGCTGTAGGTAGGTGTTACCTTTCTCACCTACACACTCCACTTACACTTGGTTCCTAATGGAACCCTATTCCCTATGTAGTGCTCTACAGGTCCTATGGGACCTGGTCAAAAGTAGTGCACTGTAATAGGGGATAGGGTGCCAGTGTTTGTTTAGTTGACGCTGTTGTGAAGTGAATGCAGCTAAGAGAAAGTTGCATGGTCCCTGCATTCTTTCACGTAGCCGTTAAACATCCAGGTTCAGCTATAGAAACAGGCCCCTATAAACAGAGGCTCTAAACAGTCTACTCCACTATGTTCCCCTGTAGAAGCATCTCCAACCCTCTGAGAAGCAGAGTGAGAATCCCCAGGACAGAAGTTAGGCCTACCTCAAGAGCACTCTGCTTGGAGGTCCCCCAGCGTGCTTTATGAGTGGTGATGATAGAGCTGGTAAATTACTATCTCTCTACTGTGGTGATGGATGAACCCAATGCAGCCACACAATGTGACTATGACTAATATACACACACTACTGGCCCAGGGAGTCTCTTTCTCTGTAGGCCCTTTCAGAGGTGTATGTGTGCGTGTGCGTGTGTATGTGTGCGTGTGCGTGTGTGAGTGGGGGGCTCTTGCCTTTCAGAACAGAGTCACATTATCCCAGTCTGCCTGCGGGAAGGAGAGAGGAGTGGGTGGTGTCATGAGGAGTGGGGGGTGTCATGAGGAGTGGGGAGGTGTCATGAGGAGTGAGGGGTGTTGTGAGGAGTGGGGGGTGTAGTGAGGAGTGGGGGTGTTGTGAGGGGGTGTAATGAGGAGTGGCGGGATGTAGTGGGGAGTGGGGGTGTTGTGAGGGGGTGTAGTGAGGAGTGGGGGTGTCGTGAGTAGTGGGGGTGTCGTGAGGAGTGGGGGGTGTCGCTAGGAGTGGGGGGTATCGTGAAGAATGGGGGGTGTCGTGAGGAGTGGGGGGTGTCATTGCGTCTCAGGGCATTCTACTGAATGCATCAAATGGGAACAAAGGACAATAAATATGTGCGTGCACGTATGTGAGCGCAAGTGTGTGCGTGTGTGTGAGATAGGGGGAGAAATGGGGGCGGTGGGGGTTGGCATGGGCGGTATTCCTTAAGCAATGACGTAAAGGCGGGGAAATTAGGGCACCCACACCATACAGCTCCGTCTATTATTGCCATTTCTTTGTCAGGGATGTTTCTCTGAGCCCTGAACCTACAGTGGCAGAGCTGCACTTATCACGTATGCTCAGACGGTCCAATCATGTGTTTGGGTTATTTTGGCTTTCTACCAAGATGAGCTAACACAATCCAGGTGGACACAGAGTTGGTAAATATTTGAACTTTAGAAGCTTCATTTAGTTACATCCTTCATAATTGCATAGTCATTCAGCCACTCAGCAGTTTGTGTTCAGGCATATTCCGTCATGTGTTTCCACTCACAAAGACGTGAAACGTATTTCCATGGTATGCACCAGTCTAATTCTCTCTATAGCCTATATACATATAAATGTATGCACATGTTGGTTGTTTTTTTCACCACATTCCGTTTGCTGTTAATTTTTCTACAGTGTAGTGTTACAGAAATTGTAAACCATTAGCCTGCCCTGCAAACCTCCTGCCATGAATTCAGGCCTATTTTGTTTTGTGCAGGTGGACCTCTTCCAAGCGGCCTTCACATAAATGTTGTGAGTGAAGCGTAGCTGGCCTCTCTCTATGTGCAGGAGAGCAGAAGTGCTGGAGGCACTATTGATGACCCAATGGCAATGTCAGTAGGGGATACACTTAAAGAGGACATATGAAGAGAGCGAAAGAGAGAGGATGAAAGGCAAAAGAAAAGGGGAATTGAAAACCATTAAGGCCTGTTTGGTCCTTTTTAGAAACATGAACATTTTCCATCTGGCGAAAGTATGCACAGAGGCTATGGTTTCTGAGCTGGCCTCCACTCTGGCCTCCTAACCGGGAAAGAGGAAGTGGGATTTACACATACGACGTGGAGTTTATTTTCAGGGCTCCCACTCTTGAAATAGGCTATTTCTAATGGCCTTTAGTTACATACAGAGCTGTGTGGATTCTTCACATAGTTTCTTCACACAAACACACACATACAGTTGAAGTCGGACGTTTACATACATTGAAGCAACATCTCAAGACATCAGTCAGGAAGTTAAAGCTTGGTCGCAAATGGGTCTTCCAAATTGACAATGGCCCCAAGAATAGTTCCACAGTTGTGTCAAAATTGCTTAAGGACAACAAAGTCAAGGTATTGGAGTGGCCATCACAAAGCCCTGACCTCAATCCTATAGAAAATCTGTGGGCAGAACTGAAAAAGTGTGTGCGAGCAAGGAGACCTACAAACCTGACTCAGTTACACCAGCTCTGTCAGGAGGAATGGGCCAAAATTCACCCAACTTATTGTGGGAAGCTTGAGGAAGGCTACCCGAATCGTTTGACCCAAGTTAAACAATTTAAAGACAATGCTACCAAATATGAATTCAGTGTATGTACACTTCTTTACCCACCGGGAATGTGATGAAAGAAATAAAACCTGAAATAAATCATTCTCTCTACTATTATTCTGACATTTAACATTCTTATTATAAAGTGGTGATCCTAACTGACCTAAAACAGGGACTTTTTACTAGGATTAAATTTCAGGAATTGTGAAAAACTTAAATGTAGTTTAAATGTATTTAGCTAAGGTGTATGTAAACTTCTGACTTAAACTGTAGACATTGGCTACACTGAATCATTCTCGCCCTAGCTAACCACTATCCTGGTTCTAGTCCTCCTTCAGCATTATGGCCTCTTACAGTAAGTCTGCTTTGAAAAATAGAACCCTTACTGGACCAATAGAGAAAGACACGAGTGTGTGTTGTCACGGATCCCTCTGGAACTTTCATTGCGCACACCTGGCCCCTATTCCCACTGATTGTATTTGTATATATGTGCCGTTTGTTCACCATGGTGCTGTCGATTATTGTTATTATGTCCGTTGGTGCATGTCAGTGCCTGTGCTGTGTGTTTTTGTCACATGAGTTAACGCTGGAGAGACAAATTAGGTACGGGGAGTAAAACATTTAATAAAGAATGGACAAGGAACAAGACAGGAACAGCGTCAGCACACAAGAAAACAAAGACAAAAAAACAATCAATGTAGAAGTGGGGAACAGAGCTGGGGAACTGACAAATATAGGATAGGTAATAACAGGTGATGAGTGAGTCCAGGTGAGTTCAATATCACTGATGTGCTTGACGAGGGAAGGCAGGTGTGCGTAATGAATGACACGAGTGCGTGATGCAGGGCAGCCTGGCACGCTCAATCGCCAGTGGGGGGGGGAGCGGCAGCAGACGTGACAGTTTTGGCCTTTCGTGCCCTTGTGGATTGCGCAGATGATTACGGGTCTTGTCTCGTGTGATAGTCATTATGCGCTAGGTTTATTTATTCGAGGTACTCCTTGCTCTTTTGTTTGGGTTTCAACCCTGTGTTTTTGTTACGTGTTTGTTTAGTCTTCGTCCCCGTGCCTTTACACGGCACGCCGTAATTTGGGACTTAATAAAAACTCCTATTACGCATTCCTGCGCCTGTCTCCCGAATTCATTTGTACCAACGTGACAGAATAATTGACCATTGAGGGACACAGCGGGAATGGCCCATCTGATGCAGCGACTGGTCCGTCGCTGTCATGCACGTCGATCCAGAGCATCCCAAACATGCTCAATGGGTGACATGTCTGGTGAGTATGTAGGCCATGGAGGAACTGGGACATTTTCAGCTTCCAGGAATTGTGTACGGATCCTTGCGACATGAGGACGTGCATTATTATGAATGGTATGACAATGAGCCTCAGTATCTTGTCCCTGTATCTCTGTGCATTCCAATTGCCATCGATAAAATGCAATTGTGTTCGTTGTCCGTAGCTTACAGCAAAAATTATATTTTTGTACATATGGAACATTTCTGGGATCTTGAAACATGTGACCAACACTATAAATGTTGTGTTTATATTTTTGTTCAGTATAGATGTACTGTGTTGCGTCCAGTTGTTGTGACACCAAGGATAGGCAAGGGTCATTCAGGGGACTCTCCATAACATAAGCTGTGCTTTGTGTAATTTGGGTGTTTCTGCACTTTGTGCTTTGATACACATTGATTGGATCTGCTGACTTCCAACATTATTTTTCTGTTGAAACATCATAAAATACTGGGGGAATAGAACAGTGCAGGTCAGGAACAGGAAAGTTCTGAAGGAGGAAGGCCTGTTTACAATCTCCTGGAGGTTATCTGATGGACAATGTGTGGTCAATAAAGAAGGAACAAGGTTAAGATCTGAAACAGAACACATGGTTCAATCTGAATAGGTAGCAGTAAAGTATACTTGGTTTAGCCACTTCAAAGGCATTGCAATTGTTGTTTTGACGTTTAGAGCCAACCAAAATGGTTGTTACAACCTTATAATAGCCTAATGAATTGAATTGGCAACTACCCTTGTTATTTCACTGTTCCATCTAATCTACTGTATGTATGGTGATCAGGCTGCCCTACCTCTGGCTCTCTGTCACCACACACGCATGCGCACACGCACACACACACAGCCTACTGTATAGTCATCATCAGGCTGTTCTACCTCTGGCTGTCTCAGGGATGTTTATTGTAGGAGTTGCTCTGAGGTATGACGTGGTGTAGGGCCTATAAAATACATTCAAATTTATTTTGCCTGATTTTGTCTAGTTTTTTTTCCGAAATTCCATTTTCTTAGTTTACCAGGTTTCTGTTTTTTCAGGTTTTCGCTCTAAAAATCACACTTTGTTAACAGTAAAACAACCAAATGGAATGTTGTAAGTCCAGAACAATGTATAAACCACATCAAGAGACAATCTTTTAGGTCTGGCAAAAATGGAAGACATTTCAATTTTGGGGTAACAACCCTTTAATGCAAGTGCACATCAGGAAGAGACCATTGTTTGGTTCAAGGGATTCCTCGGCATTTTGGCAATGAGGCCATTTTAACATTCATCTAACTCTGGGGAAGTAGATAAAGGGCATCATTGCCAAAATCACGAAGTATCCCTTTAAGTGGCGTTGCTGTAGCGCTCATGTGATTGCAGAGCTTGCAAAACAGAGCTTGCAAACTTGGTTTGATGAAAATAATCTTCATATTATTATGCCAGGTAGGCTACTTTGTAGTCACAATTTAATTGAGAAGGTTTTTAGGAAAGGCTTTCCATCTCCATCAAAAGAAAGTGATCATTTGCATTATCGCCAACGGCTACACAAATTATAGACATACACACATACACACAGACAGGGGCATTCCTGTGCCATTTCAGAAAGTCACTGATGCATTTTGTTCATGTCTTATATTCAGTGTTGGTAATACCGGCTGTTCTAGCTGGCTAGCTAAATGCTAAACGAGCGCATTGCCAACATTTTATACGGTCTCTGAACTAAAGGATTTGCAGGACAGACATCCCAGCTCATAAAGTTATACAAGTAACAAAATGCTACTCACAGTTTGCTGCACGCACAAAACATATATTAGACAGCTAGGCTCTTGATTCATGAGGGGATTCTCTGCTGTTACCAAGCGAACATTGATTTTGGAAGAAGATATCCACTTAGCTAGATAGCTAAGTAGCTATTAAATTAGCAAACCAAATGCACAACTGCAGAGCATTTAGCACATTTTAGATAGTTAACTTAACAGTTATAAGATATCTAGCTGGCAAACATTTAGTTGTGAATTCCATACTGTAACTAGATCACCTGGCGCATGCTGCACAACAGTGCTGCACAACACACTCACAAGGCTCCGGTCACTTGTCGTTGTGTGCTTGTAAACAAACACCATGTGACAGGGGACTACCGGTAAGCTTCATAATAAACAATTACAGTGGCTTGCGAAAGTATTCACCCCCCTTGGCATTTTTTTCCCTATTTTGTTGCCCTACAACCTGGAATTAAAATTGATTTGTTTTGGGGGGTGGGGGGGGGGGGTTGTATCATTAGATTTACACAACATTCCTACCACTTTGAAGATACAACATATTTTTTATTGTGAAACAAACAAGAAATAAGACACAAAAAAAACCCAGAAAACTTGAGTGTGCATAACTATTCACCCCCCCAAAGTCAATACTTTGTAGAGACACCTTTTGCAGCAATTACAGCTGCAAGTCTCTAGGGGTATGTCTCTATAAGCTTAGCACATCTAGCCACTTGGATTTTTGCCCATTCTTCAAGGCAAAACTGCTCCTGCTGCTTCAAGTTGGATGGGTTCCGCTGGTGTACAGCAATATTTAAGTCATACCACAGATTCTCAATTGGATTGCGGTCTGGGCTTTGACTAGGCCATTCCAAGACATTTAAATGTTTTCCCTTAAACCACTTGAGTGTTGCTTTAACAGTATGCTTAGGGTCATTGTCCTGCTGGAAGGTGAACCTCCGTCCCAGTCTCAAATCTCTGGAAGACTGAAACAGGTTTCCCTCAAGAATTTCCCTGTATTTTGCGCCACCCATTGTTGGACAAATTATGATAATGCCATGTTAATGTAAGAGCTGATTGAAAAGACCGCCTGAAATGTCAGCCTGTTTTGGTGGAATGGAGTTTTGGCCTGCCTGGTGACATCACCAGGTGGGACATTGGTTAATAAACCAATACGAAAGCGAGTTCCAAACCTCTCCGTCAATAACAGCTAGTTTTCAGTTTTCCCTCCCCACTCAGACCACTTCCAGACAGCCCTAGCAGAATTCTTGCTTGAGAATTTGCTCCTTGCTAAGATGCTATTTTTGATAATTTTTGACAATTTTAATTGAAAATAATCACAGTAAGGTACTTCATTGTTACCCAGAAATGATTTAATATTGAGATAAAAACGGCTTTATTGGACCGTCAAAAGGTATTAGAAATACATCAAAACACAATAATATTGAAGTAAAAACCCCTGCCAACTAATATCAATACTTACTTATATTTAGTTTTTGATAAATTATTATTATATGTTTAAGAAACATTGCCTTGTGCCTTGTAATTCCGTTACCAAAAACCCACATACAGTATCTTAAAGATATTTTCTAATTTCTCTCCCTCATGAGGAGGGAGGCAAATGAAAGTTCACGTAACTAACAAGAAAAGGAAGACATTCCAAATAGTTTTTACTGAAAAATCTGTAACAGAATGACTGCAACTGAATTGGCTACAATGTGAAATCATATTATTCACAAACCACTGTTGGGTCACTTGCTAATTTCTGTATAGTACAGATCAGGGGCCTATGGAGTCATTCTATTACCTTCATTCTGTTACCGGGTGTTAATCCACTTCACATACAATAACCAAAATCATATTTTTTTAAACTCAAGATATCATATCATAGTTGACATCCCATTCTTTCAGCAGACATCTTAGAACCTTAATTCGGAGTAGATATTTATGTTTTGGAAAAGTTCAGCACATAAAAAAAACTGAGGGCGATTTTTACTGTCATTCTGTTACCAAACTTCACATCGGCACTGTTCTTCGAGTAAATGTGTTTTTTGTAAAATGTTGAGTGGAAATTGTTAAAAGTAGTCGTTGTGTTTAAATTTGCAGTCAATGGTTTTTGTTTGAAATACTTTTAAAGAAAAAAATCGGAATCTTAGCGTCATTCTGCTACCATGGAATTGCCATTCGTCTGCCACCAAGAAAACAAAAACTAACTAACATTGGTTAGTATAGCAAGTTGGGCTCAATTTCTCGCCATTCATCATCATCATCATCATCACATAGCCTTGCATTATGCTCCCCTCCATATTTTTAAACTTTTTTATTGAACCTTTATTTATACAGGCTTTTCTCATTGAGATAACACCTCTTTTTCAAGAGAGACCTGGTCCAAAAGCAGCAGGGGTAACAAAGTTTCAGACAAAAGAACTTACATACACTAACACAACAGTAAACAAAACAATAGACAGATGTAAGTACAACAATTACATATTACATTAAAAAAAAACATGAATATCTTGACTAAAAAACAGCTGTCCTAAAGACAATTACACTCTTCTATGATATTTATATCGATCAAGTGTTTAAACTCCACCAACACATTTTTAAATGCTCTGGAGAGAATTCCAGGACCACGGAGCTGAGTAACTAAAACTATTAAGATGGACCCGAGGACAGGTGTACTGCTCCCTCCCTCCCTTCCTCCATCCTCTCCTCCCAAAACAAGGCTGGTGGCAGCGGCCTTTGGTCTGTGTGATTTCCCCTCTCCCACCTCTCCCCCTGTATGAATGGTGGTCATTGTGTAGGCAGGCCTTTTCACCCCATGCAGTCAGTGGGCTCTGTGTCTGCTCTGTCTGCTGAAGACAGTCTGCTGCTGTCCACTCCATGAGGGCCAGAGAGGGGGTGGATAGGAGAAGGCGGAGAGAGGGAGCAGAAAAGAAAGACTGAGGAAGGCAGAGAGACAGCAAGACAGTGTTCCACTCCACCCAGAGAAAGAGTGAGAGATGACAGACCCCAAGGTTTGGTGTCATGGCAGGCCAGCTTATGGTTTTCTCTCTCTCTCTCTCTCTCTCTCTCTGTCTCTCTGTCTCTCTGTCTGTCTCTCGTCTTGTGTTCCAAGTCTTGAATGTGAGGAAATCGAGGTTCCCCTCTTTCTTTATCCTCCTGAAGCTTGCCTGTTCGTTTTTATTGATGTTCTATCTAAGAGCCAGTAGCCATAAATACAGTAATAATTGTGATCCAGGAACAAGCCTTTTAATCATTACTACTGGAATGTGTGTTCTTTTTACAACACAGAGGCAGGAGCAGTGCTGTGGTAATATGGAGCCAGACGTTCCCTGTCCCCTGTGCACTCTTACTCTTTCCCCCTGCTAATAAGTGCATTCTTCGCCGAACACACAATTCTGCACGCTCACGCCACGGTTTGGTTTACACTCCACTAATAAATAACTCTTACCGTCCCCTAAATACCTCTTTAGTTTAATAACTATAGAAACTGTATGTTGGGATGACTTAGAAAGCTCACAGCTTGGTCAGATAGTTCCCTCAGCTACACCCAGAGCTCTACTGAACATGCTAATGTATTGTGAGAGTGGTTGGTGACTGTAAAGTGGCTGAAGGGAGAAGTGGTGGTGATGTTGAATATTTTATTTTATTTATTGTATTTTTTTTACCCCTTTTTCTCCCTAATTTCGTGATATCCAATTGGTAGTTACAGTCTTGTCCCATCGCTGCAACTCCCGTGCGGACTCGGGAGAGGTGATGGTCGAGAGCCACGTGTCCTCCGAAACACAGTACCCTGCCAGGCCGCACTGCTTTCCTGGAAGCCAGCCGCACCAATGTGTCGGAGGAAACACCCTTTCCCGCTGGCGACCGAAGTCAGCCTGCATTTGCCCGGCCGCCACAAGGAGTCGCTAGAGCGTGATGGGACAAGGGGATCCCAGCCGTCCAAACCCTCCCCTAACCCGTATGACGCTTGGCCAATTGTGCACCGCCTCATGGGTCTCCCGGTCATGGCCAGCTTCGACACAGTCCGGGATCAAACCACGAACTGTAGTGATGCCTCTAGCAATGACCGCTGCACCATTCAGGAGGCCGATGCTGAATAATTAACCAGTGGCCTTAACTGGGTGGGTTGCAGAGGTCCAGCTGCTATGTGGCCTCCCTCTCTCTGTCTCTGTTTCTACTCTCACCCTGTCAACAAGGGTGTCCCGCCTGTTGCTGCTAGTTACAGTTGAAGTCGGAAGTTTACCTACACCTTAGCCAAATACATTTAAACTCAGTTTTTCACAATTGCCTGACATTTAATCCTAGTAAAAAGTCCCTGTCTTAGGTCAGTTAGGATCACCACTTTATTTTAAGAATGTGAAATGTCAGAATAATAGTAGAGAGTGATTTATTTCAGCTTTTATTTCTTTCATCACATTCCCAGTGGGTCAGAAGTTTACATACACTCAATTAGTATTTGGTAGCATTGCCTTTACATTTTTTTTACTTGGGTCAAACATTTCAGGTAGCCTTCAACAAGCTTCCCACAATAAATTAGGGGAATTTTGGCCCATTCCTCCTGACAGAGCTGGTGTAACTGAGTCAGGTTTGTAGGCCTCCTTGCTCGCACACACTTTTTCAGTTCTGCCCAAAGATTTTCTATAGGATTGAGGTCAGGGCTTTGTGATGGCCACTCCAATACCTTGACTTTGTTGTCCTTAAGCTGTTTTGCCACAACTTTGGAAGTATGCTTGGGGTCATTGTCCATTTGGAAGACCCATTTGTGACCAATCCTTAACTTCCTGACTGATGTCTTGAGATGGTGCTTCAATATATCCACATAATTTTCCTTTCTCATGATGCCATCTACTTTGTGAAGTGCACCAGTCTCTCCTGCAGCAAAGCACCCCCACAACATGATGCTGCCACTCCTGTTCTTCACGGTTGGGATGGTGTTCTTCAGCTTGCAAGCCTCTCCCTTTTTCCTCCAAACATAACGATGGTCATTATGGCCAAACAGTTCTATTTTTGTTTCATCAGACCAGTGGACATTTCTACAAAAAGTACGATCTTTGTCCCCATGTGCAGTTGCAAACCGTAGTCTGGCTTTTTTTATGGTGGTTTTGGAGCAGTGGCTTCTTCCTTGCTGAGCGGCCTTTCAGGTTATGTCGATATAGCACTTGTTTTACTGTGAATATAGATACTTTTGTACCTGTTTCCTCCAGCATCTTCACAAGGTAATTTGCTGTTGTTCTGGGATTGATGTGCTCTTTTCACACCATTCATCTCTAGGAGACAGAACGCGTATCCTTCCTGAGCGATATGATGGCTGCGTGGTACCATGGTGTTTATTCTTGCGTACTATTGTTTTTAAAGATGAACGTGGTTCCTTCAGGTATTTGGAAATTGCTCCCAAGGATGAACCAGACTTGTGGAGGTCTATAATTTTTTGTTGTTGTTCTTGGCTGATATCTTTTGATTTTCCCATGATGTCAAGCAAAGAGCCACTGAGTTTGAAGGTAGGCCTTGAAATACATCCACAGGTACACCTCCAATTGACTCAAATTATGTCAATTAGCCCATCAGAAGCTTCTAAAGCCATGACATAATTTCTGGAATTTTCCAAGCTGTTTAAACGCATAGTCAACTTAGTGTATGTAAACTTCTGACCCATTGGAATTGTGATACAGTGAATTAGAAGTTAAATAATCTGTCTGTAAACAATTGTTGGAAAAATGACTTGCGTCATGCACAAAGTAGATGTCCTAACCGACTTGCCAAAACTATAGTTTGTTAATATGAAATTTGTGGAGTGGTTGAAAAACTAGTTTTAATGACTCCCACCTAAGTGTATGTAAACTTCCGACTTCAACTGTACCTACTCTCAGCACTATCAGCAGTTCAAGTCCGAGAACAGATCGATGGGTGGGTCGCTTGACCTTTCAGATATAGCCACACACTTATTGTCTGAGTGTCACCACCAGGCACATGCACTATCTGGAACAATAGATGGACATCTGTAGTACAGTACTAGTCAAAAGTTTGGACACACCTACTCATTCCAGGGTTTTTCTTTATTTGTACTATTTTCTACATTGTAATGGTGATAACATCAAAACTATGAAATAACACATATGGAATCATGTAGTCACCAAAAAAGTGTTAAACATATCAAAATATATTTTATATTTGAGATTCTTCAAAGTAGCTACTCTTTTCCTTGATGACAGGTTTTCAAACTCTTGGCATTCTTTCAACCAGCTTGGAATGGGTTTAAATTCACAGGTGTGCCTTGTTAAAAATGTATTTGTGGAATTTCTTAATGCGTTTGAGCCAATCAGTTGTGTTGTGACAAGGTAGGGCTGGTATACAGAAGATAACCCTATTTGGTAACAGACAAAGTCCATATTATGGCAAGACCAACTCAAATAAGCAAAGAGAAACGACAGTCCATCATTACTTGAAGACACGAATGTCAGTCAATGCGGAACATTTGAAGAACTTTGAAAGTTTCTTCAAGTGCAGTCGCAAAAACCTTCATGCGCTATAATGAAACTGTCTCTTATGAGGACCGCCACAGGAGAGGAAGACCCAGAGATATCTCTGCTGCAGAGGATAAGTTCATTAGAGATACCAGCCTCAGAAATTACAGCCCAAATAAATGCTTCACAGAGTTCAAGTAACAGACACTGCACAACATCAACTGTTCAGAGGAGACTGTGTGAATCAGGCCATGGTCAAATTGCTGCAAAGAAACCACTACTGAAGGACACCAATAAGAAGAAGAGACTTAGACCATTGGAAATCTGTCCTTTAGTCTGATGAGTCCAAATTAGATTTTTTTGGTTCCAGCCACCGTGTTTTTGTGAGACGCAGAGTAGGTGAATGGATGATCTCTGCATGTATGGTTCCCTCCTGGAAGCATGGAGGAGGAGGTGTGATGATGTGGGGGTGCTTTGCTGGTGGCACTGTCTGTGATTTAAAAAAAAAAATTCAAGGCACACTTAACCAGCATGGCTACCACAGCATTCTTCAGCTATTTGACCAAGGAGAGTGATAGAGTGCTGCATCAATCAACCGACCTCAACCTAATTGAGATGGCTTGGGATGAGTTGTACAGCAGAGTGAAGGAAAAGCAGCCAACAAGTGCTCAGCATATATGGAGCATGACGCTGGTTGAGAGAATGCCAAGAGTGTGCAAAGCTGACATCAAGGCAATGGGTGGCTAATTTGAAGAATCTGAAATATAATTTGTTTAACACTTTTGATTTGTTTAACACTTTTTTGGTTAGTACATGATTCAATATGTGTTCTTTCATAGTTGTGATGTCTTCACTATTATTTTTATAATGTAGAAAATAGTACACATAAAGAAAAACCCTTGAATGAGTAGGTGTGTCCAGTCTTTGACTGGTACTGCCAATGGGAAGTAAGATCCCTGTCTGGTAATATGATAGCCATGACCATAATGTCATGTTAACTTGACTCCATCTGGTGAGTATAACTGCAGCACATATCGCTTATCTTCATACCCACTGTTGCAGTTGTTTCAGCGGCATTGCTCAGCTCACTCTTTTTTGTCAGAGACTCACTGTCAGAGTAACCTATGGAGATGGCATATGGCTTCCCACCAACACCCCACAACCTTCCATCCTTCCTCCCCACAGGCATCCACCGTATCACTTCATCGACCCTACCATCTTCCACACTACCACCTTCCAGGCTTCCACCCTCCCTCCCCTCCTTCACAGCCTTTGATGAATTACCAGATTTATCTGTCTTCCTCAGCGCTGCTGCAGGTCATGCTGGGGTTATTTTCTCTCCCTGTGTGTGAGTGAGTGTGTGTGAGTGTGTGTGTGGGTGTTTGCGCACCACATCGGTTCTGGAGAGGGAAGAGCCGTCTCTGGCACTGCCTGGGTCAACTCGAACAAACACAAAACACTGACAGCTAGTGAGCGAGAGAGTGTGTGAGTGACTGTGTGTGTGAGCTTCCGGCCGTTTCCTCCAGCCAACTCCAAAAATAACCCCCGCTAACAATATTTAATCCCCGGGCCGCCCACTCTCTGCTCGGGTGAAGTGGGGAGGTGCAGGCAGGCCTAGGTATTGTTCAAATTCAGGCTTAGTGGGTAATCTGGGTGGGGGGGCTAGCGGGAGCCTAGCATGGACTAGGGGCTGTTGGATGGAGAGAGGGGGATGACAGTGGGGTGAGGAGGTTAGAGGCTGTCCTACATGGTAGACTGACTGATCCTGAACATCTCCTCTCTAACCGCCATGATAAACCTTTAATCTCTCACTCCGTCACGACACAGATCACCTTCTAACGGTCCCTTCATCAACCGGCCTGGGCCCAGATCAGATCTGTAGCGTAGTATGTGCTTTATCCTAAGCCATCTCCTCTGGCTATGGCTGTGATTGTTTTATGTAATCTTTATTTAACTAGGCAAGTCAGTTAAGAACAAATTCTTATTTACAATGACAGCCTAGCAGGCAACAGTGGGTTAACTGCCTTGTTAGGGAGCAGACAGATTTTTGACCTTGTCAGCTGAGGGATTCAATCCAGTAACCTTTCGGTTACTAGCCCAAAGCTCTAACCACTAAACTACCTGTCGCCCCATGTAGCATATGTTGGCTAAAGCACATACAGGTCTGGGACCGGGCTATGCTAATCCCTGTGTGTGTGACTGCTGGTTTCTGTAACCATTAGAATATCCCCTTTATCATTGACTGTGTCATCACCCTGTTTTTAATTAGGCCAGCGATACTGTTACACGACAGCAGGTCATGTTGAAGCAGCGAAGGCTCTGCAACGTTATAAGTTGTTGTGGACTTGTACCGTGAGGCTGAGGTCAAAGAGGGTTCATCTAGATTGCTGTGTGAGATGTATCTCCAGGCATGGATATAAATGTGTTTTTTTGCTCCAGGAGAAAACAGTGACCACTTTGATGATGTGATTGGGTTAGTGTCTTATAGAGACATCCAGGACATCCAATCTAAATATAGGCAATTGAATAACCCAAGAAGTTAGATGTCTTATAGACTTTCTTGTTGTAACAATCTTGGTATAACAGTGGGGAAGATTGTGTAAAGTCAAGTGGTTTCCCACTATTGTTGGTGGAGATATGCTCTGATGAAGGTCAACTGACCGAAAGCTCTGTCACGCCCTGACCATAGAGAGCCTTTTTATTCTCTATTTTGGTTAGGTCGGGGTGTGACTAGGGTGGGTAATCTAGGTTGTTTTATATCTATGTTGGCCTGGTATGGTTCCCAATCAGAGGCAGATTGGGGATCATATTTAGGCAGCCATTTCCCTTCTGTGTTTTGTGGGATCTTGTTTTGAGTTAGTGCATGTAGCACCGCTGATGTTACGGTTCGTTGTTTGTTTCCTTTTGTTTTGTAAGTTTCACTAAAATAAAGATGTGGAACTCAGAGCACACTGCGCCTTGGTCTATCTCTCCACACAGCTGTGACAAGCTCAGCTATATTAAGATGCATTTGCATCTGACTGGAAGTGTGCAGAGACTTTTTCCTGTTTCTCCAGTTTTGCCTTATGCCTCCAGCATCTTCACAAATCAGCTTTGGGTGTGCGGTAGATTCTGCCTATTGTCTACATTCCATGGTTTAAAAATCAACCTTGAAATGACTTGTCATGTGAGATAAATCAGATTTATGTGATTTGATTGTATAACTCTTGGCAGACATTGAACATATTTTATTACACCAGTACTTTCATGATGTCTTTATATTGCCTTGTGACATGAATACCTCGTAAAGGCACATAAAAGCACCTTAATGGAACATACTGGAACATGACTAGTCTGTGGTCAGGTCACCTCACATTTTATATGATGATATTATCGGTTTAGTTGTTTTTACAGTGAACGACTCTAGCCTGTCACTGACAGAATTTGGCCTCAGCTGACCATGACCATGAGATGCTGGCCCATGTTGACTCCAATGCTGTTGTTTCAAGTTGGCTGGATGTTCTTTTGGGTGGTGAACCATTCTTGATACACATGGGAAACCGTTGAGCGTGAAAAACCCATCAGCTTTGCAGTTCTTGACACAAACCGGTGAGCCTGGCACCTACTACCAGTGGTGATTTTAGCATGTAAATCTTAGGTGGGCAAACTAAAAAAACATGTCTTTTTTTTAATGAATGCCAGCAAAGCCACTACACAACAACAGTAAACAATGCATTAATTGCACTATAACGGTGACAAACGGTGCCCACAAACTGTTAGGGCCTTCATAAAGCTGTCCCAACAGCAGAGCTTTCTTTTCAGCACCATGGAGTGAATCCTTACCACTGCTACACCTGGCTGTCAGCTGAGCCTTGTCTGGCAGCAAAACAGTTCTTCAGCTTCATTTACTGCCTTATAAAGCATCGTTGATATGGCTGACTTGCTTAAACAAATGTGGTTTCTACTGACAATTGAGATGCACAAACTATACCATAAGGCGACGACGAGCGGATAAAAGGAAATCCGTCATTTCGGTTAAGACATTGATGAGCGAGCTAGGACGAATGTAGTCAATATAACGATTTGTTGAGCACTTTTGAAAATGTACAGCGACAGAATTCAGAACATCGACCGTTAGTACCGTAATCTCCCTGTACACCAAGTCAGAACCGTAGGATAAATAAAGGCGGCATATAAGCAGACAATGAAGGCGCTTACATTATTCAATGGTTACATTTCTCTAAAATAGGCTAAAGGCTACATGTTCACCACCAAGTCATAACAGTAGGCTAAGTTATGAGGGGGGGGGGGCCAAAATATCAGGGTGACGCACATGGGATAATAACAGCTTACTACACAACACTCACTTAGTATTACTTTCTTAGCTACAGTATACATATCTCCTACGCATATTACATCATTTTTGCAGCAGCATGCAAGACATTGAGGACTCACTTTGTTGTGCTGTGCTCACTTGGAACAGGAAGGTGGTGCGGCGGTCCTTCTTGTGGGCAAATTTTGTCATCAAACTTTGTCATTAAAGTCTGGCATTCTCTGGATTTATGGTGCTTTCAAGACAACTGGGAACTTGGGGAAAAAACAAGGTCGAATCATGATGTCGGTGATCTTTAGGTTGGAGCTAGAGGCCAGAGTTCCCGGCTTGGAATTCCGAGTTGGATGACCGTTCAAAACGTATTTTCCCAGTTGGAGCTCATTTTTTTCTGAGTTCCCAGTTGTTTTGAACTCACTGAAGTCTGAGATTTCCCAGTTCCGAGTTTCCAGTTGTTTTGAACGCGACAGAAGTCATTCTGGATTGACAGCATGGCCAATGTATTCAACCTTTTCTGGCCCATGGCATGTGAATGTTTATGCTTTTAAAGAGACCCTTAAACCCAGACTTGGACCACACACCTACTCCACTGAATAGCAGGCTAGTGATTGCTTTACAACACTTGCAGTTAGCCACTGATTCCTTCCAAACCACTCATTGTTGAATTTGCGATTTCCAACTTGTTTTCTAATGTTTATGGCCCGATGATGCACCGATACGTTTTATCTGTCATTTCTCTTCATATGACAAGGATTGAAAAGGATTTGCCAGTAGATTGTCAACGTGATTCATGACGATGACTGCTTGTCTAGCTTGCTAGCTAAGATTTTGATAGTATGATGTTGACATGATCAGTCCAATGAAAGCTACTGTAGATATAACGTGATTTGACGTCATTTTATCTGTTGCCATTGACCTTGAGCCTTCTTGGATGGGCACTTCTAATGTAACTCTATGGCAGCACCCAAGAGGCTGTGTCCCCATGAGTGACAGAACTCAACTAGAGGATATTACAAAACCCTGCGCTATGTATTGTCCAGCGGCTGCCCCACCACCACCACAGAAAGCACTGAGCTAGGCTGAAGCACCCGCAATTTGGAGCTGCCTTACTCAAGAAAGCATTAAAGAGACCATGTTTGTATGCGGCTTTATTAACGCAATGATAAAAAATAAAATAAAATGTTTTTACATTGTTTGCAAATTGGTATGTGACACATATTAATGACAAAATAACATGCAACACAGGCAACAACAAAAAAGCTAAACAGGTGAGGCTCTGCCCACAGACACAATCCTTGTCTCAATTGAGTCAAGGCTTAAAAATCCTTCTTTAATCTGTCTCCTCCCCTTCATCTACACTGATTGAAGTGGATATAACAATTCACATCAATAAGGGATCATAGCTTTCATCTGGATTCACCTGGTCAGTCTATGTCATGGAAAGAGCAGGTGTCCTTAATGTTTTGTACACTCAGTGTATAGGGTTGTACTTGTAGTGCAGAATAGAGGACATCTTTTTTTGTATTAGCGCTTTAATGTATGTAGCCTTTTCTGAGAAGCTCCAGGTTCTGTAGGCCATCTGGGCAACTGTATGTCCTGTCCTCCTGTCATGCCTCTATCATCCTCCTCTTCTTTCCCTCCATTCCTGTTATTTCCCCGCCTATCGTCTGGTTCTGTCTCCCTCCTTATGGTCTGTACTGTCTGTCCGTCTTTGGGACACCCTCCCGAAATGTTTACCCCTCTCCCTCCTATTTCTTGGGCTTTACATGAAAGGTTTCTACCTGCCTTTGTCTCTCTCTTTTTACTGTCTCTCCCACTCGCTCTCTTTCTCTATCTCTCTCTCTCTATCTCTCTCTCTTATCGCTCTCTCTATCTCTCTGTGAGGGATAGTAAAAGCACTGTCTGCCATCAACTAAAGACCACCATGCATGTCCACAGGCATCCTTGGTTTAAACTGACTCCGACTCCGGAGTGGAGAACGTTGCTCTGGCTGCTGATGCCAGAGGGCAGTTTTGAGCTCCCAGTTAGAGGCTGTTAGAGAGAGACTAGGACTGGGAGGGAGAGGGAGAGTGGCTGGGCTTAGGCTGGCCTGCCAAACAGCCATAGGACGCTCACAGAGGTGAAGGCTACTGGAGTGTACACTCACTGTGTCACATCGTGTCCATTTTCCCCTCATATTATGTCCCAGTGTGCTGTCCACCATACTGGCTGTACATATCTGTACATGTCATAAGCCTTTCTGACTGTACTGTTATTATTGTCTTCTCCCTGATCCCAAATCTCCTCCTGTAATTCATCGGTACAGTTACATATCGCAATATAATTTTTGGACGATTTATATCGACATTTGTAAAAACATTTATAATAATAATACTTATTCTACTGTAGGTAGCGCTAGTTAGTGCAAGTTGGTTGTACCTGCGGCGAAACATTTTCATGGTTTAGCTTGTTCTCATCTTCTTTTTAATTAGCGAGCCAACATGTTTTCGGGCAATTTCATTTCCCACTTTTATTTCCCCTCGTTTTGTCCAATCAAATCAAATGTAATTAGTCACATGCGCCGAATTCAACAGGTGTACCTTACAGTAAAATGCTTACTTACGAGCCCCTAACATACAATGCAGTTTGAAAAAAAAATACGGATAAGAATAAGAGGTAAAAGTAACAAGTAATTAAAGAGCAGCAGTAAAAGTGCAATAGCTAGACTAGATACATGGGGGTACCGGTACAGAGTCAATGTGCGGGGGCACCAGTTAGTTGAGGTAGTATGTACATGTAGGTAGAGTTATTAAAGTCACTATGCATAGATGAGAGACAGAGAGGGGAGTGGTGTAGCAGTGGTGTAAAGAGGGGGAGAGGGGGGCGAGGGGGGCAATACAAATAGTCTGGGTAGCCATTTGACTAGATGTTCAGGAGTCTTAAGGCTTGGGGAAAGGAAGCTGTTTAGAAGCCTAGACTTGACACTCCAGTACCACTTTCCATGCTGTAGCAGAGAGAACAGTCTATGACTAGGGTGGCTGGAGTCTTTGACTATTTTTAGGGCCTTCCTCTGACACCGCCTGGTATAGAGGTCCTGGATGGCAGGAAGCTTGGTCCCAGTGATGTACTGGGCAATTCGCATTACCCTCTGTAGGCCGAGCAGTTGCAGTGATGCAACCAGTTCTCGATGCTGCAGCTGTAGAACCTTTTGAGGATCTGAGGACCCATGCCAAATCTTTTCAGTCTCCTCAGGGGGAATAGGTTTTGTCGTGCCCTCTTCACGACTGTCTTGGTGTTTGGACCATGATTGTTTGTTGGTGATGTGGACACCAAGGACCCTGAAGCTCTCAACCTGCTCCACTGCAGCCCCATCGATGAGAATGTGGGCGTGCACGGTCCTATTTTTCCTGTAGTCCACAATAATCTCCTTTGTCTTGATAATGTTGAGGGAGAGGTTGTTGTCCTGGCACAACACAGTCAGGTCTCTGACCTCCCAATAGGGTGTCTCATCGTTGTCTGTGATCGTGCCCACCACCGTTGTGTCATCAGCAAATTTAATGATGGTGTTGGAGTCGTACCTGGCCGTGCAATCATGAGTGAACAGGGAGTACAGTAGGGGACTGAGCACGCTCCCCTGAGGGGCGCCTGTGTTGAGGATCAGCGTGGTGGATGTGTTGTTACCTACCCTTACCACCCGGGGGCGGCCCGTCAGGATGTCCAGGATCCAGTTGCAGAGTCACAGTCATGCTCTCTCTTCTGTCGTTAATGCAGACATATAGTGAGCAATATGTTTGGAAGATAAAATCGCAATAAAATCGCAGTATCAATTCGCAAAACATTTAGAATTCTGAGAATCGTGAATTGCAATACGTATCCTAGCCTCTCTTAGCCTCCCATCCTCCCTTCCCCACCACGCTGTCTGCCCAGCCCAGATAATAAACCTGCCCGCCTGCTCCACCGCCTGCTCACCCCTTTACAGCTCAACCCACAGCTCCCTGCGGCTGGCCAAAACCTGTGAGATGTGTTTAGAGGCCCTAACAACACACACACACACACACACACACCAGATCAGCAATAACGCAAACAAACAAAGACACACACACTCCATAAGTGCTCATAGACCGCCACGCTTAGACCCACAAACACAAAAACACGCTTTATTCTCCTTTGTCTCTCTCTCTTTTCCTCTCTCTTCTGTGTGTTTCCCTACCCCCCTTTGCACTCTCACTCGCTCTTTGTAACACACACACACACAGAAGCGAGCGCTTAGGGGTTTAAAGTTAACCGTCTCGACTTGCTGTAATAATAAGATTATCCTGCTGACCAACAATCCTCCCTGGCAACCCCAGGCACGGAAGAGAGGGAGAGAAAGAGGAAGTGAAGGGTGGCGAATGAGGAGAGAGAGGGAGAGAGAGAGAAAGAGGATGAAGTGAAGGGTGGCGAATGAGGAGAGAGAGAGAAAGAGGATGAAGTGAAGGGTGGCGAATGAGGAGAGAGAGGGAGAGAGAGAGAGAGAGAGAGAGGATGAAGTGAAGGGTGGCGAATGAGGAGAGAGAGGGAGAGAGAGAGAGAGAGAGAGAGAGAGAGAGAGATGAAGTGAAGGGTGGCGAATGAGGAGAGAGGGAGAGAGAGAGAGAGAGGATGAGAAGAGAGAGAGAGAGAGGAAGTCAGAGAGAGGGAGAGAGGAGGATGAGAAGAGAGAAAGAGAAAGCAGGAGAGAGAGAAAGATGGGAATACCAAGTCGGGTCCCCTGCAGCAGCCACACCTCCGGGCAATGAGAGATGCTCCTGTATCCTGGTCTCTGTGGGACCTCCATGCCTGGCACACTCTTCCTCAGAGACCGGCTGTTTTAGGGGAAGGATGCTCTAGAGATGCAGCCAATTAATAATTTGAATGCTTAATGCCCTCTTTCTCTTCTCTCTCATGCTGTGGGGATGCGCTGATGGGTCTGAAGAGGATCAAAGTGCATTCTGATCTACAAGCTCAAGTTCTGTTTGAAGTGGGATTTCAGCATCATTATCTCCTTAACAACAAATTATTTGCTGCTTTATGGCAATTCCATGGAAACGGAATCTTACCCAAACAGAAACCATTGATTTCAAAGTTGAATAATCCATACAACAACTCAATTTAACAATTTCCACTGAATATTTTACAAAAACACATTTACTGGAAGAACTGTTTAGATGCAAAGTTTGGTAACAGAATTTCGTTAAAATCTCCCTTTTTTTATGTGATGTCGTTTTCCCAAAACGATGTTAAATATCTTCTTAAGAGTGTTTTCACATATGTTCCTCTTTAAAACAACCGATCTCTGTCCTCTTTAAAGTGAACTCTGGGGTAAATAAAAAAGAAGCAAAAGAACTCGGTTCTTTGTATTCACACTGCCTTTGCCTTTGAATAAGGACTCAATGCTTTTGCCAGTTCACTATTTCACCTATTTTGTGTTCTGAGTATGGTTTGCATTGACATTGCTATGTTTAGAAAGGAACCAAGATCTCTTTCCAACATTCACGCAATGCACTCTGGGTTTTTACAAAGTGCAGGACAAGCCCTTCCATCAGAATGTGTTATCAGACAGCTACGTACAGTACATTTTGGAAACTAATAGATGGCTTTTAGTTAAAAGATGAGACATAATAATTGTAATCAGAAGATATTATTAAGATGTAAATATTATTGGTAACAGAATAAATAGCAGGATAATAAATGCAGATGAAATAATGCTGTAATTGAAAATTGTACACCCAAGGTCGGCTACTCACCCTTTAAGAGCTAGAATACATTTTGTACCCTACGTTGTGATTCTCACAAGATATGTTGGTGTCTTCTCACTATTCAAACCCTAGCTTATGAAGCTCTCTTATCCTATAGATCACATTTTACAAACAAATAATCTGAACTAAAAACTGCACACATTTTGGAGTTTCTGTGCATCCCTGACAATCGCTAATCAATGGGCCTAACCAAAAACAGCACACCTTTTTTTCTGTGAACCTGCACACCATCATCTTTTGTCTGCTGTGGCACCAATGTGAGGGATTATAGCAGGGGAAAAGGTGTTGCAGTAGTCTAGTTTGTGGTGCGAGAATAATAACAAGTGAACCTGGGGAGCTTTGTTTTCACATTGCCCTAAAAATGGGAACCGGTCCGCGGAATTCAAGCGAACCGAACTCAGACCACCTGTCGAGATGGTCTCAGTTCGGTTCGCTTCAGGGGGCTCTTTTGAGGGGTCTGAGTTCATTTGGAGTGTTCACAATGTACAAAAAATTAAGCGAACTGCAATGAGTTCACAGAAAATTGGCCTAAAGGGACCAAGTGTGACAAATACACGAAGATTCAAGAAATAATGGGGTGTTAGCTATGACATGACACCTTGACTTTGAAAAAATCCCTTTTGGTTAAGTGGATTTATACCCTGTAATGGAATTACATCATTGGTCCCTGAGCTGTACTATACAGAAATGCTAATCATGGATATAAATATAATTTATCATGGATATTAATATAATTAACTTCATGGTGATGCATTCTGAATAGGTTCACAAAGGTAGAAATATGCAATATCATCCTTTGCATATTTGGGTATTATTCTACCCTCTGGCTACTCTTCTAATGAGATCCGCCCCCAATCAACCACATTTTGGTTGGTCCGGACCAGACCAAATCTGAACCAATCATAGACGTCTATGTATCACAAGTTTGGACAGTACAGTAGTAAGCACAGTAGAGTACAGTAAAGTAAAGTAGATATGTTTAGTACAGTACAATACAGTACATTACACTTTAGTGTAATACTGTACTTTACTTTTCTTGACTTTACTGTTCTGTACTCTACTGTACTTTACTTTGCTCTACTGTACTGTACTGTGTTGTCCAAACTCGTAAATCATAGACATAGTCTATTAGGAATGTAACGATTCACTGATAGACATCGGTCCCCGGTTCAAATGTATACGATCACGTGTCTCTCCATAGAGAGTGGGAATACTTGGGAACAGATTTCTTAAATTAAAATCACTTGGAGCTGATTTCCTGATTGTTTTTACAGTCTTTTATCTCCAACTATTAACAAAAATTTGTCCCGCAGACTGCCGGTTGAGGACCCCTAGTCTAAACCATTAGATTATGAGACAGGGCCGAAATCCAAAGTCGTGCTATATATTCATTGCCTATGTCATAGCAAATTTTCGATACATTAATAGCTCTAACACTTTTAATCTGCAAAAATGACAAATAAATTAGTGGGTGAGGGTGATTTCAGATCAAAAGTGCCCCCCCCTTATCTGATAGTGGGATGGTAGATGGGCAGTTTCTCTTATGTCAGAGAGGCCCAGCAGCACATTTCTATTTAGAATGAAAAAGGAATGTGTTGATGCATTCGGGCTGCAGCTGTAATACATTTGTAGCCACGAGTGTCGACAGCCCTGGGTTTTTATCATCATTATTAGTGTCGTGTCTATTTAATGTCAAGGAATATTTGACTTTCTCTGGTCATAGGAACAACATGAATTTGTGCATGAGGCAGATGCGGAGTGACTCAGGTTTCACCATCAGGTGGAAGACAGTGTTCCTTCTCTCTGGTCAGTCTCACTGGAAGAAAGGAAAGGAAGGAGAAACTACTGCGCACTGTCTGCTGTTGTGGCATTTTGCGTCATTCTGATTGGTCACATTTTTTTTTTTTTCTGAGACTACCCAGATATCTCAAAAAATGTATGCTATTATTTCAATCATTTCAAATGCCCATCCCTAGACGGTAGCAGGTGACCCAACTGTGGTTTGTGACTACTATGATTTCCCATTGTAGTGTCACGATTGTCATAATGATTGGACCAAGGCGCAGCGTGCGTAGAGTTCTAGGGTGACTAGGGTGGGTCATCTAGGTGATTAATGGTTTATGTTGGCCTGGTATGGTTCCCAATCAGAGACAACAATAAACAGCTGTCTCTGATTGGGAACCATACCAGGCCAACATAAACCATTAATCACCTAGATGACCCACCCTAGTCACTATCACACTTCAACCAACATAGAGAATAAACAGCTCTCTATGGTCAGGGCGTGACAAGTAGCCAATGGTTTAATCACTGAATAATTCATATACAAACTTGATATCAGTTAAAATACTATAACTAATTGGTATGTCTAGCTTTACTTGTTACCTCTGTGAACTTAATCATTATTCTCCCTCCTCATGAGGGAGAAAAGTTTGAAAAAAACTTGAAGATACGTTGTCAGTTTTTGGTAATGGAATTACAAGGCAAAGTTTCTTAAACTTACAGAAGGCAAATAATAATGTAAGTGTTGATATTAGTTGGCAGGGGTCTTTTACTTCAACATTAATGTGTTTTGATGTATTTTTAGTACATTTTAAGACTTTTTCTGGTAGATGCTGTCTAAGAACCCTTTTCCATTTGTTTGACCAGAAATCAATGGTTGAAAAATATAAATATGCCTTAATTTCCCCCCAAAATATAGTCTTAGCTTTCATTTGACAACCAATTTGAACTTCACATGTTGGTGTTCATGGGTCCTTTTACATGGAAATGCCCTTCAGTAGAATATAATCAATGAACCATGCTGCCAGGGCTGGGTATAAGCCTAGCTGTCAGAAATGGTAAATGTCAGATCAAATTGGAAACACACCAAAAGGATTCCTTTGTGTCATGACACGTTCTCCAGAGCTGTCGTGATGCCTCCGTGTTCACCGAGTCGTTTAATCAGCTTTAGAGTGAGACGACTTTGTTGTTGTGGAGCTCTATCAGTAGTGATAGGTTGCGTCCCAAATGGCAACCTATTCCATCTAAAGTCAACTACTTTTGACCAAGGCCTATAGAGGGGACACAGTAGACCCAGTGTTTGCCTCTTCACTTTCGCTAGTACTAGTCTGTCTGTGTGGGTGGATGAAAATGCAATACTTTTCAAGAATTCCTGTCACATTCTTCACATTCATCACTTGTGTGTCACTAATAATGTTTCATATTCATACATAGTCTAACTACAGCTTGCTGCTGACTCTATGGTCATAGATGGACTTCTGTTTTGATTGGCTGTGAGTGAGGAAATCACTTCCTGTTGTGCACTTCCTGCCCTGGGCTGAAACGTCCTGAGATTTCAGGCTGAGGAATATCTGATTGAATATCACTACAATGACAGCCTCACACCTCATGTTTGGTTAGTACATCTTACACATTGCCTGTCTTACAGAGCATTAGCTCTGGTCCTCTCCACAACCCTGCACCCCCTTGCCTCCCATCAGTGCTCTCTCTCTCTCTCTCTCTCTCTCTCTCTCTGTCTCTCCCTTGTCTAACTGGCTATTGTACAGCTCCATTTGTAGCTCTCTGCTTTCTATCACTTCATGTCTGTTAGTATCCTGTCTGACTACTTCAGTCTTACTCCCAGCTCTCTCCCCATGCTGTCCGAGCCTCATGGCCTCCGGGCCTGCCCGCCCGCCCCACGCAGCCTTGAGCCTTGCCCTCCTTACCACTCAAACTCACTGCCCTCTCTCTCCTGTCAGTCAGTCTAACTGTCTCATGGTTGTCTTCAGCCTTGCTCTCTTCCATCCTCTCCTCTCCTCTCAGTCTCTTTCAAGGCTCTGTCCCACAGGCTTGGTCCACCATGAGAGCTGATGGAATGGGGTCAGATGATCGCCGTGGCCACCAATCAACCTGGAAACGGATGCTCTATTTTCAGGTCAAGTGTCACACAAAGGGCCACTGCTGTGTCTGTATGCCATGTGCTGGAATGCTGAGAAGTAGTACACCCAAACTAGCACCACTTAGCCACACTGTTTCAGACGGCATGTTATAGTAAACAGTCAGAAGAAGCAAGTATGTAACAGAACATGAGGTCTGTGTTTGGCTTTAGAAGAACCTTTATCAAGAACTGGAAGAGTGTCCTTACGAGTGCATTCATCAAGGAACTGGTGTTGACACGGCTGTCATTAGTATTTTATTAGGATCCCCATTAGCTGTTGTTGACGCAGCAGCTACTCTTCCTGGGCTCCACGTGATTCCAATCCTTTTCCCTGTTGTGTTTGATTTCTGTAGTGTAAGAGGTAAACCACACGATATATGAGAACTGTAGGATACATCCAATTGTATTTGAAGTGAACTATTTTAAACGAATCCGTTTGATTGTTTATGTCCAAGAAGGCGGAGCCCTCTGGCTAAGTCTCGGGCGGTGACCTCCGTGTAAGTGACCTCGCTGCTATGACCTGTGTGACAGGAGTTCTTTGTTGTACCAATCTATGTCTGCTGTTTCTGTTGTGTTTCAACAGCAAACTGAGAGGCCCTCCTGTCCTTACTCCAATGTTCTAGTTGTGTCTGAATCAGTGGGGGATGCTGGGAGGAGGACGGCACATAATAATGACTGGAATGGAGTATAGTGGAATGGTATCAACCGCATGGAAACCACGTGCTCCATTGACTCCATTGCAGCCATTATTATGAGTCGTCCTCCCATCAGCAGCCTCTAACTGGTCTAAATACACTTGAAACCAGCACAGGGTTGATCCCTGGGTTGTTGAATGATGGTTGAAAACCGTTTTAGCGTTTTATTTTAGTCGCCCGTTTTTCACAAATAAATGTACACTTTTGTTTCTGGCTCCAAAAATGAATCATGCGTAGTGTTTATGTCTGTTAGTAAGTGGCTGAAGCCAAGGTCAAGTTTGTGGTAGCTGGAGAGGCTGGCTTTTTGGAAATGGCCCTGGACTAATCTAGTTTGTGATATGCAGCAGCTCATCCCTCCAACCCCCCCTCTCGCACCCCTCTTTGGCATTGTATATTTTGTGAAGTGCCCAAAAGACCCCCACAGTGCTAAACACGAGGAGAAACACTTTGTTGTATGTTCCTCAAGCAGCCATGCTTTGGCTTGTGTTGCAGTCTCGCTCTTTAATAGACTTTCTTTTTTTGACTCTTTCTAGTCTCTCGCTCTCTCTCTCTCTCTCTCTCTCTCTCTCTCTCTCTCTCTCTCTCTCTCTCTCTCTCTCTCTCTCGCAGACCGGATGTCTAGGTTCGGGCCAAATCAAGGCTGGTCCAGACCGGACGTCTAGGTTCGGGCCAAATCAAGGCTGGTCCAGACCGGACGTCTAGGTTCGGGCCAAATCAAGGCTGGTCCAGACCGGACATCTAGGTTCGGGCCAAATCAAGGCTGGTCCAGACCGGACGTCTAGGTTCGGGCCAAATCAAGGCTTGTCCAGACCGGACCAAATCTGAACCAAACATTGACCAGACCAAAAATCAACGTCCTTGGACTTTGAAATCAAGGCCGGTCCAGAAAATGAACAAAAAAAAGACAGCCGGTCCTGACAGGATCAAATAAAGATGTCCAAAAAACGTTGCTGTCGTTCTGTTCTTAGTGGGACAGTCCTCCTGTGCTCCTTGTTCTCTACTTCTGTCTCCAAATCACTCTGAACTGTGCTCTTAAATGTTTTATTTTAGTTCCCAATAACTGACATACATTCTCACTGTTCCTCCCCATTTCTCTGTGCTTCCTAGCAGGGCCTTTGTGGTACTGTTCCATTGTCGTCTTGGTTTGAGTTAGCCATTGTTACAACTCTTTGTTTGGTTCCAAGGAGCATTCTGCTTCTGATGAGGCATCAGCTTTCGGGGGGAAAACAGCAGCCACAAAAATGCTTACAGTCTTTTTCTCATTCGTTTTTTTTCTGATTGACTCCCTGGGATGCTCTGTTTCTGTTTGTCAGTCAATAAAGCACTGGTTGAGTGTAGCAGTGAGAGTGTTGTGTTTGTGTGCATTTCCTTCTAAAATTATTTTCTAGGTTGCCTCGCTGATGATAGTAATGAGGCAAACAGGGTGTGACCAAATCCTCGCATGACCTGCTTTCATCACTCATCAAACTTGACACACGCACACACACACACTCCCATGCCTTCATTCTGCATGCTGACACATGCAGATATGATGAAAGCCAGCTGTTCAGAGAGACAAAGGGCATGTTTCCAGTGTATTTGTTCAAGGGCTCTATTTTGTCAGCCAGCGCTGTGTCATGAGCTGCCCTGTTTGCTATTGTAACTAATCAAATCAAATCAAACCAAATTGTATTGGTCACATACACATATTTAGCAGATGTTATTGCGGGTGTAGCGAAATGCTTGTGTTCCTAGCTCCAACAGTGCAGTAGTACCTAACAATTCACAACAATACACACAAGTCTAAAAGTTTAAAAAATATATATATATATATAAATATTAGAAGGAGCAATGTCGGAGTGGCATAGACTAAAATACAGTAGAATAGAATAGAGTATATACAGTTAAAGTTCGGAAGTTTATATACACTTAGGAGTCATTAAAACCAGTTTTCTTGTTAACAAACTACAGTTTTGGCAAGTCGGTTAGGACATCTACTTTGTGCATGACACAAGTCATTTTTCCAACAATTGTTTACAGACAGATTATTTCACTTACAATTCACTGTATCACAATTCCAGTGGGTCAGAAGTTTACATACAAAAAGTTGACTGTGCCTTTAAACAGCTTGGAAAATTCCAGAAAATGATGTCATGGCTTTAGAAGCTTCTGATAGGCTAATTGACATCATTTGAATCAATTGGAGGTGTACCTGTGGATGTATTTCAAGGCCTACATCAAACAGTCAAGACCTCAGAAAAAAAAATTGTAGACCTCCACAAGTCTGGTTCATCATTGGGAGCAATTTCCAAACATCTGAAGGTACCACGTTCATCTGTACAAATAATAGTACACAAGTATAAACACCATGGGACCACGCAGCCATCATACCGCTCAGGAAGGAGACATGTTCTGTCTCCTAGAGATGAATGTACTTTGGTGCAAAAAGTGAAAATCAATCCCAGAACAACAGCAAAGGACCTTGTGAAGATGCTGTAGGAAACCGGTACAAAAGTATCTATATCTACAGTAAAATGAGTCCTATATCGACATAATCTGAAAGGCCGCTTAGCAAGGAAGAAGCCACTGCTCCAAAACCTCCATAAAAAAGCCAGACTACGTTTTGCAACTGCACATGGGGACAAAGATCGTACTTTTTGGAGAAACGTCCTCCGGTCTGATGGAACAAAAATAGAACTGTTTGGCCATAATGACCATCGTTATGTTTGGAGGAAAAAGGGGGAGGCTTGCAAGCTGAAGAACACCATCCCAACCATGAAGCACGGGGGTGGCAGAATCATGTAGTGGGGGTGCTTTGCTGCAGGAGGGACTGGTGCACTTCACATAATAGATGGCATCATGAGGCAGGAAACTGACGTGGATATATTGAAGCAACATCTGAAGACATCAGTCAGGAGGTAAAGCTTGGTCGCAAATGGGTCTTCCAAATGGACAATGACCCCAAACATACTTCCAAAGTTGTGGCAAAGTGGCTTAAGGACAACAAAGTCAAGGTATTGGAGTGGCCATCACAAAGCCCTGATCTCAATCCTATAGAAAATGTGTGGGCAGAACTGAAAAAGCGTGTGCTAGCAAGGAGGCCTACAGGAGGAACTTATTGTGGGAAACTTGTGGAAGGCTACCTGAAACATTTGACCCAAGTTAAACAATTTAAAGGCAATGCTACCAAATACTTCTGACCCACTGGGAATATAATGAATGAAATAAAAGCTGAAATAAATAATTCTCTCTGCTGTTATTCTGACATTTCACATTCTTAAAATAAAGTGGTGATCCTAACTGACCTAAGACAGGGACTTTTTACTAGGATTAAATGTCAGGAATTGTGAAACTGAGTTTAAATGTATTTGGCTAAGGTGTAGGTAAACTTCCGACTTCAACTGTACATATGAAATGAGTAAATCAGTATGTAAGCATCTTTAAAGTGACTAGTGTTCCATTATTAGAGTGGCCAGTATATAGGGCAGCAGCCTCTAAAGGTGCAGGGTTGAGTCATCGGGTGGGAGCCGGCTAGTGATGGCTATTTAACAGTCTGATTGCCTTGAGATAGCTGTTTTTGCAGTCTTTCTGTCTCAGCTTTGATGCACCTGTACTGACCTCGCTTTCTGGATGATTGCGGGGTGAACAGGCCATGGCTCAGGTGGTTTATGTCCTTGAAGATATTTTTGGCCTTCATGTGACATCGATATGTCCTGGAGGGCAGGCAGTGTGCCCCTGGGGATGCGTTGGGCAGTCCACACCACCCTCTGGAGAGCCCTGCATGTGTAGGTCCCTGTATAGGTCACTGCCAGAGTTCCTGCATGTGTTTGTGTGCATGTACTGTACTATCTGTGCGAATGTCCTGGCTTCAAGTCTGCTAAGTCAACTTCTGCCCTCTCTTGGCCCTCTTAAAGTTGATGCAACTTTAACGTTGATCAATTTTTAATAATTGGTTCATTGTGACATATTGCAATCTCCTGAACCTTGATTTCCTTCCGTCTTTCTTGCATTTGTCTGAAAGTGTGGCAGTGTGAGACTATACTGATGTATGTGCTGTGTGGACCGACTTCACTGGACAGACTACACGGAAGGCCTCTGTGTGGAGCGCATCCATTCATCCCCTGTGGGAGAACCACAGTACATCTGTACCATAGCTCTATGACTTACCTTACCTTCTCAATGTCTTCATGAACATTAAGGTAATTGTTCTGTCATCTGTAGTGCTCTCTCTCTCTCTCTCCCTCCCTCTCTCTGCCTGGCCTCAGGGAGTGCACCTCGGGCCTGTGTCTCACGCTGCAGTCAAACCACCAGCGGGATATTGACACAAGTGAGAATAATTAGCGTTTGATTGAGAGGTACGTGTTTAACGTGTGTGTGTTAAGTGTGTGTGAGAAGTGAATGAGTGTGTGTCTGTGTGTGTCTGTGTAGCGTGTGTCACTATGTGTGTAGCGTGTTTCGGCCTGTGCTGTAGTGGGCACGGTGGAGCAGAGCGAAGCAGGGGGTGCTTCTACTCTCCTCTGGGCTCTGCTAGTTTGTTCTCTGCACTTTCTTTCAACTCTGCTCCCTGGTTTGGCAACGCCGTAGGGTGAGAACATTGGGGAGCAAGTGGGGAGAAGAGGGAAGAGGGGAAGGGGAGTTAGGCGGACAGGACTTTGAGTATTTTGGCAAGACCTGTGTCTGTTGAAACATGCTGCTCTGACCCCGGCAGGTGATGATGGGAAATCAGTCTCATTCCTTCCACTTCTCCTTTCCTTCAAGCCTGGAGGAGGCTACGAAGCAACACCAAACAGTAACAATGTGTTGTAGTTTTGTATACCCACACTACCCTCTCAACAAGGGCACAGGGAGAGCATGGGAGCCTGGATGTGATTGGCACGCGAGAGAAGAGGGTAGAGAGCTGTATTTATATTAGCATGGATAGTTTTGCTTTAGGAAATGAGTTATTAGAGAGAGAGAGAATCTAAGACTGGGCATCTTAATTAAATATTTATATATTAATTAAAGGATTAGAAATCAAACCACATACATTTAGCTAAGAGCCTCATCGGAACCCTGATTATCTAGAGGTATTAATATGACTTATAATACGTGTGCATGCAAATCATATTACAGGAAGTTAAATGGACTAGGGCTGTGACGCTCATAGAATTTTAGATGACGTTTACTGGTTAACCAAATGAATACGGGCACTGCAATAACCGTCTAACATGTTTCAAAAAGCTAGGCGTATCTCACACGTCACTACAGTACTTCACAGGAGAGGCATTTAAACGTAATTTTATAAAAAACTTGATTGCCATCTGTAAATACAAATAAATTTTGGCCTAAATGCCATCTGCCTAAATGACTACCGCCCCGATGCACTCACGTCGGTAGCCATGAAGTGCTTTGAAAGGCTGGTCATGACTCACATCAACACCATCATCCCGAAAACCCTAGACCCACTCCAATTTACATACCGCCCCAACAGATCCACAGATGATGAAATCTCAATCGCACTCCACACTGCCCTTTCCCACCTGGGCAAAAGGAACACCTATGTGAGAATGCTATTCATTGACTACAGCTCAACGTTCAACACCATAGTGCTCACAAGCTAAGGACCCTGGGACTAAACACCTCCCTCTGCAACTGGATCCTGGAATTCCTGATGGACCGCCCCCGGGTGGTAAGGGTAGGCAACAACACATCTGCCAAGCTGATCCTCAAAATGGAGGTCCCTCAGGGGTGCGTGCTTAGTCCCCTTCTGTACTCCCTGTTCACCTACCACTGCATGGCCAAGCACAACTCCAACACCATCATTAAGTTTGCTGACGACACAGCGGTGGTAGGCCCGATCAACAACAACAATGAGACAGCCTATAGGGAGGAGGTCAGAGAACTGGCCGTGTGGTGCCAGGACAACAACCTCTCCCTCAACGTGAGCAAGACAAAGGAGATGATCATGGACTACAGGAAAAGGAGGGCCAAGCACACCGCCATTTACATCGACAGGGCTGTAGTGGAGCGGGTCAAGAGTTTCAAGGTCCATATCACCAACAAATTGTCATTGTCCAAAAATAGCAAGAAAGACTTGAAGACAGTACGACAACGCCTTTTCCCCCTCAGGAGATTGATGAATTTGGCATGGGTCCCCAGATCCACAAACGTTATACAGCTGCACCATCTAGAGCCTCCTGACCAGTTGCATCACCGCCTGGTATGGTAACTGCTCGGCATCCGACCGCAAGGCTCTACAGAGGGTAGTGCGTACGGCCTAGTATGCACTACCCTCTGGACGATGTTGGAGCTGTGGTCCATAGTCTGTGATCATAGTCTGTGTCATTAGAGTGGGAGGCTCTTGTGAACAGTATGTCAGTGTCATTCGATTCAACAACTACGCTCCGTTCAGAGTTAAGGGTTGGGTTTGGTACTGGTGGGGGAAGCCTGGTCAGGATGTGCTTGAGGGCAGGCTCAAAGGTTGCCATACAACTTTCCAGTGACTTAATCTCCTACTGCATCTCAGTGCAGTGATTCCAGGAGCTGCTACCCTGTGCAGCCACTTGAGCATGTTAAACTCCCAGGCAAAGAACGCAAAGTGTGTGCTCATCTGATGCTTGGAGTTGTTTTTCACACTGTTAACATGGGTGTTCAGCACCGAATCAGTAAGATAAGTGTGTTCCAAGAAAAAGGGAAAAAAAATGTGCCTCTGTATCGCTTCGGATGCTTCGAGAGAAATTTATAAAAAAGAGCTAACAACAGGTACAACAAGCTAACTAACTACAGTAGCTATGTGAAGCTAATCAGCTAACTACAGTAGCTATGTGAAGCTAACCAGCTAACTCCAGTAGCTATGTGAAGCTAACCAGCTAACTCCAGTAGCTATGTGAAGCTAACCAGCTAACTACAGTAGCTATGTGAAGCTAACCAATTAACTACAGTAGCTAGCAGACAAGGATAGAACTGCTCGACAAAAAGCAATAAAAGATAGCTAGAATGGGCAGGCACAATAACGAGGGAGAGGGGGTGTAGTTTAGATAAAAATCAACATGTAATTCCATAAGAAAGTAATCTGAAGGGGATTAATAGCAATCTCGTGATATAAAACACATAAATGTGAGAGTGATGAAAAGACAGTATGTCACACCACACCGCCTTTTATCGTGACAGGGTACGGTGTAAGGGTGTCGCGTGACTGTAAACATCTTTGATATTTTTTTATTTTATTTATCTAGGCAAATCAGTTAAGTTCTTATTTACAATGACAGCCTCGGAACAGTGGGTTAACTGCCTTTTTCAGGGGCAGAACAACAGATTTTTACCTTATCGGCTCTGGGATTTGATCTAGCAACCTTTTGGTAAGGGGAAGTCAGTGCCGTTTCTAGTAGAAGTCGACCGATTAATCGGAATGGCCGATTAATTAGGGCCTATTTCAAGTTTTCATAACAATCGGAAATCGGTATTTTTGGGCGCCGATTTTTTAAAATTTGATATACCTTTATTTAACTAGACAAGTCAGTTCAGAACACATTCTTATTTTCAATGGCGGCCTAGGAACGGTGGGTTAACTGCCTTGTTCAGAGGCAGAACGACAGATTTTCACCTTGTCAGCTTGGGGCGTCCAAACTTGCAACCTTACAGTTAACTAGTCCAACGCAATAATGACCTACCTCTCTCTCGTTGCACTCCACAAGGAGACCTCCTGTTACGCGAATGCAGTAAGCCAAGGTAAGTTGCTAGCTAGCATTAAACTTATCTTATAAAATACAATCAGTCATAATCACTAGTTAACTACACATGATTGATGATATTACTAGATATTATCTAGCGTGTCCTGCGTTGCATATAATCTGACTGAGCATACAAGCATACAAGTATCTAAGTATCTGACTGAGCGGTGGTATTTAGAAGCAGGCGCATAAACATTAATTCAAACAGCACTTTAGTGCGTTTTTGCCAGCAGCTCTTCGTTGTGTGTCAAGCTAGTTAGCGTGCGCTAATAGCGTTTCAAACGTCACTCGCTCTGAGCCTTCTAGTAGTTGTTCCCCCTGCTCTGCATGGGTAACGCTGCTTCGATGGTGGCTGTTGTCGTTGTGTTGCTGGTTCGAGCCCAGGGAGGAGCAAGGAGAGGGACGGAAGCTATACTGTTACACTTGCAATACTAAAGTACCTATAAAAACATACAATAGTCAAAGGTTAATGAAATACAAATGGTATAGAGGGAAGTAGTCCTATAATTCCAATAATAACTACAACCTAAAACTTCTTACCTGGGAATATTGAAGACTCATGTTAAAAGGAACCACCAGCTTTCATATGTTCTCATGTTCTGAGCAAGGAACTGAAACCGTAGCTTTCTTACATAGCACATATATCTCTTTTACTTTCTTCTCCAACACTTTTTTTTTTCATTATTTAAACTAAATTGAACATGTTTCATTATTTACTTGAGGCTAAATTGATTTTATTGATGTATTAAATTAAGTTAAAATAAGTGTTCATTCAGTATTGTTGTAATTGTCATTATTACAAAAAAAAAGAATGTAATCGTCCGATTACATTTACATTTATTAAGTCATTTAGCAGACGCTCTTATCCAGAGCGACTTACAAATTGGTGCATTCACCTTATGACATCCAGTGGAACAGTAGTGCATCTAAATCTTTTAAGGGGGGTGAGAGGGATTACTTTTATCCTATCCTAGGTATTCCTTAAAGAGGTGGGGTTTCAGGTGTCTCCGGAAGGTGGTATCGGCTTTTTTGGTATCGGCTTTTTTGGTCCTCCAATAATCGGTATAGGCGGTGAAAAATCATAATCGGTCAACCTCTAGTTTCTAAGCATAAGTGACATAAGTGGCCGCTGCTCGAGTGCCAGCAAGATGGGGTGGGCCCCAACCAAATCTCCCTTAGGACTCCAAAAAAGCTAGAAACGACCCTGGGAGAATTGTGCATCATGTCCCGGGGTAATGAGAAGGTCACAAGCCCACAAAAAGAGAGCACAGGTCCAACATTGACTTCTCCCCATTCATGTAACCAGCCTCCTCAGAGAGAGAGAGAGAGAGAGAGAGAGATGTGACTGATAGAGCTGACAGAGCAGAACATAATGATGACCCCTGACCCCTTGCTTCCTGTTGACAGGGTCACCTGGCACATCCCGGAAGTGGAATACACTCATTTCCATTCCGAGACCTCTGTTTCCTCCCTGGGCCACGTCACAGAAACACGTGTTGTCTGTGTCCAGATCAGTTTATAAGCATCCTTCTGACAAACAGATACAAACGAAAGGACTCAAAAACTCCAAGATTGTACTTGTATATACTTGTAGATACATTACATGTTTCCTTCAGTTAATGGGATGCTAAGGTCATTGCCATAGAGATTGAGGAGGAAGAACAAAGTTGTCTGTTGTCTCACCCCTCCTTCCCTTTCTCCCTTGCTCTCTCTGGAGAGGAAACTGTGGAATTGGCCTGTGTTGTTTTTGGGTCAATTTCACAGCGCTGCAATTTCTGCTCAGTCAGTTTGAAGTCAGCAAGATATGATTAGAGGGACTGGGTGATGCTCTTGTTTAGCTTGATTGGTGTTAGAATACTCATTATGTGTTATGTTCCTTTGTTTGATGGAAGATCTTTGTATAGAAATGTGGGTTTAAATGAACAAACGTCAGAGAAATCTGTAATTGTCAGTTGGAAGTAACACGAGATGATTTACGTTCATGTTGGTATTCTATCTGAGTGACAGCTAAGGGACACACTGTGAGGATAATTTTCAAGGAAATTCTGAGTTTTATTTGATAACTATCTACGCCTTGATACACTACATGACCAAAAGTATGTGGACACCTGCTTGTTGAACAATCTCACTCCAAAATCATGTGCATTAATATGGAGTTGGTCCCCCCTTTGCTGCGATAACAGCCTCCACACTTCTGGGAAGGCTTTCCACTAGATGTTGGAACATTTCTGTGGCGACTTGCTTCCATTCAGTCACAAGAGCATTAGTGAGATTGGGCACTGATGCTGTGCGATATGGTCTGGCTCGCAGTCAGACCAAAGGTGTTCGCTGTGGTTGAGGTCAGGGCTCTGTGCAGGCCAGTCAAGTTTTTCCACACCGATCTTGACAAAACATTTCTATATGGACCTCACTTTGTGCACGGGGGCATTGTCATGCTGAAACAGGAAGGGCCTCCCCCAAACTTTTGTCACAAAGTTGGAAGCACAGAATCATTTAGAATGTCATTGTATGCTTTAGCATTAAGATTTCCCTTAACTGGAATTATTCCTCGTCCACCAAACTTTACAGTTGGCACTATGCATTGGGGCAGGTAGCGTTCTCCTGGCATCTGCCAAACCCAGAGTTGTTTGTCGGACTGCCAGATGGTGCGATTCATCACTCCAGAGAATGCGTTTCCACTTCTCCAGAGTCCAATGGCAGTGAGCTTTACACCACACCATGCGCTTGACATTGCGCATGGTGATCTTAGGCTTTTGTGCGGCTGCTCGGACATGGAAACACATTTCATGAAACTCCGAACGAACTGTTCTTGTGCTGACGGTTTTTACAGAGGCAGTTTGGAACTTGGTAGTGAGTGTTGCAGCCGAGGACAGTTGATTTTTAGGCGCAACGCGCTTCAGCACTCTGCGCTCTGTGAGCTTGTGTGGCCTATCACCTCGTGGCTGAGCCGTTGTTGCTCCTAGACGTTTCCACTTCAGAATAACAGCACTTACAGTTGACCGGGACAGCTCTAGCAAGGCAGAATTTTGACGAACTGACTTGTTGGAAAGGAGGCATCCTATGACAGTGCCACGTTGAAAGTCACTCAGTATGGGCCATTCTACTGCCAATGTCTGGCTATGGAGATTGCATGGCTGTGTGCTCGATTTTATACACCTGTCAGCAATGGGTGTGGCTGAAATAGCCGAATCCACTAATTGGACGTGGTGTCCACATACTTTTCAATGTGTGTCCTAGAATGTCACAGTGCTGATAGTATTCCTCTTATTAGCCCTAAAACTGTTGTCTTATCTTTCTTTTTCACACAACTGTATTGCCAAGCCCAAAGAGAAGTGAATGTAGTCACATATCCAAGCCCTAACTCAGACTGTAGTCACATATCCAAGCTCTAACTGAAATGACTGCAGTCACTGAAATGACTGTAGTCACATGTCCAAGCCCTTACTGAAATGACTGCAGTCACCTATCCAAGCCTTAACTGAAGTGACTGTAGTCACATATCCAAGCTCTAACTGAAGTGACTGTAGTCACATATCCAAGCTCTAACTGAAGTGACTGTAGTCACATTTCCAAGCCCTACCTGAAATGACTGTGATCTAGCCACCCTTCCTTCAATTTAGCACTGTTCTCTTGTTTCCTTAGCTGTCTGGGTCAAGTCGGAAGTTGAGCCACATCCAATGCTGTGTTGCTGCTAGGGCTGTGGCGGTCATGACATTTTGTCAGCTGGTTATTGTCATGTAAAAGTCTGCCGGTCTCACAGTAGTTGACCGTTAATGAACATAAACACGTTTAGTATCTCCAGGCCTCCACCCACACAAGCTGTTGATGTGCACCTTTGCAACATCTATTTTAAAAAGTATAATAAATCAATTGAATATACACCACCACAATAAATCCATGTATGTATTTTTGTTAGGTCTAAAGAAACAATATGGTATGAAGACAATGTATTTCAGAAGAACAGAATATGAGTTGGCATACTGTGTGTTATCTGGCTATGCTCCATGCCATAGGCTATGTAGGCTTGTCCGTTTAGCTGGCAAGATATGCTTTTAACTCCCGTGCCATTATTTTATATTATATGATTTTATAGTAAGAAGAATATATTTGAACTTATCTGAGTAAAATAGAAAGGATATTTTTCCCATTCCGGAGCAAGCGAGCATATGAACTGGCTATGTTGAGCATTTCAAACAGGTCCTATATGCTAGATATGCTAAATATAGAGTTATATGGAAACGTATTATTTTTGCTACTTTGAGAAAGTAGCAAAAAAAAGCTCTGTTCCTCGCCTCATCAAGTGATCATATTTTCACATTCCTGCTTGGCTTCTCAAAGATTTCAGACAAGGATGTTTGCTGGTCGACCGCCACTGCCAGGCCGGCAGGCTGGGACTGGACAACGCCACACAACTGTCCAGTGACTTATTTGGCAACTTCAGTTGTGGATGATGCAAACCTTGGAATGTCATAGACATCAAAACGTATATGGGCTGCATGATGCGACTGTAGGCTGTTGATGATCAGACTATTAGAAGTGTAATCTTCTCTTTACTAATATGTCAAATGAGTTTTTATTTACAATGGCTCATTATCAAATGGGCATGAACACAGGCAGGGGAGAAAAATACATATGATCTGTGTGCACTCGAATAGGGAATGGAGGCCGAGTGCTTCCCCGCCGGTCCTGGTACTCCGGTTTTATAGCAGAGCATGTGCTTTATATGAGCAGCTGAGAAATAAATATGATTTCACTCCAAGCATCAACCACTTTTTCTGCGCGACAGGTGATATTCCGGCCAAACTCTGTATGCCATGGGCTCTCCAACCCTGTTGCTGCAGGTACCCAGTACTCTGTATGCCATGGGCTCTCCAACCCTGTTGCTGCAGCTACCCAGTACTCTGTATGCCATGGGCTCTCCAACCCTGTTGCTGCAGGTACCCAGTACTCTGTATGCCATGGGCTCTCCAACCCTGTTGCTGCAGCTACCCAGTACTCTGTATGCCATGGGCTCTCCAACCCTGTTGCTGCAGCTACCCAGTACTCTGTATGCCATGGGCTCTCCAACCCTGTTGCTGCAGGTACCCAGTACTCTGTATGCCATGGGCTCTCCAACCCTGTTGCTGCAGCTACCCAGTACTCTGTATGCCATGGGCTCTCCAACCCTGTTGCTGCAGCTACCCAGTACTCTGTATGCCATGGGCTCTCCAACCCTGTTGCTGCAGCTACCCAGTACTCTGTATGCCATGGGCTCTCCAACCCTGTTGCTGCAGGTACCCAGTACTCTGTATGCCATTGGCTCTCCAACCCTGTTGCTGCAGGTACCCGGTGCTTCATTTGGGAAACCAAGTGAAATCTGTTCGAACATTGATCGTAACATTTTTTTTGCAATGAAACCTATTTCACAAACCTTTTGACAGCCCCTCTCTGCATGCTCGAGAACGGAATAAAGGAGAGAGAGGAGGAGATGGTGAGATATTCTGTAGCTAAAGGTAATGTGTCACCCAATTCATTCTGAAAATATAAAACATTCTCTATTACTAGGCTATTCAAAATTGCCCTGCGCAATCAATGAACCAACTGCATCACCTAGGGCTATTTGTTCTCTCCCAGACTCAGGGATAGACATTTTGGAGCATAGCATAAGGTAACCAGTCCATCCATTATGCATAATAATATAATCCACACACAAAGGCGATTACTCTAATTTGTATAATGTTGGAGTAAAAGGCTAGACCAATTCTGTGCCAAAGACATCTTAAATTAGTTTAGTTTGATGTTTTTCTACCATTCGTAATATGTGGTAGGCTGTGTATTGTATAACGGCACAATCAGAATTTGTATTCATTTTTTTCCCTTTTCGGGCTTGGGCTCATAAGCCCATGCATAAGCTCTAGTATACATATGAGTGTTTTGATTGAATCATCACCATAGAAAGCTGTCAAATTCATTCTGTTAGGCTTTGAAACAGCATTCACAATGACCATGCTTCCCCCTCAGTTTCAACCTGACATTGAACCTTTCTTCAAATTGATCATCACAGCGAGGTGGGTTTTAAAAGCATGATACGGTTTTGATGATAAGTGTTTGACGTGGCTTTCCATTGATGCCAGAGTAGTTAGAGGGACAACACCAGGCCATCAGGGCTTGATAGTTATTAGCAAGTTGGTTACCACCAAAACATGTCCAGAGTGCATAACAGGACCGTGACTCAACGGTCATGTGGAATTGACTCATGACTGCCGGTGTGGCGGTAGTACGGTCACCGCGACAGCCCTAGTTGCTGCTGTAATATGCCTTTGTTTTCCTAAATGAATAGTGCTTCTATTCAGATCCGTGTGCAACAAAGCACTGCATAGGACTCTGGGTACTTGTGGATATCCTGTTGATATGGTTACATGGCCCAGGCTTTATACTGAGGGAGCCTCTGTACAGACACATGCACGGACACGCACATACTCACAGACAGCCCTTTATTTGTTTCACTGGTATTTCCCCAGCAATCTTTAATGATACAGAGGCATGTGTGTGTGCATCCGTGCGTGTGTGTGTCTGTGTGTGTGTGTCTGCCAGAAGCAGGGAGCGTGTGTGTGTGCATCCGTGTGTCTGTGGTACAGTTGAAGTCGGAAGTTTACATACAGTTAGGTTGGAGTCATTAAAACTAGTTTTTCAACCACTCCACAAATTTCTTGTTAACAAACTATAGTTTTGGCAAGTCGGTTAGGACGTCTACTTTGTGCATGACACAAGTCATTTTTCCAACAATTGTTTACAGACTGATTACTTCACTTATAATTCACTGTATCACAATTCCAGTGGGTCAGAAGTTTACATACACTAAGTTGACTGTGCCTTTAAACAGCTTGGAAAATTCCAGAAAATGATGTCATGGCTTTAGAAGCTCCTAAAAGGCTAATTGACATAATTTGAGTCAATTGGATGTGTACCTGGGATGTATTTCAAGGCCTACCTTCAAACTCAGTGCCTCTTTGCTTGACATCATGGGAAAATCAAAAGAAATCAGCCAAGACCTCAGAAAGGTTTCATCCTTGGGAGCAATTTCCAAACGCCTGAAGGTACCACGTTCATCTGTACAAACAATAGTATGCAAGTATAAACACCATGAGACCACGCATCCATCATACCGCTCAGGAAGGAGATGCATTCTGTCTCCTAGAGATGAACATACTTTGGTGCGAAAAGTGAAAATCAATCCCAGAACAACAGCAAAGGACCTTGTGAAGATGCTGGAGGAAACAGGTACAAAAGTATCTATATCTACAGTAAAACGAGTCATATATCGGCATAACCTGAAAGGCCGCTGAGCAAGGAAGAAGAAGAAACCACTGCTCCAAAACCGCCATAAAAAAGACGGACTACGGTTTGCAACTGCACATGGGGACAAAGATCGTACTTTTTGAAGAAATGTCTTCTGGTCTGATGAAACAAAAATAGAACTGTTTGGCAACAATGACCATCGTTATGTTTCGAGGGAAAAGGGGGAGGCTTGCAAGCCGAAGAACACCATCCCAACCGTGAAGCACGGGGGTGGCAGCATCATGTTGTGGGGGTGCTTTTCTGCAGGAGGGACTGGGGCACTTCACAAAATAGATGGCATCATGAGGTAGGAAAATGATGTGGATATATTGAAGCAACATCTCAAGACATCAGTCAGGAAGTAGAGCTTGGTCGCAAATGGGTCTTCCAAATGGACAATGACCCCAAGCATACTTCCAAAGTTATGGCTTAAGGACAACAAAGTCAAGGTATTTGAGTGGACAATAACCAAGCCCTGACCTCAATCCCATAGAAAATGTGTGGGCAGAACTGAAAAGGTGTGTGCGAGCAAGGAGGCCTACAAACCTGACTCAGTTACACCAGCTCTGTCAGGAGGAATGGGCCAAAATTCACCCAACTTATTGTGCAAAGCTTGTGGAAGGCTACCTAAAGCGTTTGACCTAAGTTAAACAATTGAAAGGCAATGCTACCAAATACTAATTGAGTGTATGTAAACATCTGACCTACTGGGAATGTGATGAAAGAACTAAAAGCTGAAATAAGTCATTCTCTCTACTATTATTCTGACATTTCACATTCTTAAAAGAAAGTGGTGATCCTACCTGACCTAAAACAGGGAACTTTTACTTGGATTAAAGGTCAGGAATTGTGAAAAATTAAATGTATTTGGTTAAGGTGTATGTAAACTTCCGACTTCAACTGTATCTGGCCCCCCAATGGTGGAACAAACTCCCTCACGACGCCAGGACAGCGGAGTCAATCACCACCTTCCGGAGACACCTGAAACCCCACCTCTTTCAGGAATACCTAGGATAGGATAAAGTTATCCTTCTCACCCCCCCCCCCCTTAAAAGATTTAGATGCACTATTGTAAGTCGCCCTGGATAAGAGCGTCTGCTAAATGACTTAAATGTAAATGTAAATGTATGTCATGCATCTCCATCACAGGGGCCGTGCTCATTGAGGGTGCACTGAGGGTGAGATTAGACCAACTGTGTGGTGAACTATAGATGGGGACATCATTAACGAACCATGACCATATCTCAAATGTGCACACACACACACACACACACACACACACACACACACACACACACACACACACACACACTTGAGAGGGCATATCAGGGCCTGAACCACACAGCGCTGCTGGCACTACCAGGCCCCTAACCACTCCCCTAACCACTCCCCTAACCACTCCAGCCTAAAACACGCACAGCCTAAAGAGTTGTGATAAGATTCATCCATGTTTCTCTCATACACCCCACACATGCTGCTCCCACTCCACAATACTGCGGGCTTACTTTCACTGACACGGTCAGTGTGTACTGCTGCTATCGTTTGTCATATTTGAAGTTTCTTTGTTTTGGGTGCAGGCACTCTGGCGGATTCCCCGTTCTCTCCCTCTCTCCAGGCCTGTGTCTGCCACTGTGGGAATGTGTTCCGGGGGCTAGAGAGCGGGACTGTGCGGCACCGTTGTGTCGCGGGCCGGAGATCAGGAAGCAGAGAATAGCGCAGGAGAAGAATGGGGGAAATTTTGTTGCTGAAGTGGGGGAAGAGGGCTGGAGAGGCGGGTGTCAATAGGGTCATTTATTTTTAGCGAGTGTCCCTGGCCGCTATCCTTCCTCCTCTGGCCTCTCAGGACATCCAGACGTCCAGTGGCAGAACAGCAGTAGTGGCAGCAGTTAGCTTAATGCTAATGTTGCGCTTAGGTCAACAGGGCAATGGACACATACTGTATAGATAGATCCATAGTTTAGTATAGATAGATAGATCCAACAGAAATCTCAGACAGTGTTACCAATGCTCCTCTCTGTATGAGCCAGTTATCCAGGCAGTTATCCAGGCAGTTATCCAGGCAGTTATCCAGGCAGTTATCCAGCTAGACACATGGGACTCATTTGTTGATGGTGTTTTCCTTTGCCCTGTGATTGAGTTAGAGCACCTCTCGCAAGAGATCTCTTTCCAAAAACCCAACTGGCTGCAGAGGTGATTCATATTATTTCATTTGTGTTGGAATGATTGTAAATGGCTAGAATGAGCCGGATGCGCCAACAAGTGTGGTTTTGATTTGGAAAAACATTGTGAATTCAGCATGCATCTCAGTTCTCTTGATGATGAGTGATTCATCTGGTAAAAATGAGGTGTGTATATGTATTGATGCCAATACACAGAATAATGCTAGTGTGACTGATGTATCGCTGTCCATTAGCCAGAACGTATTGGGTGTTTATTTTACTTCATCGGGTCATATGCCAATTTGGGTTGGGCCCATATAGGATTAATTCGATATTGTGACATTTGACATTGACGCTATATCGCGACGTGCAAGACTATACTGCATTTGAACTATAAAACTGTGCAGTTTTATCAGCTTGGCTGTATCAGTATGTTGAAAATGAAGTCTAAATCAATTAACTAAGCATTTCTTTTTTTTAGTCACACAAAGATTATTTGGTGAGAATGCGACTATAATATCGTAAATAAGCACAAATATTGCACAGTCAGGAATGATTTAGTCAGTGAATGCGCAAAACAATTATATTGGATATCGTGATATTTGGAGTGGCATGTCGTAGAAGCTCATCCCTAGTGCCAATATGTCAGACAGGGCCCTACACACAAAAAAAGGTGCTATCTATAACCTAAAAGGTTTCTTCGGCAGTCCCCATAGGACAACACTTTTTGGTTCCATGTAGAACCCTTTCCACAGATGGTTCTACATGGAACCCAAAAGGATTCTACCTGGAACCAAAAAGTGTTGTCCTATGGGGACTGCCGAAGAAACCTTTCGGAACCCTTTTGGAACCACTCCCAGAAATGCATAGGTGCATGAGACAACCCATTAAGAGACTTATTGCCGTCAACGTTGACCAGACCTCTCCCAATGAATCAACTTCTTGAGGAAGTCCTGGAAGCCTGTTTTATGGCAGCATACTTTCTGGAGCAGGCTCAGGTTTTAATGCTCGTATAAATTGTAACATCCAATCCATGTCTCAGGCAGCCACGGCCATGCCAATATCCAGTCTGGGTATGGGGCCTGGTGTAGGGGGTGCAAGAGCTTCTCCTGGTCTCCTGGCTTCTCCTGGGTGGGGATGGTTTAAGAAGGTTAAGAAATCTGCTTGTGCATTAGCTAACTATGTCATGTTCATTGTCATACCAAACATAGTAGAGGTCGACCGATTATGATTTTTCAACGCCGATACCGATACCGATTATTGGAGGACCAAAAAAGCCGATACTGATTAATCGTCCATTTAAAAAAAATATGTATTTGTAATAATGACAATTACAACAATACTGAATGTATGGTAATATGGTAGTAGTATGGTAGTATGGTATGGTAGTACAGTAGGTGCCAGCTGCACCGGTTTGAGTGTGTCAAGAACTGCAACGCTGCTGGATTTTTCACGCTGAACAATTTCCTATGTGTATCAAGAATGGTCCATCACCCAAAAGACATCCAGACAACTTGACACAAAACTGTGGGAAGCATTGGAGTCAACATGGGCCAGCATTCCTGTGGAACGCTTTCGACTCCTTGTAGAGTCCATGCCCTAACAAATGGAAGCTGTTCTGAGGGAAAAAGGGGGCGCAACTGTTTACTGTTTTGTACACTCAGTTTATGTTGTCATGCAGCCTACAGAGTGACAATAAAAGTCTGAAGTTGACGAAAAGCAGAGAGAGAGAGAGAGAGAGAGACTGAGCGATGGAGACAGGATAGAGACAGAGAGATCCAGCGAGGGAATCAGTGAAGGACGTGCTGGAGAAATGTGTGGAAAACCTCACGGAGGAGAGGTGGCATGACATGACAGGCCTGCTGTCTGATGTATCTACAGTGGAAAAGTCAGGCCTTTCCCAGCCCTAGCTCCAAGTCTTTCTCACATCTGTTACCCCGTACTGCTATTTGTGTGACAGGGTGTTTGGCTTACCTATCCTCTACAGCACAGTCTGTCACTCAACTAATCCGTCTTCAACAGTCTCCAACATTCCCCTTACCGAGAAACAACAATGGCAAAACTCGTAATACCTCATTTGAGCCATTTCAGAGGTGTGGTGAAACATGACAAGGACCTGGTGTTGGATCAGGTGGCCTGCCTGATGCACATCAGCTTTAATACCAGCGACACGTTGTGACTCACTTTTTACGAGAGTGAACTCTGAACCAATTGGCGTTTTATAGCCAGCGCTGAGGTCTCACTCCTGAGGTGAGAGCTTACTTGAAATGCTGAGGCATCCAGTATTTATGAAAAAGTGCAAGGGCCTGTGTTTCATTTATTCGGACTGGCAAGAGGTTGTAAATCTTTCCGCACATAGGGCCGCAGGAAGGGCTCATGCTATTTACACAAGCATGGCCCATTTCTGTCCCTCCCTCCCTCTCTCTCTCTCTGGCTGTGTGAGAATGTTTGACACAAAACCTGTGCAAAGTAGAGCAAAATAGCTGGAGCTTTTGTCTCAGAGGAACCTTTAGCATCTTGTGCATTTTTTTTTTTAAAGATGCCCACATGCCTCCCTCTTTTTGTTGACCTAACTTGCCCTTTCTCTGTCCCCGTTCAGATCTGTCCACAGCCAAGAGGAAGTTTGCGGAGTCTCTCAATGAGTTTAAGTTCCAGTGCATAGGAGACGCAGAGACGGACGACGAGATATGTATCGGTGAGCGAGTAACGCCCTCCATCCCGTTCTGCTGTGCCACACTCGACTGTCCTGCACGCTATTGTTGTGTAGTAATAGTTACCACCCTCAACTGTAACCAACTGCTGCACTAAATTCATATCAACTGTAGTAGTGCAAATGCACTCCATTGGTCTGCACTCAGCTGTACACATTCTGGCCTGGCTGTCTTGTTCTACCTAATTGCACTCATAGTGCACCTAATTGGTACAGGAAGGCCGTAATAAACACAATTAGGCTCATTGGATGGAGTTGGATGAAATGTAATAACCTCGAATAAACTTGCCATTATGTTGAAAGAACATTCCTGGAATATTTTTTACAGTAGGAATTGAAAGTTATAAGTGACTTGAGGTCTACATTTGGAGAGTACTATTCTGTCAAGTGGAAATGTTGGAACAGGATTGTGGCATCTCAAGTGGAAACTCTGACCCAAAACAATGCAGTCATTCTTGGCTGGACCTAGAGCAGGGAAGGAACAGGCAATAAGCTTGCTAGTTGAAAACACACTGTGGTCTAAAGCAAGCATGTAAACTAGGATTTCAAATTAAAAGCCTTGTTTTGCAAGCAAGGTCACAAATGTGGTATGGTATGTATGGAGCCAAATGATGACCACTGACTCATTATATATTGTTATCCTCCCTCTGTATCGTCGGTCTATCTTGTCTGTCTTGTCTGTCTGTCTGTCTGTCTGTCTGTCTGTCTGTCTGTCTGTCTGTCTGTCTGTCTGTCTGTCTGTCTTGTCTGTCTGTCTGGCTGGCTGTCTGTCTGTCTGGCTGGCTGGCTGGCTGTCTGTCTGGCTTACAGCAAAGTCTCTACAGGAGTTTGCTGGAGTTTTGCAGAACCTGGAGGATGAGAGAACACGGATGGTGAGTGTCAGATATATGCTGGAACATGGGCTCACTGCTTTGGAATTCAAGCGTTGTATAACCAATAAGTGAAGGTCTGGCGGCAGGCCTCTCTGTGTTTATACAGTATGTCAGTAGAGTGACTTCCTGTCAGCCGTCTGGTGACTTCCTGTATCTCTCCTCAGATTGAGAATGCCGACGATGTGCTGATCATGCCACTGGAGCGGTTCAGGAAGGAGCAGATCAGCGCTGCCAAGGTAAGGAGATATTACGACTTGACTCCCCCAAGTCATGCTGGGGTGAAGGATCCCCCTCTAAATGTCCTGGTAATCCCTACTACTGGGTCATTGTGTGATTTGACAATCCCCTGTGGAGTATAACGTGAATTATATTCCTTTTTGGGGTTATGTAGCCATCTCATATTCCCTCTTAAACCTTGAAAGACAAGGGACATTTGAACCTATCTGCTGCTACAGTACCAGGTTTTTAAGAAATGTACTGATCACTCAAATATTAGCAGTTTCCCCCCTCAGTCTGGCAGGTAACTGACTTTGTTCTGGTTGTCCTGATTCCAGAAGTTACATTTGTGTAGGTCTAAAATGTATACACCATATGGAATAGCATTCCTTTATTAAATTCCCATTGATGACAGCATCCAGAGCTCTCCCTATACTGTACCTCTGAGTCTAAACTGCTCTCTGCTCTGTCCGCCAGAGCTGGCAGGTCTGTTGTGATAAGACACTGCCACCATCTGGTCAATACAGGTATCACATGAAGGGCATCAGGATTTACTTGGTTGATTGTCAATGAAGAAATGTTAGTGAACTTTATTACATATTGAAAACTCTTTCTGATTTGACCTCTCACCATATCATTATTTTGAAGTCAGAATGTTAGAAGAATGTGTAGGTTAATTAAACGTTTGAAGAATAATTTAGTGTTTCGAAAAGGGATACTTGAACTCAAAAGAGCCCACATTGAAACATGTTTGCAGTGTATAACAGACAAGACATGGGTTCATTTATTATTAAGGGTTAGAGCAAATTGAAGGGTCCTTTGTTACTTACATTAGGATGCTCTGTAATGACGTGTTGTGCAGCTGTTGTTAGTGGACCTTCTGTTCTGAGGAGGGTTGGTTCTACGTCCTGTGGAAACTGGCTGGCGATGAAAGGCCGGGTCATGTGACCGGGTGGACAGGGATGATGATGACATCAGTCAGTAGTAGGTGTGGACACAGTCAGTGCACCCCAGGGTGAGGAGTGCTGGACTGTATGTTACTGACACACCCTGCTCTATCTATCCGTCTGTCTGTGAGAGTGGCTGGGAGAGACATGTCTGTCTGTCTGTCTGTCTGTGAGAGAGAGGCTGGGAGAGACATCCTGTTATGTCTGTCTGTCTGTCTGTCTGTCTGTCTGTCTGTGAGAGAGAGGCTGGGAGAGACATCCTGTTATGTCTGTCTGTCTGTCTGTCTGTCTGTCTGTCTGTCTGTCTGTCTGTCTGTCTGTCTGTCTGAGAGAGAGAGGCTGGGAGAGACATCCTGTTATGTCTGTCTGTCTGTCTGTCTGTCTGTCTGTCTGTGAGAGAGAGGCTGGGAGAGACATCCTGTTATGTCTGTCTGTCTGTCTGTCTGTCTGTGAGAGAGAGGCTGGGAGAGACATCCTGTTATGTCTGTCTGTCTGTCTGTCTGTCTGTCTGTCTGTCTGTCTGTCTGTGAGAGAGAGGCTGGGAGAGACATCCTGTTATGTCTGTCTGTCTGTCTGTCTGTCTGTCTGTCTGTCTGTCTGTCTGTCTGTCTGTCTGTCTGTGAGAGAGAGGCTGGGAGAGACATCCTGTTATGTCTGTCTGTCTGTGAGAGAGAGGCTGGGAGAGACATCCTGTTATGTCTGTCTGTCTGTCTAAGAGAGAGAGGCTGGGAGAGACATCCTGGTATGTCTGTCTGTCTGTCTGTCTGTCTGTCTGTCTGTCTGTCTGTCTGTCTGTCTGTCTTGTCTGAGAGACATCCTGTTATGTCTGTCCTGTCTGTCTGTCTGTCTGTGAACGTCCTGTTATGTCTGTCCGGTTTAAAGTGCTCTATTGTTTTCCCACCAGCTGTGGGCTGCCTCTGTTGGCTTCTGCAGCACTAGAGGAGATGTGATTTCAACCTGCATCTCACAATATTTTCCTCTAAATCTGTCTGTAAAGCTAAGCCTTGGACATACCAATAATACCCATGACTCTTTGGAAAGGATGTTCTGTTGGAAGGAGGCAGTGATGATGCCAAAACAGAGCTCTATGTGTTATATAGAGGTTTCCCCTGAGAAAGAGGTCTTCTGACCTCAATGGGACATCCTCTTCAATACAATTTCAATATAAATTGTACTATGTGGTGTCCAGGACTTGGAAACAAGGTGACTGTTGGTGACCTTTTGACTGTCTATCACAGGAAGCCAAGAAGAAATACGACAAAGAGACAGAGAAGTACTGTGCTGTACTGGAGAAGCACCTAAGCCTATCAGCAAAGAAGAAAGAAGCACATCTTCATGAAGTAAGCATACATTGTTCACCTTTCCCACAATCAAAATGGGCTAGAGTTGGCTAGTCATGACATGTGTGTTTATGTTAAGAGGCATATGTTTGTGTATGAGTGTGTGCGCTGTAAGTCAGTTCACACAGAATCAGAATCACGTTTATTGTCCTACAAGAGGAAAATCTTGTCACAGCTCACACATAGATACTTAAAACAAATCTGAAATAATAGAAGGAACAAGCAACAGCCAGGCAGGTATAGTCCCTCCCCTGTCCATGGGAGAAATGACATGGAATTGTTCTCTATGGTGATAGTCCTCGCGATGAAACTCCTCCCGAAGCGCACGGTGCGCCTGTCCGGTATCTCACACTTAAATGAGAGGATGAAGTGGGTGGAGATATGACGTGGCGGCCTGTGTGGTGTAAAGCACGACCATTCAGATGGGAGAGCAAACAGCATGACTTCACCGCGGGTTTCACCTGAAAGTCATTTCAAACAGCATCCCATCCTTTTGCGTGTGGTGCAGGCCGACAGCCAGGTGGACCACGTGCGGCAGCATTTCTACGAGGTGTCTCTGGAGTATGTCTTCAAGGTGCAGGAGGTCCAGGAGAGGAAGATGTTTGACTTCGTAGAGCCGGTGAGTGAGCATGTCAATCTCCCTCAGCATGCTGTCTATACTGTTTAGGGTTGCAAAATGCCATGAACTTTCCTAAACTTCCAAGGTTTTCCAGAAATCCTGGCAGGAAGTCTCCCGATTTCCTGCTCATTCCCTCCTGATTCAGGTAATCTTTCAAACAGGATTTTTTGGAAAATCTGGGAACTTTTGGGAAGGTTACTGGAGTTTTGCAACCCTAATACTGTTACTGTACTCTATACACCTTACATGCTTAGTCATCTCTCCTTCATCCACACTGTCTACAGAACAAATGTAGCTGACAACAAGTACCTTTCAAATCAAATTACAGTAGATTAGGTTGATGGAATTTAATTACGTTTCTCAACCATGTTTCCTTTCCATTTCGTCCTTTGTATCAATTCTAGTTGCTGGCATTTCTTCAAGGGCTGTTTACTTACTATCACCATGGGTACGAGTTGGCCAAAGACTTCAACCACTTCAAGACAGACCTCACTATCAGCATTCAGAATGTAAGATACATATCAATGCCATACATTACGGCCATTAGGTGCTGGTGAGATGTAATATTTTGCCACACCAAAGACATTTCAAGGCTGGGCTGGGCAGTATATTGTATTTGACTATATACCCGGATTGATGCGTGGACCGGTTTGGGTTTTTACTTTACCTTCAATAACGGTATGTCAATGTTTTGGTTTGTTAAATGTGATACGCAGCTCAGCACGTGTTGTGTCAGTTTTCATAGTTTACTCCCTTTGCTTTTTGCCTCCTCCTGCTGCATGCCTCTTCCTACACCAAGCCCTGCCCCCCTGTCACTCATGGAGAGAGCAGTTGTTCTACCACAGAGTCACGAACACTTTCTTGCCGTGGTCTGCATGGCCAGATAGATGCCTTTAGATGTTGGTGAAAACAATGCTGCTTTCCACAAGCGTTCTACAATTCCACTATTAGTTTGTGTATCTTACTGTTTGCAAACTACTGTCTGCTAGTTTTGTCTTTTCTTAGCAAGTTGTGGCTCAAATAAATCTGGTTAGCCGCTAATGCTAAACACTAGTTAGCTACTTTGCTAAATGTACTAAGAGTCAGAGCAAATGTAGATAGGTAATAAATACAGCCTGGTACTAATGCTGGTCTAGGCCTAGATAAGTATGTTGTTTATGCAACTGTATCTTAAATCAGAGAGGAATAGGAATAGGTGAAACATGAATATGTTAGCTACGTTTTATTTGTATTCATTATGGAACCCCATTAACTGCTGCCAAGGAGCAGCTACTCTTCTTGGGGTCCAAGACACATTAAGGCATAATCACAAAATAAATCAACAAAAACAAAATAAAACAGTACATCACATAACATCACCACACCACTACATATGCACAACACAAAATGTACAATACCATACAACAAGATTAAAATGTGTTTCTGTGGCTGTGTGTCTCTTCACAGCCCAGTTACATACACTTAAGTTGGAGTCATTTTTCAACCACTCTACAAATGTATTGTTAACAAACTATAGTTTTGCCAAGTCGGTTAGGACGTCTACTTTGTGCATTACAAGTCATTTTTCCAACAATTGTTTACAGACAGATTATTTAACTTATAATTCACTGTATCACAATTCCAGTGGGTCAGAAGTTTACATACACTATGTTGACTGTACCTATTTCAAGGCCTACCTTCAAACTCAGTGCCTCTTTGCTTGACATCATAGGAAAGTCAAAAGAAATCAGCTGAGACCTCAGAAAAAAATTGTAGACCTTCACAAGTCTGGTTCATCCTTGGGAGGAATTTCCAAATGCCTGAAGGTACCACGTTCATCTGTACAAAGCAATAGTACGCAAGTATAAACACCATGGGACCGCGCAGCCGTCACACCGCTCAGGAAGGAGACCCGATCTGTCTCCTAGAGATCAACGGTACTTTGGTGCAAAAAGTGCAAATCAATCCCAGAACAACAGCAAAGGACCATGTGAAGATGCTGGAGGAAACATGTACAAAAGTATCTATATCCACAGTCAAACGAGTCCTATATCGAAAGGCCGCTCATCAAGGAAGAAGCCAATGCTCCAAAACCGCCATAAAAAAAAGACAGACTGGTTTGCAACTGCACATGGGGACAACGATCATACTTTTTGGAGAAATGTTCTCTGGTCTGATGAAAAAAAAATAGAACTGTTTGGCCAAAATGACCATCGTTATGTTTGGAGGAAAAAGGGGGAGGCTTGCAAGCCAAAGAACACCATCCCAACCGTGAAGCACGGGGGTGGCAGCATCATGTTGTGGGGGTGCTTTGCTGCAGGAGGGAATGGTGCACTTCACAAAATAGATGGCATCATGAGGGAGAAAAATTATGTAGATATATTGAAGCAACATCTCAAGACATCAGTCAGGAAGTTGAAGCTTGGTCGCAAATGTGTCTTCCAAATTAACAATGACCCCAAACATACTTCCATAGTTGTCGCAAAATGGCATTAGAACAACAAAGTCAAGGTATTGGAGTGGCCATCACAAAGCCCTGACCTCAATCCCATAGAACATTTGTGGGCAGAACTGAAAAAGAAGATGTTAAGAAGCCTTATGAACCTAGACTTGGTGCTCCGTACCACTCCGGTACCACTTAGCAAAGAGAACAGTCTATGACAAGGGTGGCTGGAGTCTTTGACAATTTTTAGGGCCTTCATCTGACACCGCCTGGTATAGAGTTCCTGGATGGCAGGAAGCTTGGCCCCAGTGATTGGTACTGGGCCGTACGCACTACCCTCTGTAGTGCCTTGTGGTCAGAGGCTGAGCAGTTGCCGTACCAGGCAGTGATGCTCTTGATGGTGCAGCTGTATAACTTTTTGAGGATCTGAGGACCGATGCCAAATCTTTTCAGTCTCCTGAGGGGGAATAGGCTTTGTCGTGCCCTCTTCCAGACTGTCTTGGTGTGTTTGGATCATGATCATTTGTTGCTCAACCTGCTCCATTACAGCCCTATTGATGAGAATGTGGGCGTGTTCGGCACTCCTTTTCCTGTAGTCCACAATTATCTCCTTTGTCTTGATCTCGTTGAGGGAGAGGTTGTTATCCGGGCACCACATGGCCAGGTCTCTGACCTCCTCCATATACACTGTCTCATCATTGTCGGTGATCAGGCCTACCACCAGGGGGGGGGGGGGGGACTGAGCACGCACCCCTGGGCGGCCCCCGTGTTGAGGATCAGCGTAGCAGATGTGTTGCTACCTATCCTTACCATCCGGGGCGGCCGTCAGGAAGTCCAGGATCCAGTTGCAGAGGGAGGTGTTTAGTCCCAGGTTCCTTAGCTTAGTGATGAGCTTTGAGGGCGCAATGATGTTGAATGATGAGCTAAGTCAATGAATAGCATTCTCACGTATGTGTTCCTTTTGTCCATGTGGGAAAGGGCAGTGTGGCGTGCAATGGAGATGGCATCATCTGTGGATCTGTTGGGGCAGTATGCAACTTGGAGTGGGTCTAGGGTTTCTGGGATAATGGTGTTGATGTGAGCCTTGACCAGCCTTTCAAAGCACATCATGGCTACAGATGTGAGTGCTACGGGTCCGTAGTCATTTAGGCAGGTTACCTTAGTGTTCTTGGTCACAGGGACTATGGTGGTTTGCTTGAAACATGTTATTCCAGACTCAGTCAGGGACAGGTTGAACAAGTCTTTGAAGTCACTTGCCAGTTGGTACGTGTATACTCGGAGTACACCTCCTGGTAATCTGGCCTTGTGAATGTTGACCTGTTTAAAGGTCTTACTCACATCGGCTACGGAGATCGTGATGACACAGTCGTCCGGAACAGCTGATGCTCTCATGCATGCTTCAGTGTTGCTTGCCTTGAAATGTGAGCATAGAAGTAATTTAGCTCGTCTTGTAGGCTCGTTCAATAGGCAACTTTTGGCTGTGCTTCCCTTTGTAGTCTGTAATAGTTTGCAAACCCTGCCACATCCGACGAGCGTCGGAGCCGGTGTAGTACGATTCAATCTTTGTCGTGTGTTTTGATGCTTTACCTGTTTGATGGTTTGTTGAACGGCATAGCGGAATTTCTTATACGCTTCCGGGTTAGAGTCCCGCTCCTTGAAAGCGGCAGCTCTACCCTTTAACTCAGTGCGGATGTTGCCCGTAATCCATGGCTTTTGGTTGGGGTATGTACGTACAGTCACTGTGGGGATGACGTCATCGATGCACTTATTGATGAAGCCAATGACTGATGTGGTGTACTCCTCATTGCGATCGGAAGAATCCCAGAACATATTCCAGTCTGTGTTAGAAAAACAATCCTGTAGTTTAGCATCTGTGTCATCTGATCACTTCTTTATTGACCGAGTCACTGGTGCTTCCTGCTTTAGTTTTATCTTGTTTGCAGGAATCAGGAGGATAGAATTATGGTCAGATTTGCCAAATGGAGTCAGAGGGAGAGCTTTGTACGTGTGCGTCTCTGTGTGTGGAGTAAAGGTGATCTAAAGTTTTTTTTCCTCTGGTTGCACATTTAACATGCTAGTAGAAATGAGGTAAAACGGATTTAAGTTTCCCTGCATTCAATTCTCCGGCTACTGTTTGCTTATGGCCTTCTACAGCTCATTGAGTGCGGTCTTAGTGCCAGCATCGGTTTGTGGTGGTAAATAGACAGCTACGAATAATATAGATGAAAACTCTCTTGGTAAATAGTGTGGTTTACAGCTTATCATGAGATACTTAACCTCAGGCGAACAAAACTCGAGGCGAACAAAACTTCCTTAGTATTAGATTTAGTGCACCAGCTGTTGTTTACAAATATACACAGACCGCCACCCATTGTCTTACCGGAGGCTGCTGTTCTATCTTGCCGATGCATAGTAAACCCCGCCAGCTGTATGTTATTCATGTCATCGTTCAGCTCCGACTCGGTATAAGATAAGATATTACAGTTTTTAATATCCCGAACAGGGATGAAACCATTTAGGGGGGGTTCATTTCATTTGTGTGGGGTTTCAAGTCCATGGGGTATAGAAATGGGGGAAGGTATCGTGGGGGTATATGATGCAGGAAATATTACTATGGATGGGGAATTTATCACTACATGTGGGTTAAACACAGGATAAGTTTACAGTTGAAGTCGGAAGTTTAGCCAAATACATTTAAACTCAGTTTTTCACAATTCCTGACATTTAATCCTAGTAAATAGTCCTTGTCTTAGGTCAGTTAGGATCACCACTTTATTTTAAGAATGTGAAATGTCAGAATAATAGTAGAGATAATGATTTATTTCAGGTTTTATTTATTTCATCACAATCCCAGTGGGTCAGAAGTTTAAATACACTCAATTAGTATTTGGTAGCATTGCCTTTAAATTGTTTGACTTGGGTCAAAAGATTCAGGTAGCCTTCCTCAAGCTTCCCACAATAAGTTGGGTGAATTTTCGCCCATTCCTCCTGACAGAGCTGGTGTAACTGCATCAGGTTTGTAGACCTCCTTGCTCGCACACACTTTTTCAGTTCTGCCCACAGATTTTCTATAGGATTGAGGTCAGGGCTTTGTGATGGCCACTCCAATACCTTGATTTTGTTGTCCTTAAGCCATTTTGCCACAACTTTGGAAGTATGCTTGGGGTCATTGTCCATTTGGAAGACCCATTTGTGACCAAGCTTCAACTTCCTGACATGTTTCTTCAATATATCCTCATAATTTTCCTGCCTCACCCCCACAACATGATGCTGCCACCTCTGTGCATTACGGTTAGGATGGTGTTCTTCGGCTTGCAAGCCTCAGGTGTCGATATAGGACTTGTTTTACTGTGGATCTAGATAATTTAGTACATGTTTCCTCCAGCATCTTCACAGGGTCCTTTGCTGTTGTTCTGGGATTGATTTGCACTTTTCTCACCAAAATACATTAATCTCTAGGAGACAGTATGCGTCTCCTTCCTGAGCGGTGTGACGGCTGCGTTGTCCCATGGTGTTTATACTTGCGTACTATTGTTTGTACAGATGAACATGGTACCTTCAGGCGTTTGCAAATTGCTCCCAAGGATGAACCAGATGTGTGGAAGTTGTTGAAATACATCCACAGGCACACCCGCAAATTGACTCAAATTATGTCAATTAGCCTATCAGAAGCTTCTAAAGCCATGACATAATTTTCTGGAATTTTCCAAGCTGTTTATAGGCACAGTCAACTTAGTGTATGTAAACTTCTTACCCGCTGGAATTGTGATACAGTGAATTATAAGTGAAATAATCTGTCTGTAAACAATTGTTGGAAAAATGACTTGTGTCATGCACAAAGTAGATGTCCTAACCGACTTGCCAAAACTATAGTTTTTTAATTAACATGAAATTTGTGGAGTGGTTGGAAAAAAAGTTTTAATGTATGTTAACTTCCGACTTCAACTGTATATACTAAATAAAAATAAAACCCCTGGAAAGGGGGGTCTAAGCTGGCAACCCTGAGGTACCATAGTTGCAATCTGATGCTGCGTTCAAAACAACTGGGAAATCTCCAACTTCCGACAACTGGGAACTCTGAAAAAAACAAGCTCTGAATGGGACAATTCGTTTTGAACGGTCATTCAACTCAGAACTCCAACTCGGGAACTCGGCCCTCTTTCTAGAGCTCTGACTTTCCAACCTGAAGATCACGGATGTCGTGATTTGCCCTCATATTTTTCCATTTCCCAGTTGTCTTGAAAGCACCTTTAGTCAGTCAAGTGAACTATCCCTTCACCTAATTTTTTCAAAACATCTTTGGTCTGACAGAACAGAATGCATTGTATAATGTAAACAAACATGGCGCCACACATAGCTGGCAAATAGCTTAGCATTAGCTCATCAAAATCAGTGCAATCTTCAAAAATGTATTTTACACACATTATGTTTCCATTACAATATATGCAAGAATTGGAATGTATGATTTGTCACCAGTACATGAAAACGTGAAAAAAAACTGTAAATACATTATGCTCCATACATGTATACCACATATGTCAGAGTCAAGGCCCGCGGGCCACATCCGGCCCGCAAGAAGGTTTTTTACGGCCCCTGGGATGATCTTGATTTATTATTAGAACCGGCCCGCAGCAAGCCGGCAGCCCGCAGATCTTTTACACGCACCAATACTACATTTCCCACAATGCAAAGGTGACGCACCGAGCAGTAGGCTGCTTCATTTCAATATTTATTGGCACAGCAGTCGTCAGCATCACAGTAAAATTAACTTTCAGATACCCATCAAAAATGGCAAACGGAAGGTGGATACTGAGAACCGGGGTTTCAAACAAGGTGGGAGTCGGAGTATATGTTCACGAAGGTAGCTGGAAAACCTGTGTGTCTTCTGTGTGGAGAAAGTGTGGCGGTACTGAAAGAGTATAATCTGAGACGACATTATGAAACGAAACACGCGGACAAAAACAAGAATATGGACATGGAACAAAGGCTACAAAAGGCAGAGGAATTAAAACGAGGCCTCAAATCTCGACAGGCTCTGTTCAAAAGCCAAATCACAAGGCCAGGCTGCTGTCAAGGCCAGTTTTATTTTGGCAGAAGAGATCGCTAAATCAGCCCGGCCATTTACGGAGGGGGATTTCATCAAAAACTGCATGATTAAAGTTTGTGACGAAGTTTGCCCAGAAAAAGGCAACTCTTTTTAAATGTGAGTCTGAGCAGAAACACCATTGCCGAGAGAGTAGACCAGTTGTCCATCAATCTAAAAGAGCAGCTTGTGAAAAAGGGAAAAGATTTTATTGCATATTCCTTGGCTGTGGATGAGAGCACCGACATTTCTGACATTGCCCAGTTGTCAATTTTCATCCGCGGAGTGGACTCCAACCTAAGCGTGACAGAGGAGTTTTTGGCTTTACGTCCTATGCATGGCACAACTACGGGGCATGATTTGTATGAAGAGGTGTCAAGATGTGTAAATGAGATGGAGCTGCCTTGGGAAAAAACTCGTGGGTTTGACAACCGACGGAGCACCTGCGATGTGTGGACACAGGAGCGGACTGGTGGCGAAGATACGGGAAAAGATGCAAGAGGAAAACGCGACAGGTGAGCTGACAGCTTATCATTGTATCATACACCAGGAAGCGTTGTGCGGTAAAGCCTTGAAAATGGAGCATGTAATGAGCATCATCACGCGCACAGTTAACTTTATCAGAGCCAAAGGTTTGAATCACCGCCAGTTCAAGGCATTTCTGACGGAGTTAGAAACGGAGCATGGTGATTTGCCTTATCACACAGAGGTGCGATGGCTAAGCCAGGGAAAGGTGCTTCAAAGATGTTTCGAGCTTCGTGAGGAGATTTGTCTGTTCTTGGACAGCAAAGGGAAAGACACAACACAACTCCGAGACGAAATGTTTCTGTGTGAAATGGCTTTTCTGTGTGACATTACGAGTCATCTGAATGCAATAAACTTGCAGCTGCAGGGTCGGGATCGTGTCATCTCTGATATGTACAGTACAGTGAAGGCATTTAAAACCAAACTGACTCTGTGGGAGACGCAGATGCGGAAAGAAAATTTGAGCCACTTTCCCAGCTGCCAGACCATGAAAGAGAAGCTCTCTACCAGTGCGTTCGAGCACACAGTTGGCTGATAAAATAGGTATGCTTGCCGCTGACTTTGACGCCGATTTGCTGACTTTGAAGCACAAAAAAGCAGGTTGGAACTGCTCGGTAACCCATTTGCTGTTGACGTGGAAAGCTCACCACCAAACCTCCAAATGGAGTTGATTGACCTCCAATGCAATGATGCACTGAGGGCAAAATATGCGGCAGTGGGTGCTGCGGAGTTCGCCCGTTTCCTCCCGGCACAATGCCCCAGCTGCGCATCCAGGCTGCTCAAACGTTGTCTATGTTTGGCAGCACATACCTGTGTGAACAACTGTTTTCTTTGATGAACCTGAACAAAACATCACACAGAAGTCGACTTACTGCTGAACACCTCCACTCAATTCTGAGGATTTCTTCAGCTCAGAGCCTTACCCCGAACATTGATGAACTTGTGGAAAAGATGGGACACCACCAAGTATCACCCTCAACCTCAAACAAGTGAACATTACTGTGCAATCACATATTTAGAGTTTTTACTCAGTTCAAGTTTAAAAGTTAAAATTTAATATTTGTTTTCACTGCATGTTACTTCTCCTTAAACAAAGTGTTGTTTTTGATTAATAGATTTTTGCACTTTATTTTTTTGTATTTCAATCCAATTATATTTTAAAAATATTTCAGTTGAGTGGATGATAGAAAATTGCTATTATTGTTTTTTCTTTGAAGTAAATTTAGCCCACTTTTGCTAAAATAGAAAATATAGTCTACTGATGGTGCCTTGAATACCGGTTTCTTTCATTTAATGTTCATGTTATGGGGATATTTATATAAAGGAAATTTGTCTTTTGTGTCTGTTGAAAATTAAAGATTACTGACAGAGCCATAAGAAAATATTGCTTTATTTATCTGATCATATTGTAATATATTTGTTAGGTTTTCAGTAGGTTCAATTAGATTCACTAGACTATATGCGTCATTTAAAAAATTTTCAATGAACATTCGAACAGTCCGGCCCTCGTCTTGTAGCTGATTTTTTTATTTGGCCCTCCGTCCATTTGACTTTGACACCCCTGATGTATACGGTATGCTACAGTAGAAACAACAACACGATATACAGAAAATAGGGCATTTACTTTGATAGGAACGGACAAATGACCAAAGTTATTATTTTTAAGGAAAATAACAATGAAGGCAATGCGAGTGCCAGACAGAAAATGGACTTGGACTTGGCCAGCTCAATAAAGCCTCAAACATAAATTGTCTGCAACAGTGAAATAGGCTACTTCTTGTGTGAATTAATGAGGAGGCGGTACACACCTCAATTCAAACTTTTGTTCGAAAATAATTTTAAATTGACAAGTTTAAACATAGCTTATAGATAATTAGCAGGCAGCGTGCCTGGTTTGAGGGCAGCGCGGGTTAACTCTCCTGTTGTGTAACAATCACATTTTGGAACAGTGAGTGCGTTCTGACAGCACACACATAAAACAGCTGACTGTAGGGTGACCGTTAGAGACATTTGGAATTCACATGTGACAAGGTTATGTTGCAGTGATTTCACTTGCTGTGGTAGCTGAAGTGTATAATGTTGAGTCATGGCGTACATACAGTTAATTCGGAAAGTATTCAGACCCATTTACTTTTTTCACATTTTGTTACGTTATAGCCTTATTCAATTTGTTTTCGTAATCAATCTACACACAATACCCCATAATGACAAAGAAAAAATAGGTTTTTAGACATTTTAGAAAATGTCTTAAAAATAAAAAACACATACCTTATTTATATAAGTATTCAGATCCTTTGTTATGAGACTCCAAATTAAGCTCAGGTGCATCCTGTTTCCATTGATCATCCTTGACATGTTTCTACAACTTGATTGGGGTCCATGTGTGGTTAATTGAATTCATTAGACATGATTTGGAAAGGCACACACCTGTCTATATAAGGTTGACAGTTGCATGTCAGAGCAAAAACCAAGCCATGAGGTTGAAGGAATTGTCCGTAGAGCTCAGAGACAGGATTGTGTCGAAGCACAGATCTGGGGAAAGGTTACCAAAATATGTCTGCAGCATTGAAGGTCCCCCAAGAACACAAATCAAATCAAATCAAATGCTATGTCACATGCTCCGAATACAACAGGTGTACCTTACAATTAAACGCTTACTTACAAGCCCTTAGCCAAAAATGAAATTCAAGAAATAGAGTTAATAAAATATTTACTAAATAATCTAAATTAAAAAATCTAGTCAATCAAAAAGTAACCCAATGCATTTCCATAACAATAACATGGCTATATACAGGGGGCACCGGTACCGAGTCAATGTGCGGGAGTACAGGTTAATCGAGGTAATTTGTAGAGTGACTATGCATAGATAATAAACAGTGAGTAGCAGCAGTGTAAAACCAAAGAGGGGGGTTCAATGTAAATAGTCCAGGTGGCCTCCATAATTCTTAAATGGAAGAAGTTTGGAACCACCAAGACTCTTTCTAGAGCTGGCCGCCTGGCCAAGCTGAGCAATTGGGGGAGAAGGGACTTGGTCAGAGAGGTGACCAAGAACCCCGATGGTCACACTGACAGAGCTCCAGAGTTCCTCTGTGGAGATGGGAGAACCTGCCAGAAGGACAACCATCTCTGCAGCACTCCACCAATCAGGCCTATATGGTAGATTGGCCAGGCAGAAGTCACACCTCAGTAAAAGGCACATGACAGCCTGCTTGGAGTTTGCCAAAAGGCACCTAAAGGACACTCAGACCATGAGAAACAAGATTCTCTGGTCTGATGAAACCAAGATTCAGCTCTTTGGCATGAATGCCAAGCATCACGTCTAGAGGAAACCTGCCACCATCCCTACTGTGAAGCATGGCTGTGGGAGCATCATGCTGTGGGGATGTTTTTCAGCGGCAGGGACTGGGAGAATAGTCAGGATCGAGGGAAAGATGAATGGAGCAAAGTACACAAACTCCCCAAATACAGGTGTGCCAAGCTGGTAGCATCATACCCAAGAAGACTCTAGGCTGTACTTTTTTATACATTTGCAAACATTTCTTTCTTTGCTTTATCACTATGGGGTATATATGTAATCAATTTTAGAATAAGGCTGTTATGCAACAGAATGTGTAAAAAGTCAAGGGGGCTGAATAACTTCCGAATGCCCTTTAGGTACACCTGTTATGGCTGCAATCCAGATACTGGGATCGATATGACAACTACCAGTGAAAATAAAGGGCGCCAAATTCAAACCACAGAAATCTCATAATTACAATTCCTAAAACATACATGTGTCTTATATCATTATAAAGCTATTCTCGTTGTTAATCCCACCAAAGTGTCCGATTTCAAATAGGCTTTTCAGCGAAAGCACTACAAACGATTATGTTAGGTCTCCACCAAACCACAATAATTTTCACAATAATTTTCCAGCAAAATATAACATTCACAAAAACCTGAAATAAAGATAAAATGAATCACTAACCTTGAATTATCTTCATCAGATGACACTCATAGGACTTCATGCTACACAATACATGCATGTTTTGTTTGATAAAGTTCATATTTATAATTTTAAAAATCTGAGTTTAGAATGTCGCGTTAGATTCACTAGTTCCAAAAACATCAACTGATTTTGCATAGCCACATCATTCAACAGAAATACTCATCATAAATGTAGATAATAATACAAGTTATACACATGGAATTATAGATATACCTCTCCTTATTAATGCAACCGCTGTGTCAGATTTAAAAAAAACTTTACGTAAAAAGAAACGCATGCAATAATCTGAGACGGCGCTCAAAAGTAAGAACACCACAGCCGCAAAGATGGTGTCAACATAAACAAGAAATTACATGATAAATATTCCCTTACCTTTGATGATCTACATCAGAAGCACTCCAGGAATCCCAGGTCCACAATAAATGTTTGTTTTGTTCGAAAATGTCAGTTATTTATGTCCAAATACCTTCTTTTGTTAGCGCGTTTGGTATACATATCCCAACGCTAATTCTGGTCAGCGTTATATCGGACAAAAACTTCAAAAAGTGATATTACCGGTCGAAGAAACATTTCAAACTAAGTACAGAATCAATCATTAGGATGTTTTTAACCTCTTAGAACTCTCGCTCTATACTGCCCCTGTTGGAGAAAGTTTGTACCCATAGTAAACTGAAAATATTTTTTCCCAAAATTGCTAATATATGCATATAAAAATTATTATTGAATAGAAAACACTCTAAAGTTTCTAAAACCGTTTAAATTATGTCTGTATGTAAAGCAGAACTCTCAGGAGAGCCATTCTCCCAAACACTCTGTGAACAATAGAAAAGTTGAGTCTACTTTGACGTCATCGCCAACACCCTTCCCAGGCAGCTACGGATCCAGGAACAGTCTCTATCTGTTCAGCGCGATGTCTGCTTTCAAATGGCGCGTTCACTGTGAGAATCGCACGAGCCCTGCACCTTTGGCGCGCGAAATTGCGCGTGTCCCTCTCAAAACCGGGCACTCTATTGCGCGCGGCCGATTTGGAGTACGTCTTTTTCCAACATGCAGCATTTGAAGCCGGTTTGTCTGTTAGCGCTGTCCTTTGTTCTACATGCTAACAACAGCATAAAGCTCGATTTTGCACATCGTTTGACCAGTTTCATCGACATATAATATGTAAATTGGAAGTTTTGGTGCGCAAGAGTGCTGGACCAGAAGCAGTTAGCATATGCTAATAAAGGGGCACGCAACGTGAAACCAAACGATTTATTGGGTAAGTATGACTCCTTCTACGTCTTCTGATGGAAGAACATCAAAGGTAAGGGAATATTTATGTGGTTATTTTGGGTTTCTGTGGACTCCAAACGTAGAGGAGACATATGCTAATATCTGAGCGCCGACTCATAGTATAGCCCAGTGAACGATGTCTGTAACGTTAAAAATAAATGTAATACAGCGGTTGCATTAAGAAGAAGTGTATCTTTGTAAATATATGTAGAACATGTATATTTAGTCATGTTTATTGCTTGTTATCTGACGTTATCTGTCGGAGCTATCATCATTTCTCCTGACATTTGAGTAGCATGTTTTTTTTTTAAATGTCGTCAACCGAGATTTATGGATATTATATAGCATATTATTGAAAAAAAATTAAATGTACTGTGTGACATGTAATATTACTGTCATCTGATGAAGATTTTCAAAAGGTTAGTGAATTATTTATTTTTTAATCCTACTTTTAAATTTGATTTTTTCTGGGACAAAATGGCCGCCGCTTGCCTTTTGTTTCGGTGGTGATCTAATATAAATATGTGCTATGTTTTCGCCGTAAAACATTTTAGAAATCTGACTTGCTGGGTAGATAAACAACTTGTTTATCTTTCATTTGAGCTATTTTACTTGTTAATGTGTGGAGGTTAAATATTTTTAGGAATATTTTTTCGCATTGTGCGTTATGCTAATGAGCTTGAGCCGTAGTCACGATACCGGATCCGGGATGGGTCGGACTATGAGGTTAACATATAGCTTCAATAAAGTTCCAACCGGAGTATTCCTTCTTGTCTTCGTGAGCAATGGAACGCAAGTGACTACCACGAGGAAAAAGCGCGATCACAAAATGGCTGATTGATGGACATCTGATACATTCTGCTCTCATTCACTCCCACAACAACATAGAAGCCTCATTATAATTTCTATTGATAGTTGACATCCAATGGAACCCCTAGGCAGTGCAACATCATTCATATCTCAAGGGGATTTCATTGGGGACTCTTGTGAATACATACAAGCTCAGATTTCTGACTTCCTGTTTTGATTTCAACTCAGGATTTTGCCTGCCAATATGAGTTCTGTTATACTCACAGACATCATTCAAACAGTTTTAGAAACGTCAGAGTGTTTTCTATCCAATACTAATAATAATATGCAAATATTAGCAACTACGACTGAGGAGCAGGCTGTTTGATATGGGCACCTTTCATCCAAGCTACTCAATACTGCCCCTGCAGCCATAAAAAGTTAACTCAGTGCCAGTGGCAGGTCATTAGTAAATATTTTAGACAGTAAGGGGCCAAGACAACTTCCCTGGGGAATGCCCGACTCTACCTGGATTTTGTTGGAGAGGCTTTCATTGATGAGCACCCTCTGTGTTATATTAGTCAGGTAACTCTCAATCCACAATATAGCAGGGGATGTGAAGCCATAACACATACGTTTTTCCAGGAGCAAATTATGATCGGTCTAACAAAACAGCTCATTATTATCAATTTCTTTCAACTAATTTCTTTTCAGTCATTTGTTTACTATGAAATATAATTGTGTCTGGTCAAACACATTTTTTTCCAAAAGTTTACTAAGGGTTGGTAGCAGGCTGATTGGTCGGCTGTTTGAGCCAGTAAAGGGTGCTTTGCTATTCTTAGGTAGCGGAATTACGTTTTCTCCCTCCAGGCCTGAGAGCACACACTTTCCTGTAGATTTAGATTGGAGAGATATAGTCTGTTGTCATCCGCAGTAAAGTTGTCAGACCCAGGTGGCTTGTCATTGTTGATAGACAACAATAATTATTTCACCTCTTTAACACTCACTTTACAGAATTCAAAATGACAATGCTTGTCTTTCATAATTTGGTAAGTTATGAATGGATAAGTAAGTTCAGAGTTTATTGTTGTCATGACATGCCTAAGTCATGACATGCCTAAGTGCTAATCTCTCACTAATTAGGGTCCCCTGGAAACATTGGCCAACACTTTGGTTCCTACCCTGTCAATAATTCCTCCCTGGCTGATTCATTAATTGTCATGTCAAACAACAATGCATTCAAGGTGCTGCCCACTTTATTTGAACTATATAATTAGAATAATCATTCTATTTCCATGATTCCAACAGTTCAGCTTTTAACTAGGCCTAGATGTTTTGCCCATATCATTCATCTCTGTGTGGCACAGTGTGGAAATGATTACAAAAGTACAGGAAATGCAGAAATTGTAGAATATGTGAAAAATATAAGGTTTTGGCCTAGCCCTAACACACTGACTGCAGGCAATGGTGTTAGGATGTTTCCATCATTGTCTGTCTCCTTTCCTGCCCCGTTCAGACACGGAACCGTTTTGAAAGCACACGTTCTGAGGTGGAGTGTCTGATGAGGAAGATGAAGGAGAACCCCCATGAGCACAAGAGTATCAGCCATGACACCATGGAGGGATACCTGTTTGTACAGGAGAAACGTGAGTGTCCCATCCTGCTCTCTCTCTCTCTCTCTCTCTCTCTCTCTCTCTCTCTCTCTCTCTCTCTCTCTCCATCTCTCTCTCATGCTGCAATGGAATACAATTTCACTACTCAGTGATTTATTTTGACCACTTAGAAAAGCATGGTGGCAGTAACATCACGACTACCGCTTTAGTCACACCAATGTTGTTTAGACACCAGTGTTGTTTGAAATAGATTTCAATATCCCCATAGAAACAACAAGAGTAATTGTATTCAGGATGAGAATATCATGCTCTTAGAGGTGACGGGGGACCCAGCGTGTGCAATAACCATGGTAACCCACAAAATGTGTCCAATACTCCCCCCTCTCTGCTTCTCAATCTGCTCCTCTCTCTTCCCTCTCTCAGGCTCTTTCGTGTCAACCTGGGTCAAGCACTACTGCACCTACCATCGAGAGCCCAAACGAGTCACCATGGTCCTGTTCGACCAGAAGTCGGGTGGCAAAGTGGTGAGTTGACTCAGAGAGGAAGAGGTGTAGCCAGGGACATAACAGGGGCCAAAATCTGTCTTTTCCAGCAGCACTGAGTTTTTGTATGGAGGTCAATGAGAGAGTGTCGAATTTGGTTAACAAAAAATGTTGAACTGTCGAATATCAGAACGGCAATTATAGTTACCTCAATCTCAGCTTCAACTTTGACTCATCTGCCCTGGGCTCTTTCTGTAATTCCAATTCCGGCATTACAGAGGCAAGAGAGGGGCGAGATCCTGATGGGATTAAGGTGAAGGGAAATCCGGACACCTCTTCCCTCCATTCTATTGGCCACTTAATAATAAAATGGATGACCTCCGATCGCGGATTTGCTACCAACGGGACTCTTGTCACTGCAATATTCTCTGCTTTTCTGAAACATGGCTTTCGAACAAGATACCCCCCATGGCTATCCAACTCGATGGATTCTCCATTCACCAGGTGGAGAGGACATTGGAGTCAGGGAAGTCGAGAGGGGGAGGGATTTGCCTGTTCATCAATAACAAATGGTGTGCTGTCTCAAGTGCAGGGAAAGTCTCAACCTATTGTTCACCTGTCTTGGAATACCTGATGGTCAAATGCCGACCCTTCTAACACCCCGAGGGAGTTTTCAGCTGTTATCGTGACTGTTGTATACATTCCACCTCAGGACAAGAAAAATAACAAGCTAGCACTTAACAAAATTCTCAGAGCAGGCTCAGAACAACTGCCAGGCATATTCACGGTAATCTTCAACCTCTCCTCTCCTCTCCTTGTCCCAGTCTGTAATCCCCACATGTTTTAAGATGACCACAATCATTCCTGTCCCCAAGAACTCCAAGGCTTCATGTTATAATGAGTACCGCCCTGTAGCACACATCTGTAGTCATGCAGTGGTTTGAAAGTCTGGTTATGGCACACATCAACTCCATCATCCCAGACACCCTAGACCCACTCCATACCGCTCCAACAGATCCATAGACGACGCAATCTCAATTGCACTCCACGCTGCCCTCACTCACCTAGATAAGAGGAATACCTATGTGCTTTTCATTGACCACAGCTCAGTGTTCAACACCATTGTCCCCTTCAAGCTCATCACCAAGCTTAGGACCCTGGGACTGAACACCTTCCTCTGCAACTGGGTCCTGGACTTCCTGACGGGCCGACCCAAGGTGGTATGGTGAGGGTAGGCAACATCATCTCCACCACTCTTGACTCTCAACACGGGGGCCCCACAGGGGTCTGTGTTTAGTCCCCCTCAGGAGGCTGAGAAGGTTTGGCATGGGCCCTCAAATCCTCACAAAATTCTACAGTTGCACCATTGAGAGCATCTTGACTGGCTACATTACTGCTTGGTATGGCAACAGCACCGCCATCACTCACATAGCGCTACAGAGGCTAGTGCGGACAGCCCAGTACATCACTGGGTCCGAGCTCCCTGCCATCCAGGACCTCTATATCAGGCGGTATGAAAGGAAGCCCCGGAAAATTAGTCTCCAGCCACCCAAGCCATAGACTGTTCTCTCTGCCTCCGCATGGCAAGCAGTACAGGTGTATCAAGTTTGACACCAACAGGCTCCTGAACAGCTTCTATCCCCAAGCCATATGACTGCTAAATAGCTAAATCTGAGTTGACCCTTGTACTTTTTGTTGTTGTTGCACTGTCTCTATGCACACTCACTGGAATCTAAACACTCACGCACACTGACATTCCAACACTCTCTTAATTTGCTCACACACACATAACATGCAATCACATTTATAATTACTCTACACACACACACTCACATATTCATCATGTACGCTGCTGCTGCTACTCTGTTTCATCATATATCCTGATGCCTCATCACATTACCCCTATACATACACTACATGAAAGTATGTGAACACCTGCTCATGGAACATCTCATTCCAAAATCATGGGCATTAATATGGAGTTGGTTCCCCTTTGCTGCTATAACAGCCTCCACTCTTCTAGGAAGGCTTTCCACTAGATGTTGGAACATTGTTGGGGGACTTGCTTCCATTCTGCCAAAGAGCATTAGTGAAGTCGGGCACTGATGTTGGGTGATTCGGCCTGGCTCGCAGTTGGCGTTCCAATTCATCCTAAAGGTGTTCGATGAGGTTGAGGCCAGTGCTCTGTGCATGCCAGTCAAGTTCTTCCACACAGATCTCGACAAACCTTTTTTGTATGTACCTTGCTTTGTGCACGGGGGCATTGTCATGCTGAAACATTAAAGGGCCTTCCCCAAACTGTTGCCACAAAGTTGGAAGCACAGAATTGTCTAGAATGTCATTGTATTTTGTAGCGTTAAGATTCACATTCCCTGGAATTAAGGGACCTAGCCCGAACCATGAAAAACAGCCCCAGACCATTATTCCTCCTCCACCAAACTTTACAGTTGGCACTATGCATTGGGGCAGGTAGCGTTCTCCTGGCATCCGCCAAACCGAGATTTGTCCATCGGACTGCCAGATGGTGAAGCGTGATTCATCACTCCAGAGAACGCGTTTCCACTTCTCCAGAGTCCAATGGCGGCGAGCTTTACACCACTCCAGCCGACATTTTACATTGTGCATGGTGATCTTAGGTTTGTGTGCGGCTGCTCGGCCATGGAAAACCATTTCATGAAGCTGTTGACAAACAGTTCTTGTGCCAACGTTGCTTCCAGAGGCAGTTTGGAACTTGGTAGTGAGTGTTGCAACTGAGGACAGAATAATTTTACGAGCTACACGCTTCAGCACTCGGTGGACCCGTTCTGTGAGCTTTGTGTGGCCTACCACTTTTGCGACTGGATGTTTCCACCTCACAATAACAGCACATACAGTTAACCTGGGCAGCTCTAGCAGGACATGGTGAAATTTGACGAACTGACTTGTTGGAAAGGTGGCATTCTATGACGGTACCACGTTGAAAGTCACTGAGCTCTTCAGTAAGGCTATTCTACTTCCACTGTTTGTCTATGGAGATTGCATGACTGTGTGCTCAATTTTCTGCACCTGTCAGCAATGGGTGTGGCTGATATATCCAAATCCATTAATTTAATGTGAAAGGAAGCACCTCTCTCAGTCCAGTATCCTAAATATGGTATTGGAACTGACCCTGTATATAGCTTCTTACTTTCTCATGTTGTTCTTCTTTGTATTTCTTATGTGTTTTTGTTTTACCTTATGTTATTTTGAGTGTTACATTGATATTGATTAATGCATTGTTGGGTTTGAGCAGAGAGAGAAATGTTGGCATCCATTGCCAGTTCTCGGGCAAAGGATGCCAACATTTCTCTCTCTTCTCCCTCTCTCTCTGCTCCTACAACTACCAAGGTCACACTGTATGGTAGAGTGGCATTTTGGGTAGGTAAAGAAACAGACAACCACAAATGATCCATTATATTGACCAGATACTCAAGTGGTCGTTTTAATGTCACGTGCCTTTAGACACTTAGCTAGCAAGTTAGCAAACCAAATGCATAGCTGGAGCCCTGAGCTAAGGGCTGGGGCATCAGCCTTCCAGTCATGATTTCAAGCAGAAATCATGTGTGACACCTGTCTCTAGAGATTTGAATGACTGCAGTTGATTAGCGCTTCAAAATACATCTGTGTGCTGGAGTCTGGCCTTGTGGTAGTGGTGCTTACTCCGGACTACAACTTGACCTTTGTGGTATGGGTTCAAACCCCGCCTTCATATCTGTTTTCCTTTACCTGAATGTCTTCCCCTTTCGTTTGTGACTTTCTATCTCAATAAAGAGAAAATACCAATACAAGTATTTACTGACAAAAATATAAATGTAACATGGAAAAATGTCAAAGATTTTACTGAGTTACAGCTCATATAAGGAAATTAGTCAACTGAATTAAATTCATTAGGCCCTAATCTATGGATTTCACATGAATGGAAATACAGATATGCATCTTTTGGTCACTGATACCTTAAAAAATGGGCCTCACAATGGGCCTCGGGATCTCGTCACAGTGCAGTGTCTCTGTGCATTCAAATTTCCATCAATAAAAGGCAATTGTGTTTGTTGGTCGGTAGCTTATGCCTGCTCATACCATATATTTTTTTCAGTGTAAATTAAAAAATGCATCTGAAAGAGTGATTCCTGGTGGGCACATCTGCCCCTGACACCTCAGTATTGTCACTGTCAGTGGGCAAGGACAAACACTCAGTGGTAGTATATCGCTCCTCATTTCACTGTTCCTCTCATTAAAGTGTACTGTGGAGAAAAGGATGGCAGAAAGAGGGCGATGAAGTGATGGAGGAAGAGGACAAAGGGCAGAATAGGGGATAGAGGATAAGACATGAGAGGAGAAAGAGCAGGGGAGGAGAGAGGTGATGGTGGGAGAGCAGAGTCGGAAGGGCAGAAAAGAATAATGGACATGAGAGGAAGGATCAGAGAGGAGAGGAGGTATCATTCAGAACACATCAGAGTCGTGGCTTGAGGCTCCGTCTCAGGATTGCTGCCTTGTGTCTCCCAGGATTCTCTGTGCAAACAGTGGTGACACTTCAGTTGCCAATGCACTCCCTTTGAAGGAGCGAGGAGATGGGGAAGAGAGGGAATGACGGGGAGGAGGAGATGGGCTATGAGACGGTTGCACGGAAATAACCTACATCAAAGTTTCTCACCAGTTGTTTTCCTAGATCCTTTGAGTCCATCCATCCTTGTCCACAATTCACTGTGAGAATCAAAGACATGTGTCTTAAAATGACTTGGTTCCATACACGTGGCGTAAGGCACTTCCCATTGGTTGAACTTGAGTGTCATAAATGTCTCTTATTAAAGGTCGATTAAGGCTTCCTCCGTCTTGCAGGGGGAGGAGGAGAGCTTCACTCTGAAGTCCTGCACAAGACGGAAGACGGATTCTATAGAGAAGAGGTTCTGTTTCGACGTGGAGGCTGTCGACAGGTGAGTCATTGCTGCTGGCTACCAGCTTGTTGTTACCCATTACAACCACATGGCGGTGCTCACGAGTGTCGCTGGGCTGAGGCTGTGGCTGACTGACTGTGGGGTCGGAGCTCAACGCAGAGGATCTTATTAATATGGATTGGCAAGCGGTGGATGTTAGATGACGAACGCTAAGTGAGATATCTGCCACCTCTCCAGCCCTGTCATAGAAGGGTGTTGTCTGACTGTATATAAAGCAGCAGAGCCAGTGACCTCCTAACTCTAACGCTAGCTCTACTGTGGCCGCTTCAGCCACTGATCTCTCTCCTCCTGCATCGGCCCATTCCTTCACTCAACCCTCGTAATTTATTCATGGTGTTTGTTTGTCCGCTGCCCAGAGTGTTTTTGTATGTGTGCGTGTTTGTTCACTAGATGCAGTGCACTGTTGTTGTTAGCAGCAGGAAAGTTAAAGCTGGCCTCAACATGCTTTAGCACGCAGCGGCATCGCAAAGACATAACTTGAGGGTGACTGTCAGTGAGAGCGTGCGTTATGGCGTCCTCTGCCCCAGACTGTGTGTGTGTGTGTGTGTGTGTGTGTGTGTGTGTGTGTGTGTGTGTGTGTGAATGTGGTTTTAATGGAGGACTGTGTTGACAGCTGAAGGTGAGCCTGCTGCCAGGGCCAGGTGAAATATGGCAACGCTGGCCAGAGATGAGCGTAGTTTCGGATAGGGCCGGGGTCGGATTGATAGAGGTGTCAGTCTGTGTTGGGATGGTTGTGGTGGAAGCAGCAGATTGACTTGATGGGGGATAATGTTTAATAATGTCAGAGGACCCAAAGAGGGTGGACAACCCCCTTATGTAGCAGTGATTTCCTTCTGTCAGTCACTGCTACGTGGTGTGTTGCGTTTGATGAAATGCTGATCTTTGTGTGTGTGTTTGTGCGTTGCAGGCCAGGGGTGATCACCATGCAAGCTCTATCGGAGGAAGACCGCAGGCTGTGGATGGAAGCTATGGATGGGAGAGAACCGGTACGTTGCCAGGGTTACACACTCATCCTGTGCGTGTGTGTGTGTGACTGTGTGTGTGTGTGTGTGTGTGTGTACTCATATGCGTATAGCCCGCCACAGGGATTCGTGGCATAGCTGGCTAACTAACCTTCAACTCCTTTAGGAAGCCACTTCAGTCCGTAGCAACTTCCATTGATGTCAATGTACCGTACTACAACATTACAGCATAGTGTACATGGGCTTATGCAAGTACAGCCTGTGTTCAGTACACGGATAGGTGCTTGTGACCGGAGGTGGTGGTGATTGATGGCGGTAACGCTAAGCTGTGTAACCGTGGTAACTGGGTGTCTCTGTTCCTTCCAGGTCTATAACTTAAACAGAGACAGCCAGAGTGAAGGCCGTAAGTGACACATTGGTATTAATTTGCTTTACTCTACCATCTGTCCGTATGAATGCACACTGATAATTGATGGGATTCATTCACTTCTCTACCTCCGTTTCTCCCTCTATTTTTCTCTCTGCCTATCTCTCTTCATCCCACTCTTTCTCTCTTTACCTTTCTCTCTCTCGTCCTCTCCCTCTCCCACTGTCCCACCCTGCCTCCCCCTCCCCCTCCCCTCTCTCTCCATCTTTCAGTGGCTCAGCTGGATGTGGTTGGCTTCAACATTGTGAAGAAGTTCATCTACGCTGTGGAGACCAGAGGTAATGAACTAAGGCTTGGCTGCTTACAGGCATCACAGGTCTCTAGTACTACTGTATTGCGAACCTGGTGTCACTGGTCACTCTTACAAGTCCTATACAATCTTTATAGATATCTGTCCTGTTCTGTCCTGTCCCACAGGCATTGACGAGCAGGGCCTGTACAGGATTGTTGGAGTAAACTCCAGGGTGCAGAAACTCCTGGGTCTTGCCATGGGTAAGACAGAGAGATAATGGAGCTGTGTGTGTGTGCGTGTGTGTGTGCATGTGTGTGTGCGTGTGCATGCGTGTGCGTGTGTGTGTGTGTGTGTGTGTGGGGTGTGTGTGTGTGTGTGTGCACGTGTGCGTGTGTGTGTGTGCGTGTGTGTGTGTGTGCGTGTGTGCGTGTGTGTGTGTGTGTGTTAGAGAAAGACTGAGTCCTTGCCCCAAAAACAAATCCGAGCAGGTAATATTTGGGGGCAAGATTGAATCTAACTTATTTAACATTTATGCAGTAGTTTTGTTTGCACAACCTGTCTTATTCTGATAGCTGGAATCTCCTGATCCTCCTGTTTGGGGAGTCTATACTGTAGCAGAAAACGGTAGAAAACCATCCTGCGGATTTTATGTGAATAGCTATGGGGAATAGGCAATTTAAGCAACTGTATAAATAATGCAAAACAAGTTGAATTACTGTAGATATACTGTAGCTCTGAGACTGACAGACGGAAAAGCACAGGAGGAGGTGACCATAGAACTGGTAGAGGACTGGAGGAGAGAATATACTGACAACTGCCAAATAGAATACAATAGATAGGTTCAATCACAAACGTCTGAAATCACAAAGCTCCTCAAATTACAGATGATGACATCTATCCTCTCCCTCTGACAGATCCTAAAACCTGTGCTGACGTGGAGCTGGACAGTACAGAATGGGAGATCAAGACCATCACCAGCGCAATCAAGTACTACCTTAGGTACAGTACTGTGAATCCATTGCCCAGGTCTAGTCATGGAAATGACTAAAGATAGTAAAGGAACACAGGCTCTCGATGAGTACTGCAGTTAGTGTGTACAATAACGCTGCACCGAGTGAGAGAGGGCTGAGAGCATGTGGTTGTCCAGTATGGCCCTGGCCTGCTGAGTAGAGCTAAGGAGGACAGGATCGAGGGCCATGGGAGAGAGCAGAGGGGTTAGTATAAAGAAGAGATGAGAGAGGAGGAGGGGGTAGAGGGCTAGGACTGAGGAGACCCACATACACAAACAGCCCAGTTTTCCGCCTGCCTAATGAAGAAGGAAATCAGCCTGATGAGTGGAGGGCCATGACTCTGCCTGCCTGCCACTGTGCCCATTGACTCTGTGTCTTCTCTCCTCAGAATGCTGCCCGCGCCCCTTATGACTTATCAGTATCAAAGGAGCTTCATCAAGGCAGCCAGTGAGTCTTTTTTCTCCTCCTCTCTCTCTCTCTCTCTCTCTCTCTCTCTCTCTCTCTCTCCCTCTCTCTCTCAACAGTTGATCTGGTTCCACTTATTTTACCCTCTTCCTCTTCCTGATAGCAGCTCCGCTGACTTTGTTTTGATAAACCAGTCTGGTTTTGAATTTGATGACCTGGTTTAGCTCCGTTGGGCAGTAGTGGGGTTGAGGTGTGAAGGAGAAGCAGGACGTAAGGGTGTGTCCTTGGCAAGCCATAAAGGAAATGGCTTTTCAGTGGGGCCAGCTGGGATGATGGAGGATGGGAAAGATAACCAACAACAACAACAAATATAGCCTATAATATATTTATTGCCCCCTCCCCCAAACTTCCCTTTAACATCTCCCTGTCCACTAATCTCCCGGTCCTTACATTAGCCAGAGCTGCATTTTCTCCTTCTCTTCCTTTTTCGCTCTCTCTCTCCTCGTCCCCTTCCCTCCACAGCCCATCTCTCTTCCTATTTTCCTCTCTCTCTCTCTCTCTCTCTCTCTCTCTCTCTCTCTCTCTCTCTCTCTCTCTCTCTCCTCTCTCCTCTCTCTCTCTCTATCCCCCTCTCTCTTCCCCCTCTCTCCCCGTTCATATCTGCTGTGTCATTGGCTGCCGCATACCTGCCTGCTCTGAGATGTTTCCTCCAGGCACTGCATGCTGGTTGACATCAGGCCATTGCCCCAAGATGAACTCTATTTTACGAGCACCTCCTCTTCCTCCTCCTGAGCCACCCCGCCCCTCTTTGCTCTGCTCCGGTTTTGGGAGGGAAGGCTGTGTGCAATCAGGAACCTAGTCTGAGGCATGCACCAGCAGGAAAACACACACTTACCAGACACGAACACTCATACTCATACACTTTCTGTCACTCACAAACTCACTTAAATGACCACAGCCACGCACCACACACTAATCTTAATCTTAACCCGAAAACTTAACCCTAAACCTAATTTTTTTAATGTATTTAAAAGTATTTAGACCCCTTTACTTTTTCCACATTTTGGTAGGTTACAGCCTTGTTCTAAAATTAATTCAAAGTTTTTTTCCCTCATCAATCTACACACCATACCCCATAATGACAAAGCAAAAACAGGATTTTAGAATTTTTTGCAAAATGTATATATATATATCACATTTCCATATGTATTTAGACCATTTACTCAGTACTTTGTTGAAGCACCTTGGGCAGCGATTACAGCCTCGGGTCTTCTTGGGTAGGATGCTACAAACTTGGCACACCTATATTTGGGTAGTTTCTGACATTCTTCTCTGCAGATCCTCTTAAGCTCTGTCAGGTTGGATGGGGATTGTCGCTGCACAGCTATTTTCAGGTCTCTCCAGAGAGAAGTTCGATCGGGTTCAAGTCTGGGCTCTGGCTGGGCCACTCAAGGACGTTCAGAGAATTGTCCTGAAGCCATTTCTGCGTTGTCTTGGTTGTGTGCTTAGGGTCATTGTCATATTGGAAGGTGAACCTTCGCCCCAGTCTGAGGTTCTGAGCACTCTGGAGCAGGATTTCATCAAGAATCTCTCTGTACTTTGCTCCATTCATCTTTCACTCGATCCTGACTAGTCTCCCAGTCCCTGCCACTGAAAAACATCCCAACAGCATGATGCTGCCACCACCATGCTTCACTGTAGAGATGGTGCCAAGTTTCCTCCAGACGTGATGCTTGGCATTCAGGCCAAAGAGTTCAATCTTGGTTTCATCAGACCCTAAAATCTTGTTTCTCATGGTCTGAGAGTCCTTTAGGTGCCTTTTGGCAAACTCCAAGCAGGCTGACGTGTATTTTTGTCACGTCCTGACCTTAGTGCCCTTTTTATGTCCCTATTTTAGTTTGGTCAGGGCGTGAGTTGGGGTGGGCATTCTATGTGTTGTTCTATGTTTTTGTATTTCTGTGTTTGGCCTGGTATGGTTTCCAATCAGAGGCAGCTGTTTATCGTTGTCTCTGATTGAGAACCATACTTAGGCAGCCTGTTTTCCCACTATGATTTGTGGGTAGTTGTTTTCTGTTTTGTGTTGCTGCACCTTACAGGACTGTTTTGTTTTTGTTTCACTCTGTTTGTTATTTTGTTTAGTGTTTCTGTTCTAATAAATATAACATGAACACTACCCACGCTGCGCTTTGGTCCGATCCATCCTATTCCTCATCAGAAGAGGAAGACAATCGTTACAATTTTACTGAAGTGTGGCTTCCATCTAGCCACTCTACCATAAAGGCCTGATTGGTGGAGTGCTGGAGAGATGGTTGTCCTTCTCTTGAGCTCTGTCAGAGTGACCATCAGGTTCTTGGTCACCTCCCTGACCAAGGCCTTTCTCCCAGAATTGCTCAGTTTGGCCTAGTGGCCAGCTCTAGGAAGAGTCTTGGTGGTTCCAAACTTCTTCCATTTAAGAATGATTGAGGCCACTGTATTCTTTGGGACCTTCGACACAATCCTGTCTCGGAGCTCTACGGACAATTCCTTCTGATATGCACTGTCAACTGTGGTACTTTCCAAATCATGTCCAATCAATTGAATTTACCACAGGTGGACTCCAATCAAGTTGTAAAAACATCTCAAGGTTGATCAATGGAAACAGGAATGCCTTGAGCTCAATGTCTCATAGCAAAGGGTTTGAATACTTATGTAAAGAAGGTATTTCTGCTTTTAATTAGTAATACATTTGCGAAACTTTTGTGTAGATTGATGAGAAAAAATAAACATCTAATCAATTTTAGAGTAATGCTGTAATGTAACAAAATGTGGAAAAAGTGAAGGGGTCTGAATACTTTCCGAATGCACTGTATATACTGTATGTGTATATATATATATATATATATATATATATATATATATATATATATATATATATATATACATAGGGTGGCAGGTAGCTGGGGCAGCCCAGCTACCTAATAAACAACTATATATATATATACACTACCGTTCAAATGTTTGGAGTCACTTAGACATTTCCTTGTTTTTTAAAGAAAATCACATTTTTTGTCCACTAAAATAACATCAGAACATCAGAAATACAGTGTAGACATTGTTAATGTTGTAAATGACTATTGAAGCTCGAAATGGCAGATTTTTTTTAATGGAAAATCTACAGAGGCCCATTATCAGCAACCATCACTGCTGTGTTCCAATGACATGTTGTGTTACCTAATCCCAGTTTATCATTTTAAGAGGCTTATTGATCGTTAGAAAACCCTTTTGCAATTATGTTAGCACAGCTTTTGTGCTGATTAAAGAAGAAATAAAACGGGCCTTCTTTAGACTAGTTGAGTATCTGGAGCATCAGCACTTGTGAGTTCGATTACAGGCCCAAAATGGCCAGATTTTTCTTCTGAAAATCGTCAGTCTATTCTTGTTCTGCGAATTGAAGGCTATTCCATGCGAGAAATTGCCAAGAAACTGAAGATCTCGTACAACACTGTGTACTACTCCCTTCACAGAACAGCGCAAACTGTCTCGAACCAGAATAGAAAGAGGAGTGGGAGGCCCTGGTGCACAACTGAGCAATAGGACAAGTCGTCAACTGGCAGCTTAATTAAATAGTAACCGCAAAACACCAGTCTCAATGTCAACAGTGAAGATGCGACTCCGGGATGCTGGCCTTCGAGGCATAGTTCCTCTGTCCAGTGTCTGTGTTCTTTTGCCCATCTTAATATTTTATTTTTATTGGCCAGTCTGAGATATGGCTTTTTCTTTGCAACTCTGCCTAGAAGGCCAGCATCCCGGAGTCGGCTCTTCACTGTTGACGTTGAGATTGGTGTTTTGCGGGTACCATTTAATGAAGCTGCCAGTTGAGGACTTGTGAGGCGTCTGTTTCTCAAATGTTACTGACAAGAAGCAGATGGCTGAGCTCTTTAATCAGAACTTCATTAAGTTAGAATTCCTATTTGACTCAGCTATGCCTCCTTGCCCGTCCAACATCTCCCACCCCTTCTAATTTTTTATTTTACATTTATTTAACTAGGCAAGTCAGTTAAGAACATATTCTTATTTTCAATGACGGCCTAGGAACAGTGAGTAGGAATTGCCTTGTTCAGGGGCAGAACGACAGATTTTCACCTTGTCAGCTCCGGGGATTCGAGCTGACAAACTTTCAGTTACAAGTCCAACACTCTAACCACTAGTCTACCTGCCACCAATGCGACTATCCCCGATGCTTCTACTTCTTTTTCCCCTGCCACGCTACAAAGTTTCTCTCTGCAGGCAGTCACTGAGGAGCTCCTTAAACTCACCCCCCAAAAAACATCTGCCCCTATCATCGCCAAGCTTATCTCTAACCTTTTTAACCTGTCTCTCCTTTCTGGGGAGGTTCCCATTGCTTGGAAGGCAGCCACAGTTCATCCTTTATTTAAAGGAGGAGATCAAGCTGATTCTAACTGTTATAGGCCTATTTCTATTTTGCCCTGTTTATCAAAAGTGTTTCGAAAAACTTGTCAATAATCAACTGACTGGCTTTCTTGATGTCTATAGGATTCTCTCGGGTATGCAATCTGGTTTCCGCTCAGTTATGGATGTGTCACTGCAACCTTAAAGGTCCTCAATGATGTCACCATTGCCCTTTATTCTAAGCAATATTGTGCTGCTATTTTTATTGACTTGGCCAAAGCTTTTGATACGGTAGACTATTCCATTCTTGTGGGCCGGCTAAGGAGTATTGGTGTCTCTGAAGGGACTTTGGCCTGGTTTGCTAACTACCTCCCTCAAAGAGTGCAGTGTATAAAGTCAGAAAATCTGCTGTCTCAGCCACTGCCTGTCACCAAGGGAGTACCCCAAGGGTCAATCCTAGGCCCCACGCTCTTCTCATTTTACATCAATCAGCTCTCTCATCCATTTATATGCAGATTATACAGTCTTATATTCATCTGGCCCCTCCCCGGATTTTGTGTTAAATGTTTTATAATAGTGTCCAACAAGCTTTCTCTACCCTTAACCTTGTTCTGAACATCTCCAAAACAAGGTCATGTGGTTTGGTAAAAATAATGCCCCTCCAAAGGTGTTATTACTACCTCTGAGGGTTTAGAGCTTGTGGTAGTCAACTCGTACAAATACTTAGTATTGATAGACAGTGCACTGTCCTTCTCTCAGCACATATCAAAGCTGCAGGCTAAAGATACATCTAGACTTGGTTTCCTCTATCGTAATCGCTCCTCTTTCACCCCAGCTGCCAAACTAACCCTGTTTTAGATGACCGTTCTACCCATCCTAGATTACGGAGAAGGGTGCTCATTCAGCCATTCAGCCATCAGATTTGCCACCAATGCTCCTTATAGGATACATCACTGTACTCTATACTCCTCTGTAAACTGGTCATCTCTGTATACCCGTCTCAAGACCCACTGGTTGATGCTTATTTATAAAACCCTCTTAAGCCTATCTGAGATAGCTACGGCAGCCCTCATCCTCCACATACAACACCCGTTCTGTCAGTCACATTCTGTTAAAGGTCCCCAAAGCACACACATCCGTGGGTCGCTCATCTTTTCAGTTCACTGCAGCTAGCGACTGGAACGAGCTGCAACAAACACTCAAACTGGACAGTTTTATCTCAATCTCTTCATTCAAAGACTCAATCATGGACACTCTTACTGACAGTTGTGGCTGCTTTGTGTGATGTATTGTTGTCTCTACCTTCTTGCCATTTGTTGACTGTGCCCAATAATGTTTGTACCATGTTTTGTGCTGCTACCATGTTGTGTTGCTACCATGTTGTTGATATGTTGTGTTCCTACCATGCTGTGTTGTCATGTGTTGCTGCCTTTCTATGTTGTTGTCTTAGGTCTCTCTTTATGTACTGTTGTGTTGTCTCTCTTGTTGTGATGTGTGTTTTGTCCTATATTTATATGGTATTTTTTATTTAATTTTTAATCCCAGGCCGCAGGAGGCCTTTTGCCTTTTTGTAGGCCGTCAATTGTAAATAAGAATTTGTTCTTAACTGACTTGCCTAGTTAAATAAAGGTTCAATAAAAAAAATGTTGGTGTGTGTACGCTCGCAGGTATGTGTGTATGCGAAGACACTGGGAGTCGATTGCGGTGGGGAGGTGACAGTGGGGGTATGATGTCGTGTCACCCCCTGTGAATGCTCTGTCAACTGGCTTTGTGGTGACTGACGAGGGCCATCCATCAGCTATCTGCTCCCCGAGGCCTGGCTGGCTTTCTGGCTGTAACCTAGCTGGCTGGACCACTCTGAGACAGCACAGTGCACTGACCTGCAGACACACACACCTGCCCTGTGACCCATTTGTGCAATGACCTGCAGTCCTGGGTTCAAGTGGCATTTGTCTTATTTCAGATGTATCTGTGTTTCGAACTTCAGCTGCTTTTCATTGTGTTTGCCTGGCTGGCGCAATGGAACCAATGGAATATTAACTATATGCTCAAATGATTTGAAAGGTAACCAATTCGATTTGATTCGATTCTTGACCCCGGTTGGGCAGCCCTGTCCCAGTCCAGAAGACACTAGAGGAGAGAGAGGTAGCCTCAACTCCAGCTGTTGTTCAGTGTTGACTGGTCTGGTATCACGAAACTAAGACAGAGGTACTGTAGGGTTCAGTAGTGAAGGTGTTCTGAGGCAAACCTCTCTCAGGTTAATGGAGGATAAGGATAATGCTGGCTGCATTCAGAAGCTACATGCAGGTTGTAACCGATAGTTACCTCAGTCTCCAAGGAATAAGTGCTTTGATCAAATCTGTGGTATGATAAGCTCTTGTGGTAAGCAGCAGTATAGTATATTGGCCGTGTGGGCAGTTAAAGGGGAATTGAACCAAGGGCAGGGTTTTATAGTATTATTTCACCAGCCTTCTGGTAAATGCAACAGCGCCAATATGTTATGATAATGGCGAAAAGAGTGTTCTACATGAAGTTGTCACGGTTATTTAGACAGAGGAGTACAGGAAGCCAGTGTCCTTACTAACCTCACCTTCCACCTTCATCTCTTCCCCTCTGCTCCATCTCTCTCGCACTCTCTCCTCCCTCCATCTCTTCTCTACCTCTCCCCTCCTCTATATCTCTCTCTCCCCCTCCACCCCCCCCCCCCTTCTCTCTCTCTGTAGAACTGGACAATCAGGAGGCGAGGATCACAGAGATCCACAGCATCATCCACCGGCTCCCAGAGAAAAACCGCCAGATGCTGGACCTGCTTACCAAACACTTGGCAAAGTAGGTTAAGTTTAGGCACGGGATCCACGGACCCTTTCACTGTGTTACAAATCCTCCTGACCGTACTGCGCTGATGACCACGACTACAACCGAGTCCCAAATGGCACTCTTTTCCCTATACAGTGCCACATGGGGCCTGGTCAAAAGTTGTGCACTCAATAGGGAATAAGGGGCAATTTGGGACTCAGTTGTAGTCATGGTCATCAGCGCAGTACGGTCAGGGGGATTTGTAACACAGAAAAAGGGATCCGGCCATGACCATGACCATGACCACGCCTATAAGAGGATTGGCTTGGTAATGAACTCTGCACTGTATTGTTGACAGCAGTATGCAGTAATGGCTCCACGCTTTCCCCTGTGTTCCCCCCTACTACACACCACGATCAACACACAGCATTAGTTTGGTCCTGGCCTCATTCTATCCTTTTGGGTATTGTTGTCCAATTGAGGCAGTGGAGCCATCTGTCTGTCTCAGTGATCCTCCAGCATTAGGATTATGTCAGGGTGACGGTAGGTTACTGTCAGAGGCAGGCTGCAGACCTAAAACTCTTACCCTCTTTGTTGTTGTCCAGCATGCTGAGATAGGATTATGGATAATCCCGAACTGGTCTTCATGGGTTAGATTTCACTTGCATTCAAATCCAAATCAAATCAAATGTATTTATATAGCCCTTCGTACATCAGCTGATATCTCAAAGTGCTGTACAGAAACCCAGCCTAAAACCCCAAACAGCAAGCAATGCAGGTGTAGAAGCACGGTGGCTAGGAAAAACTCCCTAGAAAGGCCAAAACCTAGGAAGAAACCTAGAGGAACCAGGCTATGTGGGGTGGCCTTTCCTCTTCTGGCTGTGCCGGGTGGAGATTATAACAGAACATGGCCAAGATGTTCAAATGTTCATAAATGACCAGCATGGTCAAATATCACAGGCAGAACAGTTGAAACTGGAGTAGCAGCACGGCCAGGTGGACTGGGGACAGCAAGGAGTCATCATGTCAGGTAGTCCTAAGGCATGGTCCTCCGAGAGAGAGAAAGAAAGAGAGAATTAGAGAGGGCATACTTAAATTCACACAGGACACCGGATACGACAGGTATAACAAACTGACCCTAGCCCCCTGACACATAAACTACTGCAGCATAAATACTGGAGGCTGAGACAGGAGGGGTGAGGAGACACTGTGGCCCCATCCGAGGACACCCCCGGACAGGGCCAAACAGGAAGGATATAACCCCACACCACTAGAGGGATATCTTCAACCACCAACTTACCATCCTGAGACAAGGCCGAGTATAGCCCACAAAGATCTCCGCCACGGCACAACCCAAGGGGGGGCGCCAACCCAGACAGGATGATCACATCAGTGACTTAACCCACTCAAGTGACGCACCCCTCCTAGGGACGGTATGAAAGAGCCCTAGTAAGCCAATGACTCAGCCCCTGTAATAGGGTTAGAGGCAGAGAATCCCAGTGGAGAGAGGGGAACCGGCCAGGCAGAGACAGCAAGGGCGGTTCGTTGCTCCAGAGCCTTTGCGTTCACCTTCCCACTCCTGGGCCAGACTACACTCAATCATATGACCCACTGAAGAGATGAGTCTTCAGTAAAGACTTAAAGGTTGAGACCGAGTTTGCGTCTCTGACATGGGTAGGCAGACCGTTCCATAAAAATGGAGCTCTATAGGAGAAAGCCCTGCCTCCAGCTGTTTGCTTAGAAATTCTAGGGACAATTAGGAGGCCTGCGTCTTGTGACCGTAGCGTACGTGTAGGTATGTACGGCAGGACCATATCAGAGAGATAGGTAGGAGCAAGCCCATGTAATGCTTTGTAGGTTAGCAGTAAAACCTTGAAATCAGCCCTTGCCTTGACAGGAAGCCAGTGTAGGGAGGCTAGCACTGGAGTAATATGATCACATTTTTTGGTTCTAGTCAGGATTCTAGCGTATTTAGCACTAACTGAAGTTAATTTAGTGCTTTATCCGAGTAGCCGGAAAGTAGAGCATTGCAGTAGTCTAACCTAGAAGTGACAAAAGCATGGATACATTTTTCTGCATAATTTTTGGACAGAAAGTTTCAGATTTTTGCAATGTTACGTAGATGGAAAAAAGCTGTCCTTGAAATGATCTTGATATGTTCTTCAAAAGAGAGATCAGGGTCCAGAGTAACGCCGAGGTCCTTCACAGTTTTATTTGAGACGACTGTTCAACTATTAAGATTAATTGTCAGATTCAACAGAAGATCTCTTTGTTTCTTGGGACCTAGAACAAGCATCTCTGTTTTGTCCGAGTTTAAAAGTAGAACGTTTGCAGCCATCCACTTCCTTATGTCTGGAACACATGCTTCTAGCGAGGGCAATTTTGGGGCTTCACCATGTTTCATTGAAATGTACAGCTGTGTGTCATCCGCATAGCAGTGAAAGTTAACATTATGTTTTCGAATGACATCCCCAAGAGGTAAAATATATAGTGAAAACACTAGTGGTCCTAAAACGGAACCTTGAGGAACACCGAAATTTACAGTTGATTTGTCAGAGGACAAACCATTCACAGAGACAAACTGATATCTTTCCGACAGATAAGATCTAAACCAGGCCAGAACTTGTCCGTGTAGACCAATTTGGGTTTCCAATCTCTCCAAAAGAATGTGGTGATCGATGGTATCAAAAGCAGCACTAAGGTCTAGGAGCACGAGGACAGATGCAGAGCCTCGGTCTGATGCCATTAAAAGGTCATTTACCACCTTCACAAGTGCAGTCTCAGTGCTATGATGGGGTCTAAAACCAGACTGAAGTATTTCGTATACATTGTTTGTCTTCAGGAAGGCAGTGAGCTGCGCAACAGCCTATTCTAACATTTTTGAGAGGAATGGAAGATTCGATACAGGCCGATAGTTTTTTATATTTTCTGGGTCAAGGTTTGACTTTTTCAAGAGAGAATTTATTACTGCCACTTTAAGTGAGTTTGGTACACATCCGGTGGATAGAGAGCCGTTTATTATGTTCAACCTAGGAGGGCCAAGCACAGGAAGCAGCTCTTTCAGTAGTTTAGTTGGAATAGGGTCCAGTATGCAGCTTGAAGTTTTAGAGGCCATGATTATTTTCATCATTGTGTCAAGAGATATAGTACTAAAACACTTGAGCGTCTCTATTGATCCTAGGTCCTGGCAGAGTTGTGCAGACTCAGGACAACTGAGCTTTGAAGAAATACGCAGATATAAAGAGGAGTCCGTAATTTGCTTTCTAATAATCATGATCTTTTCCTCAAAGAAGTTCATGAATTTATCACTGCTGAAGTGAAAGCCATCCTCTCTTGGGGAATGCTGCTTTTTAGTATCAAAAAGGAATTTCGGATTGTTCTTATTTTCCTCAATTAAGTTGGAAAAATAGGATGATCGAGCAGCAGTAAGAGCTCTTCGGTACTGCACGGTACTGTCTTTCTTTCCAAGCTAGTCGGAAGACTTCCAGTTTGGTGTGGCGCCATTTCCGTTCCAATTTTCTGGAAGTTTGCTTCAGAGCTCAGGTATTTTCTGTGTACCAGGGAGCTAGTTTCTTATGAGAAATGTTTTTAGTTTTTAGGGGTGCGACTCCATCTAGGGTATTGCGCAAGGTTAAATTGAGTTCCTCAGTTAGGTGGTTAACTGATTTTTGTCCTCTGGCGTCCTTGGGTAGACAGAGGGAATCTGGAAGGACATCAAGGAATCTTTGTGTTGTCTGTGAATTTATAGCACGACTTTTGATGTTCACCATTTCTATTTACGTTTCTATTTGGATTTCATGTGCTGTTACATATGAGATGGTAAGTCCAGAAATCGTACATTTCAGTTGTTCTATAGATCGAAATGGGCAGATGTTGGATAATAACAGTGTTGAAGTGTTCGAAATTTAGCTAAAGGAAGGGCTTGACTTTGTTGGCATGTGCACTATGATATAGCAGTTATTTTGGCCAACTGGCAACTGGCATTAGTGATATGTGTTGCAATTGAAGAACACATCAGTGATAGTGAAGGGTCGTTCGCTAACGAACGGCTCTATTAGAGCGGTTATTTTTTGTGATCGTCGGGAACCAAATCGCATCTTTGAAAGAGCCGTTAATTTGTCTCCCTAATTTGCATACTTTCACTACTGCTTTTTGAGCTCCAAACAACAAATTTCTGCAAATGAGTTATATATATTCACTAAAGATTGTAATTCCTCACTGCAACAACAATATATAGTGAGGAGAGAGCCTTTTTCTGGTCCACACATTTTTACAGTGCGTGCGTATTCTTTTTGCAGGTCATCTAATAATTTGGTCAGGTAAAAATGCATTTGAACTTGCATGTCACAATCGGACATAACTTGGCTTTAAAATGTATTTGAACTTGCATGTCACAATCGGACATAACATGGTTTTTAGGTACATTTTCAGCGCTACTGAATAAAGAGCAGTTTGGAAGCCACATTATCATATCTTTTAGCTAAACAGAGCCAAATAAGCCCGCCTACTGAAAGACTTAAATTCTGATAAGAATCACTTATTTTGTGTTTTAAATGGCACTCTATTCCTTTTATAGCACACTAGCGATATGATGTTGTTGTTGTTGGGGTGGTCAATTTATTGTATTTAATTCAATTTATGGTAACACAGACAAAAAACTGAACCATTCACCCATTCCCATCCCGCACCCACACAGGACCCCATTTACTGAAGATATCATAGCAATTCTCTTATTTTTTTTAGTAGACCACAGCTCAACATTTGTCTCTTTAGCACCATGCATATGGGACACAGAAAGTTCCATATTAGCTGGGTCCATAAATGAAAGCGCCCTTTGACAGAGATTAAGGCTCTTGCCAACGCAACACAACCATCTTTTTGGCTGCTGTAAGTCCGGCTAGCTATATTGGTTTTTCGTTCCATGGAAGAATCGTCATTGATTGTTGTTGGTGAAAAGAGTATATTTTTTAGCAACAATGGTGGATAAAGACATTAAAACCTGATTCCAGAGTGGGAGGACCTCTGGGCATTCCCAAATCATGCAAATCTCTCTCTCTCTCTCTCTCTCTCCTTCCCTCTCTCTCTGTCTCTGTCTCTGTCTCTGTCTCTCTCTCTCTCTCTCTCTCTCTCTCTCTCTCTCTCTCTCTCTCTCTCTGTTCTGTCTGTCTGTCTGTCTGTCTGTCTGTCTGTCTGTCTGTCTGTCTGTCTCTCTCTCCCACCCCCTCTCTCTCTCACACACACAAACACACCTCTTCATCTTTCTCCTTACTTTCCCCTCCCTCCCTCCCCCAGTGTGGCCAGTCACCACCAGCAGAATCTGATGACTGTGGCCAACCTGGGCGTGGTGTTTGGCCCCACTCTGCTGAGGCCCCAGGAGGAGACTGTGGCCGCCATCATGGACATCAAGTTCCAGAACATTGTGGTAGAGATCCTCATCGAGAACCATGAGAGGGTGAGTCAGACAGTCAGTTGTTCAACACAGTCCAACAGCCAGACGTGGATGACGGCACATGTCTCTAAGTCGCAGCCCCTATCACCACATTACCACATTTCTCTTTCCCTGGACATAAACAATGGTGTGTAGGGCAACTGTTCAACCTCTGTCCAATACCCAGTACCTAAAGTTTTTTGTAAGTCAAGCACATTCTGAAAAGGGGCCTACGAGAGGAAGGGTGAGAAAAGTCACAACTATAATCTGGTTAGCCAGGGTGGAGGAGTATTTCTCACTAAGCATACCGGTGCAAACTAATGACCCAGATTCATCAGTCCCAGAGTTTTGATTTGATTATCTGAATGGAACGGGAGCAATGTTGTCAGAGGAATGTAGGATGCAAGACAGTGTCGGGAACATAAGCATCAACAGTATTACTTGCTGATAACATCTCTGAAAACCTGAAACCATTATGGGAGTGAAATGGAAAGTATTACGCTATGTATAACAGATCATTCTAGTCTCCTCTCTTTTCACAAAGGCCCTACTATAGGACTGTCAAACTATTTATAGTTGTGTGAACTAATGTATAGTTAGTTGTGTGAGTAAGTTATATTAGCCATGGGTGGGTACCGGTATTCTATGTATGTGTAGGTTGAATTTGCCAGTCCTGTGTGTGCAGATATTCAAGGATATGCCAGTTCCGGGAGGTGGCCCGGCCAACCTACAGCTCAACCTGCAGCCTCGGAGGAAAAGCGCAGAGAGCAAAGCCCCGTCCTGCAGCGAGAGACCCCTCACCCTCTTCCACACACCCACACACACCCAGAAAGGTAGGCAGGAGCACAACAGTCTCTTTACCACACACACCCTTCTTCGATGTTCAAAGTGTCAGTCGGGACAGGAGACATCCACATTGCCTGAGATTTGTTCGTCCTCCTTTATAAGAAATGACTTTATTAGCAGAAAAACATTCATTGTCAGCATTTGCTTTAGCGGCTGACACGTTGATCACCAATCTTAAATATCCTCCTCTCAGCCGCTCACGTTTTGTATACTCAGTGTACATCTTCTTCTTGCTGTTACGTAGTGGAGAAGAGGAACAGCGTGGTAGTGAACTCTACTCCAGAGCCCCAGCAGCTTCATCCGGCCCAGGCCAATGCCCCCCACAACAACCCATCAGCCACCCGCTCTTCCTCCACAGCAGCGGTCAACCATAACAGCAGTGGCAGCCACGGCCACGGCTGGACCCAACGCAACAGCCTGACCAGCACTGACGGAGATCAGGACGGGGGCCTGATGGCCAGGCAGAACTCACAGAGCCGCCCTAACTCACTGTGAGTACACATGCATAAGCACATATGCACAAACACACACACACACACACACACACACACACACACACACACACACACACACACACACACACACACACACACACACACACACACACACACACACACACTCTCTTTCTTTCCCCCTCCTCACTTTTTCTTCCTTCAGCCTCCTCTCTTTCTTTCTCCTTCTCCTCACCAGACAAGGGGGATTCTCTGCGTTGACATCAAAATAACATTTTATTGGTCACATACACATGGTTAGCAGATGTTATTACGAGTGTAGTGAAATGCTTGTGCTTCTAGTTTCGACAGTGCAGCAATATCGAACAAGTAATATCTAACAATTCCACAACAAGTACCTAATACACACAAAGCTAAGTAAGGAATGCAATAAGAATATATAAATATATGGATGAGCAATGTCAGAGATGCATATGATAAGATGCAATAGATAGTATAGAATACAGTATATACATATGAGATGAGTAATGCAAGATATGTAAACATTATTAAAGTGACTAGTGTTCCGTTTATTAAAGTGGCCAATGAATTCAAGTCTGTATGTAGGCAGCAGCTGCTCTGTGCTAGTGATGGCTGTTTAACAGTCTGACATAATACCAATTCAAGTGATGATAGAAGACATGTTTGATGGAATTTGATCTTGCCTTGTGAAATCTCCCAAGGGTAGACACAAGTAATATTGCTCACTGGGAGATGCTCGATCATAAAGAGCTAGATGGCACCGATTGACATGGCCACCTTGTTTCAGGCTCCTAAGCAAATTTTACAGTATTTTTAAAAAATCACGTTATTAGCCCAGAACTTTCTTTGCATTATTAAATATAGCTGGAAATAACTTTTGAATATCAGAGAGGTGGTAACTCACCAGCATTTCGACCAGGAATACGACTTTCCTGAGTTGGATCCTTTGTTTGTGCCTTCCAAGGAGATTGAATTTATGCCAGAGGCTGCTCCAAGACGCCGCTGGCATATTCGGAGTGGACTTTTAGTCCAACTCAGGAGGCGTGCACACCATCCACCACTTTAGAGTATATTACTTGCTAATGTTCAGTCCCTGGACAATATAGTAGACAAGCTCAGGGCGAGGATCTCCTTCCAGAGAGACATCAGGGACTGTAGCATACTCTGTGTCACGGATCATAGCTCACTAAGGATATACTGTCCCCGTCCATACATTGTGTGGATAGCAATAAAGTTCTCTCCGGGAAGAAGAAAGGTGGAGGAGTATGTTTCATGATTAGCTACTCATGGTGTGATTCTGGTAACGTACAGGATCTCAAGTCCTTTTGTTCACCCAAACTAGAATACCTCACAATCAAGTGCCGACCGCATTACCTCCCTAGAGAATTGTCTTCGTTTATCGTCACAGCCGTGTATATTCATGACTGGACCGAGAAGGCTATCCAAAACATCCAGTGACTCTGAATTTTTCAATCTACTCTGCAGTACGCAATCGTTAGGACCAGGGACTTCCTCCTCAACATGCACGGACACAGCATGACAAACAGAAGAACCCACCGATGTATCAGTACCGGCCAAAACATAACCGGTTTAACGTCCTCTGCGGACTCCCACTGTTCGGCCCCAGAGGAACGTGCATAATAGGGTTTTAGTAGATTTACATGGCACAGTTGGTGAGCTTTCCTCCATTCCCAGAGTGGCAACTAGATAGTTTTGCCTAGTACACTGGTGCACAACCGTATATGGACCTTGAAAAAGAGAACCAACATTTGGCAGAGCAAGAACCTGGTCATCTGGACTAAAGTGACGAGACTCAGCTCGCCGATCAAATATTCCTTTCATCCTCCGCTGTCATGCCATCTCACCGGCATGACTGGAAATCAGGCATCACTGTAAATCACACACAAAAGATAACAGGGACCATCCTGGAGCACTGCTAGAAGCCCACACACACTATGTCGTTTGGACTGAAACCTGTGCTCTTTTGTGAAACCTTCCTGGCGGCTAACAGTAACCATGGCAACCCCTCCTCCCAATCCTTATCCATCTTCATACAATAAGCTCTCAACAAAGACGTAACTGTTTGATGGAAACGTTCCAGCGCTCCTTGACTCTGCGCGTGATAGGCGCTAGCCAAATTGTGTTTTAATATGGTGCTGTTGGAGAACGTTTTCAAACAGATTAGAGGTGGAATTAGAGCCTCGGTCACTCTGAATAACCTTAGGGATTCCAAACAGCGAGATAAACTGAGTCAAAGCTTTTAGCACGGACTTAGTCGTGATAGACCGGAGAGGATAGGCAGCAGGAAACCTAGTAGTCTGACACATCACAGTGAGCAGTTAACTACTACCATTCTTAGAGCGAGATGGCTAACACAGTCAATAATCAGATACTCAAAAGGCTGGCTGACTACGGGAAGAGGAAACCGCAGTACCGGCTTAATAGCTTGATTAGGTTTACCCGTTAATTGACAGGTGTGACAGGTTTTGATGAACGCAGAAACATCCCTTTTTAACCTAGGCCGAAAAAATGTCTCAGTATGCAATTGCAGGTTTTCCTCATGCCCAGATGTCCAGCAACATCATCGTGGGAAGTTTTCAACACCAACTCACGAAAGTTAACTGGTACAACAACCTGACTAATAGCCTCCCACACAAAACAACTACTACGTGGCACCTATTTTCTCATCAGGACATCATCCTGGAGAAAATAGCCATGGGCACCAATTCCCAACTGTTTCGGCAAGCAACATTTGGTCATGCAATGATTATATTCTGGGGTCAGCCAACTGCTCCTTGATTAGATTGGAGTGGAGCACTGATAACGAGATAACAGGGAAAGTAGTGACATATTTCTTTAGAACATTATTGTTACCCGGCGCAGTGACCAGGTCGCCCAGGCTCATGGGATGAGTCACCGCTCGCGCAGAGAACACTCTGTGTGCTCTCATCGGGAATCCTTACAAACGACGGCTTAGCGGAAACCACTAGAGGTGGAGACACAACGGGCCATACACACTCTCCAGCCAAGTTATTCCCAAGGATAACGTCGATATCCTCAACAGGCAATGGAAGGACACACCCCTACAACAACTTCGCCTTTCACCAGTTCAGAATCTAAAATCAGTTTATGCAAGGGAACTGTCAGTGTTCAACCCAATTCCCCTAATTAAAACACTATTCCCCGAATCCGTCTCATCAGGGAAAGGTAACAAAGACTCTAACACAAACGACTCAGAGGCACCCGTGTCCCTCAGGATCTTCACTGGCACTGGGTTGTTACTTCCTAACAGAGACACAAAACCCTCTGTAATGAAAGGCAAATAATCTGGGGCAATTGGGAGTTTCACATGTACCTGGGCATGAGACGGAGTGAAAGGAGAGAACGGATGTGGGACAGTGCGAGTATTACATTTACCTTTAGCCCTGAGAACAGTCTTGACCCTCTTGACAGAAACCAGCTTTACCACAGGAGCCTCAGGAGCCAGGCTCAACCCTAGATGAATGAAACTCTGCCTGTGAACCAGAGTGTCTCGTGGGCAAAAACCAAATCTCTCTGAACGCTCCCACTTAGTCTTGGCTCTGCAAAGCCACTTTTGTGAGTCAAAACATACTTGTCCGCCCGAAACCGCAGCTTCAGAGACAGTCATCACTTTTTGTTTGTTAATATACGTGGCTATTGAATCAGGGATTGTATCCTTAAATTGCTCTAGGATAATCAGATCACACAGCCCCTGGAAAGTCTTAACTGCAGAGGCAGAACACCAGCGATTAAACCGTAAACTCAACATGAGTCTGTTTATCAGCCCTTTTTAAAGTTCTAAATTGTTGGCGGTAAGCCTCAGGAACCAATTTGTAAATCTGTAACACAGCCATTTTAACCTTAGCATAGCTGATGCTGTCGGCTACACTAAGAGCTGAATATGCTTCCTGCACCTTACCAGTCAACACACACTGCAACATTAAAACGCAGAATCAGAATCAGGCCAACTAGTTTCAGCAACACATTCAAAAAACAACAAAAAATGTCTCAGGGTCCTTCTCATTGAATTTTGGCAACAGCCGTACGTTTCCAACAATATCAAAAGTATCCGGGGCATGACCGAGAGAGGAGCGACCCCTAGGTAAATCAGGGTCACCTTCCCTAAGCAAACTCCCCCGAGAGCTTTCCATCCCTAACCAATTCCAGCCGCTCTTGTGGCAGCTTGATTTCAACGCTCCAAATCCTGTTTAAATTCCAATTCCTTTTCATACTTAACACGATCATGCTCTTCTAGCTTAGTACAATCATACTCTAGCTTAACGCGATCATGCTCTTCTATTTTAGTACAATCATACTCTAGCTTAACACGATCATGCTCTTCTAGCTTAATACAATCATACTCTAGCTTAACACGATCATACTCTAGCTTAACACGATCATGCTCTAGCTGTAACATAAGCAGTTCTTTCTGCTGTTCAAAAGGAAGACTACTATGGCTAACAGACGGATCGGCCATTGTAGCGAAACGGGGAGACAGCTGGGGGAGTGGGGAGTCCTCGGCAGAGGCTGCCTCAGTGCTAACTACGAGGATACCACAATTCATCAGATTGGCCTTCAATATCAACTTAACATAATTTTTTGATGTTTATCACTAATTTCAACCTGGTAGTGTTAAGCGATCTTCAACACCTGTTCTTTAGTACATAATTCTAACAGTTCCTCTGATGGAACGCAAATGACCTTGTCAACATTAGAAGCCATAGTCACAAGTAACTGCTAAAAAGAAATCTCGCCCTTCCCCTGCTGAGCACACCAAACCGGACCACAACAAGTGCCAGTCACACAGGGCACCACAGGAAAGAGATGATATATATAAGGAGCTTCCCCGAATCCTACAATAGCTCAACCATGTGCCAAAAACGGCACAAATGCTCCGTGAATAGCGACCAAAGTGCATCCCAATTAGCATTAACCCATCATAATGCAAAAAAAATGCAAAAATGTCTAGGAACCAACCTTATATCTCGGACAAGCCCCCACTTGTTACGAACCGGCAATTAACCCGTAACAAAGAGGGAGACAACATGGAGATAAAGAAATAACAAAAATATTTTCATTACATCAAGTAACCTATATACAAATAATAATGGTGTGTGTAGTCAGTAGTGTAAGTGAGTGGATGCGTGCTAATGAGGTGTGTTGAGAGGTGCCAAAATATACAAACACACCGAAGCCCCAAAATGCCACAAAAAAAAAACTGTGTCTGCGTGGAGAGAGTCTTCTCAATGTATGGGGAAAAGGTGTATTTATACACTTTTGGGAGGATCGTCACGATATTGTCACAATCCTGCCAACTCTGCCCACCAACATCCTATTTAGGTAAACGAGCTGAGAAAGAATTTGACAGACAGTGGGAGTTTCGTCACAATATCGTTGCTTTAAATCAGTGCACGTGCGAGCACTCTCTCACAGTCTTTCTCTATCTCCATCATCTCCATTCAGATTGCATCCAAAATAGATACTCCTGTTCTAGATTGATATATATATAGCCCCATATATACAGTTGAAGTCGGAAGTTTACATTTTTAATGAATTTATTTGCAAATTATGGTGGAAAATAAGTATTTGGTCACCTACAAACAAGCAAGATTTCTGGCTTTCACAGATCTGTAACTTCTTCTTTAACTTCTTCGATATAGGGGGCACTCTTAATTTTTGGATAAAAAAACGTTCCCGTTTTAAACAAGATATTTTGTAACGAAAAGATGCTCGACTATGCATATAATTGACAGCTTTGGAAAGAAAACACTCTGACGTTTCCAAATCTGCAAATATATTATCTGTGAGTGCCACAGAACTGATGCTACAGGCGAAACCAAGATGAAATTTCAAACAGGAAATGCCCCAGATTTTGAATGCGCTTTGTTCCAATGTCTCCTTATATGGCTGTGAATGCGCAAGGAATGAGCCTACACTTTCTGTCGTTTCCCCAAGGTGTCTGCAGCATTGTGACGTATTTGTAGGCATATCATTAGAAGATTGACCATAAGAGACTACATTTACCAGGTGCCCCGCGTTGCAATTATTGCGCAATCTCCAGCTGCGTGCATTTTACCATTTGCTTCAGAGGAGAAACCAAACTGCCACGAATGACTTATCATCGAATAGATATGTGAAAAACACCTTGAGGATTGATTCTAAACAACGTTTGCCATGTTTCTGTCGATATTATGGAGTTAATTTGGAAAAAAGTTTGGCGTTGTAATGACTGAATTTTCGGGTTTTTTTCTTAGCCAAACGTGATGAACAAAACAGAGCGATTTCTCCTACACAAATAATCTTTTTGGAAAAACTGAACATTTGCTATCTAACAGAGAGTCTCCTCATTGAAAACATCCAAAGTTCTTCAAAGGTAAATGATTTTATTTGAATGCTTTTCTTGTTTTTGTGAAAATGTTGCCTGCTGAATGCTAGGCTTAATGCTATGCTAGCTATCAATACTCTTACACAAATGCTTGTGTAGCTATGGTTGAAAAGCATATTTTGAAAATCTGAGATGACAGTGTTGTTAACAATATATTTATTTCATTTCATTTGCGATTTTCATGAATAGTTAACATTGCGTTGTGGTAATGAGCTTGAGGCTATAATTACGCTCCTGGATACGGGATTGCTCGACGCAACAGGTTAAGGGGCTTCTTTGTCCTTCACTTGTTACCTGTATTAATGGCACCTGTTTGAACTTGTTATCAGTATAAAAGACACCTGTCCACAACCTCAAACAGTCACACTCCAAACTCCACTATGGCCAAGACCAAAGAGCTGTCAAAGGACAACAGAAACGAAATTGTAGACCTGCACCAGGCTGGGAAGACTGAATCTGCAATAGGTAAGCAGCTTGGTTTGAAGAAATCAACTTTGGGAGCGGTGAGCAAAAGTCCCTGAACCACACGGGGGGACCTAGTGAATGACCTGCAGAGAGCTGGGACCAAAGTAACAAAGCCTACCATCAGTAACACACTACGCCGCCAGGGACTCAAATCCTGCAGTGCCAGACGTGTCCCCCTGCTTAAGCCAGTACATGTCCAGGCCCGTCTGAAGTTTGCTAGAGAGCATTTGGATGATCCAGAAGAAGATTGGGAGAATGTCATGTGGTCAGATGAAACCAAAATATAACTTTTTGGTAAAAACTCAACTCGTCGTGTTTGCAGGACAAAGAATGCTGAGTTGCATCCAAAGAACACCATACCTACTGTGAAGCATGGGTGTGGAAACATCACGCTTTCGGGCTGTTTTTCTGCTAAGGGACCAGGACGACTGATCCGTGTAAAGGAAAGAATGAATGGGGCCATGTATCGTGAGATTTTGAGTGAAAACCTCCTTTCATCAGCAAGGGCATTGAAGATGAAACGTGGCTGGGTCTTTCAGCATGACAATGATCCCAAACACACCGCCCGGGCAACGAAGGAGTGGCTTCGTAAGAAGCATTTCAAGGACCTGGAGTGGCCTAGCCAGTCTCCAGATCTCAACCCCATAGAAAATCTTTGGAGGGAGTTGAAAGTCTGTGTTGCCCAGCAACAGCCCCAAAACATCACTGCTCTAGAGGAGATCTGCATGGAGGAATGGGCCAAAATACCAGCAACAGTGTGTGAAAACCTCGTGAAGACTTACAGAAAACGTTTGACCTCTGTCATTGCCAACAAAGGGTATATAACAAAGTATTGAGATAAACTTTTGTTATTGACCAAATACTTATTTTCCACCATAATTTGCAAATTAAATTAATTAAAAATCCTACAATGTGATTTTCTGGATTTTTGTTTCTCATTTTGTCTGTCATAGTTGAAGTGTACCTAATGATGAAAATTACAGGTCTCTCTCATCTTTTTAAGTGGGAGAACTTGCACAATTGGTGGCTGACTAAATACTTTTTTGCTCCACTGTACATACTTTTACTAAGAGTATTAGTATATTAGTAATTGACTGACCAGGTCTCTCCAGATCTCCCAATAACGCTATTTATAGGGTTAATTTTACATTAATGTTATGTTTTTTCAGCCATTCCTGAACCCGAGACCAGAAACAGTCTACCTTAGGGCAATACCAGAACAAACAGTCTCGCAGCAAAATCTGTGGAGATGCGATGATTGTATGCCCCAAATATTCAATATTTTGTTGGTGGCAAGAATTCTGTACAATAATTTTTGATGAAAAGCACAAAGTCTTGAGTTTTGCGTTGTTGTATATATCAACTCATACACACTGTGCCATGGAATTGGTAAATAAACAATCTCTTCCCAGCTATTTTGCAATCTGTATGGCACAGCTTTCAACATCCTGGTCAAATGAAACTGGTTTACTTTCCTAAGAATGCTATTTTGTTCCTTCGCCAGTGTTTATCCTTTATATTGGGCAAACATACCAGTTCTCTACCTCCTCCCTCTGCCACCTGCCTCCTCATTTTTGGATTAATGCTGTAATCCATTGGTTCTAATCTTGTATTGAGCAGACCTTCCCATACAATTCCGATAGCTCCATGAAATACATAACTCTACCATTCCAATTTACAATATAATTTAAAAACAAAATACCCCTTAAAATATATTTTCCATAAATACAGTTATTTTATCAACCAGCACATTTGAATTCAACCATAATATTTGTTGTAATATTTGTTCAATTTTTTTCTGGGGGCTGAAATATACATTTAAACCAGTTCTTCATTGTTTGTAAAAGAGAGATACTTTGAACAAGGTGCCATTTTCAGTTAATCAAAAATGAGATATGGCAATCTGTACAAAGGCAAAAAGCCCATTTTTAAACAAGGTATGAGCTTTTCTTAATCTACTTGAGAACCATTTTTATATTTTATATTTAATGATCCCAGTTCATACAGTATTCATTATATAGATAGGTACGCTTTATCATGTCTGGTTAGCATCCCAGATATTTTTTACTTGAAAAAACAAATCATCAGGAGCAGGCAGCGCCATAAGTAAGTGAGTAAACTGAGATATGACTAAGGAGTTAATCTGTGTAATTTTTCCATAAATAGAAAATGGTTGCAAGATCTTGGTATTATTACAATTTTTTAAATTGAAATTCATTGTGGAGAGCTCCTTTACATATTTTGTGATATGAATACCAAGTATGTCATTTTACAGGTAAACTGTAGGGTAATGTAAAAGTTGTGTTTTTTAAAGATCCAATACATAATATGGTACACTTATCTTAACAGCTTCTACCCCCAAGCCATAAGACTCCTGAACATCTAGTCAAATGGCTACCCAAACTATTTGCATTGCCACTCTCTGTTGTCATCTATGCATAGTCACTTTAATTAACTCTACCTACATGTGCATACTACCTCAACTACCTCAACTAACCATCCCCCTGTATATATTGTTATTTTTTACTGCTGCTCTTTAACTTCTTGGTTCTTCTCATCCGGATGAAATGCATGCCCAAATTCAACTGCCTGCTACTCATCCCCAGAATATAAGATATGCATATTATTCGATTTGGATAGAGAACACTCTAAAGTTTCTAAAACTGTTTGAAACATGTCTGTGAGTATAACATAATTTATTGAGCAGGCGAAACTCCGAAGACAAACCATTCAGATTTGTTTTTTGAGGTCACTCTCTTTTCAATGGTTTTCATTAGGAATCCAGATTTCTAAGGGACCTTCTTGCAGTTCCTACCGCTTCCACTGGATGTCACCAGTCTTTAGAAATTGGTTGAGGTTTTTCCTTTTTGTAATGGAGAAGTAACCCTGTTCAGAACGAGGGTCACTTGTCGTGTACTGTTAGATAGAGGCGCGTGACCAGAAAGCTAGCTACAGTTTGTTTTCCTCCTGTATTGAACACAGAGCATCCCGTCTTCAGTTTGATCGATTATTTACTTTAAAAATACCTAAAGTTGTATTACAGAAGTTGTTTGAAATGTTTTGGCAAAGTTTACAGGTAACTTTTGAGATATTTTGTAGTCACGTTGCGCAAGTTGGAACTGGTGTTTTTCTGGATCAAACGCGCCAAATAAATGGACATTTTGGATATATATCGACGGAATTAATCGAACAAAAAGACCATTTGTGATGTTTATGGGACATAATGGAGTGCCAACAAAAGAAGCTCGTCAAAGGTAAGGCATGAAATATATTTTTATTTCTGCGTTTTGTGTCGCGCCTGCAGGGTTGAAATATGCTTTTCTCTCTTTGTTTACGGAGGTGCTATCCTCAGATAATAGCATCGTTTGCTTTCGCCGAAAATACTTTTTGAAATCTGACATGTTGGCTGGATTCACAACAAGTGTAGCTTTAATTTGCTATCTTGCATGTGTGATTTAATTAAAGTTTTATTTTTATAGTAATTTATTTGAATTTGGCACTCTGCATTTTCCCTGGCTTTTGGCCAGGTGGGACGCTAGCGTCCCACATATCCCAGAGAGGTTAAATTACTTGTTACTTTTATCTCTTATTCTTATCCATATTTTTTTTAAACTACACTGTCGGTTAGGGGCTCGTAAGTAAGCATTTCACTGTAAGGTCTACACCTGTTGTTTTTGGCGCATGTGACTAATAAAATTAGATTTTATTTGATTTATCATAATTAGGTTTTTGTCCAGAGAGTCCAGAAAGGTTATCTAGATCTTCAATGACATCTAACAAGGATCTAGCTTGCAGATTTAATATAATCTTGAGTCTTTGGCATACATGGACACCTTTGTTTTTAAACCTTGGATTTCTAATCCTCTAATGTTGTTATTTGATCTGATTTAAATAGCTAGCATTTCGATGCCCGTAATGAATAGATATGGTGACAGCGGACACCTTTGTTTAAATCCTCTAGACAGTTCAAAACTCTCTGAGAAATAGATGCTTTTTACTATTTTACACGAGGGGTTGCTATACATTACTTTTACCCATTGAATAAGAGACTCACCCAAATTGAAAGAAATCCAGGCATTTATGTATAAACTCCAGTCTTACTTTATCAAAGGCCTTTTCAAAATCCGCTATGAATACCAGGTCTGGTTTCTTAGATGTTTCATGTTGTTAAACAAATGTAAATATATATTATATTGAGATTCTCAAATAGCCACCCTTTGCCGTGATGACAGCTTTGCACACACTTAGCATTCTCTCAGCCAGTTTCATGAGGTACTCATCTAGAATTCATTTCAATTAACAGGTGTGCCTTCTTAAAAGTTAATTTGTGGAATTTCTTTCCTTTAATGTGTTTGAGCCAATCAGTTGTGTTGTGACAAGGTGTGTGTGTGGGGGGGAGGGTCAAATTGCTGCAAAGGAACCACTACTAAAGGACACCAATAAGAAGAAGAGACTTGCTTGGGAGAGAAAAATACGAGCAATGGACATTAGACCGGTGGAAATTTATCCTTTGGCCTGGAGTCCAAATTGAAGATTTTTGGTTCCAACCGCAGTCTCTTTGTGAGCCGTGGTGTGGGTGAACAGATGATCTCCGCATTTGTACTTTCCACCATAAAGCATGGAGGAGGAGGTGTAATGGTATGGGTTGCTTTTCTGGTGCCACTGTCTGTGATTTATTTTGAATTCAAGGCACAATTAACCAGCATGGCTATCACAGCTTTCTGCAGCGATACGCCATTTAATCTGGTTTCGGCTTAGTGGGAATATCATTTGTTTTTCAACAGGACAATGATCCAACACACCTCCAGGCTGTGTACAGGCTATTTTATCAAGAAGGAGAGTGATGGAGTGCTGTATCAGATGACCTGGCCTCCACAATCCCCTGACCTCAATAGTGAAGGAAAAGCAGCCAACAAGTGCTCAGCATATGTGGGAACTCCTTCAAGACTGTTGGAAAAGCACTCCAGGTGAAGCTGGTTGAGAGAATTCAAAGATTGTGCAATGCTGTCATCAAGGCAAAGGGTGGCTATTTGAAGAATCTCAAATATAAAATATATTATATATACATATTTGTTTAACACTTTTTTGGTTTGTAAGGGATTTCCTCCTCTTCTTCCGAAGAGGAGAGGCGAGAAGGATCGGAGAACCAATATGTGCCGTGGCAAGTGTCCATGGTTCTTTTAACAAGAAATACTACACATGAACACGACTGAAATACAAAAACAATAAATGTGGAACGAACGAAACCCAAAACAGTACCGTGTGGTGAAAAACACAGACACGGAAACAAACACCCACAAACAAACAGTGAAACCCAGGCTACCTAAGTATGATTCTCAATCAGAGACAACTAATGACACCTGCCTCTGATTAAGAACCATACTAGGCCGAAACATAGAAATCCCCAAATCATAGAAAAACAAACATAGACTGCCCACTCCACAAAGGAAATAAAGGTCAGAACGTGACATGGTTACTACATTTCCATATGTGTTATTTCATAGTTTTGATGTCTTCAGTATTATTCTACTATGTAGAAAATAGTACAAATAAAGAAAAACTCTTGAATGAGTAGGTTTTCTAAAACTTTTGACTGGTAGTGTACATTTAAAGGTATCCCAAGCAATAAGGGGATTTGCTGAATCTATATTGTACTGGAGAAAGTCTGTTATAAATGATTTTGTTTTAGTTAAGAACAAGTTGTCCTCCAGTAGACTTTGATTCAAGTTAGATGGTGATCTGATCTTATTCTGTCTCTTATCAATACTTTTTAAACATTTGATGCAAGAAAGAAAGAGACAAGAAAGTAGTCAAGACGACTAGTTTGATCAAGTATCCTCCATGTACCGTATATCTCACTATGTCAGGGTTTTTTAGTTTCCAAATATCCACTATTTCTAATGTGTCCATAATATTTGTGATCTCCTTAAGGGCATGTTGATGATAGTTTGTAGAGTGATTTCCTTTACAGTCCATTGAGGTACCTAACACTGTGTTATAGTCTTCAACCATAATGATTTGATTGTGCAAGTTCCATAGATTGGTCAAAATGTTTTAGAAGAAGTGTGGATCATCCTAATTTGGACCATATAGATTAATGAGCCAAATCTGTTTTTCATCCACTTTCATAATCAGAAGTAAGTGATTCGTGTTTGGCTGCCAGATGTATAGGTGTCCCCATAGTATTTCAATTGATGAAGTGTAATCATGATCATTATTTTAGCGATCCATGGTAGACGTCCCTCCTAATAAAAAAATTCTGCTGATTTAAGCTGCTGAACAGTATTTGCACTTGAGATGCATTTATGGATGAGAAAGTTAACTTGCCATTTCTAAAAAGTTTAGAACAGTGGGGAAATGAAGGTTAAGGTTAGATTAGCAGTGTGATTAAGGTTAGGTTTCAAATCAAATTTTAAGATGAAATATTGTAGAACTAGACGGGATTTATTACTTTTTGGCTATGGTAACCAGTGACGACCAGGCACAACTCCGATATCAAGTGTTACACACGTAACAACCTAATCATTACGAAACTTCTATTTGATCAACTAAGCCTCACATAGCAAATAAGCCATTATATTTTCTGTTAACCAAATTTGACAGTCTTTCATTGACCTCCATACAAAAACCCCTCACCAAGAAAAAACCTGAAAAAACTGTTTGGGGCCCAGATATCCCTCTCGCTTCACCCCTTCGCCTCTTCCTCTCTGATATCATTCTATAGGTTTTTGAGCATCTGTTTAAAATATTTGCAGATGTTATTAGACAAAGACAACCAGAGCAACATATAGCAGGGAGTTCCAATATGATCATAAAACTACAGACGGGTTATATTGATCGCTGAGAATGACTGCCCTTAATTTATTGTATTAATCATCTCAGGGATCCTACTTGGAAAAAGTCACAGAGAAGCAATTTCTGGTTTTGCTCATCAATAAACAGTCGATAGACATGAAATCATAAAATTACACTAAAACTGTGTAGGAATCATTAAAGACTTCATAATAACAACCAAAGTGTTAAAAGGAGCGGAGTTGTTCTTTAATAGCTGGCTTTTACATGGTGGCTGAAAAGCTCCCTCTTTCAAACCTGTCAATTGACAGTGGTCAATTCTGGGAAAACCTAGCCATTAGCCAATCAGATCCAATACTACCCTTCAAAGACTGCTTCAAAATAGCCAGGATGCTAGACAGTGAACGGTTGGCACCACGAACTGCCATACAAGTTATTTTAACACTGCACTTGTTTGACTATACAAACATTTTGATTAGATTTTCTGAATGAAGACAGAGACCCTGGAACCTTTAAATCTGATAAGCTGTTTAACAGTACCCTGGCTCAGAAATAGTAATCCTGCTAACGCTAAGAAGTACTAGGAAAAGCTTGCCCCTGACCTCAGTGGAAACCTCAGTAAAGAGGTGTATTTAGGGGTCAAAGGTTCAGGCCATCCAAAACAGCCTCTGAAAGTGATACAACTTTTACTAATGCGCCTTCAGTTTCGTCTCGGTCGTCTTTGTAGTTTTATCAGATGGCGAAATTATGATTTTACACAAACCTCAGAAAACCATGTCTGTTTTGGTTAAGTTGAACCTTACAGGTCCTTTGGTTGGCCTCAGCGATGACCCCATGGCAGGGTCGAGGTCTTTTCCTCTGGGGATCTCAGCTGTTATTTTTTCTTCCTCATCTATTATGTTTTATTAGAAGGAGAGCTGTAGAGCAAGGAAGAGAAAAAACAAGTACCTGGTGACTCAGACCTCAAACATTTCCTTTTCTCCCACTCAGCCAGTTGTACAGAGAGACATCAATCAACAGGGCCAGTCAAAGCCTCAATAACAGTTGCATAAATTGCCTATTCCCAATAGCTATTCACATAAAAGAAAGAGGTCTGTAAATATGGCTGAATTTAAACAGTGTAGTTATTCCCTCCACAAGGCAATCAAACAAGCGAAATGCCTGTGCAGGGACAAGCTGGAGTCTCAATTCAACGGCTCAGACACGAGACGTATGTGGCAGGGTCTACAGGAAATCACGGACTACAAAAACAAAAACAGCCACGTCACAGACACCGACGTCACGCTTCCAGACAAACTAAACACCTTCTTTGCCCACTTTGAGGATAATACAGTGCCACCGTCGCGGCTCACTAACAAAGAAGGCGCCCCCCCCTCTCCTTCTCCTTGTCTGACATGAGTAAAACATTTAAACTTGTTAACCCTTGCAAGGCTGCTGGCCTGGACGGCATCCCTAGCTGTGTCTTCAGAGCATGTGCAGACCAGCTGGCTGGTGTGTTTACGGACATTCAATCGCTCCCTATCCCAGTCTGTTGTCCCCACATGCTTCAAGATGGTTTCATTCAACATTGTTTCTGTACCCAAGAAGGCAAAGATAACTGAACTAAATTATTACATCCCCGTAGGTAGCACTCACTTATGTCATCATGAAGTGCTTTGAGAGGCTAATCAAGGATCATATCACTGCTACCTTACCGGCCACCCTAGACCCATTTCAGTTTGCATACCGCCCCAACAGGTCCACAAATGTCACAATCGCCATCACACTGCACACTGCCCTATCCCTTCTGGACAACAATAATACCTATGTAAGAATGTTGTTCATTGACTATAGCTCAGCATTCAACACCATAGTACCCTCCAAGCTCATCATCAAGCTGGAGGCCCTGGGTCTCAACCTCGCCCTATGCAACTGGGTCTTGGACTTTCTGACGGGCCACCCCCTGGTGGTGAAGTTAGGAAACAACAATATATTAATATTTATAGCCTTAGAAATAAGATTCATGAAATCAATACATGATCAATAACATCAATAACATCAGATAACATTCATATATTAGCCATTTCTGAGACTCACTTATATAATTCATTTGATTGTACAGCAGTAGCAATACAAGGATATAACATCTATAGAAGAGACAGAAATGCTTATGGGTGAGGTGTTGCTGTATATATTCTGAGCCACATCCCTGTAATGCTTAGAGCAGATCTTTATGTCAAGTGTTATTGAAGTGTTGTGGTTGCAGGTTCACTTGGCACATCTAAAGCCTTTTCTTTTGGAGTGTTGCTATAGGCCACCAAGTGCTAACAGTCAGTATCTAAGTAATGTGTGAAATGCATGATAGTATGTGATGTAAACAAAGAGGTCTACTTTCTTGGGGAACTGAATATTGACTGGTGTTCATCAAGCTGTCGGTTCAAGAGGAAGCTTCTCACTGTAACTAGTGCATGTAATCTGGTTCAGGTTATTAATCAACCTACCAGGGTATTTACAAACACTACAGGAACAAGATCATCCACATGTATCAATTACATTTTTATTACATTTTTATTAATAAGAACACATTCTTATTTTAATTACCTTGTCCAACTGTATGATTTGATATAGCAGTCTGACTGAGCGATGGTAGGCAGCAGCAGGCTCGTAAGCATTCATTCAAACAGCACTTTCGTGTGTTTGCCAGCAGTTGTTTATGACTTCAAGCCTATCAACTCCCGAGATTAGGCTGGTGTAACCGATGTGAAATGGCTAGCTAGTTAGAGCGGTGCGCGCTAATAGCGTTTCAAACGTCACTCGCTCTGAGACTTGGAGTGGTTGTTCCCCTTGCTCTGCATGGGTAACGCAGCTTTGAGGGTGGCTGTTGTCGTTGTGTTCCTGTTTCGAGCCCAGGTAGGAGCGAGGAGAGGGACGGAAGCTATACTTTTACACTGGCAATACTAAAGTGCCTATAAGAACATCCAATAGTCAAAGGTTAATGAAATACAAATGGTATAGAGAGAAATAGCCCTATAATTCCTATAATAACTACAACCTAAAACTTCTTACCTGGGAATATTGAACCAACCAGCTTTCATATGTTCTCATGTTCTGAGCAAGGAACTTACACGTTAGCTTTCTTACATGGCACATATTGCACTTTTACTTTCTTCTCCAACACTTTGATTTTGCATTATTTAAACCAAATTGAACATGTTTCATTATTTATTTGAGGCTAAATTGATTTTATTGATGTATTACATTAAGTTAAAATAAGTGTTCATTCGGTATTGTTGTAATTGTCATTATTACAAATAAAAAATAAAAAATAGTCCAATTAATTGGTCCTCCAATAATCGGTATCGGTATCGGCGTTGAAAAATCATAATCTGTCGACCTCTAGTTACAGCCTTATTCTAAAATGTATTAAATTGTTTTTTCCCTCATCAATCTACACACAATACCCCTTAATGACAAAGCAAAAACAGGTTTTTAGAATTTATAATAAAATAAAACCCGGAAATATTACATTTACATAAGTATTCAGACCCTTTACTCAGTACTTTGTTGAATCACCTTTGGCAGCAATTACAGCCTCGAGTCTTCTAGGGTATGACGCTATAAGCTTGGCACACCTGTATTTGTGGAGTTTTTCCCATTCTTCTCTGCAGATCCTCTCAAGCTCTGTCAGGTTGGATCGGGAGCGTTGCAGCACAGCTATTTTCAGGTCTCTCCAGAGATGTTCGATCTGGTTAAAGTCCGGGCTCTGGCTGGGCCACTCAAGGACATTCAGAGACTTGTCCCGAAGCCACTCCTGCATTGTCTTGGATGTGTGCTTAGGGCTGTTTTCCTGATGGAAGGTGAACCTTCACCTCAGTCTGAGATCCTGAAATTTTTGGAGCAGGTTTTCATTAAGTGTCTCTGTACTTTGCCCCGTTCATCCGTGCCTTGATCCTGACTTGTCTCCCCGTCCTTGCCGTTGAAAACAGCATGATTCTGCCACCACCATGCTTCACCGTAGGGATGGTGCCAGGTTTCCTCCAGACGTGACGCTTGGCATTCTAGCCAAAGATTTCAATCTAGGTTTTATCAGACCGGAGAATCTTGTTTCTCATGGTCTGAGAGTATTTAGGTGCCGTCATGTGCCATTTACTGAGGAGTGGCTTCTGTCTGGCCACTCTACCATAAAGGCCTGATTGGTGGAGTGCTGCAGAGACGTTTGTCTTTCTGGAAGGTTCTCCCATCTCCACAGAGGAACCCTAGAGCTCTGTCAGAGTGACAAATGGGTTCTTGTTTACCTCCCTGACCAAGATTGCTCAGTTTGGCCGTGCGGCCAGCTCCAGGAAGATTGGTGATTCCAAACCTCTTCCAGTTAAGAATTATGGAAACCACTGTGTTCTTTGAGACCTTAAATTCTGCAGAAATGCTTTGGTACCCTTCCCCAGATATGTGCCTCGACACAATCCTGTCTCGAAGCTCTACGGACAATTCCTTCGAACTAATGGCTTGGTTTTTGCTCTGACATGCACTGTCAACTGTGGGACCTTATATAGACAGGTGTGTTCCTTTCCAAATCATGTTCAATCAATTGAACTTACCACAGGTGAACTCCAATCAAGTTGTAGAAACATCTTAAGGATGATCAATGGAAACAGGATGTACCTGAACTCAAGTTTGAGTCTCATAGCAAAGGGTCTGAATACTTATGTAAAAAAGGTATTCCTGTTTTAAAAAATTCATAGATTTGCACAAAACTCTAAAAACCTGTTTTCGCTTTATGAGGTATTGTGTGTAGTAGATTGTTGAGTTTAAACATTTTATTTTATACATTTTATGATAAGGCTGTAATGTAACAAAATGTGGAAAAAGTCAAAGGGTCTGAGTGCTTCCCGAAGGCACTGTATTTTTTATTTATTTTATTTATATAAGTCTGTTCTTGTCTATTAATATTCTGTATTATGTCATGTTTTATGTGGACCCCAGGAAGAGGAGCTGCTGCTTTTGCAACAGCTAATGGGGATCCTAATCCTAAAATACCAAACTCATATTCATTACTTGCCATTCCAAATAAAGTGAAATATTTTTTTCTCAAATAATTTAAAAGCCAAATTCTTCGGCGTATCCAGGGCCGTAAGTAAATAGGTAAACGGGGATATGACTAAATCATTAATCAGGGTGATTTTTCCACAAATAGACAGATATTTACTTTTCCATGGTAGCAAGATCCAATCTATTCTTGCAAACTTTCTGTAAAAATGTGTTTTAGTACGTTCCTTTATTTCTTTAGGTACATGAATACTGAGTATGTCCACTTCACTGTCAGACCATTTTATCGGTATACTACATGGTTATGTAAAAGTTTTTAAAAAATGTGATCCAATACGTAATATGGTACTCTTATCATAGTTTGATTGTAATCCAGATAGGCTGTGCAGGGATCCAGATTGCGGATTTAAGAGGAAATTTGAGTAGTCAGGCCGACAGTGGACAACAGTGTTTAACTTCTAAAACAGTATAATACTTACTGAGAAGTAGCCATTATTTACTATTTTACACCTGGAGTTACTATGCATAACTTTGACCCATTGTATAAGAGATTCTCCAAAATTAAAATAGTCCAGGCATTTATATCTCAATTCTAGACATACTTTATCAAAAGCCTTTTCAAAATCTGCTATGAGTACCAGACCTGGTGACCTATTTTTTTTATAATGTTCTATTGTTTCATGTACTTGTCTATATCATTTTCCATGTAAAAAAAAACTATCTGATCAGGATGAATAATATTCAACAACACCTTTTTAATTCTGCTTCACAACACTGCTTCACAGCACTGAATTGTAAAGGGGCCTCCAGCTTTTTGAATTGACTGGATCTTTATACTTACCACATGGATCCTGTTTCAGTGATAGTGAAATCAAACCTGCTTGCTGTGTCCATGATAGTTTACCATTTTTATAGGAGTGGTTAAAACATAGTGGATCTTTGCGTTGATCAAAGATCCCGAGTGGTGCAGCGGTCTACGGCACTGCATCTCAGTGCAGGAGGTGTCACTACAGTCGCTGGTTCAAATCCAGGCTGTATAACATCTTTGGCCCAGCGCAATTGGCCCAGCATTGTCCAGGGTAGGCCGTCATTGTAAAGAAGAATTTGTTCTTAACTGGCTTGCCTAGTTAAATACATTTTTTTTTAAAGTTTCATATACCTCAACTGGTATGCCATCCAGCCCTGGAGTTTTCCCTGGCCTAAAGACTGTAATTGAATCAAGAAGTTCCTCCTATGAAATATGGCCCTCACACAAGTATTTCTGTACAGCTGTTGATTTTACACTATTAGCAATAGAAAACTCCTTACAGTTAACTTCAGTTAGTGGAAATGGAAGAGACTGAAAAGAGAACATATACTTACGATCCATTGGGGTACTTAGAAGTGTATTATAATCTCCCACCATAATAATAGATTACAGTCGTGGCCAAAAGTTTTGAGAATGACACAAAATAATCAATGCTTTGAGTTTGTCAGAATTTGTGGGTTTTTGTTTGTCCACCCGCCTCTTGAGGATTGACCACAAGTTCTCAATGGGATTAAGGTCTGGGGATTTTCCTGGCCATGTGCCCAAAATATCGATATATATATAGAGCCACTTAGTTGTCACTTTTGCCTTATGGCAAGGTGCTCCATCATGCTGGAAAAGGCATTGTTCGTCACCAAACTGTTCCTGGATGGTTGGTGAGAAGTTGCTCTCGGAGTATGTGTTGGTACCATCCATTATTCATGGCTATGTTCTTAGGCAAAATTGTAAGTGAGCCCACTCCCTTGGCTGAGAAGCAACCCCACACATGAATGGTCTCAGGGTGCTTTACTGTTGGCATGACACAGGACTGATGGTAGCGCTCACCTTGTCTTCTCCGGACAAGCTTTTTTCTGGATGCCCCAAACAATCGGAAAGGGGATTCATCAGAGCAGTCCTCAGCAGTCCTCAGCAGTCCAAACCCTGTACCTTTTGCAGAATATCAGTCTGTCCCTAATGTTTTTCCTGGAGAGAAGTGGCTTCTTTGCTACCCTTCTTGACACCAGGCCATCCTCCAGTCTTCGCCTCACTGTGCGGGCAGATGCACTCACACCTGCCTGCTGCCATTCTTAAAGAGCTCTGTACTGATGATGCCCCTATCCAGCAGCTGAATCAACTTTAGGAGACGGTCCTGGCTTTTTTGGACTTTCTTGGGCGCCTTCTTCACAACAATTGAACCGCTCTCCTTGAAGTTCTTGATGATCCGATAAATGGTTGATTTAGGTGCAATCTTATTGGCAGCAATATCCTTGCCTGTGAAGGCCTTTTTGTGCAAAGCAATGATGACGGCACGTGTTTCCTTGCAGGTAACCATGGTTGACAGAGGAAGAACAATGATTCCAAGCACCGCCCTCCTTTTGAAGCTTCCAGTCTGTTATTCAAACTCAATCAGCATGACAGAGTGATCTCCAGCCTTGTCCTCGTCAACACACACCTGTGTTAACGAGAGAATCACTGACATGATGTCAGCTGGTCCTTTTGTGGCAGGCCTGAAATGCAGTGGAAATGTTTTTGGGGGATTCAGTTCATTTGCATGGCAAAGAGGGGCTTTGTAATTAGTTGCAATTCATCTGATCACTCTTCGTAACATTCTGGAATATATGCAAATTGCCATTATACAAACTGAGGCAGCAAACTTTGTGAAAATTAATATTTGTGTCATTCTCAAAACTTTTGGCCATGACTGTAATTTGTTGCTTGTGAGCTCAATAGATTAGTACATATTCTAGAAGAAGTGTGGGTCATCATTATTTGGACCATATAGATTAACATTTACATTTACATTTAAGTCATTTAGCAGACGCTCTTATCCAGAGCGACTTACAAATTGGTGCTTTCACCTTATGACATCCAGTGGAACAGCCACTTTACAATAGTGCATCTAGGTCTTTTAAGGGGGGGGTGAGAAGGATTACTTTATCCTATCCTAGGTATTCCTTAAAGAGGTGGGGTTTCAGGTGTCTCCGGAAGGTGGTGATTGACTCCGCTGTCCTGGCGTCGTGAGGGAGTTTGTTCCACCATTGGGGGCCAGAGCAGCGAACAGTTTTGACTGGGCTGAGCGGGAACTGTACTTCCTCAGTGGTAGGGAGGCGAGCAGGCCAGAGGTGGATGAACGCAGTGCTGATCAGAGCCTGGAGGTACTGAGGTGCCGTTCCCCTCACAGCTCCGTAGGCAAGCACCATGGTCTTGTAGCGGATGCGAGCTTCAACTGGAAGCCAGTGGAGAGAGCGGAGGAGCGGGGTGACTTGAGAGAACTTGGGAAGGTTGAACACCAGACGGGCTGCGGCGTTCTGGATGAGTTGTAGGGGTTTAATGGCACAGGCAGGGAGCCCAGCCAACAGCGAGTTGCAGTAATCCAGACGGGAGATGACAAGTGCCTGGATTAGGACCTGCGCCGCTTCCTGTGTGAGGCAGGGTCGTACTCTGTGGATGTTGTAGAGCATGAACCTACAGGAACGGGCCACCGCCTTGATGTTATTTGAGAACGACAGGGTGTTGTCCAGGATCACGCCAAGGTTCTTAGCGCTCTGGGACGAGGTCACAATGGAGTTGTCAACCGTGATGGCGAGATCATGGAACGGGCTGTCCTTCCCCGGGAGGAAGAGCAGCTCCGTCTTGCCGAGGTTCAGCTTGAGGTGATGATCCGTCATCCACACTGATATGTCTGCCAGACATGCAGAGATGCGATTCGCCACCTGGTCGTCAGAAGGGGGAAAGGAGAAGATTAATTGTGTGTCGTCTGCATAGCAATGATAGGAGAGACCATGTGAGGTTATGACAGAGCCAAGTGACTTGGTGTATAGCGAGAATAGGAGAGGGCCTAGAACAGAGCCCTGGGGGACACCAGTGGTGAGAGCACGTGGTGAGGAGACGGATTCTCGCCACGCCACCTGGTAGGAGCGACCTGTCAGGTAGGACGCAATCCAAGCGTGGGCCGCGCCGGAGATGCCCAACTCGGAGAGGGTGGAGAGGAGGATCTGATGGTTCACAGTATCGAAGGCAGCCGATAGGTCTAGAAGGATGAGAGCAGAGGAGAGAGAGTTAGCTTTAGCAGTGCGGAGCGCCTCCGTGATACAGAGAAGAGCAGTCTCAGTTGAATGACAAGTCTTGAAACCTGACTGATTTGGAGAAGGTCATTCTGAGAGAGATAGCGGGAGAGCTGGCCAAGGACGGCACGTTCAAGAGTTTTGGAGAGAAAAGAAAGAAGGGATACTGGTCTGTAGTTGTTGACATCGGAGGGATCGAGTGTAGGTTTTTTCAGAAGGGGTGCAACTCTCGCTCTCTTGAAGACGGGAGGGACGTAGCCAGCGGTCAGGGATGAGTTGATGAGCGAGGTGAGGTAAGGGAGAAGGTCTGGAGAAGAGAGGAGGGAATAGGGTCAAGCGGGCAGGTTGTTGGGCGGCCGGCCGTCACAAGACGCGAGATGTCATCTGGAGAGAGAGGGGAGAAAGAGGTCAGAGCACAGGGTAGGGCAGTGTGAGCAGAACCAGCGGTGTCGTTTGACTTAGCAAACGAGGATCGGATGTCGTCGACCTTCTTTTCAAAATGGTTGACGAAGTCATCTGCAGAGAGGGAGGAGGGGGAGGAGGATTCAAGAGGGAGGAGAAGGTGGCAAAGAGCTTCCTAGGGTTAGAGGCAGATGCTTGGAATTTAGAGTGGTAGAAAGTGGCTTTAGCAGCAGAGACAGAGGAGGAAAATGTAGAGAGGAGGGAGTGAAAGGATGCCAGGTCCGCAGGGGAGGCGAGTTTTCCTCCATTTCCGCTCGGCTGCCCGGAGCCCTGTTCTGTGAGCTCGCAATGAGTCGTCGAGCCACGGAGCGGGAGGGGAGGACCGAGCCGGCCTGGAGGATAGGGGACATAGAGAGTCAAAGGATGCAGAAAGGGAGGAGAGTAGGGTTGAGGAGGCAGAATCAGGAGATAGGTTGGAGAAGGTTTGAGCAGAGGGAAGAGATGATAGGATGGAAGAGGAGAGAGTAGCGGGGGAGAGAGAGCGAAGGTTGGGACGGCGCGATACCATCCGAGTAGGGGCAGTGTGGGAAGTGTTGGATGAGAGCGAGAGGGAAAAGGATACAAGGTAGTGGTCGGAGACTTGGAGGGGAGTTGCAATGAGGTTAGTGGAGGAACAGCATCTAGTAAAGATGAGGTCGAGCGTATTGCCTGCCTTGTGAGTAGGGGGAAGGTGAGAGGGTGAGGTCAAAAGAGGAGAGGAGTGGAAAGAAGGAGGCAGAGAGGAATGAGTCAAAGGTAGACGTGGGGAGGTTAAAGTCGCCCAGAACTGTGAGAGGTGAGCCGTCCTCAGGAAAGGAGCTTATCAAGGCATCAAGCTCATTGATGAACTCTCCGAGGGAACCTGGAGAGCGATAAATGATAAGGATGTTAAGCTTGAAAGGGCTGGTAACTGTGACAGCATGGAATTCAAAGGAGGCGATAGACAGATGGGTAAGGGAGAAAGAGAGAATGACCACTTGGGAGAGATGAGGATCCCGGTGCCACCACCCCGCTGACCAGAAGCTCTCGGGGTGTGCGAGAGCACGTGGGCGGACGAAGAGAGAGCAGTAGGAGTAGCGGTGTTGTCTGTGGTGATCCATGTTTCCGTCAGAGCCAAGAAGTCGAGGACTGGAGGGAGGCATAGGCTGAGATGAACTCTGCCTTGTTGGCCGCAGATCGGCAGTTCCAGAGGCTACCGGAGACCTGGAACTCCACGTGGGTCGTGCGCGCTGGGACCACCAGATTAGGGTGGCCGCGGCCATGCGGTGTGGAGCGTTTGTATGGTCTGTGCAGAGAGGAGAGAACAGGGATAGACAGACACATAGTTGACAGGCTAGAGAAGAGGCTACGCTAATGCAGAGGAGATTGGAATGACAAGTGGACTACACGTCTCGAATGTTCAGAAAGTTAAGCTTACGTAGCAAGAATCTAATTGACTAAAATGATTAAAATGATACAGTACTGCTGAGGTAGGCTAGCTGCGTTGTTGACACTACCCTAATCAAGTCGTTCCGTTGAGTGTGAAGTTTCTACAATGCTGCTTTTCGGGGGCTCGCTGGCTAGCTAGCAGTGTTGGTTACGTTACGTTGCGTTAGGAGAACGACAATGGCTGGCTAGCTAACCTAGAGAATCGCTCTAGACTACACAATTATCTTTGAAACAAAGACGGCTATGTAGCTAGCTATGTAGCTAGCTACGATCAAACAAATCACACCGTTGGGACTGTAATGAAATGAAATGAAAATATGATACTACCTGTGGAGCGAAGCGGAATGCGACCGGAATGCGAAAGTTCTATTCAGTAGACGTTGGCTGGCTATTGGCTAGCTAGGAGTGTCTCCTACGTTAAGGACGACAAAATAGCTGGCTAGCTAACCTCGGTAAATTAAGATAATCACTCTAAGACTACACACTCTAACTACACAATTATCTTGGATACGAAGACAGCAAAGACAACTATGTAGCTAGCTAAAACTACAATAATCAAGTCGTTCAGTTGAGTGTGATAGTTACTACAGTGCTACGGTAGCCGGTGAACGTATGCTAGCTGGCTAGCTGCTAGGCAGCTAGGAGGACGACGAAATACGATAATAACGCAATTATCTTTGATACAACGACGACTATGTAGCTAGCTAAGAAGAAATTGCTAAGATTAGACAAATCAGACCGTTGTACTATAATGAAATGTAATGAAATGTAATGAAAAAGTTATACAACCTGCAGACCGAAGCGCGGATGCGACCGGCTCGCTCCAACCCACAACCAACAACAAAACGATTAATTAACCGCATTTTTTTCATCTTCCAATAGCATATTTAAAATTATCCACCTTCCTTTGAGACTTAGCGGAAAACACTATATACAGTAGATACAAACCAGTATTATTGCGTTATCAGTGTTGAGATTTTGTATGCTCTGTGTAATGTAGAGCTCATAGATCATAGGAGACCAATGTCTAATGCGGCCACAAATTAACACAGTTTCAGCATTTAGAACCAAGAATGTTCCAGAGAAATTCCAGTGAGCAGAGTATGACATCTGCACAGCATCATTATGTGGTCAACAGAGAGATGGAAACCTCCTGTGTCAAATGAAATACTAGCTTTCAAGTGCATCACTGTACTCTACTCCATAATGTAGCCATAATGGCCCAGTAAAACGAATGGCCGGCAAGGTACTGTAGTGTATTTATCAAAATAAACATGACATCTATTGGTGATTGTATGTCCTGCCATCCCCTTCCTGTGTTCTCCCTATTCATGCAACAAGGCACCCTGAGCAGTAATATCCTGCATTACATTTGACCAGAGGCAGCTGAGTAACCTAGGGGGGTCATTTTTATTTAGTCTGGCAGTGTTGAAACCCCATCGTTATAAAGCTCTCTGGGCCTGGCACTATGTAATTTAATGATGTCGAGATTGATGGAGTCTGTGAAAAAAGCCTGGGATCAATTTCATTAAGCCAGCTCAGGGGTAGTGTGCCGCTCTGGGAGGAGGAGGAGAAATGTGCTGCTAGGCTAGAGATATACAGTGGTGTTGAAAGATGCATTCAAAAGACACCGTTTTAAATCAAACATGGTAGACAAACAAAGGGAGACAGATGTACCTGATGTAGATTATATAAAAATGTGTTTAAAATATTTTTTTTAAATGACAAAACAATTGATCTGTACACCTTGGTATGTGATTTAGTGTGTTTGAGTTCATTTCAAAATGACTTAATGTCATCACCATGGCAACACTAGCTGGAATCACTGAAGAGGAATCAGTTGCAGCCTATAAATAATGGGATTGATGCGTATGAATGAAATGATCCTGGATCTGTACATCGATGGCCATATATTGGGAACCCCTCCCCTCCCCTGCTCCTTGGTGCACCACCCTCCCCCACCACCTCTCATGTTGGCAATCTTACCAGGGCCCATCCCCATGTCACCGCGATCACTGACGGATGGAGGAGTTTGCTTGTCAATATCACAAACCTGTGGAGGGAGGGAGGGAGAGAGAGAGAGAGAGAGAGAGAGAGAGAGAGAGAGAGAGAGAGAGAGAGAGAGAGAGAGTGAATGAATGAATCTCCAGCTCCATTGCTGGGAAGGAGGGATGACTGCGGGGAGAGAGGGATGGAGAGATGACTGAGAGGCATAGGGATGATAAACGTTACTATTCTCCACTCTATTTTTTATTCTGTTTGGCAGTGGCGCACATGCTCTAACACATACCAACAAACAAACTCTTCATTGAATGGTGACTAGCTCGCAGCCATCTAGCCACATGCCTGCTATGTTGATGTATCCGTGTGGCCTGGAGCATTTTCACGCAGGGCAGATTGGGTCAGTGAGTTTCTGAAGGGTGTTACGTTGCAGCAGGCAAAGCTAGCTATGTGGAAGCTATGTGGAAGCTATGTTGAAAGTGTTATTTGTGGTCTGCACTTTTGTCACTGATGGACGTGTTTCTAAATCTGACAGCACATACTGTGTAGAAGCACAGTGCCCATATATTAAATATAGGCTTCAGCCTGCCTTATATAACCACTGTATGCAACTGTAATGTGAAGCAGCATGACTAACTCGATCTCCTCCCTTTGTGACTCCAGGCTGAGCCCAAAGAGCCGCACCAGTATCCCAATGAGGTATGGATGTCTTCTTCCAGCCCTTTCGTCACTAACCAATGACGCAAATCCATCACAAATAACACGACAGTTCAGTTATTGCATGAGGCAAGATGTGTCTGTGCAGTCACAATAACACATCACCTAGCATCAGTGTTGCAAGCACTTACCAGTTCCACCCCCCACACACACACATACTGATCTATAAGTCAAATCATATATATATATTATATATATTTTATCACAGATGCCATCAAACCACAACAACTTGAGTGTAGTGGGAATTGTCATCATATAAAACCAACTAAGAACAACCAAATTCCAGCTGATGATTAGTTCCACTTGATGCCTGTATGTGGCCTGTCCAGTTTGCCTCACGCCCCTGCACTCAATACTGGGTATAGCCACTTCATGCTGTCACTGTAGTCATTGTGGCTGTTGTTTGTGTGTCTCTCAGCCCAGCCTCACCGCGCTCCCCCTCCTGGCCGATGTTCTCTGCATCCTCCAGCCCCCAGCCGGCCTCCTCCACCTCCAGTGACTCCTCCCCCATCAGGTGTGTCACCACGACACGCCCACTCCACCCACCACTCCAGCTTCGCTCGCACCTCCTTACCCACAATGCTAATTCTGGAGCTTTGCACTGCTGCACTCCCTCCTCTTCTCCCCCACCACCGTGCATGATAACTGACAGACAGTTCCTGATCACTCTGAGGCTTACCCTTTCCACACTATCCTGCCAACTTGAACGGCACTGTACTAGCTCGGATTCATTATTTCCTTCCCGACAAGAAGCCAGCAACTATGGCCGATGTGTAACCAGGCCCGCAAAGTACAGCTTTGGGTCAGCTCAGTAGTGTGAAAATGGTGTTTATTAACGTGGATCAAGGGCTCATCTTTGGTTAATGCACTTTACAGCCAGTCTATCAGGCTTCCAAAGGTTTCTATGCATGTAGCCAGGTAATTCAGATCAACTCCAGATTATAAATACCCGGAGTCGGGTCTAGACAGGTTTAGAATAACCTTGGGCCATTTTTTGGTAGCTGTGTAAATATCTGTCGGGAAATAAGTCTACAGATGGTAACTCTTGCAGCCAGATTTATAGCATAATTCATTGCTGCATTTTGCTTTACAAGGACATAGTTTCTTGTCCAACTATAGAAATGTATTTATATGGCCGATGATTATGGGGGAAAAGTGAATTGTAGGCACACCGAGACTTTCCATAGGGGAGCAATGATGATGTTATGAGACACTGACACAGTCGGTGCTTTACCTTTCATTGCTCCCAAGAGATAGTTAGGAGTGGAGGGACACTCAAAGTGCCCAATGTGATATCCTGGTGAGTTGGATTATAACATGTCATTCTCCCTCTCCCTTTTTAGTGTCCCAGGCAGGAAGGCTAGGGCCCTCTACGCCTGCAAGGCGGAGCACATCTCTGAGCTCTCGTTCATCGCAGGGACCATCTTTGAAAATGGTGAGTATGGACCACTGTGACTGTTATCTAAGGGACAAATGTGGGATGGTATTATTCTAAAACCTTACATTGATTGGTCAGAGGAGAAATGAACCGTGGGTTTTCGGCTGGCCTGCAATGTGAGTATTCCTCCCTTCTCTTCTTCATCCTCCCTGGTACCAGTGTGTGGTGGTGGAGGAGGAGCAGCAAGGAGGCTTGTCATTACGTTGCCTTACCTATGTTTTATCTTCTACAGGGATGAATCTGATCCTAGCCAGGCTTCCAGGGTCCAGTGATCCACTCGTACCTTATCTTAATCGTCCCGCAACCACAGCCTTATTTACACTGACTCACGCCTCTGTCTTAATTCCCCCCCCCCAATTGTTCTTATGAAAACCACATTCAAATAATATCAAAGCTAGCTGAGGAGGAGAAATGTGCCTCTCACCAATTAGAATGACATTTACTATAGACGGAGCTGCAAGCGAGTAGGGTTATAGATGAAAATAGTTATTTTGATTTTATGAAATGCACTGTGTGAATGTCAAAACCCAGTGTAGCCTGTCTTCACAGGTCTCTCAGTACCAGAAGGATTATAGTGTATTGTGTCCAGGGTGTTATGCTTAGGGAACAGCAGAGTTTAGCAGCGTGGGAATCAGCCACACACCCACCCAGGTTGCTGAGGTGCAGGAAGAAAGATGATTGAATGAGGCCCTGGTCAAAAGTAGTGCACTTTATAGGGCAGGGGTTGGCAACAGGTGGCCCATGGGTCAAAACCAGCCCATGAAAGATTTTAGTTTTGGGGCAAAAAATAAATAAAAATGAATTTAATTTAGTAAATTTGTTCACCAAGTATTCCTACAAATAAAAATAGATATGTGATCGTGTCTCAATGTAATCAAGGTATGAAATTGTTATTTTCAAATACAAATTTCATATGTTCCGGCCCCCCGACAAATTGTCCCGCGGCTGAATCTAGTTGCCTACCCCTGATATTAGGAATAGGGTCCCATTTGGGGCACACCCTAGGTCCATAGCTCCTGGGAGGGTTTGCCGAAGCCTTCCTAGCTACAGTTCCTAGCTACCAAAACAAGACCTAGGGGCTCTATTCAATCCGTATCGTGGAAATTCCACATTACAGTTGTGATTGAAATTTAAAGGCAATGTTCCCACATTAGCAGTGACTGCATTCACGGCAAACGCTGCAGATGTCGGCTCAATAGGAAATGACTTTTACATTTCTGTAACTCTTCAGCGGTACATATTGAATAGAGCCCTATGTTATTCAAGACCTAATCGAGAGTTTACACATTCATTTGTTTGCAAACGTTCTCTTAACTCTGAATAACCTGTCATTTATCAGTCCCTATATTTGATTTGTTCAAAATGTTTTTGAAAAAATATATATAGAAAACACAGGCTAAATGGACTGAGACATTTACAATTTGAATTACCCCTTTAAGTACTTTAAGTTGTCATTTCAATGACCCCTTTATGTAAATTATATCTATAGCCAGCCCGATATGGCTCTTCAGGTTTCACACATCATACTAGCTTGGGTTATTTCAGGAAGAGGATGGCTTGGGGTCTCAGTGCTGCTTAGGGGTCACAGTTGTACACTGGGGTCTTGTTCATCCTATACCGCCTTCACAAAAAGGTACGCAGCGGTGTGTGTTGCCCCATCTCCCGTTCTTCCCAAAGCCACCAGAGTGCAACCATCCCAGCTGGTCAGTAGCCACTCACCATATGGATCTCTGCTTTCAAATGGGGACTATCTAAATGTTGAATAACGCAAGGCAGTTAACTGTTGAGAACAGCTAAGCTATGTGCATCTGTGTCTGGTCCCTCAGTTCATCCCTCGAGGGAGCCTGGCTGGCTGGAAGGCATCCTAGACGGCAGGAAGGGCCTGATTCCAGAGAACTACGTGGAGTTTCTGTAGCCCTGGACCAGGACTGGACTGGACTGGGGAGACCACGCAGTTGCACTGTGCCCCTACAACTTATTGGAAGAGTCTGGAGCACAGAGCGCTTCCTGCTGTTCATGGTCATGAACCTGGAATTCAGCAGCAGACTGATGTGTGCGCGTGCGTGCATGCATGAGATGCATTGAGTTGTTGCGACGTAGGCTCATTCCCATATTCAGACAGTCCTTGTGTCATTAAAATGCACTGCCACTTCTTTTAGCGTCTTCTATTATCAGTTGGGAGGGACTTCGGAAGACGTTTTAGTTTTGGGATACGAAAAGGGGAGAAGTTCACTCTGTAGCCCTACTTCTCTTACAGTGTACAGTACGGTCTGTAGGAATGAAGATGATTGTGTAGGGAGCTTTCATCTCTAAATGATGGGGAGTGTTTTTCAGTGAATACTGCTATAAATGTGAGCACTTGCTGCCTTGCCCGGTATTCCCCTAGACAAGACAGAACACAACTGCTGTTTACCTACCTGCACATTATAGAGGTGGGAGCATCCTGAATGTCTTTACTCCCTGTTCGACAGATTTTGTAATAGCTATTTTTTTTGCTCAGAACTACTAGGTGAAATTGTCTCGATAAACCTGGAAAGGAAGTTAACCGAACTGTTTTCATTTAGGACAATAACAATTTTTTTGTATTTTTTTCTTTCATTTCTTAACATGTATATAAATGGGGAGTGTTATGTGAAACTAGACTACTTTGTTCATATGTAAGCCTTGTATTTATAATAATTTTTAAAGATGAAATCCTGAACTGTATTCTTTTGGGGTGTAATAACATTTGTAAATACATGACATTTGATAAGATCACGTTTTTTAACTAGCAAATTTTATATTTTGTATTGTAGCATACTAAGTTAATTTTAGCATCTCAGTTGCTAAATTTGTCGTCATTTGGTTCATGGCCATTGGGAGCCTTAATATTCTTTCTGATCAAATAAATCATGAACAAGGTTGTATAGAATTTCATCTATTAAAGATAAACAAACTGGCAGTGCTGTCCTAGTTTCTTCCAAGTCTCGGTGCCTTGGATTTTATAGACCTGTTCTGAGTAATACTAACCCTACTTCATACAACGGGTGGGTCTTATCATGAATGCTGAATGGTTAAAAAACACATTCCAGCCGGCGTCTACTCAACAAGTTACCACCAGCTAAATCTATGATGTTGAAATGCCTATTTACTCTGTTCCATCTGATTGCGCATACTGTCTCATCATCCCAGCCAGGCAATTTATATACTAGATCTACACTGTAAAAAGCATCTAGACATTATCACCTATTTCTTTTAGACAAGCATTTGATTTTCAGGAGATTTGTATTAACCTTGCTGTCTGTCTCGCTGACATGTGCAACATTGTTTCAATATTGAAATTCGATCTCCAGCTGTCGCAAGACACACCTGGGCCATATTCATTAGGCACCAAACAGAACAAAACGGACTATGGGCTCGATTCAATAGCACGATTGAAATGTAAAGGTCATTTTCAATTGAGCTGACATATGCAGCATTTACGGGGAACGCAGTCTCTGTGAACGCCTTTAAATTTCAATCGTGCTATACCGCAGATCTCCCTCGATATGGTTTGAATCAAGCCCTAAAACAGGGAGGGACCACCTGAAGATGTTCAATAGGAGGCCTATTTTTCAAGCTTCCATTTGTCTTGGTCTGTTTAGTTACGATCTGCCTTTTTAAATATTTGAAATGATACTCTCCAGTGGGAGGTTTCCATTCGTTTAACTGTATTTTTATAGTTTTCAAATGATAAATACTAAACGGACACAAATGTTGTTGTACTATAATGACTATGTACTTTAAAATTGTGTAGGATTGCAAAATGTTGATACATTGTGCCCAACTAAATATGACAGAATAGGATTGTGATTACAGAGCTGGCTGAGATAAAAGCGACACTTCACCGGAATAAAACATTTACCTCATAATGGACGTTGTCCCTGTTAGCATGCTCCAGATAACGCACGTCCTATCAAAGACCTCAGACTTCAAACAAGCTATTTTAGCAATGTATGGTGCGTTCAAGATGGGGGCGGGCGGGGGGGAACTAGCTCTGACTGGGAAAATTGTCATTGATTTTCAGGTCAGATAAGTTGGAGTTCTAGGATGATGCCAGAGTTCCCGACTTGTAATTTGAGTTGGATAACCATTCAAAACCATTGGAGATGGTTATTCCAAGTACCCAGTTGTCTTGAAAGCACCAGTAATTCCTTAAACACAGAGGATAGGCTTACGGTCATTTCTCAAGTGGTGAACAGGTTCCCAGCCCCAGAAGGTTTTTGACAGGGAGTCAAAACATTTTCATAATATTCAGTGATATGGAAATTGTACTTTTTTCCAGCTCTTTTTGACTTTTATGTACATCTGACACATTTGATGTCATCCAGCACAGTTAAGAAAAAATTGTCATCCATCAAGACATATTTGGAGACCTTAGAAATTACTTGTGAATGAGAAACCCTTTATTTTAGATTTATATGGAGAAACAACTGATAACCATCGGAGGTCATGAAGCGAAGCTAGAGCATCCAACCAAAGAACTACACAGCTATTTTAGTCAGGAGAAAATATCGACATTGATTACAGGTGTAATACAGAGGTAATACATATATATATATTTAAACAAATACACAACATATATTCTTACATTGGATTACATTTACAGAATTGAAATACGAACAACAGACTTTAATGAAAGCCATATACCAGTGAAATATGATCTGCCCTTAATCTTTAAAGATAATATTTGTATGTATTTTATACAGAAAATATACTTTCTCAACTAGTATGAAGTTGAAACGAGGTAGTGAATGAACATTATAGATTATTTTAGGCAGTTTGTGGTGCGTAGACCAGGAAATGAGGAAAGTCAAAGACTTGAGTGACAACCTTCCTCATTTCCTATTCATTATGAAACGTGGTAGTGCAAATTCTCTCCGGTAGATTACGTTCAAACACAGTTTTTACCTTAAAAAAAAAAAAACATTCGACGCGACTGGTTAATTCTCACAGCAATATACAAAAGACCAAAGCCTAGACCATTACAAAATATTTTTAAATAAAATAATAAGCACTATAATTGGATAATAAGTGCCACTGTAAATGTAACTGCTCGAATACTTATGTTCTCTCTGCTTTGGTCACTCTGTTGTACTATACAAAATATACTCCAGTCCCTCTTCCCCTCCCAATACCCTGATTTTCTCATTTCCTAAAACACAGTGCTTTCATAGTCTTTCCCATTGATTTATATCATTTATAGTTACTTACAAGTCAGACATGTTTTAACACTGTCTAAGTACATATGCAATACATCCATCTTTGTCAAACACAAACCAACAAACAGAAAAATAAAATAATGACCGTCTTACTCATCCAATGTACAAAAATATTGAGTAGAATTATTCATATCAAAGAGGATCAAACTGATATTGAAAATATTGTATTTTTTTAAAGAAACCCATTTTCTAAAGCATCGATAGTTAAGTTGTCCTGAATTTAAACCCAATTTTTATGGCTCTTGGTCTCCCTTTCTCAAGGCTTTAAGTCTAGCTTTTTTATTTTATTTTGTTTTTTTAAAGATAGGAATATACAGGTATGTAAAATTTTTCTGTCAAAAGTTGTCATGAAACATGTTATAATCAAGAAACTGCTTCACTTTCATGAGATATGTTATGCTACTGTATGTACATCTATGGCAATGCAGTGATCATTAGGATGTGATCAAGCTGGTTTGTCCAATTGAAAACCAGAACTGAGACAAAGTCCTCTGTAAAACTTGTATGAGAAAGTAAGCCAAAATATGTCAACCCCCCCCCTCCTGCACTTGCACTCCACAAGTCATTTTACTTGTATGTCCTTGGTTTTCACATGGCATAAGCTGGTGTGTGTGGTGAGTACATTGAAGGAGATAATTACTTCTACACTATATATACAAACGTATGTGGACACCCCTTGAAATTAGTGGCTATTTCAGCCACACCCGTTGCGGGCAGGTGTATAAAATCGAGCACACAGCCATGCAATCTCCATAGACAAACATTGGCAGTAGAATGGCCTTAGTGAAGAGCTGTGACTTTCACCGTGGCACCATCATAGGATGCCACCTTTCCGACAAGTCAGTTCGTCAAATTTCTGCCCTGCTAGAGCTGCCCCCGGTAAGTGCTGTTATTGTAAAGTGGAAACGTCTAGGAGCAACAACAGCTCAGCCGCAAAGTGGTAGGCCACACAAGCTCACAGAACGGGACCGCCAAGTGCTGAGGTGCGTAAGCATCTGTCCTGGGCTGCAACACTCTCACTACAGTTCCTAGCTGCCTCTGGAAGCAACGTCAGCACAAGATCTTGTGAATAACAATCATTACTTCTACTCCCCGTTAGCTGGTGTAGTTACATTTTCTTTGCAATATTCCTTTCACAAATTAGCACACTGAAGTATAGAATAATACAGTGCCTTGCAAAAGTACTCATCTCCCTTGGCATTTGTCCTATTTTGTTGCATTACAACCTGTAACTTAAATAGATTTTTATTTGGATTTCATCTAATGGACATACACAAAATAGTCAAAATTGGTGAACTGAAATTAAAATAAATAAAAACAGAAAAGTGGTGTGCATATGTATTCACCCCCTTTGCTAGGAAGCCCCTAAATAAGATCTGGTGCAACCAATTACTTTCAGAAGTCACATAATTAGTTAGATAAAGTCCACCTGTGTGCAATCTAAGTGTCACATGATCTGAGTAGATATACACCAGTTCTGAAAGGCCCCAGACTGCAACACCACTAAGCAAGGGGCACCACCACCAAGCACCATGAAGACCAAGGAGCTCTCCAAACAGGTCAGGGACAAAGTTGTGGAGACGTACAGATCAGGGTTGGGTTATAAAAAAATATCAGAAACTTTCAACATCCCACAGAGGACCATTAAATCCATTATTAAAAAATGGAAATAATAACCTGCCAAGAGAGGGCCACCCACCAAAACTCATGGACCAGGCAATGAGGGCATTAATCAGAGGCAACAAAGAGCAAAGATAACCCTGAAGGAGCTGCAAAGTTCCACAGCGGAGATTGGAGTATCTGTCCATAGGACCACTTTAAGCCATATACTCCACAGAGCTGGGCTTTTACTGAAGAGTGGCCAGAAAAAAGCAATTGCTTAAAGAAAAAAAGTTTGGTGTTCGCAAAAGGCATATGGGAGACTCCCCAAACATATGGAAGAAGGTACTCTGGTCAGATGAGACTAAAATTGAGCTTTTTGGCCATCAAGGAAAACGCTATGTCTGGTGCAAACCCAACACCTCACAGCATCCCAAGAACACCATTCTGTGGGGATGTTTTTCATCAGCAGGGACTGGGAAACTGGTCAGAATTGAAGGAATGATGGATGGCGCTAAATACAGGAAAATTCTTGAAGGAAACCTGTTTCAGTCTTCCAGAGATTTGAGACTGGGACGGAGGTTCACCTTCCAGCAGGACTATGACCCTAAGCATACTGCTAAAGCAACACTCAAGTGGTTTAATGGAAAACATTTACATTTCTTGGAATGGCCTAGTCAAAGCCCAGACCTCAATCCAATTGAGAATCTGTGGTATGAGTTAAAGATAGCTGTAAACCAGCAGAAGTCATCCAACTTGAAGGAGCTGAAGCAGTTTTGCCTTGAAGAATGGGCAAAATCCCAGTGGCTAGATGTGCCAAGCTTAGAGAGACATACCTCAAGAGACTGGGGTATGACTGGGGACTGTAATTGCTGCAAAAGGTGGCTTTACAAAGTATTGATTTGGGGGGTTGAATAGTTATGCACACTCAAGTTTTCAGTTTTTTTGTTCCATTTCTTGTTTGCTTCACAATACAAAATATTTTGCATCTTCAAAGTGGTAGGCATGTTGTGTAAATCAAATGATACAAACCCCCCCCAAAATATATTTTAATTCCCGGTTGTATGGCAACAAAATAGGAAAAATGCCAAGGGGGTGATGCCAAGGGGGTGAAAACTGTTATTTCAACTAATGTGAGGACAGCTAAATAAATTCTGTGTAACAATTACACAGTTCTGCTGTTTTTCCATTTCATATTTTGAATAAAAATTGAGAAATTGCAGTTTGGCACTAGAATAATACATACAGGTGACTTTTAAACCATCATGATGATGCAAAATGCAATATCATCATGATGATGATGTGGCAAGTGACACGTTGCTTCTTGAAAATCCTACATCTTGAAAACTTGACTGGTGACAAACTTGACTGGTAACATTTTTGGACTGTTTCAACAGTAGACCAATGAAAAAAATAACACTTGAGTGGATTTTTCTTTTAAGCATGGGCAATTTAACAATTTGTTTGCAACTCCCAGAGAATAGTGACTGTAAAATTCAGCTTGACGGATCATATAAAAAATAGATACATACGTTTTAATATCATATGAACAAACAAACGTGTTCAGGCCGTTTCCTTTTTGCGCTCTCTCACTCACATATACACACCAATCATATGATCATTAGCCAATTCTGCAAACTCCCATCCCATCTCCCTATAGCCCAATGCTGCCATTTTCATTTAACTCGCAAATCATGGATGGTTTTAAGATGGAGTCTTGCTTTTATCATGAAGACATGATTTATCATGAAGTTGATCTGATCTTTTTTTTTTTTCTTACTGTTGAATTATGACATACTACTGGGTTTCCCAAACTCGGTCCTGGGGTCCCCCCTGGGTGCACATTTCGTTTTTTTGCTCTAGCACTACACCGCTGATTGGAATAGTCAAAGCTTCATGATGGGTTGGTTATTTGAACCAGCTGTGTATTCCTAGGGCAAAAAAATAAACTTGGACCCAGGGGGGCCCATTAATGACTTTGGGGAACCCTGATATACTGTCTGTGACATACGCTCAGACAAGGGCAGGAACCTTCTATTCAACCTAATGTTTGAGCATAACAACTGCTGAAAGGTTGCGGAGAGTGGAATTGAACATATTGTTGGTTTTATTATTTACTGTACACTTCACTTCTGGGGATCATTTAACTGCAGGGATCATTTAACTACACATTTTAGAAAATAAACATGGCTGCTTAGAAAGAGAACAGACACAAATACATACAAAGGTGTTTATATTAAATTCCTATGCAAAATACTTGCATTTAACAGTTTGAGAAAAATGGCTATGGAAAGCTTGTAAAGCTAAAAAAAAAGGCACGTTTTCCCTTTTCTGATATTCTTGCGTAAACGTTTCAGCGGTCTGTGCATGCATTAAATCAATAGAAAATATTCCTTTCTCTTTTTGTTGTTAAAATTTGATTCCTCCAATCTCACAATGATCAAGTCTTTTGAAGTGATTCACGGTCTAAACGCGATTCCAGAAGAGTTGAATCATTGTTTCATCCAGAAGGGTCAGTTAGTTTGTTGCCATGTCGCTCATGGTCAGTGTCAATCTTGCACTCCTGTTCTCTCTCTTTTTCACATTCTCTATCCACCCAAGTCCTCTGGGAACCGGTTTGAGTGCACACTCTCACTACATTAATCCGTACTGGTAGGGGACCTGGTGGGACGTCTGCAGGGAAAACAGGTGGGTCTGGCTGGCGAGAGGGGAGGCTGGGGTTTTAAGGCATTGTGTCATGGTTTAAGGCATGATGAAACAGAAGCGGCTTGACACTCCCATCTTTGAATTTTGGTATCTGGTTGCTGATGATCTCGGCCAGCATCTCAGGGAACTCCACACTAAGGGATTTATTCACAAAAGTGTAGAAGCAGATCTGCAGGAGGCCCCCCACCATCTGTGGAAACAATCAGGTATTTTTTTTAGAGGTCTTTCACTAAGAGCACAATGGCAACAACAGAGCAACATGCCAGGGTGCGTAGCTACAGTTTGGTACAGCACACACTATGTCAAACCACTCATTGATGCCATGATGAACAACTTTGATATTGATAGCATAGCTGGAAAATTAAGCTTGTAATACATTCTAACGGTCTCATCTCTAACTCAAGAGGTTCACAAATACACACACACACACACAAAAAACAGTCTTGCTTGCTCTTAATACATATTGGATATCTAACAGGTATTCAAGTCACACTCTTCCAGACTTGACTCCCTGATATAAGGTACTCCAACCAAGAGGAAACATGTTGATTTATTGGTATGCTGACGAGTAGAAGAGGTGATGAGTATGCATGTACGCTCATTCATTTAATTTTCTTTGTGTTTATTAAGCCAGGATAGTCCTGGGTTCAATAACTACCTGGAAAACGTCGGCAAGTGTTACGGAGTGTTGCTGAATGCTGTTGTGTGGCTGTGGGAGCAGGTGGGCTCAAACTCACCTCCTGCATGGAGTCCAGTAACTTAGTGAGTTGGTAGAACCTCTGCCAGTTCTGGCTGGAGTTCTCTTCCCGCTTGACGATGGCCTTCCCCAGCTCCTTGATGTAGGTCATGCGGATCTCATCAAACACAGCCTGGCTCTTCAGTCCATCCTTTGGTACTGTGGGGGGGGGAACAAGCAAGGGAGGGGTTCAAGCAGACATAACATCTTACTCATCGTGCATGATTTGTTTTAGTAGGCAATGTACGTCAATATAGTCCTCACGTCTCCGTCGTTAAAAAAAGGCATAATAAAGAGTTTCGGATGTCAAGGACGCAACCTCACTCAGTCAACCAATATTCACACAATAGAAACTCGGACATTCAGTTAGGTTAGGCCAGGAAGGAGTCTTTCAGTTTTTACCCAAAGAGTCTCCCAGTCTGAAAACTGCCCGTAATCCTGCCACTAACATCTCGCCACTAGAGTCTCATAGAAACCACCCTCTGTCCCATCACAACCACACTTAGGTATATGGAAAATATGCAAAACCACAGGTAACAATGGGTTTTATGAGGCCCCATTCTTCCCTGATGAGAGCCAGATGAAGGATCTACCCTGGACTGAAGGGTTCTGGGATCTTGGACTTGGGCCCAGGCAAAACTGCACTCAATGGACAAGAGATTATGCAAAACAACACAGGAGGTAAATGGTAAAATACTCTCCAATTGTCTTATCAGATGAGAGATACAAACTGGCTTTCCCCTGTATACTTTTCTGGTTTGGATGTAGCTAGTGATGTCTTTTTTCAAACATGAAAGAGAAGGATTTTATACCTCCAGTCTAGAATAACTGACAAATGACTATTCGGATCACGGTTTTGAGTCACGGATCAGATCATTTTTCGGATCAGCCACCCACCCCCAAAAAGTGAGACAAATATAACTTTGCTTTCCATTTATTACTTAAAGAACACTTAAAGCAAGAAACTTTTCAATATTTAAATAAAATCTTAAAATAAAATATTCGATTGTTAAATTAAAGTGCAATATGAGGCATGATACCTTTGAACAATAGTGAATGAAATCCTTGTTTTCAGAGGTAGGATCATGGACACAGACGTTGCAGTTCCAGTGCTCAATAGGGTTGTAACCGTTTTGAGGGGTTTAAGCGCCTGGAGGACCTCCTCTGCCACTTTCACGTCATCATCAGACAAGGTGACGATGTCTTCATTTTTTTTTCAGGGTGTTGTCTGTCAGTGCAGCGTATACAGCTGCCTGCTGCTCAAGATAGAGCTCCAACATGTCATCTTGTTGTGACATCGTGTATGAGCTTGTGGGTCGGTAGCTGTAGCATTTCTTGCTTGGTCTTAAGCACATGAGCGACTGTTGTGCTCCGGTGAAAAAATAAACCACCTTCCTGATCCTCCCAAGGAGGTGGTCCATCTGGTTCACTGAGATTCCCCTTCGGGATGCTAAATTGACCACATGTGCAAAGCAAGCTACCTGTGGCACCAGTTCAGCTTCTATCACTGCACTTACTTGGTTCTTGGCATTATCTGTGGTGGTTGGGATATTGCTATTGGGCCTCTCTAGTTTCCACTCTGCTCCTGGCAGTACCTGCGCCAGATTTGTGCCTGTGTGACTCTCATAGGAGGGGGCGTGTCTGTAGCACCGGACTTGGCATCTGCCACTCCTCTGTGGTGTAGTGAGCAGTCACAGTCATGTAGCTTTCTGTTGCCCTGGAGGTCCACCCGTCTATGGTGAGGGCAACAGAGGATGCCCTGGATAATTATTTGACAATTTTGATATTTTCCTTTTCATAAAGATCTGGCACGATCTTTATACTGAAGTGGGTGCGCAGCACGCATCTGTCTTTATCTTTTCACTGCAACTCTGCATCGGCAGTAAAACTGTATTTCACACACTGATGGTTAAACTTTGCAATTGATCGGCGGTTCATGGATCAACTCCGGTCCGTTACACCACTACTATTTACAATACTAACAGGAGAGAGGACTGTTGGTCTATAATAGCAGGCAATACGTCTACATCGATCAAAAGTGGTCGCCTGGCGTATTTCATTTACCTTTCTAGTTGGAATTCTGCTGATAACATTATCGATGAGCCAATCAAAATAAAACACTTGAAAACGTGTACATTCTGTCCTGGTTGGAAATAAAATCAAGGAAGATTGCTCACTGGTTTAAAAAGAAAAAGCACAGCTCTGCATGTAAATGTAATTTTCATTTCCTTAGGAAGCAATCAAAACACACTAAGTGTGTGCGCTTTCCAAAACCACTCATTTTGAGTAATTTGAAAGGCATAAAAAAAAATTTCCCAGTCAACAATGGTGCAATAAATAGTATCTTCTGCTTAAATATGGTTTTGTAATGGCTTGTCACGCTGGGAGTTTTTTCCCCCTCCTGAGGCCTCATTTGTACAAAGCTCATTCAAAAGCTTCAGTTTGTCTGGTTTCCCTCCTCTTTTTCTTTTCTCCACTTATTTTGGAATACATCTGAGAAGTCAAGAAAATGTGTTCTGCTTTTCCCCAGCAAACTGCATCGGACGGCCATAATGAATAAGTGTTTTAATCTATGGATTAATTTATGTTATTTAAGATTTGAAATGTAAATATGTTATACCTGTGCTGAGCAGCAGCAGGACTTTCATACACAGGTACTCGTCGTAGGACACCTGCAACCTCACAAACTCAGTGGAGATCTTCAGCATCTGCTCACACTGGTCGGTCATATAGGGCAGCTTCATCCTCTCACTGAGACACACACACACACACACACACACAAAGTGACAGTTATAATCAGACCAACACCCCGTTTCACATAGTGTATAATGACAGTGACAGTTATGCCTATAATACTGCTGAAGATACAGAGTGTTGTGAACCTGGGCTAAGAAATCAGCCCTAATAGAATGTACAGGATTTCCCCACCCAAGTCTACACCCCACTTGGATTTATTCACATTTTATTGTGTTACAAAGTGGGATTAAAATGGATTTGTCATTTTTTGTCAATGATCTACACAAAATGCACTAATGTCAAAGTGGAAGACCATTTGTACTTGAAGAATAAAACACTAATAGAACTTGATTAGGTAAGTGTTCACCCCCTGAGTCAATACATGTTAGAAACACCTTTGGCAGTCTTCTTGGGAAAAGAGCTTTCTCTGCACACCTGTATGGTGCAATATTTTCGCAATATTCTTTTCAAAATTCTTCAAGCTGTCAATTTGTTGGGATTCATGGCTAGACAGCAATCTTCTATTCTTATCATAGATTTTCAAGCAGATTTAAGTCAAAACAGTAACTTGTCCACTCAGGAAGATTCACTGTCTTCTCGGTAAGCAACTTCACTCTAGATCTGGCTTTTGTGTTTAATGTTATTATCCTGCTGAAAGGTGAATTCCTTTCCCAGTGTCTGGTGTAAAGCAAACTGAAGCAGGTTTTCCTTTAGAATTTTGCCTGCGCTTAGATCCATCTGGTTTCTTTTCATCTTGAAAAACTCCCCAGTCTTTGCCGATGTCAAGCATACCCATACCATGATGCAGCCTCCACCATACTTGAAAATGAGGAGGCAGTTACTCAGTTATGTATTGTGTTTTCCCTAAACATAAGGCTTTGCATTTAGGCCAAAAAGTGTATTCCTTTGACATGTTTTTTGTTTGTTGTTGCAGTATTACTGTAGTGTCTTGTTGTTTGGAATATTTGTATTCTATATATTTGTATTCTTTCCACTCTAATTTACGTCATTGATCCATCCTCAGTTTTCTCCCATCTCAGCCATTGAACTCTGTAGCTGGTTTAAAATCACCAATGGCCTCATGGTAACATCCCTAATCAGTTTCCTTCCTGTCCTACAGCTCATTTCAGAAAAACGACTGCATCTGATGTGTCTGGATGATTTAATACTTCATCCACAGCAGAATTATTAACTTAATGACTAAAGACATTATATGTCTGATTTGTTATTATTACCCATCTACCAATTACTGACCTTTTTTATGAGACTTTCGAAAAGCTCCCTGGTCTTTGTAGTTGAATCTGTGCTTGAAATTCAATACTTGACTGAGGGACTTACAGATGTTATGTATGGGGGAAAGAGTAAGGGGTAGTCATTCAAAAATCATGTCACACAGAGTGTGTCCATAGAACTTATGTGATTTGTTAACACAAATGTTTACTTCTTAACTATTTTAGGCTGGCCTAATCAAAGGAGGTGAATACTTATGCAACGACTATATTTTAGTTATTTAATTTTTATTAATTTATATATAGAATTATCTTTTCACTTTGACATGGAGTATTGTGTAGATCAATGGACACATAAAAAAAAAAAAAAATATATATATATATATATATATATATATATATTTCAATCTAACATTGTAATGCAACAAAAGGTGAAAAAAGTTCAAGGGGGTGTAGACTTTTGGTAGACCTACATTTTTCATTCCAGCAATATAGCTTTCCTTCCCTCCCTCCAGAAAGGCTCTGCTTGAACTAGCTATCTATAGAAATCCATCCACCAACCAGGCTACTTTTCTCATCTCCAGAGCCCCCAGCCAGCTTCAGCCCTCCCAGGTGTCTCTGATGCTCTGGACTTACTCATTAATAACCAGGTCAGGGGCGAAGCACAGCATACCCCCGTTACACTGCTGGTAGGAGCGCCAGCCCAGGCCGAATGACATGAGGAACAGCCAGGAGCACTGCAGCAGAGTCATCTGATCATCCAGGTGAAGGTTCCGGAACCCTGCACGAACAGACAACACACAGAGCATTGTTCAAGATTGCAGTGTTGTTAGTGTTGGTCTTTTGAGTAATATAAACTAAAAAATCTACGTCCCTTTTTCAGGACCCTGCCTTTCAAAGATAATTCGTAAAAATCCAAATAACTTCACAGATCTTCATTGTAAAGGGTTAAACACTGTTTCCCATGCTTGTTCAATGAACCATAAACAATTAATGAACATGCACCTGTGGAACGGTCGTTACATGTGGAACGGTCGTTAACAGCTTACAGACGGTAGGCAATTAAGGTCATAGTTACTCTGAAAAACACCAAAAGAAAGATGCCCAGGGTCCCTGCTCATCTGCTTGGACGTGCCTTAGGCACGCTGAAAGGAGGCATGAGGACTGCAGATGTGGCCAGGGCAATAAATTGCAATGTCCGTACTGTGAGACGCCTAAGACAGCGCTACAGGGAGACAGGACGGACATCTGATCGTAGTGACGCCTCAAGCACTGAGATGCAGTGCCTTAGACCGCTGCGCTACTCAGGAGCCCCATAGAGACTAAGATCAGGCAGTGTAATTCCAATACACTGTATTGCAGCCATGTAGTGACCATGTAGAATGTGCAGCACACACTGATGCGACCAAGTAAAACTTTTACTCGCACAGCCAAGTCAAAGGGTCGCCAAATGTGACTAAATGGTTGCAGTCTGTAGCCCTGAAAGTGGCCTTTAATTGCAGTTCAATTGTCTCTCACTGTTGACACTTCAAAAGTGGAAGTGTTGAAAGTCTTTTCACATCATATTTGCTTATGTAAGATTTCTCCACAAGTCCTTCCCTTCCATGCTAGCTGGCTGCTGGGCGAGACCAAGGCAGAGAGTAAATACTTGGGGGCGATTACCAAACCATGTGCCTTCTTTCTCATGATTAGGGGCTGGGTGTCAACTCAATCCCATTCCATGATCGATAAAATAGAAAATCATGAGATGAATTGAAAATATTATAATTCATTTGAAAGTCATTGGATTGACTTGATTTAGACCTAGTTCATTTCCTGAATTCACCTGAGTTGAAACGGAATGGACCAAGCCTAGCCCATTATGGTTAGTCAAATTAGTGCTACAATGGTCCCTGCTGTCTATGGTCAGTGTTAATGGAGGTGTACCAGGTGGTCTTACCTGGTAGGGACTTGGCCCACTTAACAGCTGAAACGACCTGCTGTCCGCCCAACCTGTTGAGGGTGGTCATAAGGCGGGTGGAGGTGTCGGGGATGGTGCTGTCGTAGCCAGAGTAAATGGCCTCTGGCTCAATGGCTTTAAGCAGGGACAGCATGGTGGGCACCAGCTGGGGCATGGACTTTGGGATCAGGGTGCAGGCCCTTTCATCAGGTGCGGGAGCGTTTGTCTCTGTTGTGGCCTGCTGACCTTTAAATCGGATCAGCTTCTTGTTTTTCCTTGCTGCAAAGACCGAGAAGAGAGAGCGAGAGAATAGAGAGAAGAAAGCGCTAATCAGTCATTTTCTCTGTTAACCCATAACACTCTAAGCCCTGTCTAAGCCAGAGGAGGGTGGTGGGGGGGTTCTACTAAGCTATATGAAATTGTTTTAAGAAGGTCATACCAAGGATCATTTAGCGATTTGATTTAGAATTTTAAGACTCCTTGAAGTATCAAAAAAAAATTGATTCAACAATTACTTTTCCCCTTACTGCTATTTGCCCATACAAATGCATTGAATAACAGATTCACTACATGGAACAGATAATCCGTCCCAAAAAATTCAAAAGGAAATGTGTTCTGTCCTATATCTAAGAGATATAAGAAAGATCAGGAAACATTTGTTATTTAAAAAAAATATAAAAAATATTTAACCCCTTCTTTTCAGGGGGATTGTTTTATTATGCTAATTTGATTTCCGCGGGGGCGTGGACATCGACCTTAGAGGGTTATGGCTAGCTATTGTTTCCCACCTAACCTAGGTGGTGACAGTGTATAGACCACACATACCCTATTCATAACAAAAATATGCAGCCTATAAAATGCTTTATCAGATTACCTCAGCTACAGTTTGTGCATAAAGGTAGGTCATCCACATTGTGTTACGCTTCAAAAGGGTACAGAGTTCAAGGTTTTATTCATTGAAACGAAGAAACTTACTTTCTTGTGTATTTCTATTGGTCTTTAAAAAGAGCAGCACAACACAAAAAAAACACAATGTATTTTGGATTTGTTTAAAAACTTTGATCGATTTATCTTTTCTGTTACAATATGTGCTGAAAGCCTCCGGTTGTGAGGGTTACCATCAAAAATGATGTATTCCCCCCCCCCTCCTTTTTTCATTTCCTCCATAAATGTTTCTATGGCAACTAAGAGCCTTTCTGGTACGTCCCCAGGTTTTGGTTGTCTGCTGATGCACCCGCATACGTCAATGTATTTTTTCTGCCCACTCTGATTCGTACATCTAAATCATTAACAATTTCATACCCTGCAGCACTGAATTAATGAACATATATAAATAACAAGAAGTGCATCAACGTGAACTATTGTCCATTACCATTTTTTTGTTGAAGTCCACAGTGGCAGAGTAGAGCTAACGTGAGCCTTCTATCTTTCTATGGCTCAGGGACATGAGAGGAACTGGGTCTGAGCGAATGATTGTTGTTGATCACTGGCTCTGACCCTTGTTTGAAACACTGGGCCAGAGATGATACATTAGGTTAGCTCATGTCAACATAAACTCTGGGAATCAAGGCCCTCTACTGATTTATGTGAATCCAATACTAAATCCTACCCCTAATCACAACCTCTATAGGGAACAAAACATATAAAGCCCTGCCTTTCAGAGAGAACACATTCTGAAAATGTCCTCTGATTAAACTTTGCTGAATAACTATGCTTGCCATAAAACTGTGTATATACACTACACTTCCACTTATATGGGAACAATATGAATGTGTTGGTGCCACTTACCTTCCAGGTTCATCCCTGCTTGGAGACACTTGCGGAAGCGGCACGCCGGACAGTTCTTCCTGCGGATCCTGTCTATGATGCAGTCATTCCTCCCGGCACACAGATAGTTGTGTTGTCCTGGCGATGGAGGAATAAGGTAATTACTAGTAAGAGGGTTGAAGATGATTAGCCCAAGCACTACAGGTTGCCACCACACCAAACACCTGTCTGACTAAACCTGCCGGCCACATGACATAACAGTCAGCAGCCAACACTTAAGGTGACAGCTCGTTCACTTTCTGTGGTTGACACCCCTCCACGGCCAGCAGGGATGAAGAGATGTTCACTTATTCTTTTTATACTCTGCCTATGCTCTGGGTGTAATGTTTTTAGCTGTTGACAATGTGTCTAAAGTCAGATTAGTAGTTTTAAATGAGTGGGGGTTGATTGTTTGACAGAGCCTGGATAATGTCAGCGGAACATAATCTTTTGCCAGATTAACAAATTCCTTGAGGTCATACTATAATATAAGCAACCCGTAACCAACTCATCAGTGGTCCCTTACAATTATTTATTATTTCACTGTTTTAAAAAAAGGACCCTAGTTAATCTATTAATATACTGATAACACTTTTAAAACCAACTAATAAAGAATACTTATTAATGAAACCAAATGCTACAGGACAATCTTCCTATTGATGTGATATCTTTTAAAAAAATGTTTTAAAATAATGTAGTCACATTTAGTGAAAGGTAGTTGAAAATGTTTACAGAGGAACACAGCCAAAGCTCTGCAGAACAATGCCAACCTGGAACCGGCAACGTCAAATCCAGCTAACTGTAATGCAGTGCTAACTCAGCCTCTAAGTCCAAATTCTGTTCACAGTCCCCAAATCCAGAACAAATTCAAGAAAGCATACAGTATTATATAGAGCCCTTATTGCATGGAACTTCCTTCTATCTCATATTGAACATATTGAGAACAGGGCTCCGGGCAGCCGAGCGGAAATGGAGGAAAACTCGCCTCCCTGCGGACCTGGCATCCTTTCACTCCCTCCTCTCTACATTTTCCTCTTCTGTCTCTGCTGCTAAAGCCACTTTCTACCACTCTAAATTCCAAGCATCTGCCTCTAACCCTAGGAAGCTCTTTGCCACCTTCTCCTCCCTCCTGAATCCTCCTCCCCCTCCCCCCCCTCCTCCCTCTCTGCAGATGACTTCGTCAACCATTTTGAAAAGAAGGTCGACGACATCCGATCCTCGTTTGCTAAGTCAAACGACACCGCTGGTTCTGCTCACACTGCCCTACCCTGTGCTCTGACCTCTTTCTCCCCTCTCTCTCCAGATGAAATCTCGCGTCTTGTGACGGCCGGCCGCCCAACAACCTGCCCGCTTGACCCTATTCCCTCCTCTCTTCTCCAGACCATTTCCGGAGACCTTCTCCCTTACCTCACCTCGCTCATCAACTCATCCCTGACCGCTGGCTACGTCCCTTCTGTCTTCAAGAGAGCGAGAGTTGCACCCCTTCTGAAAAAACCTACACTCGATCCCTCCGATGTCAACAACTACAGACCAGTATCCCTTCTTTCTTTTCTCTCCAAAACTCTCGAACGTGCCGTCCTTGGCCAGCTCTCCCGCTATCTCTCTCAGAATGACCTTCTTGATCCAAATCAGTCAGGTTTCAAGACTAGTCATTCAACTGAGACTGCTCTTCTCTGTATCACGGAGGCCCTCCGCACTGCTAAAGCTAACTCTCTCTCCTCTGCTCTCATCCTTCTAGACCTATCGGCTGCCTTCGATACTGTGAACCATCAGATCCTCCTCTCCACCCTCTCCGAGTTGGGCATCTCCGGCGCGGCCCACGCTTGGATTGCGTCCTACCTGACAGGTCGCTCCTACCAGGTGGCGTGGCGAGAATCTGTCTCCTCACCACGCGCTCTCACCACTGGCGTCCCCAGGGCTCTGTTCTAGGCCCTCTCCTATTCTCGCTATACACCAAGTCACTTGGCTCTGTCATAACCTCACATGGTCTCTCCTATCATTGCTATGCAGACGACACACAATTAATCTTCTCCTTTCCCCCTTCTGATGACCAGGTGGCGAATCGCATCTCTGCATGTCTGGCAGACATATCAGTGTGGATGACGGATCACCACCTCAAGCTGAACCTCGGCAAGACGGAGCTGCTCTTCCTCCCGGGGAAGGACTGCCCGTTCCATGATCTCGCCATCACGGTTGACAACTCCATTGTGTCCTCCTCCCAGAGCGCTAAGAACCTTGGCGTGATCCTGGACAACACCCTGTCGTTCTCAACTAACATCAAGGCGGTGGCCCGTTCTTGTAGGTTCATGCTCTACAACATCCGCAGAGTACGACCCTGCCTCACACAGGAAGCAGCGCAGGTCCTAATCCAGGCACTTGTCATCTCCCGTCTGGATTACTGCAACTCGCTGTTGGCTGGGCTCCCTGCCTGTGCCATTAAACCCCTAGAACTCATCCAGAACGCCGCAGCCCATCTGGTGTTCAACCTTCCCAAGTTCTCTCACGTCACCCCGCTCCTCCGCTCTCTCCACTGGCTTCCAGTTGAAGCTCGCATCCGCTACAAGACCATGGTGCTTGCCTACGGAGCTGTGAGGGGAACGGCACCTCAGTACCTCCAGGCTCTGATCAGGCCCTACACCCAAACAAGGGCACTGCGTTCATCCACCTCTGGCCTGCTCGCCTCCCTACCACTGAGGAAGTACAGTTCCCGCTCAGCCCAGTCAAAACTGTTCGCTGCTCTGGCCCCCCAATGGTGGAACAAACTCCCTCACGACGCCAGGACAGCGGAGTCAATCACCACCTTCCGAAGACACCTGAAACCCCACCTCTTTCAGGAATACCTAGGATAGGATAAAGTAATCCTTCTCACCCCCCCTTAAAGATTTAGATGCACTATTGTAAAGTGGCTGTTCCACTGGATGTCTTAAGGTGAACGCACCAATTTGTAAGTCGCTCTGGATAAGAGCGTCTGCTAAATGACTTAAATGTAAATGTATATTGCTCAAATAAACAGCAAACCTGGTTTCAAAACACAGATAAAACGGCACAACGCCTCTCCCCTATTTGACCTAGCCAGTTTTTATGTATGCATTGATATGTAGGCTGTTTGCCTTTTTAAAAATGTATGTAGTTCTGTCCTTGAGCTGTTCTGGTCTATTGATGTTTTGTATTATGTCATTCTGTATTATGTTTCATGTTTTATGTGGACCCTAGGAAGACGAGCTGCTGATTTTGCAACAGCTAATGGGGATCCTAATAAAATACCAAATACCCCAAAAATTGGCTATATCGTCAAAAACATGTCTGGTTATGAATTTAAATTCAGGCACGTGGTTAAAGAGAAATTTCAAAATATTTCAACTTCATATTCATCATCTCCAGCACCACCCTGACACCAACATATGTGAAAATGGCGCATTTCTATGTTTTGTAGAAAAAACAGAGTATGTGTTTCCAATGACATGGATGTGCATCATGTGATTTTAACCAATTATGATGATCATGAAATTGGAAACACATCTTACTCTGTTTTTTTCACTACAAAACATAGAAATGCGGAAATTTCACTAACACTACATGATCAAAAGTATGTGGACACCTGCTCGTCAAACATCTCATTCCAAAATCAAGGGCATTAATATGGAGTTGGTCCTCCACTTTGCTGCCACTCTTCTGGGAAGGCTTTCCACAAGATGTTGGAAAATTGCTGTGGGGACTTGCTTCCATTCAGCCACAAGAGCATTAGTGAGGTTGGGCGCTGATGTTGGGCGATCAGGCCTGGCTTGCAGTCGGCTTTCCAATTAATCTCAAAGGTGTTCGATGTGGTTGAGGTCAGGGCTCTGTGCAGGCCAGTCAAGTTCTTATACACCGATCTCGACAAACAGTTTCTGTATGGACCTTGCTTTGTACACAGGGGCATTGTCATGCTGAAACAGGAAAGGGCCTTCCCCAAACTGTTGCCACAAAGTTGGAAGCACAGACTCGTCTAGAATGACATTGTATGCCGTAACGTTAAGATTTCCCTTCACAGGCACTAAGGGGCCTAGCCTGAACCACGAAAAACAGCCCCAGACTATTATTATTTACAGTTGGCACTATGCATTGGGGCAAGTAGCGTTCTCCTGGCATCCACCAAACTCAGATTAGTCCGTTGGACTGCTAGATGGTGAGGTGTATTCATCACTCCAGAGAACGCGTTACCACTGCTCCAGAGTCCAATGGTGGCGAGCTTTCCACCACTCCAGCCGATACATGTTAAATTTAGGCTTGTGTGCGGCTGCACGGCCATGGAAACTCATTTCATGATGCTTCCGATGAACAGTTTTTGTGCTGACGTTTGGAACTCTAGTGAGTGTTGCAACCGAGAACAGACAATTTTTATGCGCTACGCACTTCAGCACTCAACAGTCCCGTTCTGTGAGCTTGTCTGGCCTACCACTTCGTGGCTGAGCCATTGTTGCTCCTAGACCTTTCGACTTCACAATAACAGCACATACAGTTAACCAGGGCAATTTGACAAATTGACTTGTTGGAAAGATGGCATTCTATGACGGTTCCACGTTGAAAGTCACTGAGCTCTTCAGTAAGGCTATTCTACTGCCAATGTTTGTCTACGAAGATTGCGTGGCTGTGTGCTGAATTTTGTACACAATTTTGCTGAAAAAGCCAAATCCAATCATTTGAAGAGGTGGCATTGTTCTAAAATTGACCCTAGAAATAGGACTGTTAGGATTAGGAGATCTGGAGAGACCGGGTCAGTTAATTACTAATATACTAATACTCTTAGTAAAAGTATTTATCTTCAATTCGCAATCTGTGGATTCTATCCGATTAGAAAGATTGAAATTGTAAGTTAAACATCACAGCATAGTTGAAGATATGTGTTGTGTAGAAACCCGAAGTGGGTGGCCAGCAGAGATAGATGGGATGGGCTGAGGGAAGCTGAGGGTTGGGATGTGGAATTGGAGACAAGTCGGAGTGGAGTTTCTGTGTGGGAGATAGGCTGATGCCATGCAGGTGTTTGTACACATGCATATACACACACACACTCTCATTCAAATAAACACATACAAGAACACACACATACATGTAATAGTGCCAGACATGCACACAAACATATACATTTGGCATTGTTGTTATGATTTTATTTGTCCTTGATGTCCTTTGTTCAAAATGTATTATTTTGTTTTATTATAATTTTTTGCATTGTTATTTGCTGTTTTCTTCTGTCTTTTCCTTGTTTCTTTTTAGTTAATTCTCTTGGTTGTTGGTGCATTGGGGGGGTTCTTTGGGGTGGGGAATGGAATTAATTGTATTTTTTATTTTTATTCTTGGAGGGACGACTGTGGGAGGGGTCTCGAATGGTTGAGGGACAGCTATTGGAGAACAGTGGGGGGGATCTTGGAGGGTTCGGGTTCACGTTTTTGTCCTGGTGGTAGATCTGTCCATCGACCATTGCTTCTGTGTGTCGCTCTGAATGGGAATCTGTTGAATGACTGGTATGATGTAGTTGTTGAGCGGCTTCACTGCAAGTATATTGTATGTTTCGGATATAAATAAAATAATATAAAAAATAAGTGTTGAATCTCGCTCTTCTCAATATCTCCGGTGCTGCCCGTGGCAACGTCATTTTGCCGAGTCTACCTTTAAGAAGAGAAATAGGCGGGGTTAAGCCATTTGTGGCTGTGGTAACTAGTGACAACTGCAGCCATGGGAACAGCAGCCATTGCAAACAGCAGTGCAAACAATCCACCCATAAACTAAACAAACAGTGCCAGCTGAATCCCAGAAGCATCCGCTCCTCTAATCCCTTCCGTCATACTATAGGCTAGTGAAGACGACTTGGCTGGAGGTGCGAGGCTAGCCCTGTTTGCCAGGCTACCTCCAGTCCTACTAAGAACATGATCAGGATGAATGGAAATAGTGGGAGATGGAAGAGGGACGGGAACTCTTGTTGGAAGCAATTGCCATCCAAACATTACTTGGGTGTCCTGTTAGTAAGAGAGCTGCTGCTGCGAGAATCCCAGGGGTGCGTTTATACACAATATCATGCTATGTCTTACCGTCAGACAGTATTCACACCCCTCGACTCTTTCCACATATTGTTGTGTTAAAGCCTGAATTTAAAAAGGATTAAACCCCCATAACGTCAACGTTGAATTATGTTTTTCCATCTTTGTACTAATTAATAAAAATGAAAGGCTGAAATTAGTCAATATGTTTTCAACCTCTTTGTTATGGCAAGCCTAAATAAGTTCATGAGTCAAACATTTCTTAAGAAGTCACATAAAAGTTATACTTAAACTAAATCTTTAATAGTGAGAGCTTTGCAATAGCGATGGCTGGTCGACGAATCACCGTTTCTGTTGATCCGTTGAGAGCGGCGAGACAAAAGTACAACGGTCTTTTATAGCGAAGATTACACCTCTTTCAACCTACATGACGAACAACAGATATATAGAATGGGTCACAAGGTTAAGATTTGTATGAAAGATACCTATTATACATAGCAGACAGTATCTGCTGTGTCAACAGTTTTCATTGTATAGAGACCAGTGTCTGTCCCTCCGACTCCAAACTGGAGCCATCACTCCCTGGTACGGTATAGAACAGAAACATTAACTCATGCTCTGGATTGCTCTTTAGGTTTTATCACCCAAAAGACATGGCAAATCTCCTGTCAGTGTTATCTCCCAGAGGCCCATCCTCAGTAGAACACACACACACACACAATAGTTAAGAATATTCTATTATGTTGAATAAAACAACCATGATGCAATTAAAGTATTATAACATAATCTTGCTACCATTTCCCCACACATACAATTCTCAGTCGAGCAGTGAATTTTAAACACAGATTAAACCACAAAGACCAGGGAGGTTTTTCAGTGACTAGCAAAGGGAACCTATTGGTAGATGGGTAAAAAAAAAGAAAGACATGGAATATCCCTTTGAGCATGGTGTTATTAATTACACTTTACACGCAGTCACTACAAATATTACATGCGTCCTTACAAACTGATTTGCCGGAGACGAAGGAAACCGCTTAGGGATTTCACCATGAGGCCAATGGTGACTAAAGCTGCAATATGTAATATTTTGGGAGAACTGACCAAATTCACATAGAAAGTGAGGTATAGTTCTGCCATTTTTATTCAAAGCAAGTCTAAGATGGTTATGGAAAATATATTTCACGGCGGTTAAGATGGTATAGAATACAGCTAAACACAGGCAAAATCCTAGAGGAAAACCTGGTTCAGTTCAGACACTGGGAAATAAATGAATATTCAGCAGGACAATAACCTAAACACAAGGCCAAATATACACTGTAGTTGATTACCAAGATGCCACTGGATGTTCCTGAGAGGCCTAGTTACCATTTTGACCATTGTCTTGAAAATCTATGGCAAGGCTTGGCTGTCTAGCAATGATCAACAACCAACTTGACATAGCTTGAAGAACTAAAACAATAATGCAAATATTGTAAAATCCAGGTGTGCAAAGCTAAGAGACTCACAGCTGTAATCACTGCCAAAGTTGATTCTAACATGTATTGACTCAGGGGTGTGAATACTTACACAAAAACAACCTTATTTTGATGGTTGCCTCTTGGATATAGGGGGCGCTATTTTAATTTTTGGATGAAAAACGTTCCCGTTTTAAACAAGATATTTTGTCACGAAAAGATGCTCGACTATGCATATAATTGACCGCTTTGGAAAGAAAACACTCTGACGTTTCCAAAACTGCAAAGATATTGTCTGTGAGTGCCACAGAACTGATGTTACAGGCGAAACCCAGATATAAATCCAATCAGGGAAAGCCGCATTTTTTTAAACCGCCTCATGCCAATGACTCCTTACATGGCTGTGAATGAGCTACGAATGAGCATTCCCCAAGGTGTCTACAGCATTGTGACGTCTTTTTAGGCATTTCCATTGGAGAATGGCTGTAAGGGACCATATATAGCGAGTGGTCACATGGTGTCTCCCGGAGAAAATCTTGCGTAAAATACTGATGTAACCATTTTTCCAATCGCTTCTTATGAGAAACCAATTGCCTCGACGGATATATTATCGAATACATATGTTAAAAACACCTTGAGGATGGATCCTAAACAACGTTTGCCGTGTTTCTGTCGATATTATGGAGCAAATTTTGAAAAAAGTTTGGCGTCATAGTTGGAAGTATTTTTTGGTCGATTTCTCAGCCAAGCAGGATGAAAAAACGGGAGCTTTTTCGCCTACAAAAATATTATTTTTGGAAAAAAGGAACATTTGCTATCTAACTGGGAGTCTCCTGAGTGAAAGCATCTGAAGTTCTTCAAAGGTAAATTATTTAATTTGGTTGCTTTTCTTATTTTCGTGAAAATGTTGCCTGCTGCCAGCAGAGCCTAGCATAGCATTATGCCATGATAAACTTACACAAATGCTTGTCTAGCGTTGGCTGTAACGCATATTTTGAAAATCTGAGATGACAGTGTTGTTAACAAAAGGCTAAGCTTGTGTTTGAATATATTTATTTCATTTCATTTGCGATTTTCATGAATAGGAAAAGTTACGTTATGCTAATGCATTTGAGGCTATGATTATGCTACGGGTTTGCTAGTCGCAAGAAGTTTATTTTTTGTGGAACTGAAAAAAGTAATAATTTAATACAGTTGAAATGTTTACAAATTAGATGCGTGGAAATGAAAACAACTTCTGAAAATGGACACTCGAATTATAGTGATACAGTGCATTCGGAAAGTATTCAGACCCCTCAACTTTTCCCACATTTTCTTACCTGACAACCTTATTCTAAATCAGATTAAATAAAAAATAAAAATCCTCATCAACCTACACAAAAAAAACAGGTTTCTAGAAATGTTTTCTAATTTATACAAATAAAAACAGAAATACCTTATTTACATAAGTCTTCAGACCATTTGCTATGAGCCTCGAAATTGAGCTCAGGTCCATCATGTTTCCATTGATCATCCTTGATGTTTCTACAACTTGGTTTGAGTCCACCAGTGGTAAATTCAATTGATTGGACATGATTTGGAAGGGTACACACCTGTCTATATAAAGTTGACAGTGCATGTCACAGCAAAAACCAAGCCATTTGGTCGAAGGAGTTGTCCGTAGAGCACAGAGACTGGATTGTGTCAAGGCACAGATCTGAGGAAGGGTACCAAAGAAATGTCTACAGCATTGAAGGTCCCCAAGAACAGTGGCCCCCATCATTTTTAAATGGAAGAAGTTTGGAGCACTCAACCAAACCAGGCCTTTATGGTAGAGTGGCCAGACAGAAGCCACTCCTCAAAAAAGGTACATGACAGCCCACTTGGAGTTATCCAAAAGGCACCTAAAGGACTCTCAGACCATGAGAAACAAGATTCTCTGGTCTGATGAAACCAAGATTGAACTCTTTGGCCTGAATGCCAAGCGTCACGTCTGGAGGAAACCTGGCACCATCCCTACAGTGAAGCATGGTTGTGGCAACATAATGCCGTGGGGATGTTTTTCAGCGGTAGGGACTGGTAGACTAGTCAGGATTAAGGGAAAGATGAACAGAGCAAAGTACAGAGAGATCCTTGATGAAAACCTACCAGAGAGCGCTCAGGACTGGGGTGAAGGTTCACCTTCCAACAGGACAACGACCTTAAGCACACAGCCAAGACAACGCAGGATTGGCTTCGGGACAAGTCTCTGAATGTCCTTGAGTTGCCCAGCCAAAGCCAGGACTTGAACCCCTTCTAACATGGAGAGGTCTGGAGAGACCTGAAAATAGCTGTGCAGCAACACTCCCCATCCAATCTGACAGAGCTTGAGAGGATCTGCAGAGAAGAATGGGAGCAACTCCACAAATGCAGGAGCCAAGCTTTTGGTATCATACCCAAGAAGACTCGAGGGTCTAATCGCTGCCAAAGGTACTTCATCAAAGTAATGAGTAAAGGGTCTGAGTAATTAAGTAAATGTGATAGTTTTTTATTTTTAATACATTTGCAAAAATGTCTAAAAAGTTGTTTTTGCTTCGTCATTATGGGGTATTGTGTGTAGATTGATGAGGATAATGAACAATTTAATCCATTTTAGTATAAGGCTGTAACGCAACAAAACGTGTATTAAGTCAACGGGTCCAAATACTTTCCGAATGCATTGTATGTCTGGTTTCGCAAACAATGTAAAGTATGTTTGGATAGGTGTACTCTAGAGCCAAGCGTGTTAATTTTTAATTAGAGGGTATCCTGCTATTGACACACTTGTTGAATTATGCAAGAGAACGTAACAACAACAGTCATTATTGAGGCAGTCTAGACAGCGCAGGTGAGTGCATGTAGGTTAGACAGAGCAAGTGTTTGGTGGATGCACCCCTGTTCTGTGGATGCAGACCTGTGGCAAATTTTGAGATTGTGTTTTTCTTTTTACATTGGATAAAAGTAGTGACTCAGAGCAGCCAGAAAATTGTATATCATACACTACAGTTGAGGAACAATGGGAAAGTATTTCTGCTTTGAAAGTTGATAAGCTTGTAACCTCACTTTTGAGAAAATGTTTTGGTAAACCTACTGTAAACCTAGCTCTTTGTCTATACCCATTTAGCATTGTTCAAACCCTCTTAAGCCTTTGCCCCACCCATCTCTATAAGCATTCACATGTGAGGCCATGTACTAAACAACCAAAGTCTAAAGGCTGGTGTATACTACGGGTGCATTTGTAAATTCAATCTGGAGTGCCAGAGTGCAACCTGGGCGTTCGTCAAATTCAGAGCGTTTCAGAGCGTTTCGCTCTCGGAGCGTTCATACTGGACGCTCTGGCCGTGGAGTAGGGTTGATCCGAGCCTTCTGACCTAACAACAGCAGTCAAGCTCCCAAGCTAACTGGCTAACATTGTCTAGCTTGCTAGCTACAGTACTTCCAGACATATGAGAGAACAGCTCACTCACCCTAGCAGAGCTGGTAAGGCTGTTTTTATGTTATCCAGAGCATTGGTGACTATGTTACTGGCAACAATTTATTCACGCTTCTTTTGTCGATGTTTACTGACACCGGCCATATTCAATGGGTTGTTGAGTGTTCGTAAATCCGTCAGTTATTCTGCGATCTGGCACACTCAGGCGAGAGTGCTCTGAAATCGGAGTAGATAGCCAGGCAAATGTTTTATGTGCTATAATTTAGTTAATAGCTGATGGATTATAAAAAGTAATCCATTGTCCAACTGTGGCATTTATTACAATTGTTTCTAAAACCTTTTAACAATTTTGATGACCGTTGCTACTAACACATTCACAAAGACATTATCCAGTAAAAGCAAATAATGTGAAGTGCATTTTTTTAATTTACTTGATCAAGTGCACACAAATCATTAGAATCATTGCAGTTATAACGCTTTTGGGTGTTGTGCATAAATACATTTCTTAATTAACTCTCCTAGCGAAGTGATAATAGACCCATATTCCAAGCAGGAATTAAAACGGGATTTAAAGCCAAATTAGATGATGAATGATCAAATCACAAATTCATGCAAAGGAGGGCACAGGAGAGACTGTTGGTGTTTAATATTGCATATCAGGTCAAATCAAATTTCCAGTACAGTGATCCGAGGGACATTAATAAAGTAGAAGCATTATTAAAGGTGGGTTTTATTTACCATCTGTGTTTTGTCGTGCTCTCCATCCTTCACCATAGCGACATCAACCATAGAATGGGGGAAGAAAGACAAATAACAGATATAACATCTTATTGCTTAAAGTACACCTAAGTATTACAAATGCATTTTTACAAATAGTAAATATATTTTTCACTAAACGTTAAGTTGAATAATGTATACAATATGTTGAGATTATCCTTGAAATAAAAAAAATCATGCTCAAATATTGAATTTCACTATCTGATATTTATATTTAAACTCAATGTTTTAATTTGACAAATGGATAGTCAGCTAAATGATTTTGAATACAATTAACACACTCACGTATGCACTTTCATGGGAATGAAATGGTTGTTAAACTATAGTGTAAATACACCTACAGTAATATAAATACAAATATTCAGATGGCCATGAACAATGACAATAGGGGTAACAATAGCATTGCTGCCCACTTCAAATATTCAGAACAGTTCAATGGACTTCAAACGGGATTGTAGTGACTGGTACATTGGTAGTGACTGTGGTAGTGAGCTTGGAATAACAATGTAGGCTACTTTAAAGCTGCAATATGTAACTTTCTGAGCGACCTGATCAAATTCACAGAAATGTTAGTTATAGATGTGTCACTAAGCAGCGGTAGATCGGTTCTGTGTGCGCCATTTCTATGCTTCCCGTTCTTAAGTTTAGTTTTTGTGTCTTTTACTTTTGGATTTGTACACCAGCTTCTTTTTTTAGTAGAGAGCGATGGCTAACAAATACGCTGCTGTTTCCAACGTCTTATCATCGACTCATTAAGGCCAAGCTCCCGTGCAGCAGCTCTATTTCCTTTTCCAACAGCCAGATCGATCGCCTTCAACTTGAAAGCTGCATCATATGCATTTCTCCGTGTCTTTGCCATGATGAGGGTGACAAAATTACTACCGTAATCAGAATGATGGGAAGTTTTTTGGCGGCATGAATCTTGTGAAAGCGGGAAAAATCCATAAATTAGCCGCGTCATTGTAAAAACCGCAAGGTTCAAAGCGTGGGAATAAAGTAGCGGTTTATAGTCCGGAAATTACGGTACATTAAAAAATAAAATAAACTGTTATACAATAGGATACAAGTCAAACACACATATTTACAGTTTCACTCGATTACCCCTTAACCGTTGATCAAATTTTTCAGTGGTTAGAATTTTTTTGTAGATAGCGATGGCTATGAAAATAGCCAATGAATTTTTTCAGACTACTATAAAAACAAGGATTGACTAGACATGTCCCATAGCCTAACATGCTGACCAGACCGCTCGCGCACATTGTGATTTTGTACACCCACACCAGCCGCGATCAGGACACGAATGTTGAAATATCAAAACGAACTCTAAACCAACTATATTCAATTGGGACAGGTTGAAAAGCATTAAACATTTATTGCAATTTAGCTAGCTAGCTTGCTGTTGCTAGCTAATTTGTCCTGGAATATAACATTGGGTTTTTATTTTACCTGAAATGCACAAGGTCCTCTATTCTGACAAATAATCCACAGATAAAAGGGCAAAAGTTAGTTTTGTAGTAATCGCTCCTCCTTCAGGCTTCTTCTTCTGACTTTATATGGCAGTTGTCAACCAACTTTAAGGTGCATTACCACTAACAACTGGACTGGAATGTGGACCTCAGTTCATTTTTCAATCATCCACGTGGGTATATGTTCCTAAAAACCAATGAGGAGATGGCCCATGAGTATATGCTCCTAAAAACCAATGTGGAGATGGGAGAGGCGGGACATGCAGCACGTAAAAGTCACAAATATAACCAAGTTCTATTTTAGCGCGTGGCTACGCAGACACTTGTTGACGCGCGTGAGCAGCGTGGGTGCAATGATTGAATAACATGTATGTGTAGGAACGCGAAAGCATGCGAAGGCGAGCGGTGTGGTCAGCATGTAAGAGTCCAACTAACTCCAGACACTGGTCTGAATGACAAGGCAACTTCCTTGAGGGGAAATGCTTAGTTTGGCAGGAAGTGTCTAAGCTATATAAACAAAAAAAACACAGCGAGGGAGCAGCATTGTGTGTGTTCACCTCCTGCAAAGCACACGTCCTTATCATCTAGCTCCATGTGCCGCAACAGCCACACTTCACTCACTCCTATAGTCCTTGTAAAGACCTTTTTTTTCTAAAACAGTAATTATGCAAAATACAAACTCAAGATCATGTCAAGATAACCCCTTGAAGATGTAAAGCAAGACACACAACGCCACAGCATCTCTCGCATATGGAACAAGTAAGCAGATCATGTAATTCTAATGACCAACAGTAGTTTGGACAGGCTGTTCTGAGGTACAGGACACAAACAATCCATTCTAGTGTTGCATACAGTGCATTCAGAAAGAATTCAGACCCCTTGACTTTTACCACTTTGTTATGTTACTTATTAAAAATATATATATAATTCTCATCAATCTACACACAATACCCCATAATGACATTTTTGCAAATGTATAAAAAAGAAGAAATATCACATTTACTTAAGTATTCAGACCCTTTACTCAGTACTTTGTTGAAGCCAGTTTGGCAGCAATTACAGCCTTGAGTCTTCTTGGGTATGACACTACATGCTTGGCACACCAGTAGTTGGAGAGTTTCTCCCATTCATCTCTGCATATCCTCTTAAGCTCTATCAGGTTGGATGGGGATCGTTGCTGCACAGCTATTTTCAAGTCTCTCCAGAGATGTTAGATGGGGTTCAAGTACAGGCTCTGGCTGGGCCACTTAAGGACATTCAGAGAATTGTCCCGAAGCCAATCTTGCGTTGTCTTGGATGTGTGCTTAGGGTTGTTGTCCTGTTGGAAGGTGAACTTTTCCCCAGACTGAGGTCCTGAGCGCTCAGGAGCACGTTTTCATCAAGGATCTCTCTACTTTGCTCTGTTCATATTTCCGCTAAATTCTGACTAGTCTCCCAGTCCCTGCAACTGAAAAACACCACTACAGCAATATGCTGCCACCACCATGCTTCACTGTAGGGATGGTTCCAGGTTTCTTCCAGACGTGACGCTTGGCATTCAGGCCAAAGAGTTCAATCTTGGTTTCATCAGACCAGAGAATCTTGTTTCTCATGGTCTGAGAGTCTTTTAGGTACCTTTTGGCAAACTCCAAGCAGGCTGGTCATTTGCCTTTTCCTGAGGAGTGACTTCCGTCTGGCCACTCTACTATAAAAGGTCTGACTGGTGGAGTGCTGCAGAGATGGTTGTCAGAGGCAGTGACGCCTCTGGCACTGAGATCAATTTAATTTACCACAGGTGGACTCCAATAAAGTTGTAGGAATATATCAAGGATGATCAATGGAAACAGGATGCACCGAGTCTCATAGCAAAGGGACTGAATACTTAAGTAAATAAGGTATTTCAGTTTGACATTATTAATAAATTAGCAAACATTTCTACAAAACTGTTTTTGCTTTGTCATTATGGGGTATTGTTTGAAGATTGATGAGGAAAAAAACAATTGAATCCATTTTAGAATAAGGCTGTAATGTAACTAAATGTGGAAAAGGTCAAGGGAAGGGAAAGGGGGATACCTAGTCAGTTGGACAAATGAATGCATCCAACTGAAATGTGTCATCCGCATTTAACCGAATCCCTCAATCAGGTTTGAATACTTTCCGAATGCACAATATATGAACATTATGGGTTGGACACAAAAATAGCAACACAGACACCACCGCCTTATGGAACACCATGAGACACTTGCCTACCCCTAGCTGGTGTAATACTAAAGGCAACCTTTTCTGATTATTGTGTGAACCTAAAATGTTTCTCCTCTTAATCTTAAAAAAATGTAAGGACATTTGTTCAATAAAATATTATACTCAAATGAATTTTGAATAAAGAACCAAGTGGTTCTAGTATCTAGGCTATCCTATAGGTAAGGAAACACTTAGAGTGTCCACATGTTGTGTCAATGAAAGGATATATAAGTGTACTACTGCAGAACTCAATGTACATATCACCACGATAGATTCACCTTTATGTATGTTCTACTATAGTAGGTCAACGAAGGGTAGGACTGTGCATGAATGGAGTTGTGTGCGTGAGTGTTTATTATGTCACCAACCTTCAACGGCCCTCTTGAAGAAGACCTTGCAGCTTCCGCAGGTGAGGACTCCATAGTGGCAGCCAGAAGCCTCGTCAGAACACACCAGGCAGATCTTATGGGTTGGACCGCTGTGCTTGGCAGGGGCTGAAGATGTGGAGCTGCTGGCCTCTGGTCTGGCCGTGGGACTGTAAACACAACAAATACAACACAGAGGTCAATATATCACATCAATTCAAAATGTATTTATACATGTTTCAACAGCATTTATTTAGCTTTTATCACAGATGAATATCGCTCTGATCCAGACAGCTTAAGGCTAGAGTCTTGCCTCGGGTCAGTTCACAGCAGTTGATCCTCCCCAAAAAATCATCTGTCGGGTGGTATGAAAACATTATTGCTGTTCAGAACAATTATATTGCGGGTCAAAACGTTTCAAAACATTATTTTTTTTAGCCAGGAGCTTCTTATGTTGAATTGTGTTGGAAATTCCATTAGGCTATGTGAGCGGTGAGGCAGACCTACCCTAGGCTACCAGCCACACAGCGAGAGAGTGGAGCAGGGAACTGTCCATTAGTAGCCTATTTGTGTGGTGATGGAACATTCATAATTTGTTGCTGCACATGGAAGAGCTTTGTTCTCCTCTGCAACGTGACAATATGTCGCCAAGTTTGTTTTCCCTGACTCCTAGCTCATGCGAAAATGGCGAACATAACAGTTTGGAGTCATTGTGGACAAGGATGACAACAACCTGGTAGATGGATTCACAGCCTGCAAAAATGCAAACAGGTATTTGTTTACAATAATTCAGTTAATTATCAGTTTGGTCGGTGAGGGGCGGGTGCAGCTCCAAAAAACGGATCCGTGCAGAGTAACTTTTAGGTAACTTCTGAGAGATTATTGAATGTCTCTGCAAAAACAAATCCAATCATTTTTTTTAATCACATGCACCAAATACAACTAGTGTAGATTTTACAGTGAAATGCTTGCTTATGAACCTTTCCCAACAATGCAGAGTTTAAAAATAACAAATAATTTAATTGTAACTGACAAGAGGAATACATTAAAATACACAAGAATGGAGCTATATACAGGGCTCAATGTGCAGAGGTACAAGATATTTGAGGTAGATATCTACATAAAGGCAAGCTAAAGTGACTAGGCATTTAGATAGATAATAATACAAGTCAAATAAAGAACAGAGTAGCAGCAGCAAATGATGAGTGCAAAAGTGTGTGTGTGTGTACGTATATGTGTTTGTGTTGTGTCGATGTGTGTGTGTGTGTGTGTGTACACTCGCACATGCGTATGTGAATGTGTGATGGTTTTGTGTGGGCGTGACAGTGTAGTGTGGGTGTATACAGTGCATTCGGAGCCTGTTGGTAAGAGGGACGATGCTCCGGTAGCAGAGTGAAAGGTAGTAGAGTGAACAGGTTTGGGAGTCTGGCAGTTTTTCAGGAACTCGTAGGCCAATACAGCAATAAGGCTATAACTTTCAGGCTATAGGCTATAAGGCTATAAAGTCAAAATACATGAAGCTGACAAAAAATAAAAGTAGAAAATAAACTATTCTGGTTCTTTCAATTGCATTCATTTCTCTACTCAGCCTTTTCTATAGGTCTTTAACTACTCTTTTTTTTGTTTTGTTGCAATTACGCATTACATATGGTGGTGACATACAGTTGACATACAGTTGAAGTCGAAAGTTTACATACACCTTAGCCAAATACATTTAAACTCAGTATTTCACAATTCCTGACATTTAATCCAAGTAAAAATTCCCCGTTTTAAATCAACTTCATATGGCTGCAGGGGCAGTATTGAGTAGCTTGGATGAAAAGGTGCCCATAGAAAACAGCCAGCTCCTCAGTCTCAGATGCTACTGTATGCATATTATTATTAGTATTGGATAGAAAACACTCTAAAGTTTCCAAAACTGTCTGTGAGTATATCAGATCTGATATTGCAGGCGAAACCCTGAGAAAAATCAAAACAGGAAGTGGCTTCTATTTTGAAAACTCCATGTTCCATAGCCTCCCGTTGCTGGATTTAAAGGGATATGAACCAGATTCCTTTTCCTATCGCTTCCTCAAGGTGTCAACAGTCTTCAAACATAGTTTCAAGCTTTTATTTTGAAAAATGAGCCAGAACGATAACATCGCGTCAACTGGTCACATGAGTTTTGCTCACGCAACAGAGTTTGGACAGCCATTGTTTCCCCCTCTCCTACTGTGAAAGACATTTGCGGTTGATATATTATCGATTATATATTTTAAAAACAACCTGAGGATTGATTATAAAAAATGTTTGACATGTTTCTGTGGACAAACTATTTGGAATTTTCGTCTGCGTTGCCATGACCACTCTCCCCTGTGAATTTCTGAACATACCTCTGTTTGTTTGTCGCGTTATTTTGGACATAAAAATCATCTTTATGGAACAAAAAGGAACATTTGTTGTGTAACTGGGAGTCTCGTGAGTGAAAACATCCGAAGATTATCAAAGGTAAACGATTAATTTGATTGATTTTCTGATTTTCGTGACCAAGCTTCCTGATGCTAAGTGTACTTAATGTTTTGTCGTGCGATCGATAAACTTACACAAACGCTTGGATTGCTTTCGCTGTAAAGCATAATTTCAAGATCTGACACGACAGGTGGATTAACAAAACGCTAAACTGTGTTTTCCTATATTGCACTTGGGATTGTAGTAATATTTATTGAATGTAGCGCTATGCTATTCAGCGGTTGTTGATGACACTTATCCCGATAGGGGGATTGCAGCCATAACAAGTTAAATCAGTTAGGATCACCACTTTATTTTAAGATTCTGAAATGTCAGAATAATAGTAGAGAGAATGATTTATTTCAGCTTTTATTTCTTTCATCACATTCCCAGTTGGTCAGAAGTTTACATACACTCAATTAGTAGTTGGTTGCATTGCCTTTAAATTGTTTACTTGGGTCAAACGTTTTGGGTAGCCTTCCACAAGCTTCACACAATAAGTTGGATACAGTTTGGAAAACTCCTGCTGACAGAGCTGGTGTAACTGAGTCAGGTTTGTAGGCCTCCTTGCTCGCACACGCCTTTTCAGTTCTGCCCACACATTTTACATGGGATTGAGGTCAGGGCGTTGTGATGGCCATTCCAATACCTTGAGTTTGTTGTCCTTAAGCCATTTTGCCACAACTTTGGAAGTATGCTTGGGGTCATTGTCCATTTGGAAGACCCATTTACGACCAAGCAATAACTTCCTGTCTTGAGATGTTGCATCAATATATCCACAATTTTCCTACCTCATGATGCCATCTATTTTGTGAAGTGCACCAGACAATCCTGCAGCAAAGCACCCCCACAACATGATGCGGCCACCCCTGTTCTTCACGGTTGGGATGGTGTTCTTCGGCTTGCAAGCCTCCTCCTTTTTCCTCCAAACATAAATGGTCATTATGGCCGAACAGTTCTATTTTTGTTTCATCAGACCAGAGGATATTTCTCCAAAAAGTACAATATCTTTGTTGGGACCCCATGTGTCCCAATACTTTTGTACCGGTTTCCTCCAGCATCTTCACAAGGTCCTTTGCTCTTGTTCTGGGATTGATTTGGACTTTTCGCACCAAAGTACATTCATCTCTAAGAGACAGAACGCATCTCCTTCCTGAGCGGTATGATGACCGCGTGGTCCCATGATGTTTATACTGACGTAATATTGTTTGTACAGATGAACATGGTACCTTCAGGCGTTTGGAAATTGCTCCCAAGGATGAACCAGACTTGTGGAAGTCTACAATTTTTTTCTGAGGTCTTGGCTGATTTCTTTTGACTCTCCCATGATGTCAAGCAAAGCAGCACTGAGTTTGAAGGTAGGCCTTGAAATACATCCACAGGTAAACCTCCAATAGGCTAATTGACATCATTTGAGTCTATCAGAAGCTTCTAAAGCCATGACATAATTTTCTGACATTTTCCAAGCTGTTTAAAAAGCACAGTCAACTTAGTGTATGTAAACTTCTGACCCAATGGAATTGTGATACAGTGAATTATAAGTTAAATAATTTGTCTGTAAACAATTGTTGGAAATATTACTTGTGTCATGCACAAAGTAGATGTCCTAACCGACTTGCCAAAACTATAGTTTGTTTACAAAAAATTTGTGTAGTGGTTGAAAAACAAGTTAACGACTCCAACCTAACTGTATGTGAACTTCCGACTTCAACTGTATATACCATTTCCAGCCTTTCATAATAAAATAAATTAGACTGCACACAATGCCCACAATTCTTCATTATCATTACACTATTGTTCTAAATTCAATCATTCAGTTCATTGAAGTCACATGCACCATTATCCGTTTCTATCTTGTTTGTATAGCACATTCATCCATTGACGACAGAATAGCATATTTTTTATTTGACCTTTATTATGGTACTAGTTTTTGCTTTAGTAGCCAGAGCAATGCTGCCGTGTGAGTGGTCATATGCTGAATGCATGGACAGCACAGAAATTATTGGGAAAAGTGCAATTTTGGAAATAGAGCTGCAGCTCTTGAATTTTGAGAATTATTTGACAAAGGTGTCATAGAAACTTCAGTATATGCCCTTTCTAATACTATACAAATATCTAAATGTTTTACCTGCATGTGACTGAAGGAGGATTGGATAAAGTGACGCTCCTTTCCCTGCATCTGCCAATTACAAGACTTCTCTCCTTCTCTTCATGTACAATTTGACAACTGATAGGCCTACTATTGTCACTCATCAGATAGACGAGATTAAATTGACAAACTTATTTGTGAAATTAGTTTTGGTATAGTTAAGGTGTAGTTTCTATGGGCCAGCTGTGCAGGCTGACTGGCATCATTTGTTTCCTACTCATTCAATTTGATAGAGTCAAGAATACGTTTTGCATTTTTCTAAAAGCCTACTGCAACACAGCAGCATGTTCTTTCCCTTACAATACATTTGATTAGTAATAGAGTTATAGTAAAAACAACAGTCTCACAACAGCTTGTTTTTACAGAGTAAAACGTAAAAGAGAATTGTATCTATGCCCAAGGCACATAGTCAAATTATTTGCTGCTGATATATAGGCATAACAAAAAATCTTTTTGTTAATCTCTTCTTTCTAAATAAAAAAAATCAACCTCTTCACCCTCCTGATCATTCAGTTAGGCCTAATTAAAATTAAAATAAAAATATATATATATATAAATAAATAAAAACAGGTAAACGGGCTCTAAATACTTTTCGGTTTGTGATTTCTAAATTCTTACAAATAAGCAGCGTAAAATACAAATATTTAGGAAAAGTAGGGGTAGGAGCAGGACACAGCTTTTTGGCCAGATTTTTTAATTTACTAAATCAAACCACATTGGCCGTGTTAAGGTAGCCTTAGCGCCAGGCTACCCAGAGTTTAAGGGAGTATGTGTCCAAAAAGGGGAGAGTGTGTGGAATGTGGTCACATTCTATCTGACTAAATGTGACTCGTTTCAAGAAACTAGGCGTATGTTACAAGTCACGACTTCACAGGAGAGCCATTAACGTTTTATTTTATCAAAATGCAGAAATGTCTTCTGGAACATGTGAACTTTCATGTGCCTTAATAACAAACTTATATGCCATCTGGAAATAGGAATACAATTGTTAAATTACGAGCCTTGTTGGTTAAGCCACACAAAAAGTGAGCAACCTTCCCACTAGCCATGATTGGCTGAGTTAATGAGTGGGCTGGACTTGCCGAGAGAGGAGTTCGGATTGGTCTGCCATATAGAAGGCTTCTGTCTATTTGAGCTGGTCAGTCTGTTGGTAATCCTGTCGAACGCGGCTTTAAAAAATATATATTGTGGAGTGGAACTGCATAAGTGTTGCTCTCCACTTTCTCGAGGGTCGAGTTTTGAAATCAGTGGAATTAGAGTACGATAACTAAAGAGATGGAAAAAAAACACCTGTCTCTAGATGACATCTTCAAACTAAAGGGCAACCGTGGCATGGCATCCGTGACAGAGATGTGTCCATCATGCATGATGTATAAGATAGACTAGCTAGCTACTTTCAGATATTACACATTTCTAATTTTGACAGAAAGTGGTTTCATTTCAAGCTATAGTGTACAGTTAGCTAGCTAGCTAATGCTAGTTGGCTGGCTCCCTAGTTAACGTTAAGTGCATGACGTTATGATTCGTATCCCAGAACCGTTTGCTTTGCTAGTTAGAGCCTAATGTTAGCTAACATTGAACCTGGTTGGTTAGTTACCAGCAGATTCATGCAGGGTAGTAACGACATGATTTGGCACTATGTTCATTGTTGTTTAACTAGCTAACATTAGCTGGCTGGCTCGTTAGCTAACGTTACCTGTGTGATCTTACACATTATTTACCAAGCTATGTTCCTTGTTTACCTAGCTAGCTACATGTCTTAAGCTAAAGTGTACGACACCCGTTAAATATGGCCGGGGTCAGTAAACATTGGCAAAAAAGTGTAATGAAATTGTTGCAAGCAAATCAAATCAAATGTATTTGTCACATACACATGGTTAGCAGATATTAATGCGAATGTAGCGAAATGCTTGTGCTTCTAGTTCCGACCATGCAGTAATAACCAACGAGTAATCTAACCTAACAATTCCAAAACTACTACCTTATACACACAAGTGTAAAGCTGGTTAGGCTGTTTTCATGTCATCCAGAGGTGAAAAAATAATTGCCCAGAGTGTCAAGGGTGCGCTCTGAACGCTCCAAGAGCGAAACGAGATGGGTGTGGCTAAAGCTTAAGCAGGTGTGAACGATGCTGAATGGTGTAGACAAAGAAGAGCTCTTCACTAGATACAAAAACAATTCAAAAAGGCAATTTGAGTTTACAAGTTAATCAACTTTCAAAGCAGAATTACTTTCCCATTGTTCCTCAAAAATGCAGTGTATGATATACCATTTTGCAGCTGAGACTACTTTTATCCAATGTAAAAAACACAATTTCAAATGTTGCTACATAAGACCGAATCCAGGTTGTGTGTCACAAATGTATTGAGCATGTCAAATGAGACTTTGCTAGTCCCCCTGAAGTTTAGCAGGTATTCATAGTGAGGCTGTCAAAGTGCACCTGGTGGGTACTCATCCTTTCTCCAAATAATTCAAATACTGAGCTACATTGCTTGCTCCAAAATATTGGGAAACTATATTATTTCTTACTAACACAATTGCTCAGAGAAAGACATTTTAACAACACGTATTTTTCTCAAAAAAGGTAGGGGTCAAAATTGAACACGGTTATGAACACGGTTATGCCTAAAATCTTTATAAACGTTTTCATTTCGGATCCCACTGTATTTCACTGCACCCAGGGGTCTGGAAAAAAGATCCATAATACAACAGGCTGAAAACAAGGGTTTTTCAACAGAGCTCTTCCCTGCCAATCCCGTCCCACTACAAGCAGCGAGTATAAAGGAGGTCAGGCAAATCATGGGATAATCCGATTCATCTACTTAAAGACAGCCAGACACATACATATCTCTGTGTTGCACTGCCCTGTGAATTAAAGGGGCCTTTGGTCACTGGAGAGGAACCTTCTGAGCATTATAAAGCTTCTCTTGTTTGCTAACTCATGTGATGCATTCATGAAGCCAGACTGGGCTGAGTGGGGATTTTTAACACAACATTAACGGCCATTGGTCTACTAGGCTATTGTAAAGATAGGGACTAAAAACTAAATCTAGCCTACAGAATCACCATATCAACCCATTTCAGAGGTGTTTCTGCCTGAAGCTGAATTTTAAAACTGGTAAACAATAGTGACCAACAGCGACAGACTATTGAAAGCACTTCCACTTCCTCCAGGGTTGAACGTGGTGTGTGTGACTGTCACGCCCTGGTCGAAGTATATTGTGTTTGTCTTTATTTATTTGGTCAGGCCGGGGTGTGACATGGGTTTATTGTGGTGTGTTTTGTCTTGGGGTTTTGTTAGGTATTGGGTGTGTGGCTTAGTGGGGGTATCTAGCAAAGTCTATGGCTGTCTGGAGTGGTTCTCAATCAGAGGTAGGTGTTAATCGTTGTCTCTGATTGGGAACCATATTTAGGCAGCCATATTCTTTGAGTGTTTTGTGGGTGATTGTTCCGGTCTTTGTGTTTGCACCAGATAGGGCTGTTTCGGTTTTCACATTTCATTATTTTGTAGTTTCTTCATGTATAGTTTTTCCTTCATTAAAATATCATGAATCATCATCACGCTTCATTTTGGTCCGACTCTCCTTCTCCACAAGAAAGCCGTTACAGAATCACCCACCTCAACTAGACCAAGCGGCGTGTCAACAGGCAGGAGCAGCAGGTGAAGCAACAGCGGCAGCAGGAGATACGTAATAAGGAATTCTGGACATGGGAGGAAATCCTCGATGGGAGAGGACCCTGGGCTAAACCAGGGGAGTGTAGCCGCCCCAAGGTGCAGCAGGAGAAGAGGCAACAGGAGCAGCCCAAAGAGGAGTACGGTTTGGACTACAAGAGTATGGACTATACTTCTTGGGAGGAGATAGACAGGTGGGCGGTCGACCCAGGGAGAGTGCCGGAGCCCGCCTGGGATTCGATGGAGCAGTGCGCGGAAGGTTATCGGATAATGGAGTTGGTGAAGCAAGCACGGCGGCGCGGACGGAAGCCCGAGAGTCAGCCCCAAACATTTCTTGGGGGGTGGCACACAGGGAGTAGGGCTACGCCAGGTAGGAGACCTGCGCAAACTCCCTGTGCTTACCAGGGGGCTAGTGAGACCGGGCAGGCACCGTGTTATGCTTTGGAGCGCACGGTGTCCCCAGTGCGGGTGCATAGCCCGGTGCGGTACATTCCAGCTCCTCGTATCGGCCGGGCTAGAGTGGGCATCGAGCCAGGTAAGGTTGGGCAGGCTCGGTGCTCAAGAGCTCCAGTGCGTCTGCACGGTCCGGTCTATCCAGTACCACCTTCACGCACCAGCCCTCCGGTGGCAGCTCCCCGCACCAGGCTTCCTGTGCGTGTTCTCGGCCCAGTCCCACCAGTGCCAGAACCACACATCAGGCCTACAGTGCGCCTCGCCTCTCCAGCACTGCCGGAGTCTCCCGCCTATCTAGCGCTGCCAGAGCCTCCTCATCTCCAGCGCTGCCGGAGTCTCCCGCCTGTTCAGCGCAGCCAGAGCCTTCCTCCTCTACAGCGCTCCTGGAGTCTCCCGCATGTTCAGCGCTGCCAGAGCCTTCCTCCTCCACAGCGCTGCTGGAGTCTCCTGCCTGTTCAGCGCAGCCAGAGCTGCCAGCCTGCATGGAGTAGCCAGAGCTGCCAGTCTACATGGAGCAGCCAGAGCTGCCAGTCTACATGGAGCAGCCAGAGCTGTCAGTCTGCATGGAGCAGCCAGAGATGTCAGTCTGCATGGAGCAGCCAGAGCTGTCAGTCTGCATGGAGCAGCCAGAGCTGCCAGTCTGCATGGAGCAGCCAGAGCTGCATGGAGCAGCCAGAGCTGCCAGTCTGCATGGAGCAGCCAGAGCTGCCAGTCTGCAAGGAGCTGCCAGTCTGCAAGGAGCTGCCAGTCTGCACGGAGCAGCCAGTCTGCACGGAGCTGCCAGTCTGCACGGAGCTGCCAGTCTGCACGGAGCTGCCAGTCTGCAGGAAGCTGCCAGTCTGCACGGAGCCGCCAGAGCTGCCAGTCTGTAAGAAGCCGCCAGAGCTGTCAGCCTACATGGAGCAGCCAGAGCCGCCAGTCAGCATGGAGCAGCCAGATCCGTCAGTCTGCCAGGATCCGCCAGTCAGCCAGACTCTTCCAGATCTGCCAGTCAGCCAGACTCTTCCAGATCCGCCAGTCAGCCAGACTCTTCCAGATCCGCCAGTCAGCCAGACTCTTCCAGATCCGCCAGTCAGCCAGACTCTTCCAGATCCGCCAGTCAGCCAGACTCTTCCAGATCCGCCAGTCAGCCAGACTCTTCCAGATCCGCCAGTCAGCCAGACTCTTCCAGATCCGCCAGTCAGCCAGACTCTTCCAGATCCGCCAGTCAGCCAGACTCTTCCAGATCCGCCAGTCAGCCAGACTCTTCCAGATCCGCCAGTCAGCCAGACTCTTCCAGATCCGCCAGTCAGCCAGACTCTTCCAGATCCGCCAGTCAGCCAGACTCTTCAAGATCTGCCAGTCAGCCAGACTCTTCCAGATCCGCCAGTTAGCCAGGATCTGCCAGAACTGCCAGCCAGCCAGGATCTGCCAGATCCAACTACCTGCCTGAGCTTCCCCTCAGTCCCGAGCTGCCCCTCAGTCCCGAGCTGCCCCTCAGTCCCGAGCATCCCCTCAGTCCCGAGCTGCCCCTCAGTCCCGAGCTGCCCCTCAGTCCCGAGCTGCCCCTCAGTCCAGGGGGGTTCTGGGTGAGGACTACTAGGCCATGGTCGGCGGCAAGGGTGGACTATCCTAGGACGCGAGGAGGGACTAAGACATTGACTGAGTGGGGTCCCGCGCCGGAGCCACCACCATGGACAGACGCACCTTAGGGGGGGGGTTCTGTCACGCCCTGGTCGAAGTATATTGTGTTTGTCTTTGTTTATTTGGTCAGGCCGGGGTGTGACATGGGTTTATTGTGGTGTGTTTTGTCTTGGGGTTTTGTTAGGTATTGGGTGTGTGGCTTAGTGGGGGTATCTAGCAAAGTCTATGGCTGTCTGGAGTGGTTCTCAATCAGAGGTAGGTGTTTATCGTTGTCTCTGATTGGGGACCATATTTAGGCAGCCATATTCTTTGAGTGTTTTGTGGGTGATTGTTCCTGTCTTTGTGTTTGCACCAGATAGGGCTGTTTCGGTTTTCACATTTCATTATTTTGTAGTTTCTTCATGTATAGTTTTTCCTTCATTAAAATATCATGAATCATCATCACGCTGCATTTTGGTCCGACTCTCCTTCTCCACAAGAAAGCCGTTACAGTGACTTTGCCCGTTAACTAATAAAGGGTTACTATCAAAGCATCTATGGGGGGGGATCGATAGTTACATAATCACAATATTATTTTCGGACAATATTATATTGATATTTAACTCCAAGTATCCATTTGTGAAAACGATAACTATATATATATATATTTTTTTAAAGGTAGGTAACATTGGCTAGCACTAGTCGGTTGTACCAACGCACAAACTTTCCTCCTACAGCTTCTTCTCCATCTTTTTAAATAGAGAGCCCACATGTTTTTAGCACTTATTTCCCTCACTGATACATTTGTTCTCTTTAGTCTCTCTGCAACATACCCACTGAGTATAACCCCCCCCCATTTTAGGGGGCATGGACTCGAAAAGCGTTCCACAGGGATGCTGGCCCATGTTGACACTCCAATGCCTCCCACAGTTATGTCAAGTAGGCTAGATGTCCTTTAGGTGGTGGACCATTCTAGATACACACGGGAAACTGTTGAGCTTGAAAAACCCAGCAGTGATGCAGTTCTTGACACATACCATTGCGCCTGGCACCTACCACCATACTCAGTTCAAAGATCCTTACATTTTATGTCTTGCCCATTTACCCTCTGAATGGCACACATGCACAATCCATGTCTCAAGGCTTAAAAATTATTATTTAACCCATCATCTCCACTGATTGATGTGGATTAATATGAAATCATAACTTTCACCTGGATTCACCTGATCAATCTGTAAGGGAAGAAGCAGGTATTCTTAATGTTTTATATACTCAGTGTAGAGTGAGCAATATGTTTGGAACATCAAATCGCAATATCGAATCAACACCTAAGTATCGTGATACTAACGTATCGTTAAGTCCCTGGCAATTCCCAGCCCTACACCCATGCCATGTTTCTCATTACCCACAATTTCCACTGACACTGCCAATGAAAGACGGAACTTTCATTGAGAAACTAAAATAGCTCTGGAACAGCTCCATCTTTTAGATTAATTGGCCTTTTCACAAGGGGTAAACAACATATTTCAAGACCCTAAAATATATTTGTACCAGAATGCTAAGCAGGGAATCCATTAAAGTGCTACAGCCCAATCGAATGTCTTATTTGAGACTAGCTATTTTACAGTAGTAAAGCAAGGAGGGGCAAAATGCAAGTGAAGACTGCCAGATGGACTGGGGAGAGAGAGGTGAGGCATGAAAGGGCAGGCCAAGAGCCAGAAACAGGAGAATCTGCTCACAAAATGGCTCCTGCTCCCATTTTAGAGAATCAACATGAGGACAAATATCTCCAGGAAAGCATGCAGCATGTGGAGGGATGCCAAGGGCACCGTCCGGGAGCATACCGGTCCTTTTCAATCTGTCACTTCTGCCCCTGCAGTAGATCAACAGCAGTCTCCTTTTCAAGCACACTCATATTTTGCAGAACATACTAATGTGAAGGATGTCTGGCCTTCCTCAGTCAGAGACTGTTAGGTAACAGTAGTCCTAGGTTGTTTCCCAAATGGAACCCTATTCCCTTCCCTATATAGTGCACTATTTTGACCAGAGTCCTATGTGCGCTGGTTAAAAGTAGTGCACTACATAGGACATATGGTGCCATTTGGGATGCATCCTAAGTGAGGGTATCCTGTAATGGAGCCGTTTATTGCCTGCGTCCAGTGATAAAAGATGTTCATGTCTTCAGTGCTGGGGACCTTGCTTTGCTCCCCCAGATTAAATTTGCTCCTGACACCTCTTATGTGCTAAAGCAGACGGATGACGCGTGCTCCAGAGCACAAAGCGCCATTTCCCTGTTGCCCTTATGCGATTACCTTCCATTTAGCACATTAATGCTTTAGCCATGGTCGATGGAAACTTCTGCTTTATCGTATGTGACCAGAGACAGAAAACACCACAGGCCAGACTTTGTGCTTTTGTTTGACTCAAAGCAAGTTGTAAAAGATTTATCACTAGTTGTGTTGACGATTAAAAATAGTTGCCAATTGTGTGTAACTATTATTTGTTATTACATTGTAGTTAAGACTGTACTACTTGCTGCCTAAAGCAGGGGAGAGGAGTAGCCCATTTTAAGACATATAGGAGAGAAGAAAAGAGTGCAATATACATTATTACATAAAAAATAAACATACAAATCTCATGATATAAACATCCCTCAGTTTAAGCGAAAAACTAAATTGCATAAGCACAAAAGTTTGCAATACAAAACATACCCAAAACAGAGAGGGAGAGATGAAGATAGCGAAAAATGGAGACAGAGAGTCAAGGCAAAATATGATACTTAAAAGGTTGTGCTACAGTACTTACAGTGCCTTCAGAAAGTATTCATAATCCTTGATTTATTCCACATGGTTGTGCTACAGCTGGAATTCGAAATAGATTAAATGTATTTTTCCCCCTCACCCATCTACAAACAATAGCCCATAATGACAAAGTCAAAATGTTTATTTTTCTAAATATTTTTCTAAATGAAAACAGAATTCTCCTTTATATTTCGTACCAGTCAAAAGTTTGGACACACCTACTCATTCAAGGGATTTTCTTTATTTGTAACATTTTCTACATTGTAGCATAATAGTGAAAACATCAAAACAATTAAATAACACATACGGAATCATGTAGTAACCAAAAAACTGTTAAAATCAAAATACATTTTAGATTCTTCAATGTAGCCACCCTTTACCATGATGACAGCTTTGCACACTCTTTGGCATTCTCTCAACCAGCTTAACCTAGAATGCTTTTCCAAAATCAAATCAAATGTATTTATATTGCCCTTCGTACATCAGCTGATATGTCAAAGTGCTGTACAGAAACCCAGCCGAAAATCCCAAACAGCAAGCAATGCAGGTGTTGAAGCACGTTGGCTAGGAAAAACTCCCTAGAAAGGCCAAAACCTAGGAAGAAACCTAGAGAGGAACCAGGCTGAGGGGTGGCTGTGCCGGGTGGAGATTATAACAGAACATGGCCAAGATGATCAAATGTTCATAAATGACCAGCATGTTCAAATAATAGGTCTGGGACAGGTAGCACGTCCGGTGAACAGGTCAGGATTCCATAGCCAACAGTCTTGAAGGAGATCCCACATATGCTGAGCACTTGTTGGCTGCTTCTCCTTCACTCTGCGGTCCAACTCATCCCAAACCATCTCAATTTGGTTGAGGTTGAGTGATTGTGGCAGGTTAAGTGTGCCTTGAATTCTAAATAAATCACAGTGTCACCAGCAAAGCACCCCCTCACACCTCCTCCTCCATGCTTCACGGTGGGAACCACACATGCGGAAATCATCTGTTCACCTACTCTAACGTCTCACAAAATCACGGCAGTTGGAACCAAAAATCTTAATGGTCTAATGTCCATTGCTCGTGTTTCTTGGCCAAAGCAAGTGTCTTCTTCTTATTGGTGTTCTTTGGTAGTGGTTTCTTTGCAGCAATTCGACCATGAAGGCCTGATTCACGCAGTCTCCTATGAAAAGATTAAGTTGAGATGTGTCTGCTACTTGAACTCTGAAGCATTCATATGGGCTGGAATCTGAGGTGCAGTTAACTGTAATGAATTTATCCTCTGCAGAATAGGTAACTCTGCACATTCCTTTCCTGTGGCGGTCCTCATGAGAGCCAGTTTCAGCATAGCGCTTGATGGTTTTTGCTACAGCACTTAAAGAAACATTCAAAGCTCTTGAAATTTTCCGGACTGACTTACCTTCGTGTAATGATGGACTGTCGTTCTCTTTGCTTATCTGAGCTGTTCTTTCCATAATATGGACGTGGTCTGCTACCAAATAGGGCTATCTTCTGTATACCCCCCTACCTTGTCACAACACAACTGATTGGCTCAAACGCATTAAGGAAAGAAATTCCACAAATTAACTTTTAACAAGGCACACCTGTTAATTGAAATGCATTCCAGGTGACTACCTCATGAAGCTGGTTGAGAGAATGCCAAGAGTGTGCAAAGCTGTCACCAAGACAAAGGGTGGCTACTTTGAACAATCTCAAATATTAAAGTCACCATTGGCCTCATGATGAAATACCCTGAGTGGTTCCTTCCTCTCTGGCAAGTTAGGAAGGATGCCTGTATCTTTGTAGCGACTGGTACACCATCCAAAGTGTAATTAATAACTGCACCATGCTCAAAAGGGACATTCAATGTATGTTTTTTTTTTTTACCCATCTACTAATGGGTAGCCTTTCTGGTTTTTGTGGTTGAATCTGTGTCTGAAATTCACAGCTCAACTGTGGGACCTTACCGATAATTGTATGTGTGGGGTACAGCGATGAGATAGTCACTCAAAAATCATGTTAAACTCTAAAATCATGTTAAACTCTATTATTGCACACAGATTGAGTCCATGCACTTATTATGTGACTTGTTATGCAAATGTTTGCTCCTGAACTCATTAAGGCTTCCCATAACAAAGGGGTTGAATACATAGACTCAAGACGTTCCAGCTTCTCATTCATTTATCAATTTCTAAAAACTCAAAATCTCAATTTCATCCATTTTAAATTCAAGCTATAACAAGAAAATGTGGTAAAAGTCAAGGGGTGTTAATACTTTCTGAAGGCACTATATCGTGGGGCTGAGGATGGGTCAATATGGCTGCGTTTACACAGACAGCCCATATTCTAATTGTTTTTCGAGAAAGATCTGATGTGACCAATAAGTGAACAAAGATCAGAATTGGTCTGCCTGTGTAAACACAGCCTATGACATTTGATTCTGACACCAACAAATGGTCAATCTGGTCTTGTGGTGAAGGAAAGCCGTCAGCATACACTTATAATAAAGTCAATATGTAAGTGCCATTAAGAAAACAGAGGGGGAGATGGGGGAGAGGGAAAATGAGATACGGCACCTCCATTGTCTTACTCCCTTTTGTTTTTCTCTCCTCAGAGCCCGTCTCTATGACTAATAGTGGAGGAGACATGACAATGTTTTCCAAATACAGTATGTGAGGAGGCAAGCAGCTCTCAGCTATGTAGGTCAGTGTGACTATGTTTAACCATGACAAAGTGCAAACACTGTGCACATGGTGTCATATTAAGGACCTCAATCCTCTGTGTGTAACCCCCAGGTAATGGACAGAACAGTATGCATTCATTTGACATTTAACAGCAAAGGGTAGGCTTTTCAAATCCAAAGCCAAGAAAACATTAAATTTGTGTTAAAATATTATTTTACTGTTAAAATAGGTTTCCAGAATATTATTATTTTGTTCAATAGAGATGACTTTGCCTAGATCTTTATGTCCACTAACACTAATGTTTTCTCTGCACTGTTGGGAAGGAAGCATTTCACTGTTAGTCTACACAAATAAAATTTGATTTGATTTAGCGATCAATTTATTTGGGGTTCATTCAGCACCTGAGTAGGTGGAAATTCAAAATGCATTAGCTAAATCTATTACCCACTGCTAGTAGCCATGTATTAATAACAGAAAAGTGAATCTCCTAAATAACTTTGCAGTTGTAGCCTACTGCCCAATTAGACCTATGCAATCGGAAAGGCTGATGCGCATTTCCCATGCTCTCTATCTAAAAGCGATGTCAAATATACTGGTGGTAAAATAGTTGCCATTGAGCTCAATATGAGAGTTGAGAAATAAAAAGTATACCTACAGAGAACCACCTCTATTCAACTGTTACAATAGCGGTACACATGATAGCTGTGTTTTCCCCTCATTTGGATTTTGAACTGTACAATCAGAAAACTTCTCCAGGAGCATTTTTTTCCTACCCAGAAAGGTAGCGAGTGACTCACTGACCAAGCAGCAGGCTACAGCGAAACAGGTGCAGGGCACACACTTTCATGTTTTATTTTGTATTTTATTTACGGCTTTATTTAACTAGGCAAGTAAGTTAAGAACAAATCCTTATTGACAATGACGGCCTACCCCGGGCCAAACCCTATGGAACTCAAAATCACAGCCGGATGTGGCACAGGCTGGATTCGAACCAGGAACTGTAGTGATGCCTCTTGCAGTGCCTTAGACCGCTGCGCCACTCAGGAGCCCATTCATTAAAGGAATCATTAGGATTAGGGATGAAAAGTTTACCGGTTTCACGATAAACCACAGTAAAATTCCCGACGATTAGTATTACCGTTTGAAATTTTAATTATCATTATAATTATCATGAAAAACTCAGGGTAAATACTGTCCAGCATCAACAAAAGTAAGCGACAGTCTGACGCAGGCGCAGAATGCAACGTGGGTTTTGTTTTGTGTGAAAACATGGCGGGAGGCAGTGACGGCATTCAGGAGATTTTTCAGCCTTTTAAGAGGACTAAATCTGAAGTGTGGTCGTATTTTGGGTTTTACAGGAGTGCTGAGGGAAACTTAAATCGAAAATGGTCACCCTGTCTGCAGAACATGCAAAAAATATTTAAAAATAATAAATAAATAAATAAACCAATGCAAAAGGGGGCAACACTTCACATCTCTTGAGTCATTACTTTATAGCAAATGAAAGGTAAGTTAACTTTTAGCTCAATGCATGATGTGGGGACTTCGGAAAGGGGGAAAATGTCATGGTTTGTCTGTCTAACTTGCTAATAGCTTGTCAATAATGTAAACTGAAGCTTTCAGTGTTACCTACTCTTGTAAAAACACTACTCGTTGTTCTGCTGATGTGTGCGTCGTGTGTCTGCAGACTCTATTCCCCCGTTGCACACGATAACACGTTATGGACTTTAGTCACCCACCCAACATATTTTGTTCATTTAAAATCCTGCAGACGTCGACTTGGATGTAAAAGTGTTCCAACAGGAGAAACACTATAGACTCCTATACACGACTCCTGTATTTATGTCAATTGTTGGTCTTATTGCAATTACTATCACTGTCTTCTTAAGACTCATTTGTATTTATGTCAATTGTGCATGGGGTCATTGCATATACTCAAATGCAACACAGAAGATAGACTGTGTGTGTGTGTAAGTGAATAATAATAATAATATATTTGCTATTCCTTTGTTTACAGAGTGGGCGTGCAGCAGGCAAACCCAGTGATGCTACTGGTCCCCCATCTACAGTTGTGACACAAACACTCCAGCAAGCATTTAAAAAGGCAGGCTGCTTATGCACCCACATCAAAAAATGCTCAAGACCTCACTGCAGCCCTTTCATATTACATTGCAAAGGACATGATGCCATTTCATATTGTTGAGTGGCCTGGCGTTCTGAGGCTGATGAAGGTTGCCGTGCCTCACTACAAAGTGAGTGCTGATCATTTTGTGTTGTTAGTTTATGTGGTTGTGTTCATTTAAACCTGCACTAGGGAAACTTTTACCTCTCATGGCCAGATGGTGCCATCTTTAATGTTAATTCTGTTATTTTAATGTTTATGCATACAAAAAGTGCATAGTAATGCTAATTTTATTTGTTGTTTGTTGGTTTTCAATGTAAAACTTGGTGAAATGATTTCAGTGTGTGTATATCAGTATTTTTTTGAAAATTTCCAGCACATTTTAACAATACAGCATTAATACTGATAACTGTGATAATTGTTACTATAATCGTGACATGACATTTTCATACCGTTTTATCTCCAAATAGGATAATGCACTTTACTGTTTCACCAAATCATGGTTTTAGCCTCCATAAAAAAAAGGGGCGTTTTGAGTAAGGTGACCATCTTTAACTTGCAGAACCAATGCATCCAATACATTTTTTTTTTTTACTTCCATGGCCAAAGTCAAAGGTTCACGAAATGCAATTACATGGTTGCAGTTTGGAGACCTGCATATAGGCCTATAGCCTAAAAATACCAAGCTGTTTCTCTGTTACATAATGACACAACACGGGGCAAGTCAATAAAAACTCTTTACAAATGGTTGATTTATCTAGCCTAGTTGGGCGGGCAGCAAACTTTAGCCCATAGTCCATAAGGACAAGGGCCAGCCAGGCAATTTATTATGAGTCCTGATTTCAATAACAGTAACAGGCCCTAGTGAAGTCTACTCTCGTTCGCCACTGCCTATTATTAACCTATACAAAATACTTCCTCATGGGATCTCACAAAAATACAATATTATTTTTCAACAACAAAAATGACTACGTGGTTGGAGAGTAACTTATCCAATAGAACCTAGAGAGTGTTCTTCACCGGAAGCTTCTCTAACATCAGATATGTACAGTGTGGTATCCCTCAGGGCAGTTGGCTTCGGCAGTTAACTTTTCATTTTTACAAATGATTTGCCTCGTCTTTAAAGAAGCTAAAATTACTATGTTGACGGATTACTACACACATCAGAACCTACAGCCAGTGAGCTCACAGACTCTTAGCAAGGAGTTACAGTCAGTGTCAGAATGGATAATTAACAATAAACTGGTCTTAAATACATATAAAAACCAAAAGCATTGTATTTGGTTCAAAGCATTCTCTTAGACCTAAACCTAAGGTGAACCTGTGCATGAAGGGTGTGACCATTGAACAACTTGAAAAAGCTGAACTCCTAGGAGTAACATTGGATTGTCAGTAATCATGGTAAAGTCCAATCCAAGTCTCCGACCACTACCTTGTATCCTTTTCCCTCTTGCTCTCATCCAACACTTCCCACACTGCCCCTACTCTGATAGTATCGCGCCGTCCCAATCTTCGCTCTCTCTCCCCCGCTACTCTCTCCTCTTCCATCCTATCATCTCTTCCCTCTGCTCAAACCTTCTCCAACCTATCTCCTGATTCTGCCTCCTCAACCCTCCTCTCCTCCCTTTCTGCATCCCTTGATTCTCTATGTCCCCTATCCTCCAGGCCGGCTCGGTCCTCCCCTCCTGCTCCGTGGCTCGACGACTCATTGCGAGCTCACAGAACAGGGCTCCGGGCAGCCGAGCGGAAATGGAGGAAAACTCGCCTCCCTGCGGACCTGGCATCCTTTCACTCCCTCCTCTCTACATTTTCCTCTTCTGTCTCTGCTGCTAAAGCCACTTTCTACCACTCTAAAGTCCAAGCATCTGCCTCTAACCCTAGGAAGCTCTTTGCCACCTTCTCCTCCCTCCTGAATCCTCCCCCCTCCTCCCTCTCTGCAGATGACTTCGTCAACCATTTTGAAAAGAAGGTCGACGACATCCGATCCTCGTTTGCTAAGTCAAACGACACCGCTGGTTCTGCTCACACTGCCCTACCCTGTGCTCTGACCTCTTTCTCCCCTCTCTCTCCAGATGAAATCTCGCGTCTTGTGACGGCCGGCCGCCCAACAACCTGCCCGCTTGACCCTATTCCCTCCTCTCTTCTCCAGACCATTTCCGGAGACCTTCTCCCTTACCTCACCTCGCTCATCAACTCATCCCTGACCGCTGGCTACGTCCCTTCCGTCTTCAAGAGAGCGAGAGTTGCACCCCTTCTGAAAAAACCTACACTCGATCCCTCCGATGTCAACAACTACAGACCAGTATCCCTTCTTTCTTTTCTCTCCAAAACTCTTGAACGTGCCGTCCTTGGCCAGCTCTCCCGCTATCTCTCTCAGAATGACCTTCTTGATCCAAATCAGTCAGGTTTCAAGACTAGTCATTCAACTGAGACTGCTCTTCTCTGTATCACGGAGGCCCTCCGCACTGCTAAAGCTAACTCTCTCTCCTCTGATCTCATCCTTCTAGACCTATCGGCTGCCTTCGATACTGTGAACCATCAGATCCTCCTCTCCACCCTCTCCGAGTTGGGCATCTCCGGCGCGGCCCACGCTTGGATTGTGTCCTACCTGACAGGTCGCTCCTACCAGGTGGCGTGGCGAGAATCTGTCTCCTCACCACGCGCTCTCACCACTGGCGTCCCCAGGGCTCTGTTCTAGGCCCTCTCCTATTCTCGCTATACACCAAGTCACTTGGCTCTGTCATAACCTCACATGGTCTCTCCTATCATTGCTATGCAGACGACACACAATTAATCTTCTCCTTTCCCCTTCTGATGACCAGGTGGCGAATCGCATCTCTGCATGTCTGGCAGACATATCAGTGTGGATGACGGATCACCACCTCAAGCTGAACCTCGGCAAGACGGAGCTGCTCTTCCTCCCGGGAAGGTCTGCCCGTTCCATGATCTCGCCATCACGGTTGACAACTCCATTGTGTCCTCCTCCCAGAGCGCTAAGAACCTTGGCGTGATCCTGGACAACACCCTGTCGTTCTCAACTAACATCAAGGCGGTGGCCCGTTCTTGTAGGTTCATGCTCTACAACATCCGCAGAGTACGACCCTGCCTCACACAGGAAGCGGCGCAGGTCCTAATCCAGGCACTTGTCATCTCCCGTCTGGATTACTGCAACTCGCTGTTGGCTGGGCTCCCTGCCTGTGCCATTAAACCCCTACAACTCATCCAGAACGCCGCAGCCCGTCTGGTGTTCAACCTTCCCAAGTTCTCTCACGTCACCCCGCTCCTCCGCTCTCTCCACTGGCTTCCAGTTGAAGCTCGCATCCGCTACAAGACCATGGTGCTTGCCTACGGAGCTGTGAGGGGAACGGCACCTCAGTACCTCCAGGCTCTGATCAGGCCCTACACCCAAACAAGGGCACTGCGTTCATCCACCTCTGGCCTGCTCGCCTCCCTACCACTGAGGAAGTACAGTTCCCGCGCAGCCCAGTCAAAACTGTTCGCTGCTCTGGCCCCCCAATGGTGGAACAAACTCCCTCACGACGCCAGGACAGCGGAGTCAATCACCACCTTCCGGAGACACCTGAAACCCCACTTCTTTCAGGAATACATAGGATAGGATAAAGTAATCCTTCTCACCCCCTCCCCCCTTAAAAGATTTAGATGCACTATTGTAAAGTGGCTGTTCCACGATGTCTTAAGGTGAACGCACCAATTTGTAAGTCGCTCTGGATAAGAGCGTCTGCTAAATGACTTAAATGTAAATGTAAATGTAAAGTTATTGACAAAGTTGGTGTGAAGATGGGGAGAGGAATGTCTGTTTTAAAAATAAGTTCTGCGTTTTGATACAAAGATAAACTGTACAAGTTGTTCAGGCTCTGATCTTGTCCCATCTTGATTTCTGTCCAGTAATATGGTCAGGTGCAGCTAAAAACCAAGCACAGCTGTCTCAAAACAAAGCAGCAAAACTTGCCCTTAACTGAAAAGACAGAACTAAACATCAACATGCATGATAGTATTTCATGGTTGAGGAGAAATTGAATACTTCACTTATAGTCTAAGAAACATTGGTTTCAAAATGCGTAACCACTTGCAAAAACTTCAAACAGATATACAATGCCTTCGGGGAAAGTATTCAGACACCTTGACTTCTTCCACATTTTGTTATGTTACAGCCTTATTCTAAAAATGATCAAATTGTTTTTTTCTCTCATCAATCTACACATAATAACCCATAATGAGGTTTGAATATAAAACTTTATTTTGAATTGAATGAAATATCTTTAGTTGTTCTTGTCTATAACTGTTCTGTACTTTGTCATGTATTTGAATGTTTTATGTGGACCCTGTAAGGGATTTAAGGAGAGGCGAGAAGGATCGGAGGACCAATATGTGGCGTGGTAAGTGTCCATGGTTCTTTTAATAAGAAATATTACACATGAACACGACTGAAATACAAAAACAATAAATGTGGAACTAACGAAACCCAAAACAGTACCGTGTGGTGAAAAACACAGACACGGAAACAAACACCCACAAACAAACAGTGAAACCCAGGCTACCTAAGTATGATTCTCAATCAGAGACACCTAATGACACCTGCCTCTGATTGATAACCATAATAGGCCGAAACATAGAAATCCCCAAATCATAGAAAAACAAACATAGACTGCCCACCCCAACTCACGCCCTGACCATACTAAATAATGACAAAAACAAAGGAAATAAAGGTCAGAACGTGACAGTACCCCCCCCAAAGGTGCGGACTCCGGCCGCAAAACCTTAACCTATAGGGGAGGGTCTGGGTGGGCGTCTGTCCGCGGTGGCGGCTCTGGCACGGGAAGCGGACCCCACTTCACCACAGTCTTTCTCTGCCTCATTGTCCGCCTCCGTGGCCTCCTAAACATGGCGACCCTGCTAAATGGCCCCACTGGACTGAGGGGCAGCTCGGGACTGAGGGGCAGCTCAGGACTGACTGAGGACCCTGGCGGATCCTGGCTGACTGGCGGATCCTGGCTGGCGGATCCTGGCTGACTGGCGGCTCTGGCGGATCCTGGCAGCTCCGGACAGCCGGGAGACTCCGGAAGCGCCGGACAGGCGGGAGACTCCGGGCCGGACAGGCGGGAGACGCCGGACAGGCGGGAACACCTGTAGGGAGGAGACAGAGAGACAGCCTGGTGCGTGGGGCTGCCACAGGACACACCAGGCTGGGGAAACCTCCAGGCGGCTTGGTGTTAAGAGGAGGGCACCTGAAGGACCGGGCTGTGGGGGAGCACTGGAGCACAGCCTTGGCACCACTCCCCCGGGCTGGATCACTACTCTAGCCCGGACCCTCCAGAGCGCAGGCACAGGTTGAACCAGGCTGTGGGTAAGCACGGGAGATCTAGTGCCTACTACGCGCACCTCTCCCTTAGGCTCCACTCCCACATTTGCCCAGCACGAGCGGAGCGCAGGCGTAGGACGCACTGCACCCTCCCAGCGCCCCGGAGACACAGTACGCAGAGCCGGCGCAGGATACCCTGGACCGAAACTGCGTACCGGCGACCAGACACGCTGAGCAGGCACCATACGCCCTGGCTCGATGCCCACACTCGCATGACACTTTCGGGGGGCTGCCCTATAGCGCACCGGGCTATGGGCACGTACTGGCGACACCGTACGCTTAACCGCATAACACGGTGCCTGACCAGTAACGCGCTGCTTATAATAAGCACGAGGAGTGAGCTCAGGTCTGCTACCTGGCTTAGCCCCACACCTCGTGTGTCCCCCCCAAAAATGTTTGGGGCTGCCTCTCGTACCTGTCGCGCTGCTGTGCTGCCTACTCATATTGCCGCCGCTCAGCTTTCACTGCCGCCAGCTCTGCTTTGGGGCGACGATATTCCCCAGCCTGTGCCCAGGGTCCTTCTCTGTTCAAAATCTCCTCCCATGTCCAGGAGTCCTGTGATGCTGGCCGCTGTTGTTGCTGTTGCTGTCGTCGCTGTCTGTTACCACGCCGCTTGGTCCTTGGTTGGTGGGTGTTTCTGTAAGTGATTTCCTCCTCGAGGCGAGAAGGATCGGAGGACCAATATGCGGCGTGGTAAGTGTCCATGCTTCTTTTAATAAGAAATACTACACATGAACACGACTAAAATACAAAAACAATAAATGTGGAACGAACGAAACCCAAAACAGTACCGTGTGGTAAAAAACACAGACACAGAAACAAACACCCACAAACAAACAGTGAAACCCAGGCTACCTAAGTATGATTCTCAATCAGAGACAACTAATGACACCTACCTCTGATTGAGAACCATACTAGGCCGAAAGATTGAAATCCCCAAATCATAGAAAAACAAACAGACTGCCCACCCCAAATCACGCCCTGACCATACTAAATAATGACAAAAACAAAGGAAATAAAGGTCAGAACGTGACAGACCCCAGGAAGAGTAGTTGCATGTGCAGTAGCTCATGGGGATCCTAATAAACTAAAAGGTATCATTCCACACATTCACGTAACTGTGAAAAGGTGTTGCTGGGGTATTTCCACCATTACCACTGAAAAGAGCAGCACAGTGGAGTAAGGGATGTTGCATGGGTTTCTTCTGAGATTTCACAACAGGGAGGAGAGCGAGATATTAAGAGAGGGCGAGAGCAATACATGGCTTGAGTGCTAAATATTGAATGAGGGAGAGAGATAAATATTTAGGGGGGTGGGGGGGCAATGGAGAAAACCCAAGATTCAAAACAAAATAACAGTTTGTTAGCAGGGTGCAGAGGGAATGCCCGTTTACTGGAGTGCAGAAAGATATGGAGAGACAAAGGTTGCAACCTATAATTTTAATTTCCTATGGGACGGGCAATGGAGCATGAGTTTGATCAAGATCTTTGGCCCTGCCCGAGGGAAGAGGAGCATCTCACGGATGTTAGCTTTCACTCAGGTGAACTCAGTGACTTCAATATAAAACTGTAAAATGCAGACAGGGCCAAGGACCCTGATAAGGTTACCAACAGTGATTAACTGCAAACAGCTGTGCCAGTCCCTGGAAGTGTGACCTAAATGATGCTGATTAAACCGCTATAAGGACATCACCAATAGCCGTGTCCGCACAGGGTGACCTAAGCTAAACTGTTGTTTGCCAGTATAAAATTAGGTATGGGTTTAGACATCTAATGTCACATAGCAGGATTCTCTTTCCAAGGGACTCTTGACTAGACAATAAAGGACTCGGACACTAGGTTTAATGACTCGACTACATCACTGGTTTAGACATCAGTGTTCGTGTTGCAGTTCTCTTTGTCCTGGGAATTTGTCGTCAACATACAGTTGAAGTCGGAAGTTTACATATACAGTGGGGCAAAAAAGTATTTAGTCAGCCACAAATTGTGCAAGTTCTCCCACTTAAAAAGATGAGACAGGCCTGTAATTTTCATCATATGTACACTTCAACTATGACAGACAAAATAAGAAAATCACATTGTAGGATTTTTAATGAATTTATTTGCAAATTATGGTGGAAAATAAGTATTTGGTCACCAACAAACAAGCAAGATTTCTGGCTCTCACAGACCTGTAAATTATTTTAGAGGCTCCTCTGTCCTCCACTCGTTACCTGTATTAATGGCACCTGTTTGAACTTGTTATCAGTATAAAAGACACCTGTCCACAACCTCAAACAGCCACACTCCAAACTCCACTATGGCCAAGACCAAAGAGCTGTCAAAGGACACCAGAAACAAAATTGTAGACCTGCACCAGGCTGGGAAGACTGAATCTGCAATAGGTAAGCAGCTTGGTTTGAAGAAATCAACTGTGGGAGCAATTATTAGGAATTGGAAGACATACAAGACCACTGATAATCTCCCTCGATCTGGGGCTCCACGCAAGATCTCACCCCGTGGAGTCAAAATGATCACAAGAACGGTGAGCAAAAATCCCAGAACCACATGGGGGGACCTAGTGAATGACCTGCAGAGAGCTGGGACCAAAGTAACAAAGCCTACCATCAGTAACACACTACGCCGCCAGGGACTCAAATCCTGCAGTGCCAGACGTGTCCCCCTGCTTAAGCCAGTACATGTCCAGGCCCATCTGAAGTTTGCTAGAGAGCATTTGGATGATCCAGAAGAAGATTGGGAGAATGTCATATAAATCAAAAAATATAACTTTTTGGTAAAAACTCAACTCGTTGTGTTTGGAGGACAAAGAATGCTGAGTTGCATCCAAAGAACACCATACCTACTGTGAAGCATGGGGGTGGAAACATCATGCTTTGGGGCTGTTTTTCTGCAAAGGGACCAGGACGACTGATCCGTGTAAAGGAAAGAATGAATGGGGCCATGTATCGTGAGATTTTGAGTAAAAACCTCCTTCCATCAGCAAGGGCATTGAAGATGAAACGTGGCTGGGTCTTTCAGCATGACAATGATCCCAAACACACCGCCCGGGCAACGAAGGAGTAGCTTCGTAAGAAGCATTTCAAGGTCCTGGAGTGGTCTAACCAGTCTCCAGATCTCAACCTCATAGAAAATCTTTGGAGGGAGTTGAAAGTCCGTGTTGCCCAGCAACAGCCCCAAAATATCACTGCTCTAGAGGAGATCTGCATGGAGGAATGGGCCAAAATACCAGCAACAGTGTGTGAAAACATTGAGAAGACTTACAGAAAACGTTTGACCTCTGTCATTGCCAACAAAGGGTATATAACAAAGTATTGAGATAAACTTTTGTTATTGACCAAATACTTATTTTCCACCATAATTTGCAAATAAATAAATTAAAAATCCTACAATAGGATTTTCTGGATTTTTTCCCCTCATTTTGTCTGTCATAGTTGAAGTGTACCTATGATGAAAATTACAGGCCTCTCCCATCTTTTTAAGTGGGAGAACTTGCACAATTGGTGGCTGACTAAATACTTTTTTGCCCCACTGTACTTAGGTTGGAGTCATTAAAACGTATTTTTCAACCACTCCACAAATGTCTTGTTATGTTTCTTGATGCATTTCAAGGCCTACCTTCAAACTCCGTGCCTCTTGGCTTGACATCATGGGAAAATCAAAAATAAATCAGCCAAGACCTCAGGAAGAAAATTGTAGACCTCCACAAATCTGGTTCATCCTTGGGAGCAATTTCCAAACGCCTGAAGGCACCACGTTCATCTGTACAAACAGTAGTACGCAAGTATAAACACAATGGGATCACGCAGCCGTCATACCGCTCAGGAAGGAGACGCATTCTGTCTCCAAGAGATGAACGTACTTTGGTGCGAAAAGTGCAAATCAATCCCAGAACAACAGCAAAGGACCTTGCGAAGATGCTGGAGGAAACAGGTACAAAAGTATCTATATCCACAGCAAAAACTAGTCCTATATCGACATAACCTGAAAGGCCGCATAGCAAGGAAGAAGCCACTGCTCCAAAACAGCCATAAAAAAGTCAGACTACGGTTCACAACTGCACATGGGGACAAAGATAGTACTTTTTGGAGAAATGTCCTCTGGTCTGATGAAACAAAATAGAACTGTTTGGCCATAATGAACATCGTGATGTTTGGAGGAAAAATGCTTGCAAGCCAAAGAACACCATTCCAACCATGAAGCACAGGGGTGGCAACATCATGTTGTGGGGGTGCTTTGCTGCAGGAGGGACTGGTGTACTTCACAAAATAGATGACATCATGAGGTAGGAAAATTAAGTGGATATATTGAAGCAACATCAAGACATCAGTCAGGAAGCTTGGTCGCAAAAATGGACAATGACACCAAGCATACTTCCAAAGTTGTGGCAAAATGGCTTAAGGGCAACAAAGTCAAGGTATTGGAGTAACCATCACAAATCCCTGACCTAAACCCCATAGAAAATGTGTGGGCAGAACTGAAAAAGCGTGTGCGAGCACACCAGCTCTGTCAGGAAGAATAGGTCAAAATTTACCCAACTTATTGTGGGTAGCTTGTGGAAGGCTACCCAAAATGTTAAAGGCAATGCTACCAAATACTGACCCACTGAGAGTGTGATGAAATAAATAAAAGCTGAAATAAATCATTCTCTGCTATTTTTCTGACATTTCACAATCTTAAAATAAAGTGGTGATCCTAAGTGACCTAAGACAAGGATTTTTTTTTACCAGGATTAAATGTCAGGAATTGTGTAAAACTGAGTTTAAATGTATTTGGCTAAGGTGTATGTAAACTTCCGACTTCAACAAGCAACTTCCAACCTTCCACCGGCCCAGGACAGATATCCTTTTGATCAAGCGGGATCCAGGAGGGAAGGAAGACAACCCAGGACAAAATTAGAGCTTAAACCCAGGAATCACAGCTGCCAGAGAAGGCTGTCCCGTGCCGTGTAGCTCAGTTGGTAGAGCATTGCGCAACATTAGGGTTGTGGGTTCAATTCCCACAGGGAACCAGTACAATAATGTATTCACTCAATAGTGTAAATCGCTCTGGAGTAGAGTGTCTGCTAAAATGATTTCTTTTTAAATAAGCGCAAACACAATACAGATCAAATCAAAGTTTGTTGCATACCCTGATTAGCAGTGAAATGCTTTTGTTTAAATATATATATATATCTAAATTATACAAATCTAAATGTAACTTCTATTGCCATTGTGAACTATGTAAAAATAGCCTACAAAGCCAACAAATAAAAAATATTTCAGCCTGCAGGTAGAAAATAACCTGACAAAAATAAATCACAATAGCTATGTGTGGCCTGCCTGTCTGCAAGGAACTCTAAATATTGTATCAACTATCAATTTGGTCTAGCAACAAAGCTTGTACTAACAGACTTGCAACATTGTATAAAATATCCTGGATCCTCAGTTTCCTGCATCAGTGACCCCCGGTCTGACATAGCGGTCTGCTATTTGGGCAAGGGATAAGAAGTAATCATTTTATGATGTTTCCATCGGATCAGAGCATGGCATTGTTTTTCTCCCTTTCAAGCCAAGTGGTTATTGAAAGGGGGAGAGCTAGGCTACATTGAGGAACTATTGTCATTCTCAGTGGATGTAAAAACAGACTTTGTTTACTTCCTGTTTGAGGTGGGGGGAAAAAATACTTTCAGAACCTCCACAGCTCATTAGTGGTGGTGAGTGAAGACAATCAGAAACACTACCAGATCCCCAAATGAGCACATTTATAAGCCTACATTTGCCTACTTCTATACGTAATGAGGTGCGCGTCCTTACTCAACATTCCCAGCAGCGCTCCAAACAAAACATAATAAATTAACTCGTAATTGGAATGGTATAAGCCAAAAACACAAGCGGAGCCTATGTTGTGCACTCCGCAAACAACGTGCCCACGCCAACAATGAGAACTGTAAATGACTGTGGTAATAATAATAATAATAATAATATATTTAATGCATTAACAGAAATTACAATAACCAAAAACATTGTAGATTAGAAAATACGGGAATTGAACTGATGACTTCCGGGTTGGAGCGAGCGGTCGCATCCGCGCTTCGGTCTGCAGGTTGTATAACTTTTCATTACATTTCATTACATTTCATTATAGTACAACGGTTTGATTTGTCTAATCTTAGCAATTTCTTCTTAGCTAGCTACATAGCCGTCTTTGTATCAAAGATAATTGCGTAATTATCGTATTTCGTCGTCCTCCTATCTGCCCAGCAGCTAGCCAGCTAGCTAACGTTCACCGTCTACCGTAGCACTGTAGTAACTATCACACTCAACTGAACGACTTGATTAGTGTAGTGTTAGCTAGCTACATAGTTGTCTTTGCTGTCTTCGTATCCAAGATAATTGTGTAGTTTAGAGTGTGTAGTTTTAGAGTGATTATCTTAATTTACCGAGGTTAGCTAGCCAGCTATTTGTCGTCCTTAACGTAGGAGTCACTCCTAGCTAGCCAACAGCTAGCCAACGTCTACTGAATAGAACTTTCGCATTCCGGTCGCATTCCGCTTCGCTCCACAGGTAGTATCACATTTTCATTTCATTTCATTACAGTCCCAACGGTGTGATTTGTGATAGCCGTCTTTGTTTCAAAGATAATTGTGTAGTCTAGAGCGATTTTCTAGGTTAGCTAGCCAGCTATTGTCGTTCTTTTAACGCAACGTAACGTAATCAACACTGCTAGCTAGCCAGCTAGCCCCCGAATAGCAGCATTGTAGAAACTTTACACTCAACGGAACGACTTGATTAGTGTAGTGTCAACAACGCAGCCACTGCCAGCTAGCCTACAAAGTCAACAACGCAGCCACTGCCAGCTAGCCTACAAAGTCAACAACGCAGCCACTGCCAGCTAGCCTACCTCAGCAGTACTGTATCATTTTAATCATTTTAGTCAATTAGATTCTTGCTACGTAAGCTTAACTTTCTGAACATTCGAGACGTGTAGTCCACTTGTCATTCCAATCTCCTTTGCATTAGCGTAGCCTCTTCTCTAGCCTGTCAACTATGTGTCTGTCTATCCCTGTTCTCTCCTCTCTGCACAGACCATACAAACGCTCCACACCGCGTGGCCGCGGCCACCCTAATCTGGTGGTCCCAGCGCGCACGACCCACGTGGAGTTCCAGGTCTCCGGTAGCCTCTGGAACTGCCGATCTGCGGCCAACAAGGCAGAGTTCATCTCAGCCTATGCCTCCCTCCAGTCCCTCGACTTCTTGGCACTGACGGAAACATGGATCACCACAGACAACACCGCTACTCCTACTACTGCTCTCTCTTCGTCCGCCCACGTGTTCTCGCACACCCCGAGAGCTTCTGGTCAGCGGGGTGGTGGCACCGTGATCCTCATCTCTCCCAAGTGGTCATTCTCTCTTTCTCCCCTTACCCATCTGTCTATCGCCTCCTTTGAATTCCATGCTGTCACAGTTACCAGCCCTTTCAAGCTTAACATCCTTATCATTTATCGCCCTCCAGGTTCCCTCGGAGAGTTCATCAATGAGCTTGATGCCTTGATAAGCTCCTTTCCTGAGGACGGCTCACCTCTCACAGTTCTGGGCGACTTTAACCTCCCCACGTCTACCTTTGACTCATTCCTCTCTGCCTCCTTCTTTCCACTCCTCTCCTCTTTTGACCTCACCCTCTCACCTTCCCCCCTACTCACAAGGCAGGCAATACGCTCGACCTCATCTTTACTAGATGCTGTTCTTCCACTAACCTCATTGCAACTCCCCTCCAAGTCTCCGACCACTACCTTGTATCCTTTTCCCTCTCGCTCTCATCCAACACTTCCCACACTTCCCACACTGCCCCTACTCGGATGGTATCGCGCCGTCCCAACCTTCGCTCTCTCTCCCCCGCTACTCTCTCCTCTTCCATCCTATCATCTCTTCCCTCTGCTCAAACCTTCTCCAACCTATCTCCTGATTCTGCCTCCTCAACCCTCCTCTCCTCCCTTTCTGCATCCTTTGACTCTCTATGTCCCCTATCCTCCAGGCCGGCTCGGTCCTCCCCTCCCGCTCCGTGGCTCGACGACTCATTGCGAGCTCACAGAACAGGGCTCCGGGCAGCCGAGCGGAAATGGAGGAAAACTCGCCTCCCTGCGGACCTGGCATCCTTTCACTCCCTCCTCTCTACATTTTCCTCCTCTGTCTCTGCTGCTAAAGCCACTTTCTACCACTCTAAATTCCAAGCATCTGCCTCTAACCCTAGGAAGCTCTTTGCCACCTTCTCCCCCCTCTTGAATCCCCCTCCTCCTCCCTCTCTGCAGATGACTTCGTCAACCATTTTGAAAAGAAGGTCGACGACATCCGATCCTCGTTTGCTAAGTCAAACGACACCGCTGGTTCTGCTCACACTGCCCTACCCTGTGCTCTGACCTCTTTCTCCCCTCTCTCTCCAGATGAAATCTTGCGTCTTGTGGCGACCGGCCGCCCAACAACCTGCCCGCTCGACCCTATCCCCTCTCTTCTCCAGACAATTTCCGGTGACCTTCTCCCTTACCTCACCTCGCTCATCAACTCATCCCTGACCGCTGGCTACGTCCCTCCCGTCTTCAAGAGAGCGAGAGTTGCACCCCTTCTGAAAAAACCTACACTCGATCCCTCCGATGTCAACAACTACAGACCAGTATCCCTTCTTTCTTTTCTCTCCAAAACTCTTGAACGTGCCGTCCTTGGCCAGCTCTCCCGCTATCTCTCTCAGAATGACCTTCTTGATCCAAATCAGTCAGGTTTCAAGACTAGTCATTCAACTGAGACTGCTCTTCTCTGTATCACGGAGGCACTCCGCACTGCTAAAGCTAACTCTCTCTCCTCTGCTCTCATCCTTCTAGACCTATCGGCTGCCTTCGATACTGTGAACCATCAGATCCTCCTCTCCACCCTCTCCGAGTTGGGCATCTCCGGCGCGGCCCATGCTTGGATTGCGTCCTACCTGACAGGTCGCTCCTACCAGGTGGCGTGGCGAGAATCTGTCTCCTCACCACGCGCTCTCACCACTGGTGTCCCCCAGGGCTCTGTTCTAGGCCCTCTCCTATTCTCGCTATACACCAAGTCACTTGGCTCTGTCATAACCTCACATGGTCTCTCCTATCATTGCTATGCAGACGACACACAATTAATCTTCTCCTTTCCCCCTCTGATGACCAGGTGGCGAATCGCATCTCTGCATGTCTGGCAGACATATCAGTGTGGATGACGGATCACCACCTCAAGCTGAACCTCGGCAAGACGGAGCTGCTCTTCCTCCCGGGGAAGGACTGCCCGTTCCATGATCTCGCCATCACGGTTGACAACTCCATCGTGTCCTCCTCCCAGAGCGCTAAGAACCTTGGCGTGATCCTGGACAACACCCTGTCGTTCTCAACTAACATCAAGGCGGTGGCCCGTTCCTGTAGGTTCATGCTCTACAACATCCGCAGAGTACGACCCTGCCTCACACAGGAAGCGGCGCAGGTCCTAATCCAGGCACTTGTCATCTCCCGTCTGGATTACTGCAACTCGCTGTTGGCTGGGCTCCCTGCCTGTGCCATTAAACCCCTAGAACTCATCCAGAACGCCGCAGCCCGTCTGGTGTTCAACCTTCCCAAGTTCTCTCACGTCACCCCGCTCCTCCGCTCTCTCCACTGGCTTCCAGTTGAAGCTCGCATCCGCTACAAGACCATGGTGCTTGCCTACGGAGCTGTGAGGGGAACGGCACCTCAGTACCTCCAGGCTCTGATCAGGCCCTACACCCAAACAAGGGCACTGCGTTCATCCACCTCTGGCCTGCTCGCCTCCCTACCACTGAGGAAGTCCAGTTCCCGCTCAGCCCAGTCAAAACTGTTCGCTGCTCTGGCCCCCCAATGGTGGAACAAACTCCCTCACGACGCCAGGACAGCGGAGTCAATCACCACCTTCCGGAGACACCTGAAACCCCACCTCTTTAAGGAATACCTAGGATAGGATAAAGTAATCCTTCTCACCCCCCCCCTTAAAAGACTTAGATGCACTATTGTAAAGTGGCTGTTCCACTGGATGTCATAAGGTGAAAGCACCAATTTGTAAGTCGCTCTGGATAAGAGCGTCTGCTAAATGACTTAAATGTAAATGTAAATGTTAAATGTATTAATGGTGTGCCACCCCAGTGACCCCCGCAATGGATTCATCTACTGAGACTGCCATCAATCAAGATGTGACAATATATTTTGGGGCAACTGCCTGACAAAAAAAAAATGATTGGCCGGTAGGCTGTTGGTCGACCAAACAATCGACCAGCCGACTGAATTGGGTCAGCCCTAATAGGCATTATGGACAATATACAGTGGGAAAATATTTAGAACCCTTCCCTTTTTCCACATTTTGTAACGTTACAGCCTTATTCTAAAATGGATTAGACACATTTTTCTCCTCATCAATCTACACACAATACCACAATCTACCGCATGGCGCAGCAAAAACCATGCCATGAGGTCGAAGGAATGGTCCGTAGAGCTCCGTGACAGGAATGTGTCCAGGCACAGATCTGGGAAAGGGTCCCAAAAAATAGCTGCAGCATTGAAGGTCTCCAAAAACACAGTGGCCTCCATCATTCTATAATGGAAGAAGTTTGGAACCACCAAGACTCTACCCAGAGCTGGCCGCCCGGCCAAACAGAGCAATCAGGGGAGAAGGGCCTTGGTCAGGGAGGTGACCAAGAACCGATGGTAAATCTGACAGAGCTCTAGAGTTCCTCTGTAGACATGGGAGATCATTCCAGAAGGACTACCATCTCTGCAGCACTCCACCAAATCAGGCCATTATGGTAGTGGCCAGACGGAAGGAGTGGCTTTGGGACAAGATTCTGAATGTCCTTGAGTGGAGCCCAGCCACAGCACGGACTTGAACCCGATCGAACATCTCTGGAGAGATATGAAAATAGCTGTGTAGCGACACGTCCCGTCCAACCTGACAAAGCTTGAGAAGATCTGCTGAGAACAATGGGAGAAACTGCCCAAATACAGGTGTGCCAAGCTTGTATCGTCATATCTAAGAAGACTAGGCTGTAATCACTGCCAAAGGTGCTTCAACATAGAACTGAGTAAAGGCTCTGAATACTTATGTTTAATGTGAGATATATATATACACACGCAAACATTTCTAAAAAACAGTTTTTACTTTGTCATTATGGTGTGTAGATTGAGGGGGAAAAAACGTATTTCATCCATTTTAGAATAAGGCTGTAGCGTAACAAAATGTGGAAACAGGGAAGTGGTCTGAATACTTTCCGAATACATTGTATAAGTAGGAAAAAAGGTTTGTACAGGAGTAGTTACATACACTGAACAAAAATAGAAATGTAACATGTAAAAAGTGTTTGTCCCATGTTTCATAAGCTGAAATAGAAGATCCCAGAAATACACACAAAAATCTTACTCATCTCAAATGTGAACAAATTTGTTTAAATCCCTGTTAGTGAGCATTTTAACTTTGTCAAAATATTTATCTTTTTTTATTTAACTCGGCAAGTCAGTTATTAAGAACAAATTATTATTTACAATGACGGCAGTGGGTTAACTGCATTGTACAGGGGCAGAACAACAGACTTTTACCTTGTCAGCTCGGGATTCGATCCAGCAACATTTTGGTTACTGGCCCACGCTCTAACCTCTTATATATGCGGGTGTGAGGCCGGTTAGACGTACTAATAAATTCTCTAAAACAACGTTGGAGGCGGCTTATTGTAGAGAAATTACCATTACAAATGATCTGGCAACAGCACAAGCCCACGTGCTAGTGAGTATCCAGCTAATATTTAAAGTCGAGCCAACTTGGATCTATTTGCTAGTTGAATAGTTATAAACACACCCTTCTGTCCTTCTCCAACTGTTTGAAGAGCATGCTAGCCTGTCCACTTTGCTCAGATGTTGAAATTGCACTTCTCAGAATGAGAAAGACTTGCCAATTCCTTATATAATAGTATATAATTCCTGTGCCCAAAGTAACTGAACGACTACCGACCAGTAGTGCTTCGAGAGGCTAGTCAAAGATCCATGTCACCTCCTACCTCCCGGACACACTCGACCCTCTCCAATTCGCTTGCCACCCTGACAGATCCACGGACGAAACAGTCACACAGCCCCTTGCCAACTGGACAAAAGGAATGCATATTTGAGGAAGCTGTTCATCGACTACAGTTCGGCCTTCAATACCATAGTGCCATATAAGAGCATTACAAAGCTCACAGCACTGGGTCTGAACTCCTACCTATGCAACTGGGGCCTGGACTTCCTGATGCGCCGCCCCCAGGTGGTGAAGGTAGGCAACATTACCACCTAGACACTGATTCACAACACGGGGCTCCACAACGGTGCGTCCTCAGTCCGCTCCTGTATTCCCTGTATACCCACGACTGCATGGCCTCAAACTTGTTCGCTGATGACAACAGTAGTATAGCCTGATTACCAACAGCGACGAGACAGCCTATAGGGAGAAGGTAGGCACTCTGACGGCGTGGTGCCAGGTAAACAACCTCTCCCACAAAGCAGCCGATTGTAGACTTTAGGAACCAGGCTGGACAGGCGTACACATCTCAGAGAAGCTGAAATAGTGTAACCACACGGACACCGTGGAGAAGGCGGAAACGACAGCGACTCTTCAACCTCAGAATGCTGAAATAATCTGCCTGTCCCCGAGGGCCCTCACAGTGTTCTATAGGAGCACCATCAAGAGCTCAATGTTGGGTTGCATCACAGCCTGGTATGGCAACTCCACCGCAAAGCGCTTCAGAGGGTGATGAGTCCAGCCGAACGCACCATTGGATGCACACACTGCCTGCCCAACAAGACACCTACAACACCAGTCGCAAGATCATCAGGGACACAAGCAACGCCCTGTTCTTCAGGCTTCAAATCACTCAGATGCAGGCAGTATAGGAGCATCATGGCAAAAAGTGGAAGACTGGCCAATAGTCTCTACCCCAACACCATAAGGCTGCTGAATAGCCACCACTAGTCAGCTACCTGCTCCCCACTACGGACATTCACCCCCACTACCTCCCCGAATGACATTAAATCACTGTTGCAGCAGTTAATATGGATGTTATTTTTTTCTTAATTTGAATTTTTATTGTTTCCATTTCACTTGGTCCCTTCAAATGGTCATGCTGCTCCCCTTATGGTCATTACCCCACACCCCCAAAACAGTCTTCACTCTGCCTCCACCCCAATGAACATTATTTATTCAACACTGATGCAATTATGTACGTAGTGCCATTTCCATCTCCATTGTGTTTAAAAATAAATTAAAAATATACCATTTTCATTATTTTATTTCACCTAGTCCTGCATGTTGGAGCTTTGGCGCCTAAGATTTTCACTGTACCTTGCAATCACACCTGCAACCCTGTACATGTGACTATTAAACACTATCTGAATTTCATTGCATATTTATAAAAACAGACTAGACAACCCTAGTTTTTTTTTGGGGGGGGGGGGGGGGTGTTAGAATACCATTTTGGTATTTTGTATATAGTTATTTGTTTCAAAATGTATACCTTCACCAATTTGGCCACTTGGGTACATTTGGGCTACTTGTGTGGGACACCTGGGTGACTTCATGATAAATGTCATGTATAGCACACTCATTTTGGAAGTTATCATTCTGAAACTTTGCACAAGTACTGTTGCCCTCTTATATTTTTCACTGAAATTGTCCCCATCATCCTATCTGAATGTTTGTTTTATCTTGTTAATTTTAAAGATACAAAAATAAAAACGTATGTTTTTTTTCATTGTTTTATCTAAACCAGATCTATTGTGTGTTATTCTCCTACATTCAATTCACATTTACACAAACTTCAGAGTGTTTTCTTTCAAATGGTACCAAGAATATGCATATCCTTGGTTCTGTGCCTGAGCTACAGGCTGTTAGATTTGGGAATGTCTTCAGGCGAAAATTGCAAAGTAGGGGGGGAGCAGCAAGAGGATTTAAGCTCTGTCAGGTTGAATGGGGAGCGTCGCTGCAGAGTTTTGCCGAATCAGCTTAAAGTCTGGGCTCTGGCTGAGCCACTCAAGGACATTGAGACTTGTCCCGAAGCCACTCCTGCGTTGTCTTGGCTGTGTGCTTAGGGTCGTTATCCTGTTGGAAGGTGAACCATCACCATTGTCTGAAGTCCTGAGCGCTCTGGAGCAGGTATTCATCAAGGATCGCTCTGTACTTAGCTCCGTTCATCTTTCCCTCGATCCTGACTAGTCTCACTTTCCTTGCCGCCGAAAATCATCCCCACAGCATGATGCTGCTTCCACGACCATGCTTCACCGTAGGGATGGTGCTTGGTTTCCTCCAGACGTGATGCTTGGAATTAAGGCCAAAGAGTTCAATCTGTTTCATCAGATGATAGAATCATGAATGGTAGAAATATTAACATTAAATTCTCTGGCAACAGCTCTGTTGAACATTCCTGCAGTCAGCATGCCAATTGCACACTACGTTGAAACTTGAGACATCTGTGGCATTGTGTTGGGGGACAACTGCACATTTTAGCACAAGGTGCACTTGTGTAATGATCATGCTGTTTAATCAGCTTCTTGATATGCCACACCTGTCAGGTGGATGGATTATCTTGTCAAATGAGAAATGTTCACTAACAGGGATGTAAACAAATGGGTGCACAACATTTGACATGTTTTTTTCTATTGTAAAGTGGCTGTTCCACTGGATGTCTTAAGGTGAACGCACCAATTTGTAAGTCGCTCTGGATAAGAGCGTCTGCTAAATGACTTAAATGTAAATGTAAATGTAATGTTTTTGTGCCATGGAAGAATTGGGGGATCTTTTATTTCAGCTCATGAAACATGGGACCAACACTTTACATGTAATGCTTCTATTTTTGTTCAGTATATGATTTCAATAGGTTTCTTACGGAAGATTTGACAGTAGTACTCCCATTCAAGTCAACATTCTCTGATGTGTGGACTGCCATCCATCTTTGTGCATTTCAAAGATGAAATTTAAATTGTATTCCCATTTTAGTACATTAAATCAGTAGAAACACTTGACACTTACAGCATTCTCATTAATACAGGGCGTCTCAACCGATGGAAGGTATAACACAAACACCTCAGATTATGTAAAATAGGGTCTGAACTACAGCATAAACATATGTTTTTATAAATAAAAATTGTTTGACAACCCTGTTTGGAAGCATTTAAATGATACCAAACTCATTCATATATATTTTCCTGTTATGAAGACATGGGGGTTCTCATTTGGGCAAAAGACTGTCCTCTCTCCTCCGTGACACGGAAACCGATAAGTGGTCGAGGACTGTCAATTCGTTAGTAGGCAAATGGAAGACTGTCTTCCCCTGCTTGATAGCATCCTTTGGGCTAAGAAAGTACAAGTGTATCCTCCCTGAGTCCTTCAAAGGGTTAAAAAATCTGCCACATGGGGGGGGCAAAGGGGGTTAAATATCCACCAAGGTAGAGAAAGTGTTGAAACAAATCAATCTTCAAGCTACTTGAATGCCAGGATTTGAGAATGGTGTGAGGTTCCCTGGGGTGCCCTGTTTAGGGGATCAAGGTAACCAGTCTGACTTGGCTTAGAGGCCTGTTGAGAGTCTCGCCACCAAGAGTGGTTTAGAAAGGCACTGGGCAGCACTCCAACAAATTACAACCACGAGTAGGCCAACTGCTGACGTGCTTAAAAAAAATAACTGAAAACTGTCGGAGTCTAAGTGTGATGACATTCGGCAGGTGTGAGAATTGCGACGATCATCGGACAATCAAAACTTCATTCTGAAAGCCCCCAAAAATTCACAACATTGTAATTGGCACCTACTGCGTTAGCTTTTAAGCCAATACGTTGTGCTTTCTACACCTGTGTGAGATAAAAGGCATGGCTTCCATTAAGGTGTATAACATGACTGACTTTCAGAATTAGTTTGTTAGTGCAGCTTAACACAAATCTATGCGCTTCTGGCTGTCCAACAGAAACACAAAATGAGGTACAGTACATAGCCAGTACAGGCCTAAATCAGCAAAAGAGGGATGTGTTCATCCTTAGGGTAAAACTAACTTGTGATAGATTTACAACCTGAAACCACAGAACCTGCCAAGCATGTTTTTGAGATATGCAGCCGTTAATAAACTAGACACTTTGTCTGTCTCGCAAATGGTAGCAGAACATTTGATTAAATCAGAAGTCTATGGTAATTTGAGTAGCTTGAATTACACCTGTGTCTACCTAAGATGGATTTTATGTAGACCTAGGTCTATAAACCTTTTAGGCAATAGGTACTACTGACTGAGTATTGTGGTTCTGGTATTCTAGCTATGCAACTGGGCAAAAGTTGACAGACATACTGTAGGACTCTGCCATACATGAAAGTTCAAGAGGTCAGAGGAATACACTTTTTTTTATTTATAATTATTTAAAAAATATATATAAATCATACAACCTTATTCCAGATTGATGCCAATTCTATTTTCCTCTGAGGGAGCAATTTGCTGTTCATTTAAATTATGATCAGACTAACTAATTTATCGTAAAAAAACAACTAAATGTGAATCAACCAATATAAAACATTAAATCAGTTCAATAGCTTGGTTTTAGAGGGTGGTAAACATTTCCAGTGATATTAATTAAACAGATCTATGCTGGCGGAACATTTACATTACATTTACATTTAAGTCATTTAGCAGACGCTCTTATCCAGAGCGACTTACAAATTGGAACATCTGATGGACATAAAATAGCATGAGACATTCATGGAAAAACTGCCTACTAGGCCTACTTTGAAATGTCATATTTCGGTCGTAACCCTAAACCCTTTACCTGCTTAATTAAGTGTAGAGAGACGTGCTGTTCACTAAATGCTAACTGGCAGCTAATATATTTGTGTACAAAACAAGTGCAACTTTTTTTGCAAAACATCTTGGAGGTCAGTGTAGGAATTTCCAAAATCTGTAAATATTAACCCCATACAGAAAGGACAGAGCGTAAAGATTGAAATGGAGAAAGTACAACGTTTCAACCTGCAAACCAGTCAAAGAGAAGGAACGAGCGAGAGAGAGAGAGTATACAGTAAGAGCTCTGTTAATCATTGTGTCAGACCGGTTCAGAAACAGCTGATAAAAATACACCGCCGAGGGGGCGTGACAACAAATCAACCCTGCCAATCATGTGTGCACGAAGACCTTCCTGAAATGTAGCAGTAGTGTTTGTCAATAATTATTCCATTTCTTTTACAGTATAATCAATACAGAATATAAATAAAAACCATAGTTCACCATTTTTGGTGGGAGGCTGAATGTTAATGATTACAAGAACGACATAGGGGCACTTGAAAGAGACATAAAGGAGCCAGTCCGCCATCCTGAGCCCTGCAGCGTGAGAATGGAATACTTTGAATCAGGTATTGCTGCCTTGATGCCATGCCCAGCAGCCAGAAAGCAAATCCCAAAACAAATGCAGAGGCACAAACAGATCACTCAAAACCTCCAGATCACAACTCAAACCTCATGTTCCGCCACCTGGCCCTAGTCAACAACACATTTAGCCGTTTCAGATAGTTAACACATCATAATAGGCCTAACAGTTACATTCCTTGTCGTAATGTAAATGACAACTTGTACTATTTATCAGATTCCTGTCAATGCTGTCTTATAAAGCGTATATAAATCATTGATCATGGGGTAGAGTGTAAGAAAAACGTCAGAGTAACCTGAAATAAGGGCATAATTCGTGTTCAAATTCACAACATAAGGCATTTCATCATTAAGACCTTTAAGAAATAATGTCTGGAGGGTGAAAATCTCAAAACATTCTGGATGATTTTCTTTTGTGGCTGGCAGTTGGCATGGACCAATTTATCAGGGAAATAAAACATGCCAGTGTTTGACCGCATCTCCCACTCTTTGCGAGTTCAAAGTATATGTAGTTGTGAACATTAGAGTATTCTTTAGCGGGTCTCTTTGGTAGCAGTTCATCTAGTGTTTTCCTCAATGCCAAATTAAGAGCTTCATCCACACATTGTGGAGAATATCCTCTTCTTAGAAACCAATTGCGCATCTCCGCTGCTTTTTCTAGATAGTCCCAAAAATGATTTGTTGCAAGTTAGGGAGGAGGTGGGATTTCACACCTAGCTCGGCTAAGACCATTCTTTAAGTAAAGGTTGAACAGTGTATTGTTCAGCTAATAGCCCATCCTGCTATGCTTATGAAAACGAATAATATTTTTTCCCCTTTCCACATTAAGATTCCAATTAACAGTGCTTTTAGCCACAATCCGCCCCAAATAATACATTTGCGCACAGTCGATAGCGTGCTGGACTTGATGTTGAGGGTTCGAAACCTGCTCCCTGCTTGCTATAATTAATGAGTTTGATACACATAGTGTTGGATATGGCTGTGGAAAAAATCTTGCTAAACAGCGATTTTCATAAATTAACTTTTTGTCAATCGTTTGTCTCTACATTAACTAACATATTCCTCTCAACTGTACATGTTTTGCTTGACTTTTTCTAACTACATACATTTGCTACCCCGTAATGTTTTGCCAGCCATATTTGCTGATGTCACCAGGGACCAGTGGCCCGCATCAAATTTGTCATTGGAACCACTCGATATGATTGGTCACATAAAAACCTTGGTACCCGAATGCATAATGAGAGCTCTAACTCCCCCTTGTGGTGGTCTGGAGCAAACAAATAATGCGTTATTACTAACGCAATATTGTAAACACATCGTTCGTGGCCGGTGTTCGCAGACTTTTTTGTACAGCTTTGACAGTACTACTGTCTTTTTTGACACGCAAAGACCCAAACGGTGTTCCATAGTATGTATATCGTGGAGCTAATAGCAGTGATGCTATTACTGTGTAACTCTGGTAGGGCAACATCTGAACAATAGCGCACTTGGTAGTGTGTACTGGTGCTCAACCAGTCAACATCACCCACGACAGAGAGTTGATTGTCAAGGGCAATGAATTCCATTATCTTGGCTTTAATGGATTTCGCCTTTGAGTTGTCGAGCTGAAATGTTCTTACTCTTTCAAGTAACTGCTCAACTTGTTGACTGCTCGATCCACACAGCAGACATTGTGGGCTAGGTTAGGAATGCTGTGTTGCACTTGTAGCGCAAAATTGTACGTTGCGTTATATAGGTACGCACGGTAGCTTTGACATCGGTTTTGCACATCGGCGTTAAACTAGACAAATCGGGCCAACACTGATGTTGGCATTTTTAGCTAATATCATCCAATTCCCATATGTTCACCGATATATCATGCATCCCTAGCAGTGATAGGAGAAAACTGAGGATGGCGCAACACCACCACAGTTAATCCACAATACTAACCTAAATGACAGAATTAAAATATTCTGTACAGGCTTCTTTTCAAACATGTAACCTGTAAGGCACTAATGTAAAACTGCAACAAACAAAAAAAAATCAGAAAAGAAGTTAACACTTTGTATTCATCTTTGGGGCAAATCCAATACAACGCGTCAGAGTACCACTTCATATTTTCAAGCATGGTGGCTGCTGCAAATGATGCACAATCCAGGTGTGGAAAGCTCTTAGACTTACCAGAAAGACTGACAAAGGTGATTCTAACATGTATTGACTCAGGGGTGTGAATACTTATTTAATTTAAATATCTTAAATTTTCAATAAAAGTAGTATAAATGTCTAAAAACATGTTTTCACTGTTAATATGAGGTAGTGTGTGTAAATGGGTGAGGAAAATACAGCAGATGCCAATTCTGTTCGCATTTCTGCCAGAACTATCCCTGACCCTGGCAGTTTGACCCTTCTTCACCCGGGAGTAACACTATCCAATCAAATGGAGCCAAGGAGTTGAGCAGAGCATTCCTTCTAGATCAACCGAATATTCACAGTGAGACAAACTGCAGATGGTGGAATCTGGGTCAAGGGGAGTACAGCCAGGCAGTCACAGACATGCACTAGTCGGCCGCGGGCTGATTTTCATCTGAGGGAATGGTTGGGGGGACCGGAGCATAATTATAATAATGTGTACCCAGCAAATTGACACAAAAAGAGATTGTATTGAAAATAAGTAATTTCATACACTGATTACATTGAAACACAATGTCTATTTGTAGGAATATTGGCTTTTCAGTCGGAGCGAGAGGAAAAATGACTCTCTGTCTTTTACGCAAGAATCACTGAGAGCCCTCAGCTGGCCACTTACGCAATGTAGTTGTAGTTGCGCACTGCACCTGGCCCGCCACAGGAGTCACTGGTGCGTGATGAGACAAGGATATCCCTACCGGCCAAACCCTCCCTAACCCGGACGACGCCAGACCAATTGTGCTTCGCCCCACGGACCTCCCGGTCGCGGCCGGTTTAGACAGAGCCTGGACGCGAACCCAGAGTCTCTGGTGGCACAGCTGGCGCTGCAGTACAGCGCCCTTAACCACTGCGCCACCCGGGAGGCCACAGACAATATTTTGACAGTTTTGGAAACTTTAGTGTTTTCTATCCTAAGCTGTCAATTATATGCATATTCTAGCATCTGGTCCTGAGAAATAGGCGGTTTACTTTGGGAACGTCCCCCCCCCCAAAAAAAAATAGTGCCCCCTTGTTTCAAGAGTTAATCATTGTGACATGAAATACGAATGATGGTGTAATCAATGTGTAGTAACTATGTAAAAAATGTATGAACACGTTAAATGTGATGTGCAGTCATATTCAGGTCCTGATTGGTCAACAAGCTTATTTGACATGTCAAATAGTGTTACATGGCATTCCATATTTCAATTCCATGACAGAGGGTCTCACGTCTGCTGCAGGTGCAGATGAGCTTATTTCTCAAGTCAGTTGTTCGAATGGAGCTAGGTGGTGTGATCATGTTTCATGTTCTCAAATGCTATTGAAAATGGCAGCAGCGGTATGACAACCAGCATATTCATGAGCATGCAAAGCGACTTTCCTCAATACGAAATCCTCGACGACCCACTGTGCTGTCAAGACTCAGCATGCTCATGGGGCTGATATCACTGGTCCAAATGTCAGTCGTGAAGCTAATAGCAGTGACGCTATTACTGTGTAAGTCCGTCTGGGCAACATCTGAACTTGCACTTGGTAGTGTATACTGCGCTCGACCAGTCGGCGAAAGCCAACATCACCCACGACAGAGAACGGTTGATTGTTAAGGGCAATGAACTCCATTATCTTGGCTTTAATGGATTTCACCTTTGAGTTGTCTAGCTGAAATGTTCTTACTCTTTCAAATAACTGCTCGACTTGACTGCTCGATCCACACCGCTGACATCGTGGGCTAGGTTAGGAATGCTGTGTTGCACGTTTAGTGCAACATTTTACGTGGGGTCATTACGTCATGTACCTATGTTATACAGGTATGCACGTTAGCTTTGACATGGGTTTTGCACATCTGCATTTTTAGCGAATATCGGCTGATTCCGATATGTTCACCGATATATCGTGCATCCCTAGTAAATACCATAGTAAATAGATTAACAAAACAAGGATAGCAATTCAAAATATACAGGATCTTCTCATCTAAACCATATTGCACATAGTATTGCAAACCTGATTAAAGCAATGATTCACAAATGTGTGCATATTTGAAAGCCTTTAATTTTCAATTAGGCTAAAGGAGAAAAAAATGCTGTCTTCTGGTATTAAGGTTGTGTGGGACAGCTGTTGTCTTCACATCGTACCACTCAAGGGGGGTGTAGATATCGCTTAAAAGAGAGATTTGAATCCAGATCTGTCTCTTTAAACTACACAAATCAAATTTTATTTGTCACATACACATGGTTAGCAGATGTTAATGCGAGTGTAGCAAAATGCTTGTGCTTCTAGTTCCGACCATGCAGTAATATCTAACAAGTATCTCTCCTGGACCTAGTTGTGTAATCAAAGTAGTGTAGTGTAAAGAGGCCCTTATTTATATTGGAACATTACTGGATCAGAGACTCATGGAATCGGCCAAAGACAACATTCACATGCTAGTGACCTGACCGCTGAGGATACAAAAGAGAAAATTAGTTTGATATAACCTTGCAGGGACTGTAAAGTGGCACAGAGATAAACAGCAGAAAAACAAAACTGGTTGGAGCCTAAAATGTGAAGACCTACTTAAAGTGAAAGTCTACAGAAGTGAGACTGTCCTTTTCTTGGCCATTTACATTGGTTTTGTTCACAAGCTAGGTTGTTTTTCTATGTTTGAGTTTAAAACTGCTAGGGAAGAGAAGACAACACTTCTACTAGTCAGACTCATTCTCACAAGCACAAACATGACTAGAGTGACTACCACAGTAACCTCCCCCTTAAAAGGGACAGGTGACAATGTGATATTTTGGTTTAAACAAAACAAAACAATATACCACATTTTTACTTACTAGTAATACATTTGTTTTAATTTTAGCAGCCCCAAAATATTTTGGCTTGTAAAAAAAAAAAATCTGAGTGGCTGGTAGATTTTAAAAAATTACAAATGAATCTACTGCGACAGTGGCTTTTGGACCAAAAGCTGTATTTTATGACCCGATACTGGTAAAACAGGCTGTTCAAAGTTAATTATTTTTCCCAGCATGTTACGGTCTAACAATTATATTAAAATGCATACTGGTTTGAAAAAGGCACAAACTATGCCCAGCTGGCAAAGCCAGAGCTTGATCCAGTCAAAAATTTGAGAACGAGGACAACGTAGCCTAATTTATATGCAGATAGTAAAATTAAACTCTTGACCAGAAGAATGTTGATGGCTGCACAATACTTTTCAGCTGGTAGAGCCACTAAGATTGTGTCCAAAGATAACATTACATTTCCCTTTATCTTAATTTTGTGCCTTTCCACAACCATCTACAGCAGGGGTATTCAACCAGGGATTTACGGACCCCAAGGGTATTTCAATTTTTTTATAAATATCGTTAGCAACAGAATAAACCAATTTTGAATTACATACCTACAGTAAAAAAGAGAATACAGTTTCTCAACTCCTAATATTGAGCAAATTACTCATTGGAGTCAAATACACCGACTGGATTAGAAGAAGATTGGGAGAATGTCATATGTTCAGATGAAACCAAAATATAACTTTTTGGTAAAAACTCAACTCGTCGTGTTTGGTGGACAAAGGTTGCTTAATTGCATCCAAAGAACATCATACCTACTGTGAAGCATGGGGGTGGAAACATCATGCTTTGGGGCTGTTTTTCTGCAAAGGGACCAGGACGACTGATCCGTGTACAGGAAAGAATGAATGGGGCCATGTATCGTGAGATTTTGAGTAAAAACCTCCTTCCATCAACAAGGGCATTGAAGATGAAACGTGGCTGGGTTTTTCAGCATGACAATGATCCCAAACACACCGCCCGGGCAACGAAGGAGTGGCTTCGTAAGAAGCATTTCAAGGTCCTGGAGTGGCCTAGCCAGTCTCCAGATCTCAACCCCTTAGAAAATCTTTGGAGGGAGTTGAAAGTCCGTGTTGCCCAGCAACAGCCCCAAAACATCACTGCTCTAGAGGAGATCTGCATGGAGGAATGGGCCAAAATACCAGCAACAGTGTGTGAAAACCTTGTGAAGAAACGTTTGACCTCTGTCATTGCCAACAAAGGGTATATAACAAAGTATTGAGAGAAACTTTTGTTATTGACCAAATACTTATTTTCCACCATAATTTGCAAATTAATTCATTAAAAATCCTACAATGTGATTTTCTGGATTTTCTTTTGTCATTTTGTCTGTCATAGTTGAAGTGTACCTATGATTAAAATTACAGGCCTCTCATCTTTTTAAGTGCGAGAACTTGCACAATTGGTGGCTGACTAAATACTGTTTTGCCCCACTGTACATCTTTGCCAACACATAGCTAAAATGTATTTAACAAGCTAAACAGCTGCCCTTAGCAAAAATGTGTTTGGCGTTAACTCTCTAGCTAATAGGCTGTTGAGAGTATACACTTCCTATTCCAAATATAATTTGGGGAGGTCAATATATTAATTTACAATTTTTTTGATTACATCTCCTTGCCATTATCATTCATCTGATGCCAAGATGTGATACATTTGTTTTTGCTAATGTATGATTGGGGTCCCTAGGTCTCCAGTTTGCCTGGGAGGGGGTCCCTGGGCAAGGTTGAAGACCCCTGAACTATAGCATTTTTACATTATTCCACGTACAATTCTGCCATTTACTAAGCCTATTCTATCGCTTTCAAGATAACCTTACATCAAAATGCACACCTAACGAACTAGTTGAAGCAGTTAAAAATGTTTGTCTGTTCAGGCCAAACAAATCAGTCTATTTTTATTCCAAAAACACATTTTGGCCCATTCCTCCTGACAAAGCTGGTGTAACTGAGCGGAAGGAAGGCTGCATGGTCCCATGGTTTTTATACTTACGTATTATTGTTTGTACAGATGAACGTGATACTGAGTTTGAAGGTAGGCCTTGAAATACATCCACAGGTACACCTCCAATTGACTCAGAAGCTTCTAAAGCATGACATTACTTTCTGGAATTTTCCAAACTGTTTAAAGGCACAGTCAACTTAGTGCATGTCAACTTCTGACCTAATGGAATTGTGATAGTCAATTATAAGTGAAATAATCCACCTGTAAACAATTGTTGGGAAAATTACTTATGTCATGCACAAAGTAAATGTCCTAACCGACTTGCCAAACTTATAGTTTGTTTACAAATAATTTGTGGAGTGGTTGAAAAACAAGTTAATGACTCCAATCTAACTGTATGTAAACTTCCGACTTCAACTGTACACACACACACACACACACACACACACTGATCATGCTGTTTTTATGTGGCTGCAATGAAAGTGAACTGCTCACGTGTGATCAGGGGTGTATTCATTCCGTCAATTCTGTTGAAAAACATTTCTTAAAAATTGAACAGAACAGGGATAAACATACCTGAATTTGTCCAATAGATACTCATTTGGAACTGTTGGACTAATGATTACACCATAGCTAGATGCAGGAAACTGTACACGGCGGTATTGAATGTGTCATTGCCTGTCACCTTGATTACTCAATTCTCTTGATCCATGCACCTACACTGTAAACATTCATTCATAAGCTAGGTTGAAGCAACCTCAGGATGGGTACCACTGAATGCAATATCATGCCTTGAACATGTTCGTTAAAGAAATCATTAATTTCAATCCAAAAATTATTGTACTAATCCTAGATTGCCCCTTTAAACCTATTCGCGGAAAAAAAAGTCACATTGGAGATACTGTACATCTAACATCTGAGAAGTCATAAGGAAAAACGTATTGACCCGAATGAGTCTCAACTTGCTTAACACATTGTGCAATTATCAACAGTTTATGCAGACATTCCTTTTGATGGGAAAGTCTGTTGCAGCACTGCACACCCTATGCACTTTGAGATCATACCATCTCCAAATATTTCACTGAGAACATAGTATGTTAGTTTAGGACAAAATCCAAGATTTAAATGGATATAACGAGAGGGTCATATCGTAGCAGTGGCTTGGACTACTTATTTGAATCTGAAACCAACAGTAAACAAGCCATCATGCAAAGGCCTACTTTTAATTTAAGATAGCATTTCAGCCTATAGTCAGTAAATCCACGTACTCCTCAAAAGGCTATATCGTTTGTAAAATGCAGTTGAAATACTGCATTGTTCACCTGATCCCCACTTAAAATACAAAAGCCTCGAATCAAAAAAATAATGCCTGGATTCTAAATATTACCACTCAGATCAGTGCAAAGTTGTAGTCAACTCCAAAACTATGGTGGTGGTCTCTCCTCGCAGTGCAGTATTTCAGGAATTCTACACAGTACATTAAAAACCTACAGTTGAAGTCGGAAGTTTAGATACACTTAGGTTGGAGTCATTAAAACTTGTTTTTAACCACTCCACAAATTTCTTGTTAACAAACTATAGTTTTGGCAAGTCGGTTAAGATATCTACTTGGTGCATGACACAAGTAATATTTCCAACAATTGTTTATAGAGATTACATAACTTATAATTCACTGTATCACAATTCCATTGGGTCAGAAGTTTACATACACTAAGTTGACTGTGCCTTTAAATAGCTTGGAAAATTCCAAACAATGATGTCATGGCTTTAGAAGCTTCTGATTGACTCAAATGATGTCATTTAGCCTATTGGAGGTGTACCTGTGGATGTATTTCAAGGCCTACCTTCAAACACAGTGCCTCCTTGCTTGACATCATGGGAAAATCAAAAGAAGTCAGCCAAGACCTCAGAAAACAAATGTAGATCTCCACAATTCTGGTTCATCCTTGGGAGCAATTTTCAAATGCCTGAAGGTACAACAATAATCTGTACAAACAATAGTATGCAAGTATAAACAACATGGGACCACGTAGCCGTCATTCCGCTCAGGAAGGAGACAAGTTCTGTCTCCTAGAGATGAACGTACTATGGTGCGAAAAGTGCAAATCAATCCCAGAACAGCAAAAGGACCTTGTGAAAATCCCTCCTCCCTCTCTGCAGATGACTTCGTCAACCATTTTGAAAAGAAGGTCGACGACATCCGATCCTCGTTTGCTAAGTCAAACGACACCGCTGGTTCTGCTCACACTGCCCTACCCTGTGCTCTGACCTCTTTCTCCCCTCTCTCTCCAGATGAAATCTCGCGTCTTGTGACGGCCGGCCGCCCAACAACCTGCCCGCTTGACCCTATTCCCTCCTCTCTTCTCCAGACCATTTCCGGAGACTTTCTCCCTTACCTCACCTCGCTCATCAACTCATCCCTGACCGCTGGCTACGTCCCTTCTGTCTTCAAGAGAGCGAGAGTTGCACCCCTTCTGAAAAAACCTACACTCGATCCCTCCGATGTCAACAACTACAGACCAGTATCCCTTCTTTCTTTTCTCTCCAAAACTCTTGAACGTGCCGTCCTTGGCCAGCTCTCCCGCTATCTCTCTCAGAATGACCTTCTTGATCCAAATCAGTCAGGTTTCAAGACTAGTCATTCAACTGAGACTGCTCTTCTCTGTATCACGGAGGCCCTCCGCACTGCTAAAGCTAACTCTCTCTCCTCTGCTCTCATCCTTCTAGACCTATCGGCTGCCTTCGATACTGTGAACCATCAGATCCTCCTCTCCACCCTCTCCGAGTTGGGCATCTCCGGCGCGGCCCACGCTTGATTGCGTCCTACCTGACAGGTCGCTCCTACCAGGTGGCGTGGCGAGAATCTGTCTCCTCACCACGCGCTCTCACCACTGGCGTCCCCAGGGCTCTGTTCTAGGCCCTCTCCTATTCTCGCTATACACCAAGTCACTTGGCTCTGTCATAACCTCACATGGTCTCTCCTATCATTGCTATGCAGACGACACACAATTAATCTTCTCCTTTCCCCCTTCTGATGACCAGGTGGCGAATCGCATCTCTGCATGTCTGGCAGACATATCAGTGTGGATGACGGATCACCACCTCAAGCTGAACCTCGGCAAGACGGAGCTGCTCTTCCTCCCGGGGAAGGACTGCCCGTTCCATGATCTCGCCATCACGGTTGACAACTCCATTGTGTCCTCCTCCCAGAGCGCTAAGAACCTTGGCGTGATCCTGGACAACACCCTGTCGTTCTCAACTAACATCAAGGCGGTGGCCCGTTCTTGTAGGTTCATGCTCTACAACATCCGCAGAGTAAGACCCTGCCTCACACAGGAAGCGGCGCAGGTCCTAATCCAGGCACTTGTCATCTCCCGTCTGGATTACTGCAACTCGCTGTTGGCTGGGCTCCCTGCCTGTGCCATTAAACCCCTACAACTCATCCAGAACGCCGCAGCCCGTCTGGTGTTCAACCTTCCCAAGTTCTCTCACGTCACCCCGCTCCTCCGCTCTCTCCACTGGCTTCCAGTTGAAGCTCGCATCCGCTACAAGACCATGGTGCTTGCCTACGGAGCTGTGAGAGGAACGGCACCTCAGTACCTCCAGGCTCTGATCAGGCCCTACACCCAAACAAGGGCACTGCGTTCATCCACCTCTAGCCTGCTCGCCTCCCTACCACTGAGGAAGTACAGTTCCCGCGCAGCCCAGTCAAAACTGTTCGCTGCTCTGGCCCCCCAATGGTGGAACAAACTCCCTCACGACGCCAGGACAGCGGAGTCAATCACCACCTTCCGGAGACACCTGAAACCCCACCTCTTTCAGGAATACCTAGGATAGGATAAAGTAATCCTTCTCACCCCCTTAAAAGATTTAGATGCACTATTGTAAAGTGGCTGTTCCACTGGATGTCTTAAGGTGAATGCACCAATTTGTAAGTCGCTCTGGATAAGAGCGTCTGCTAAATGACTTAAATGTAAATGTAAATGTAAAATGCTGGAGGATACAGGTACAAAAATATCTATATCATAATGACAATCGTTATGTTTGGAGGGAAAAGGGGGAGGCTTGCAAGCCGAAGAACACCATCCCAACTGTGAAGCATGGGGGTGGCAGCATCATGTGGGGGTGCTTTGCTGCAGGAGGGACTGGGGCACTTCAAAAAATAGATGGCATCATGAGGCAGGGAAAGTGTGTGGATATATTGAAGCAACATCAAGACATCAGTCAGGAAGTTAAAGCTTGGTCACAAATGGGTCTTCCAAATGGACAATGACCCCAAGTATACAGTGGGGCAAAAAAGTATTGTCAGCCACCAATTGTGCAAGTTCTCCCACTTAAAAAGATGAGAGAGGCCTGTAATTTATCATCATAGGTACACTTCAACTATGACAGACAAAATGAGAAAAAGAAATCCAGAAAATCACATTGTAGGATTTTTAATGAATTTATTTGCAAATTATGGTGGAAAATAAGTATTTGGTCACCTACAAACAAGCAAGATTTCTGGCTCCCACAGACCTGTAACTACTTCTTTAAGAGGCTCCTCTGTCCTCCACTCGTTACCTGTATTAATGGCACCTGTTTGAACTTGTTATCAGTATAAAAGACATTGTCCACACCTCAAATAGTCACACTCCAAACTCCACTATGGCCAAGACCAAAGAGCTGTCAAAGGACACCAGAAACAACATTTTAGACCTGCACCAGGCTGGGAAGACTGAATCTGCAATAGGTAAGCAGCTTGGTTTGAAGAAATCAACTGTGGGAGCAATTATTAGGAAATGGAAGACATACAAGACCACTGATAATCTCCCTCGATCTGGGGCTCCACGCAAGATCTCACCACGTGGGGTCAAAATGATCACAAGAACGGTGTGCAAAATTCCCAGAACCACACGGGGGGACCTAGTGAATGACCTGCAGAGAGCTGGGACCAAAGTAACAAAGCCTACCATCAGTAACACACTACGCCGCCAGGGATTCAAATCCTGCAGTGCCAGACGTGTCCCCCTGCTTAAGCCAGTACATGTTCAGGCCTGTTTGAAGTTTGCTATAGCATAGCGCATTTGGATGATCCAGAAGAAGATTGGGAGAATGTCATATGTTCAGATGAAACCAAAATATAACTTTTTGGTAAAAACTCAACTCGTTGTGTTTGGTGGACAAAGAATACTGAGTTGCATCCAAAGAACACCATACCTACTGTGAAGCATGGGGGTGGAAACATCATGCATTTGTGCTGTTTTTCTGCAAAGAGACCAGGACGACTGATCCGTGTAAAGGAAAGAATGAATGGGGCCATGTATCGTGAGATTTTGAGAGAAAACCTCCTTCCCTCAGCAAGGGCATTGAAGATGAAACGTGGCTGTGTCTTTCAGCATGACAATGATCCCAAACACACCGCCCGGGCAACGAAGGATGGAGGAATGGGCCAAAATACCAGCAACAGTGTGTGAAAATCTTATGAATACTTATAGAAAACATTTGACCTCTGTCATTGCCAACAAAGGGTATAGAACAAAGTATTGAGAGACTTTTGTTATTGACCAAATACTTATTTTCCACCATAATTTGCAAATAAATTAATAAAAAATCCTACAATGTGATTTTCTGGAGAAAAATATTCTCATTTTGTCTGTCATAGTTGAAGTGTACCTATGATGAAAATTACAGGCCTCTCTCATCTTTTTAAGTGGGAGAACTTGCACAATTGGTGGCTGACTAAATACTTTTTAGCCCCTACTGTACTTCCAAAGTTGTGGCAAAATGACAACAAAGTCAAGGTATTGGAGTGGCCATCACAAAGCCCTGACCTCAATTCCATAGAAAATGTGTGGGCAGAACTGAAAAAGTGCGTGCGAGCAAGGAGGCCCAAACCTGACTCAGTTACACCAGCTCTGTCAGGAGGAATGGGCCAAAATTCACCCAACTTATTGTGGGAAGCTTGTGGAAGGCTACCCAAAATGTTTGACCAAAGTTAAACAATTTAAAGGCAATGCTACCAAATACTAATTGAGTGTATGTAAACTTATGACCCACTGGGAATGTAATGAAAGAAATAAAAGCTGAAATAAATCATTCTCTGCTATTTTTCTGACATTTCACAATCTTAAAATAAAAATTGGTGATCATAACTGACCTAAAACAGGGAATTTTTACTAGGATTAAATGGAATTGTGAAAAACTGAGTTTGAATGTATTTGGCTAAGGTGTACGTAAACTTCCGACTTCAACTGTATATCGCACTCAGATGTCGTGGATGCCAAAGAACTTTGCTGAGAAAGTACAATGAGCCCTCAATGTGACCTTGGATGAGAGAGATGTATGGGGATTAACAGCAAAACTATGGTAGTGTGTCCATTTTAATCTGAATGAGCAGCAGCTGAAGCAAACACAGATAAACTTGTTTGCTCAAGGGCTTAATGACAGGTTACTCCGTTAATTCTAGCATCTGCTGCTGTAAGCCTACACAGAGTCAATCAACCCACACATTTGCAGTTATGTACTGTCACATCCTTCCTCTCCCTGGTATTATTGCTCCTGATCCACAGTAAGGATAGCAAAGGAAGAAAGCGTCTAAATCCTGAGGAATTTGTATGCTCCTTTTGGGAGCAAGGAGAACTCAGAGGGGACCATGTGTTTGTAATGAAGGAGGTTTGATGAGTCAAGGCAGATATGGAAATATGGCCTCCCAGCTGACAACGCGCCCCCCCGTCTACTCTGACTCATATTGACAAATGCAAGGATGTTTCAGATTCAGGAATGTTCAAATAAAAATCTATTTATATTCCTAAAATCATTCCTTATTCATAAATCATGCAATGTTAAATCATTCAAAAGTGCACACAGTACATTAAACTATTTGTAATAAGTGACTTACCTGCTGAAGCTGACATGAAAAGATGGAGTTGACATCCCTGATCCATCCCCAAATTTCTGGCCTCTGTTCCAGCCATCACTGACTGAGGGCAGTGGCGGATACAGGCCAAAGACAGGCTTCTGATCCTGCTGTACGCACACTGCCGTCGATGTGTTTGTGCTGTAGTGGTAACTCGGCCCACTCATGGAGCCCACCGAGCTGTGGGTACCAGGTATGTCCAGGCTGGATATCTGACAGTAGCTCTGGCGCTCGTTCTCCTGCTTGATTACCCCCGGGGTGTAAAGTTGGATGAAGGAGGTGTCAGAGTCCTTCTCGGTCTTGATGACAGACATGGAGATCCCTGGGCCCAGTTGCTGCCCCACACCATTCACATTTTTACAGTTTCCCCCACTGCTACTGACTATGGGCTTGGTTTCCATGTTGCCTTCAACAAGCAGGGCATCATCCACTGACAGGGAGGAAAGGAAAGCGGCCTCGTCAGCCAGGTAAAACTCATTCAGGTCAGACAGAGAGCCAGGCAAGTCCAAATCCCGCAGAATGTCCAGCGTATTGTCACCAAGGAGCCTCTCGTTGACATCCAAGTCCTTCAGTGACTGTCCAAAGCTGACCGTCTCCATGTCAAGCCTGTCCTTATCCATTGGTGAAAAGTCCTCAGTTTTCAGAGGGAGAAGGTAATTAGAACATCCAAGTACGGAGGTCCCTGGGGTGTTGGCTCGATTCAAATCT